>NC_143016.1:53442268-54042268 GCF_055824585.1 Amblyomma mixtum | reverse complement strand
GACTTGTTGACTGATTCCTCCTTCATAATAATGATACTCCTGTCCTCCCCAACGTTGAGTGTAGAGTTGTGCCAAACCACAAGAGCAAGCACCCGCAGCTAACGTATATATTCATGTAATCCGTGTCTTCTGCGTAACTTCTCTACTTTTTTTCGGGTGAAAAATGACCTCACACTCTTATCTCGAGGTCAGACAGGAAAAGGATCATAACACTGACAGGTATCAAAATCGGCGAAGAAAAGTAAATTGAGCATCATGATAAATATTATCAGCGTGTTTACTGCGTCAAACGAGGAGTGCGCCTGGGTTTACAGTTCGCACACGTGAAATCGCAGACCACATAGAAAATTGAAAGGAGAGCGAGTTAACGCAATGCGTACAGATCGTAAAGAATAATTAATTCTTGGAAAACGTATCTAAAAATATCGCTATGCTGCTACCCAGTGCTACACTCTACGTGATTGCTTAAATCTGGTGCGAAAGTTGTCCAGAATTTTTTACGTGATCACCACGGCGGCACATTATGCAAAATATTGCCCGAATTTTATAATTTACCGAATTTCGCTCCTACTTTTCAGCGTAAGGAATGTCTGGAACATTTGCTTCGGAACGTATTAATCCCTATTTCGTTTCTATTTTTTCCCTCTAAAACATTCTTGTGACGACGTACTGTCTTGAATCCTCAAAAAAAAAAAAAAGTCGCGGGCTATTTTCACGGAAGCCAGCATGGCGTTGACAGAAGTTCTACGATAACGCAGAGTAAGCTCACCAGTTATACTAATTCCTCTCAGAAAAAGCAAAGAAAGCGTTCCCTTATGGTATACAGCTAAAAAAACAGCATGAATACCCTACGTTATCCGCCACAGTGCTTTTGCGTTCTACTGAGTCTTCCGACGTTCCGAAGCTGTCGATTATGCTGGCGGTAGAAGATTTCGATGCAGCGGTTCGACGCTGGCCAGATGCCAATCTCTAATTGATAAAGCACACAGCTCAGGGCGATAAATTTACAAGTGAATTATATTCAGGCGAGATGAAGCAAGTGCCTTGCCACTCTTTTCTATTTTTACAAATTTGGCGAGCGCACAACGCGAGACCCCAATCGCGACCTTTTATTTCGTACCCACTTCCGGGTTCTTAATCTAACCCCCCACTTTGCTCGCGCTTCTTTCTTTCTAGCTCCGCCTAAGCATCGTCAGTTATCGCTCCGGCGGCGATCTCGCAAATCCGTCCTCTATTGCTCTCCACGCAGCCGCTGCCTATCGCATGCACGCGGGAGCTGCAACGCTTTTATGGCCTGCTAAGCCCTTCTTCGCCGCTCTCCACGATCCTCGGGAACCGGATTTCTTGCTGTCATTCCTCGGCTGCTGCCAGGCGACAAACACTCGCGAGTCGTCCTTGGACTTCACGGCGGCGCGGAGACGTTGATCCCACGCACGGCGCATGCGGCTATAGGCGCACAGATGGGCAGTCTTCCGGTATAGAGGCGCAAATTACCTGTCAGGATCAACACGCAATCTCCATATTTATATAACGGACTCAGGACAAGCCTACGTTTGTTTGCGTGGTGCGCACTACGCAAAGCATATAGCGAACGTATATACCGAACGCCCGCGTGCTGTACGCTACATGAGTGCGCAATGAAGGTTTACAGCCTTGAGCATCGGCGATTATTCCTTTGCCCCACACCAGACATTACAACTAGCCCAGTGATGCGTATCCGCGTCTTTCATCACATGATCGCTTCTTCTGGCATTCGATTTGCAGTGACTTATAAAATAAACAACAACAAAAGTGCTGCCTGTGGATCTTCTTCGAACATAGTGACACTAGAATGTTACTACTTAGCGGTAGCATATATATATATATATATATATATATATATATATATATATATATATATATATATATATATATATATATAAGAAAACACTCGTCAAAATAGCGCGCGAACACAAAGCCCAAAAAGAGGTTTGAGAGATAAGCGGGGAATTTTCAGCTCACTTAAACTGATTCTTTTTGTCGCATAGTTGTTGTGCGGAGCTCACGAATATGTGCGCATCAATCCGCAGCAAGTGCACGAACAACGCATGAACAGCGTTCTTAGCAAACGCTACACTTACATGCGCTATTGCGACACTATTCATTGCGCAAACACGCACTTATACAGCCCTAGTGGACAGTTTTCTCAAACTAAATATATTGGAGTTGCTCTCCATCACTTCAGTGAAAGGCGAAAGCCCCAGTAAATAAAAAAAAGCAATGGTGGAAAAGGTACAAATTAATGCGCACACTGCTTTGTTCGTCTGTGTTCACGTCTTTCTGTACCACTCAGCGCGATTTTCAGTATATGCGGACGTTACTAAACGAACGTTTGCTTGCGATTAGAGATTTGTAGCCGGTCGTAGGTAACCGTCATATAAGCTTTTAGAATTTCGAAAACGCGATTACCCTCGGCCTGTGGCCCAAGAGATTTTGCTCCATCACGTCAAAATACGTGGACATTCGAAGAGTATGCAGGCTAAGCAACCCCTCCAGTGTACGTAACTCGTCGAAATAGCCAAATTTTCTCGAGCCACAGCATCGGGGGTAATTGCGTTTTCGAAATTCTAAAAACTGGTATGCTGGTTACTAACGACCGACTACAAATCTCTAATTGCAACGGGGCGCCTAACTAGTTAAAAAGTTATTTATTAAGAATTAGTTAACCAGCTTGCTAGTAAGATGATTCATCGGTTTTATGGTGTCCGCCAACCCTGGCAATACCATGCGGAAAAAGACATATTTTTGCCTCGAAAATCCTATTTTTGAAAACTACTTAAAGTCTTCTCTCTTAAACACCCGGTAAGCATAACTAGGGAAACATTTCGCGATTACTAAGCACAGGAGCAAAACGATCAAGAAAACACGTGGCTAAAACTAATCAGCTGATAATGCCATAGACCAAAAGCAAAACGGAGAAGTTTACTAAGAAAGCGTTGAGTGAGCTTCAGCAAAGTCTTGTACAGAACCCTGAAACCAAACCCATGGCCGTTCGCCCATGAAGTTATGCCGTGAATCTCAGTAGCTAGACAACCAAAGGCGATGAGGAAAATGACGTCAAAGCAGAACAAGAGCGAGGAAGTTGAGGCCTCGATCTTAATATCTGCAGTCGTTAAACTGCCATCCACGCTCTGCGAAAAGCACGCACAATTAAGGCAACAATCAGCGGAATATGTACTGAATACAACACTCAAGCCTTACGTCGAGGAGACTCGAGGAAAATCGAAAACACGTCACCCGAAGACCTACAGGCAAACATGAATGCTTGGATCAGAACGTGAAAACCTAACCGTGAGTTGACTTTTTATTCGCCATTTTCGGCTCGTTGCCTTGCTATTCGCATACACTCGGGCTACCGTTCAGGTTTACAGTCCTCAAAACCTCACCAGGCTTATAACGAAACAACTCTGCCGCCTCCTCAACCTCTTCCTCCGGTCTTGCCTTTCCGCCGGTGGCATACAGATGAGCGGCTGTAAAGGAAAATCGCCGCCTGGATACAAAGACACAAAAGGGCCCGCAGGTGTTGGCAGTTGCCGGCGCAGCCTCTCAGTGAGCGCAGCGTTGAGTAAGATAGGTCGTGAGTCCAGTCCGAGCGTGCGAACGAATCAAAGAAATTCGCAACAGGCTTATACACGTCACACTCTAAACGGAAGGAGGAAAGAGAGAGTAAGATGTCCTCTAGCGCACTTACTTTTATAAAAAGGGAGTGTCTTAGAGGACAGTTAGTCCCTTTTACTCTCATATGCATTCGTGTTTAGAGTGCAGAGTCAGGAGCTCACTGTTGAGTGTATTGTCGTCAAGTAGCGTCTCACCTTGATGTGCCAAATTGTATGTGTAGTTAGTAGCTCACCGCAAAATTTGAAAACCGGCTATCTGGCTCCGCTTTTAAGTCGGGTGATAAGTTCGGGTACCTTTGGAATTGTTGAACCAACTAAGTCATGTCGTCGCTGTATCATCTCAGAATGGGATCGATATAATGGGTTAAAGCTGGTTATATTCGTGCTCACTAATTCATGGTTAACGACATAAGAGGGCTGACATTGTTATGGTTACTCTAGCGAGTTTAAGAACTCACGCTGTGCACAAGTATACAATTGACTCTATCTATGACAGGCTTTTAGTGCCCTCGATGTGTTCAACTCCATCTATAGTACCCTTACGTACTTTGAGCCTTAAATAGCTAAACTATAGCCGATGTGCTGTCAAAAAACTTTGTTCTCTAATAAGGGCATGTTTCTGTAGACTGGAACGACCTCTCCAATGACATCGCTACCATCTCATGCCCATCCACATTCGCCGAAGCTGTTACCAGCCTTTTTTCAACATAACACTTGTTCAATTGATTGTTTTGTACCCACCCCTTATGTAATACCCCCAGTGGGTCTTTAAGGTATTAAAATAAAATGAAATCAAATGAAATGATAAGGACATGACGTGATAGCGTTAATGGCTCCCTTGACCTGTGCACTGCAGATTATCACACGTCACGTCACAGCCACATGACATTTCACGTGACAACTGCCGTCATCCGAATTGGTTGACATCTCCTTAGATACACGTATGCACTTTTAATATTTTTTGCACGAATTTACCACTCAAAACACAAGTGCCTGAACAGAGACGCAAGGGTCACAGCTTCAATTTACATATATCACGCCAGTTTTGTTTTGAGCGAAATAATTTACTTTAGATTCGTAAATGTCATAACGACATTTGATTCATGTTGCGACCTTATAATCACAATTCACGGAATGTTGCATTCGCATCTCAAATTCGCAGCTCCATTTGTGACGTCATAAACCCTCTCGACCAATATGGATCCTCTCGAGACGCCAACCCCGCCGGGTTCTCAGCTCAACAGCACCCTTAAAGATATTACGTTAAAAACTTTACCCGATACCAGTACACAGAAAAAAAAATCTTTTGCTGCGTTGCCTTGCTACTCAGCCTGCCGGCACTCGTTCCAGCATACGAGGCACGCGTGTCCTACTCGTACTCCGAGGCTTTTAAGTGAAATGATTTGCATCACCGCACAGGAGTAGTCTGTTTTTTCCTGAACATGCATTTCTTAAATTCCTGTGCATGCCTGAGCAGTGCTGTGTTGCACCGAGGGTGAAGGAAAAACTCAATTGTGGTCTGACACTCACACAAACACACACACACACAAAATATATATATATATATATATATATATATATATATATATATATATATATATATGCAGACATTTCAGGTGGCATACTGCGTTCTAGGAGAGGCACGCAGAGCGGGTGAATACCTGGTCTTAATTTCCGCGCATATTCGTGCAGGAACGTTCTGCCCCAGCTGGCAGCGTGTTGTAACGTCCCCACCATTGTTACCGACGTCCGCGTAGCCACGGCGTTGCGTACGCGCAGCCTCCTCATCATGCGCTTACGGCTCCCCATTGTCATTGAAACGAGGCTCACTACGCGGAATCCGCTAAGGTAAAGCCATTATCGTAACGCCGCGGGTGGCATGGAGCGTGTATGCACGCGGAGGTGGGGTGAGGAGGACTTATGCGCCTAATAAGAAGGCAGGGAGCAAATGGACAAAGGGCCTAATAGAATCTTTGTCTCTGCTCGCGAAACGTCGTTTGAGCTGCAAAATGCGCGCCGGCGTTGAGCAACCTTTCCAAGGTTGAGTGGCCGCATCGGCGCCGGCCGCCACAGTGGTCCGCGTTTCTTGGGTCGCGATGGCTTTCGAATGACGACAGCTGCGCAGTAAATGTAAGCCGAATGGTGCGGCCTCACTCGAATCCACAGGGAGGCTGAGCGCCGCAGCTTGTTCTTAAGTTTCGGCATGCATGGATGAGGGGCTTTCGGAAGGAACTGTAATTGTAAGTATAGATGCAGTCGGTGCCACAGCTGTGAAGAGCGCTCGAAGGGTAGACTGCCCTACATAGCGACGCCTTTGCATGACTGTTTGATGCCAATCAGCGCTTGCGTAAAAGTAGAGCCACATAGGCCTAAAGAACACTTAGAACAATGGGGTGCTTAGCTTGAGTGCGCTCATATGCGGCCTAGCAAGAACTCTCTTCGCTGAAGAAAACTATTTTCAAAGAGAAGTGATACACGAACCTTGGAATTCAGATTACGAGAGTGATCGAACAAATCTGCATTAATCCATTTAAGTATACGAAAAACGGGCGCGATGACCTGAACGTTTCTCAAGAACCACTTTATGAACGCACTTGCAATTCGAGGACGTGGTGCAACCTGTGCTTGGCGCTATCAGTGGGACTTGCCTCCAGTCTTCGATCTGCCGCCGCAGAGTAACGTCATTCCATTAGTCAACTGACTGTTTGCAGGGTAAAAAGCGTAAGAAGCCAAAAAAAAATAAGAGGCTACGATTCTGAAATCTTTCACAGCAAGCATTCGAGTATTGAGAAGCAGCGCTCAAAATTTAAAACTAGCCTTGCAAGCGTTCGTCTCCGCTGGTACTGAAGCCACACCCTCAAAGCCACCAGTGCATTTTGTCACTGAGCTTACAAGACAGGTGTGAAAGCCGGGACTGCCTCACTGATTAATGTGCTTTGGCTTTCCAAGGACCCGCAGCTATAGCGAGGCCGTCCAGTTCGCATGTGGCTGCAATTAAAAAAAAAAAAATGGGTGCTGGTGTAACGCTCGCTTTGCACGCTGTTACTCATGGAAGGCAAAGCCATGGAAGGCATAGTGCACTGCACCTTGAGTGCTCTTGTTCATAATTTAATGGGTGCCAGTATACGTCAGCGCCCACGTACTTTGTTGTTTGGAAAGAAAGCATGGCCCAAGCAAGACAGGAAAAGTAAGAGCCGAAGGATTTACAGCTAACAGATCGGGGTTTTACACCCGCATTTATTGAAGACATAAGATCGAATAATAAAACAAATTAATCTCGACACTGGAGCAGGTAATATTTCAGAGAGAACGTCGAAACGCATAAAGCGATAGGCGTTTTAGAAATAAGAAGTAATGATGCGATGGCCGAAAGTAAGCCTCTTTGGAATTACAAATATACGTACTTGCAGTATATCACGAAGAAATAAAATAGGAAGAGTGCCAGCCATGAGTAAGGGGTCGTGCTCTCTGATAATCATCTTCTCTTTACATTTTCTTCCTATATGGGAACTAAAAACGGTGGTCATTAGCCCATTTTATTTGTCGTAATAAGCACATCCTCTTTCTTGCGACCCTTGCTTGTTGTCTGGTCTCACTCATGAGAAAGCAAGCTACTTCGAAAACGCTAGAGGGTCCATGACATCGGGTTCACTTCCCCACATAAAGCATATTTTCAAGGACGCCTACCTCCCGGCCCACCTAAATAGCATCCTGATTGATCAGTAGGTAACTGCAAGAGAGAACGGAGAGGAGAAGAGGAATAACCATACTGATGAAGGTTTCTATTTTCTATTGTGCACTAGGGGAAAGGGCCGATGAGATATAAAGGAGAAATAGAAAACAGGGGTGATAGTTTTCTTTTGCGACATTCATAAGCAGTTCCAGAAGGATATTTAAGCAGTCTGGTTCGCTTATATGTGCTAACCCACACAGAATAAACCCAGAACATATATTAGCTAAGCGCTGCCCTGGTACGGCTAATAGATATGCTTTCCTTAAAGCCTACAGCTCATTTCTGGACTTCGGTTTGCATTGGCTGGCGGCGTCATCTTGAATATTACGAAAAGAAACTACTTTCACAAAACAGAATCTAAATTTGACTTTCCAGTTTAAACCGGTTTATTTATTGCTTTCATGGTACGGTATTCATCTTAAGTAAACACGTCGAGTTAAAATGCACCAGATAATATAGCTAGGTGTAACGAAAGCTCAGCTCGGCTTGAGAGTTGTTTGAATCCATCCGGATAGCATCTTCCAGTGTCCTGCAATATCCGCTATCTTGTTGTGGCTAGAATGAACAAAAATCGAAGATCTAAAGATGTTGGAAGTGTTTCCACTGAGTCGACATTTGCCCCTCTCTGGTCATGGCTGCACGTAGCCATGCATTAGCGAAATAGAAAAAAAAGCATCAAGGTATTGTTTGTTTTTGTCTGTTATAGTATGTACTGCATTTTTACCTACATATTAACATACTATTAATTTTATTACCTACATTATTATTCACCCAGTTCAGCACATTTTCGCCGCGTGACCCTTTGTAAGGCTTAGCATTGGGGTAGTGGTCGAACATCCTCTGAATTATTTTATGAGGTTGTCATTGCAACTCACTTTAGAGCCAATTTTAAGAGCTTCGTGCAGCCATCAGTGGTAACGTCACATCATTTTTTTTTAAGATTGATTTCTACTTGCTAGGGCTGTGCGAATATTCGAATACGAAACGAACACAAATTTTGCGATGAAAATTAGAATAGTACTTCCGTGGCAGCACCCGGCCTGCCCCTACTCGGCAGTTTAGATGAAACCACTGTGCACATGCTTTGCTGTCTCCCCTGAACACGACACTCCGTAACGATCGTTGCTGGGTAACTATCGTGATATCGGCAACCTAGCGTTCATCGAGCCACATTTTCTGTGGTACGACCCGGCATCAACCGACGGCATCCAGGCACTCGACCTTCTCGATTACAGCCGGGCTCTCATCAGTGCTCTGAAGACAGCAGTATATCACCTCTTTCCAGTGTACTCATCACCCTCTCTCTAGTCTACTTTCTTCTTTACATCTCTCTCCTCTACTCCTCATCCCCGGCCCCTTCGTGCTGTGCTGTGCCAATTAGATGGCTACTGTAACACATTCGAACCTGATTATGACGAAATTGTTAATAACGAAATGATGGATATAACGATGTATTACAATTCCCCTTGGAAGGCCGGTGGACACGGGCTATAACGAAGCTACGGGTATAACGAAATAATCGAAGGGCCCCTTCAACTTCCCTATAACAAGGTTCACTGTACCTGTAGCGTGCTTATGCCTTGTGCCAAGGTTCTCTCCCACTGTAAGACCTGCTATGAGCCCATACCTGTTGTCACATAAAAAAAAATTGGAACGACACTTAACCAACCCTTAAGAGTTCAATGCTATATACAGCATTAGGGATGCCTTTCGCGCCAGTACTCCTTCTCTGTCACCTATATTCTGTCTACGCGTTGTGACGACCCCACATAATGCGCAGGTCCTCACGGGACGGAGAGGCAAGAAGACACCGCATGGCTCAGTTTAAACAAAATGATGTAATCAATAATTATACATGGTACATCAGAGGCTGGGGTGTCCGAGCTTACGTGGCGACGCCGTCATGGGGGCGATGGAGGGGCTCCGGAGTTGCGATCCGTCGGTTGCTGGCAGAAGCTGCGCGCCGTCCGGCTTCGGCGCTGAAGGACCCTTTTCGTGAACGATGTCGTCCTCAGCGTGCCTTTCGTCCGCACTGGCCAGCTATCTCTGCTCCGCCGGCCACGCCCGATCTCCTGTCTTCCAGACTGGATTGTTTCCTTCTTCCTCCTTTCCACGGCGGCGCCTGCGGCACCCCCGACCTCCCTCGTTGGAATGTCGTTTGTCTCCCGTCGGCAGCTTTCTTCTCTTGTCGGGTTGTCAGCCTCCCCTGCCGACCTGCCTCGTTGGGATGTCGTTTGTCTCCCGTCGGCAGCTTTCTACCATTGTACCCCTTCAGTGGCTTTGCCGCCGCTGGGGGCTCCGTCTACGCGGCGCCGCCGAACGCGGACCGTTTAAGGGGAGACAAGGGAGTAGGACGGTTGAGCACAGAGAAGATTCCGCCGAAGATATGGGCCCTGGTAGCTCACGCACGGAACGTCACAGCGTCCATATATGCGGGATCGGTCACTTTAAACATTACTGTTTTCTTTCCGGCCGAAGTGTTTGAATGTATTCAAATATGACTGAATTATTATGCTTGCCACAGGCCACGGAAGGTAGGTTTCTCACAACCCGGTGGGCAGCTTGCGATGACGTCACAGGGTCACGGGACCTATCTCGACCGATCACCGTGGCTCCCCGTGGCAGGCTTGGCATGGACGGACACTGAGCTTTCTAGAGCACACGACCTTTAACGCTATCGCATTATTAGAATTAGCACTCCTACCTTAACCGTTCTTTGCTTTCTTTGTTTTGCTTTTTTTTTTGCAATGACAGTGATGTGACAACCCCAGGGCGTAACAGAGCAACAAAATGAGCCATATCACCAGTAATGAAGCGCAGTGAGGTTTCCATGAGCAAGTTAGACGTTTGAATGACGTTTACGCTAGCACTCGCTGAATTTCCCGTTTACGCGACGGGCATAAAAGTTCTAATTGTTGAATTTTACAATAACAGGTTTTAGTTTCCTGCATCTCCTCCTTTCAGGCGTTTCTGCCGTGCCAAGAGCTGCACGTCGGCAGGTTTACGCCCGCGTAAAACCTTGCTTGTCTTCAAAAAATGCCACTTCTCTCTGCTTCTTTTTTCTTTGAGGTGAAATCAAGCATGTAGCGCATATCATCGCATGATTGCAATCACGCCATGCGGCCGCCCAAGTTAAGTGGTGAAAAAAATACCCGAGATACTATCCGGGTGTGCAGATAACGTCTCCGGCTTCTGTACTCCTACTCGAAGGTAATCCTTCCATTGGCGTCGCAGGAGACTAATGGCTGCGGCCGAGGCCTGATGCAGCGACTGTCGGTAAACAGTTGGCCCGGCTGCTTGACAGTGTTTCCACAAAACGAGGCATGTTGTGCTTTTTGTAAGGGTGTGCAATGTTCGAAAGTATCGAACAGCGAATCGAATATTCTTCTATTCGATTCGTCGCACGAATAGAATCGCCCTTCCTGTCATGTCTCTTTGTGTATTCGTCTAAATATTTAGCGCTGTCTAAATTTCAAGAAAAGAAATTGAATCGGATAGGTTCGCAAGTTTTCGCATACTTTTCGAATAACTGTCACGAAGTTCGAACAAAGCCTGCCGTACTTTTCTTCCCCGACTATTTCAAAAACACGGACCGCACACGCCGCTTAATATGCTGCAACGAACGGTATAATAGGAATGGAGGTTCGCAGTGGCGCGCTTTATTAGCATGGCGGCGTTCATAATGCTCATACATACCCTCAGAGATTGGAGTTGACGGCAGGGACCAGGCAGGCTTAGCAAGCCTGGCTTTGCTCGGAAAGAAGCTCGGAGGCCCTGGCTGATCCGTACCTCCCGCCCGTCTCACGTCGTGCCAGTTTATTGTCCTCCGTCATCAGCAGAAATGGGTACTTTTGCCATGATCCTAACTTAATGATCTTAGAGGTAATATACGGATTTCGTGTAGCTACACCCTAAATCAAGATCAGTGTTGCTTCATTTAACAGCTAAAGCTATAACTGCACAAGTAATAGAGGCTTACCGCCGTACCGCCGCTAATCCACTTTTTCGCAAGATTGCTCGTTATATATTCGTAGAAGTAGCAAATATTCTTAAAGATATTCGATTCGTATTCGATTCTTTCACAATTCGATTCGTATTAGGTTCGGTTTTGAACTAAACTATTTGTATTGGATTCGATTTTGAAAAACTACTATTCGCATATCCCTAATTTTTTCTTCTCTGAGTACACTAAGTTGCCACAATCTCTCTTTCGCTCACTCGTTCGTTCGTTCGTTCGTTCGTTCGTTCGTTCGTTCGTTCGTTCGTTCGTTCGTTCGTTCGTTCGTTCGTTCGTTCGTTCGTTCGTTCGTTCGTTCGTTCGTTCGCTCGCTCGCTCGTTCGTTCGTTCGTTCGTTCGTTGGTTCGTTCGTTGGTTCGTTCGTTCATTCGTTCGTTCGTTCGATCGTTCGTTCTTTCGTTCGTTCGTTCGTTCGTTCGTTCTTTCGTTCGCTCACTCGTTCGTTCGTTCGTTCGTTCGTTCGTTCGTTCGTTCGTTCGTTCGTTCGTTCGTTCGTTCGTTCGTTCGCTCGCTCGCTCGCTCGCTCGCTCGCTCGCTCGCTCACTCACTCACTCACTCACTCACTCACTCACTCAGTCACACTCACTCACTCACTCACTCACTCACTCACTCACTCACTCACTCACTCACTCACTCACTCACTCACTCACTCACTCACTCACTCACTCACTCACTCACTCACTCACTCACTCACTCACTCACTCACTCACTCACTCACTCACTCACTCACTCACTCACTCACTCACTTGTTCCAAAAGTCAGCCAACATCTAGCTCATTACATGCTAGGTGTTTAGGATGCCTATAGGGATAACTGAAAATGGTCAAATGCTCCATGGATATCAAGGAAGGGAGCAGCTGTCAGCCAGTGGCAATCAATGACCTTCAATGCTTTGGCCGAAATTTCCGCCTATTAAGCCCGATTCTCTATTTCAAGTCCTTTTCTCTGCAGAAAATTGGAAACTCCGTCAATTTAGAAAAAAGTGAGACAATTTCAGTTCTTAATATTTCCAGAAACTACACAAAAACTGCTTATTTTTTATTCGACGTGTTTGCCATTAGGCATAATGTAAAAGGGAAAGAAAGTTATAAGAAGGAGTGTAGACAAGCATCGTTTAAAAAGTGGCAAAAGACCACGATAAAGCGATTATCATCAGTCCACTTGCGATAGTCGCCTGCAACGTCCCATCGCAGGCCTACCTTCTTTAGGAAGCGTCGTCTCACGGAAGCTGTAGCCGGGCAAGTCCACAGCAAGTGTTTTTCGTCACTCTGGTTTGGCGCAGCACCACAATGAAGAGACTTGTCAGTCACTTGGAAACGTTTGTCACGCCATCGATGACGCACAGAGGGAGTCAGCCGCTCCTGCCTGAATCCGGCGTACAGATACCGGGGCAAAGGGTACGAACACGGAGGAATTAGAGCGCGTGTTCGCTGACGCAAAGCCTGTTTCTCGGAAACATGGGATAGGAACGGATCTGGGGGAAGAGGGGAAGGTGGCGGGATGTCTAATGTGTCAAGGTGTGTCATTTCATCCACATGAATATTATGGGGATCCTGGGCATGGCCGCGAATCCAATGTATTCGCACAGGACAGGGGTATTTTGTGCAAAGTTGGTGAATGGATTGTGTAACTTGGAATGTGCGCCGGACAGTTTTAAGCTGCTTAAGGGCGGCAAGGGAGTCGGTGTAAACGTGAACAATATCGAAAGTGGGTACGAGTGGAAGGGAAGCAATGGCATTGTGTATCGCGTGAAGCTCCAAGGCAAAGAGGGGAGCAAGTATCCGCGCTATATGTAGCGCGGGAGTCAAGGTGAGGATGAGAGGGACTATTAACTTTGGTAACTCCCTGCAGTGCTGTGTGTGATGCATCGGTGTATATTATAAAAACTGCTTTTAACGCGATAGCACTAAAGGCCACGTTATGCAGAAAATACGGCGTCGGCGTTTTCGTTGTCGGTGTTACGATGTTACGGAACTGTGGCAGAGGCCCGTGAGTGGCTGTACTGAACTAAGAAATCTTTTTTCTACTTGTGAACCCCACTTCAGGCAATTCCATCAGGTCCTGGAGAAGAAGAATTTGTAGAAGTAGAGGTCGCTGCTTTGAGTTCCTGGAGCATGAGTGGAACGTATACAGCCGATCGTTCCGGATGGAAGGACCACGTCAGAGCTAGGGAAGTACTTCCGGCAATACCCAAGCAGGCATATTCCGCAGCTTGAAAGTCCTCCCCGTGAAAATCATCCCCGTGCAAATGAGTGGAATAGGTGTTGCTGCTGGGGTTGGAACGGCAGGGCTGGGGTGACGTGGCAGATTTTGGAGCTCGGTTTTCGGGGATCCAGCCTACTACAAAAACGACCACCGCAGCTGTCTACATGGTTTATCCTATGCTACAAATATGGCAGGACTGCCTGGCAGGAACTATAAGGCAGAGTGCTTCTGTCCACTGACCTAAATAAAGGAAGAGCACAAAGGTATAAAGTTGAAGAATAGCTGTACGGTACCGGCAAATGCATTCACGAACTTTGGCCACACCAGCTCGACATATGATAATTCTATAGTTGAAGATGTTGTCGGGCTATTTGTCGCATTTTTCTTAATGTCATGCAAGTTCATGACAACTGGACGACATACAATAACTGCGCGTTCGTCGCGTGTTCATACTTTATTACGTCCAGTTTGGGGAAACCTTTCTGACTTTTAGCGAATGGCTCCCTTTGTTCCTTCTAAATTTCAAGTGAAAACAAAACAATTCCGCTCGCACCAACTTTCTCATACCAATAGACGCAGTACGTACATCCTCGAATATGTTTTTTCAACAACAGTGAATTTTTGTCATATAAGGTATACCTCAGTAATTAAGCCAGACATATCGGAAACAGAGGAAGCTAGTCGTCACTTACAGCCGCTCTTACGCAAGCTTGATATTTTTCCGGAAACCTTGTCCTTACTAATCAGGCTCAAGTAAACTTTTCTCCCGCAGCAGTTCACTAATGTCTCGAGCGAGGGGCAATGCGGTGACGTTTATGAGTTGGAATGACCACCTTGCAAGGCAAACGCTTCTCGTTTCGTTGCAATGGATGGGCGTATATCAAGATAAGATATGGAGTCGTAGCGGCGCGCTGAAGAAACATTGCACTGCTCGGAATCTTTGCAACAGCTTCACGAAATAGCCTCTGTGCAGTTGCTTCTCCAGCCGTCAATTTGGGTAACCACAGTTCACAAAACGCAATTGACGAACGGTGTTAGTGGTGAGTTTAGTCATGTTCTTTGTACCTCTGTGCCATTTTTATCTGGGGGCGCTGATTTGATATGAGCTCTTTCTATTTCATCAAAATCACTGACCGTTTTCCTCTTGAGTTTCTTCACCCTTAGACCCTCTGCAAAATCTTCTTGGCGCCTCTTAATAGGTCGTCCAGAGGGCTTCTTCCAAAGGTTTGGTTTAGGTTTGGTTTATTGGGGTTTAACGCCCCGAAGATTCTTCCAGAGGCTTGAAGCTTATTATAAGTGATGGTTTGGTTTATTGGGTTTAACGTCCCAAAGTGACTCAGGCTATGAGGGACGCCATAGTGGAGAGCTCCGGGAATTTTGACCACCTGAGATTCTTAACGTGCACTGAAATCACGCAGTAATAGTGAATAAACGATGATATTGTCCCGTGATCATTTGTGACGTCTCTTTAGGGTCTAACGTCCCGTTGTGCTCACTGTCCATGCGAGACATCCAAGGCTATTGGAGGTGTCCAAATTAATTTCGACCACCTGAAATCGCATGTCACGCAGACGTGATCACATTTCGCCTATGTCGAAATGCGGGCTCCGCGGCCTGAATCCACGTGGAGGTTCAGGTTACCCGATGAGAAAACATCGCTGTTGATCCCAGCTTCGGCAGTACAAACCCTCGCGTTGTATATTTCGTATCAGGAGGGGCTAGCATGGCTCTCAGCCAATACAAGCCCACAGATATAAATTTCTTATGATCTTTGGGCTTGATACACAACATTCGCGCTGTCTCCAATGCACTACGTAGTCTAGGCAGTTGTAGTGCACGTGTTTGAAATGCGCTGACGCCGAGCACGCACTAAGTGGCCGTGTCAGCGGCACCCTGGCTTCTGAGAACAGAGAAATAAAAACATCGAAAACATCCATGAAGGACAAAACTATAGTATGGCAGTGGTCCTAACGCGTGTTTCAACAGGGTGAGCTTAAAACAGACGTTAAAAATAGGAATACGCATCGATATCTGCGCCTATTTCTCTCAATTATCTTTATTCTTTTCAAGAAAAGAAAACAAAGAAAAATCGGATAATCTCCACAGGCACTGCGTGCCGCACATGTCGCCTAAACTGCAAGTTATTAAGGATGTTTCCCAAGACTTTAGTGTTCTTGTTGGCGCCATTGCATTCGCACGGCAATTAAGACACCTGATCGGCATACGGGAAACCCTCGGGTGCTGTCAGTGCACGGTGAGAGAAGCTATCGGTTCTTTTTTCGTTATTTTACAAGCGACAGTTTCTGAGGGTATCGCGTAAGAGCCGGCAGTCACCACTAAACACTGCACGGAAAAGTATAGCCTTTTGGGAAACCCATTTTCACGTCATCGTTAGGCTCCTTCGTCTCGCTCTTTCGCAGTTACGAGCGTTTTCCTTCACTCTATCTCCGGCGCCATCTTTCTTGCACTACGCACGCACATGGAATCAAGAAAGCAGGAGTTTCTGAAACTCTTTCTTCCCACCAGGACAAGCAGCTGCGGAATGTTCTCATGCAATCTTTATGGAATGTGCCTGGTTGCGGTTTTGTACCCATCTCTCGTATATCTCACAGGATTCAAACGTAGAGTGAAATTCACCCGGAATAACGTTAAATTTGGCGTATAAATATTATCTGCACGCTACTAATAGCATTACATTCAGCGCCTTCATCAAAACTATTTTTCTTAGTGTTCAGTCAGACGTGTGACAGGCCGTGCTTTCAACCTTTCTTTGGTATGCCCTTTCCAATTCGGACGCAAACTTTCCTCCAATGATCGTAGTTTTATCGCCACTGATTATAATGGTTACATACTTTTCTCCATCCATTGTGCAAGATTAAGGAACCTGAAAGGGAGCTGCGTAAAAAAAAATGGAGTCTCTTCTAAAGCTGCTCATGCCATGAGGTACGCTGATATGACGATCCTCGTTAACTTCGACCACATGGGGTACACTTATCGTACACCGAAATTTTAGCACGCTAGTGTTTTAGGTAGAAGGTAGTGTTTCAGGTAACACACGTGCACTGTGTCTTTCCATATGTGTGCGTGTGTTCGTGCGTGCCTGCGTGTAATTTAACGAGAAGAGCTGCGAAGCAGGAAGGGTGTGTATGTGTGTGCGTACCCAAAGTAAAGGACAGTCTGAAGTATACTCGGTTCGGGCACTGCGAAAAGATCGGCATTATAGTTTTCCAATGTTTCGAACAGCAACCTTCATTCTTCAAATACCGAATGCTGAGAATGCTTCAGCGGTGGTGAAAACGCAACACAACTTCCGGGACTACGTAGAGAAATGATGCTCTTTCAGTAATGAGAACAGTCGAAGCTTTCAGTCAAAAGTGCCGTACCTTATTTAAGAAGCACTGAGGTCATATTAACGTTCTCCTCTATCAGTTTATTGGTGCGTTATAATGACAAAGACACTTCATTTACTGAAAACATAGGTTTCATATGATACAAAACGTAGAACATGTAATGCAGGTATCGCCACCACATGGTGTTTTCCTATACTAACTTCCATGACAACATTTAGTTAGTTAGTTATATAGGGTTTTAGGGCGCATAAGCAACTGTGGCGATCACGCGCCAAACACAAGGTTAGATGATGTTATATTAAGTGTATAGATGTTACATTATATTATATTTAAAACATTGGCTCTCTTTAGAAACTTACAAAGAAGTGAAAACTCGAGGAGTGCTTGCTCGCCTAAAAGCAATGCAGAATGAAATGGAATGTGTTCATTGTAAAATACAGTAAAAATTTTTTTCAAAGTTCTGCGAGATGTGAACAAGAAATTAAAATGTGATTAACTGTGAGCTCCTCACCACACATTTCACACACAGGTTTGTCTTTTTTTGTTAATAAGAAGCTATGGGTGATGTGTGTGTGTGACCTATGCGTAAACGACATAAAATTACTGAAACAGTCATCATTTTTAGTTGTTCGCGGATGCCTTAGACGACCACATTGTCATTTGCTGACTTCCAGTCCGTGATCAGGGATTCCGTTTTATCAATCACGTCGCGAATTTTAATCGGGTGACTGAAAAAAAAATGTTTCGTTTTGAACTCCAATTTACTCGTCAGTAATTCCTATTTTGCCTCCGAGAAACTGCTAACAGAGTCACCAAAAAATAAAAGCAACTGATTTTTACAAAGAACGAAAATTGGATGATGTCGTCCTCAGCCTCCGTTTGAAATGGTTACAGGTTCGGAGGTAAAACTTTCTGGACATCCATGGCGTGTATCGGCCACTCCTCTTTAGACATCTGTTTTTCAGCGCGTACACAAGAGGAAACAAAGACTTAGAACCCGTGCCGCACGGGCGGCATTCTCGAGTGGGTAATTGCGCCAGGCAGACTTGAAGCGCGGAGAGCACTCGGAGCTGCCGCAGGAGCGTGCAGGTCCATAAGGCTTGTCCACTGTGGGGCCGCTTATCAGTGAAGCCAGGGTTCACCATAACAGGTGCGTGCAACCAAGCTAATGAGTTGGCAAACACGGGCCCAGTATTTATACCCGGCCGAAAAACATCCCGTAACCTCAAAAAGACGGGACTCAGACGGCATCGGCCGTCATGGAGGCCCGTTGGCAGCAGCTCCTGTGCCTTGTAGCGTACTTCACTGCAGTGCTAACGGCGGAAAAGGGTGAGCTCCTGAATTACCGTCGGCTGCAGATATTTTTGTGTGTCCCGTCTTTTCAGTGCTTGTTTAAAATCAGGGTTTTACAAGATTTAGCTACAGCGCTGGTATGTAGAGGGAACGCATTTGTAAACGCAGTGACTGTCACTGTTTGTTGACGATAGATTTTTTTATTATTTTTTTACTCTTCAGATCGGCCAGATTCCGTGTTGGCTTTAATTTGCACGAGTGGAATCCGACACGAATTGTTTGCTTCATATATAGCGCTGTTTTTCAGATTTTTTTTTCGATAGATGATGCGCAATTCTTCGGGCTCGGGGGCGCAGACCGCACCTTGTCGTGCGGAAAATTATTACGTCCCCGTGCTATAGGAAATTAAAATATTGTCCAGTGGAAGGAGGGGGGGGGGGGTGCGGATGAGATAGCATGCTGCCTGTAATGCGTATTATCTATAGTGACAGTACGAGTGGGACGTTTCAACGTAGGTCCCGGGGGTAGAAAAACTGATGATGCCGCCTCTACGCAAGAGAGGGCGAATATTCTGGGAGTTTTCTTTTTCTTTTACACTGTGCTTGGAGTGACATTTCCTCGTTGCTTTTTTGTTGCTCGCATTTTGTTGTCGGATTTGTTATAATTCCTGTTTTGTGTGACTTAAGTACCACGCAGTTTACGAAGAGCCTTGGTAAAATATAAAAGCAGATGTTTCATTATTATGCAACCGACAATTCCGGCCTCCACTAGGGCGTGAGGAATACACTTTGTTGCATCTAATTCGTTTCTTCGTAAGTGAATCTGCCTTCGGTTCAAACGAGAACGTTACATTTACCACTGGGACACAACATAATAATGCATGGTTGCAAGCAAAGCCAACAACCCAAGTGTAAGGTTGGCATTGGGCTACCTACCTCCTTACATATGCTCTTTCTTTCTTTCTTTCTTTCTTTCTTTCTTTCTTTCTTTCTTTCTTTCTTTCTTTCTTTCTTTCTTTCTTTCTTTCTTTCTTTCTTTCTTTCTTTCTTTCTTTCTTTCTTTCTTTCTTTCTTTCTTTCTTTCTTTCTTTCTTTCTTTCTTTCTTTCTTTCTTTCTTTCTTTCTTTCTTTCTGTCTTTCTTTCTTTCTTTCTTTCCTTCTTTCTTTCTTTCTTTCTTTCTTTCTTTCTTCCTTTCTTTCTTTCTTTGTTCCTTTCCTTCTTTCTTTCTTCCTTTCTTTCTTTCTTGCTTTCTTTCCTTCTTTCTTTCTTTCTTTGAGGTGCTAATGCCCTAACGGCATAAGCAGTTTGCCATAAGTAAACCTGCATGATCGAAGAAAAGGAAAGAGCTCGAAGAAAATCCAAGGCTGTGGTCATCTTCTGTACATTTTTTTCTTCCACGAATTTAGAAGTAGTAGATGAAGCCATGACCAAAATCTTATGTTTCAAATGTATTTAAGTATTTGATGACGGATTCGAAAGATTGTTAATGAATCGGTCTCGAATTCAGCCCTGATATTTTCTTGGCTATTGGCGCAAGCCAGTCCGGCACACATAGCAAGCCGGCATACATATCTTTAAACATATTCGCAAACAAAGGTACCTTGTTGAAAACAATTAATTAAAATACCTGCAATTGTTTTCTGCATACATAAAAAAACACTTCTCACAAGATGTGGAAGGATATTCACAGGCACAACAGTCCTCGTGGTATCAATAATGTGTGAATGTGCCTACCACCACTTCGTATACAAGGACAAAAGATGCGAGTTTCTGTGCAAGCACCACCACTGGTGAAGCCCCATAGCTGCATCATGTACTGCCCAGTAAAATGCTTAACATAAAATGCACCAGGAACTTAAAAGGATACAAAGAAATGTCGCACTGCATAACAATTGAAAATCTTCTTTAAACGCAGAGGTGCAAGAACGGCAGCATTGAGGCGGACAGTAGCAGGCGACAACACCTAAGCTAACTTGTTTGCAATTTGCAGTCACTCCAGGTCCCAAGGAAGAACACAACGCAGCTTCGAGCTCAGCTGCAAGTTCAGTCACAGGAGTGCTGCTTTCAGAGCCAGCATTAAACGCGAGTACCATTTCGCCCGCCGATGAAGCCTTCCAGCGGCGCCTGAACATGCTGCTGAAAGAGCAGAAGCTTGTGCTGCCACCTGAATCCAACCGTCGGTACCGCCGTGCAACCATGCAGAAAGCTGCGGAAGTCTGGGCGCTGTTCCGGGAAAATCGTAAGTGTGCGTGCGTGTAAAGGAGCAGGCTGTTTCGTTTCTACGAACATGCGTCGGGTATATTTTCGCTTCTCGCACAAGGCGCCTTTCGACTTAAGTATAGACGCGGAAACACCAAAACCTACATCGTACATGTAGCATACGCGTCCTTTTTTCGTTTCTTTTTGTTACCTTAAAAGACCCCTTTCTGGGAATCACATAAAAGGGGGAGGGGGGGATTACGTGTAGATGATGATTACAGGTTTTGCATATGAGAAGACACGGTTGTCGCGAACGTAGATGAGGAGGTGATGGCTGCAACGGCAGGAGGAAGGCTGCTCCAGCCAAATAGCTGTTCGAGGAAAAAGTGAGCCAGTAAACGTAGCGCTTCTAGTAAGTGGTCGAGCAATACGAAAAGGTTGCAAAATGCGGTAGGGTATGTGTGACGGTAGAGCTATATATGGGGCATGATTGAGCGAACTATGAAATACGTTACTAACCAGGCAAAGACTAACGATATCGACGACGAGTGCCAACGTTCAAAGGCTCGGATTGAAGTTTTAATGCCGCTACGCTGGTTTTAAAGGAGTAGACAGAATAAATTGATCTTAGAGCGGGATTCTGTTAACCTTGAAGTGCATTAGCTATTGTGAAGTACAATTAAAGAATGAAGCGGAAGACACCCCTCAGAAGAGGCCCGTCCAGCCAATGGCATCGAGGGATTTTCATGACGCTGTGGTTAATAATATTAAGTCGCGGCTAACCCCCTGTCATCTGCTACCCCCTGCTGCCTCTGCTAGTAGTTAAAAGTGGATTAACCATGGCTTCATGAAAATCGGTCGACACCGTTTACTGGAGGTCCTCCTTTGAGGGACATTTGCCGCTTCGTTCAAGAGCTGTGTCTGACCGTAGATAAGGACGATGTCGGTTTCGGACTGGTGATACGCATTCTAGCCTCTACCTGATGAGCGGTTTATGTGATAGTAATTTTACATGCCGTAGTAGCGTAAGCTTAGTGCTAGAATAGTGGCCTAAGCTAGAAATTTACGTTGAATAGGCAGCAATAATGGCCGCTATAAATCGTGCCATGGCCCTCTAGGAGTCAGGACGAGTTGTAATTAAGACTCCATCTACCTGGCTTTTTAGCTACAACTGCGTTACGCTTGATTCCAATAGTGGCCCGTCTTTCATTTTCGGCTGGTCAGTGAGCTAACCTAGGGTTGAAGAAGTTTATTTTTTGTTCATAAAAATCTCAGTTAAATTGGTTCCGATCACAAAAACCAGCGCAAGAATGTCGCGCAGCGCACTCCACACTACCTGTACTTTCCAGGTTCTCAACATTGAACCAAGTTATAGCTTCTAAACTTGGATTATATCGCACAGGCCAAACAATCGAGGTGCCTCAGTACTGCGACATTCAGTTGATGATCCCCAGGCGGCGTGAATCTAATCACAGGATCTATTACGGGGCCGCTTTATTCGGAGGCGTGATACTGAAGCGTCTATGTTTTGTGTGGCGTCAGAGCACTTTTAAGAAAGCCTGGCGGTCGGAGTAGATCAGGAGCCCTCCATTGCGGAGTCTCTCATAGCCCCCGTATAGCTTCGGGACGTTTATTTTGTTGTTTTGTATCGAACAAGAAGCTATAAACACTATTTTTACGGCAGCCGCTGTGAGTCCTGAGGCGCAGACCGGCTGTCCGCTGCCGGAGAAGGAGGAGTGCGAGTCCACTGTGTACCGAGGCATCACGTGGCCGGCCACAGCTCGGCAGAAGTGCGCGGAGTTGGACTGCCCCACCGGCAACGTCGGTAAGCCTTCCTCGCGGTGGCGAATACCGCACACTTTGTATAGAAACTGCGACGAACACAACGAAAAAAAGAACGGACGCAACACAGGAGCTATTGTGCCGTTATCAACTTTGTTCTGCCAGAACATCCGATTGTTTGCCAATCGACACTTTTTGGTCATCAGAACTGTGGCCGTCATACTATTGACGAAGGGCTTCTAAAAAAAATAATAAAGGATAATGAACATTTGCAAACGCGGAAAATGGGTCGATGTCCTGAGATATTAGAATAAAAGTGCTTTAGAAGCGGTACCTTTTCAAATCACTGAATAAACAGTGCAAAATTAGCGGTTTTTCCTCACGAATTCACATCCCTTTGGAAATAGCTTGTGACAGGTATCTTTGAAAGCTTTTATTTTCTGGCCTTGGATATTAGGAATTGTTCTAATACGGTGCGCAAAAAGTTACTGTTTAATTCGCATTAAAGCAATCTGGGGCTTTATACGTTTCTGAATAAACAGACCTAAAGTAAGGTTTGCTGTGAGAAATAATTCTCACAACACCATTCTCGCGGATTTAGACTAGGTCAGCGTTCTGATGGGTGAGTAAAGTTCTATAAGGAAAAACTGCTTGTCACATTCTCTCCTTCCAAGAAAACAGCGATCCTCCGGCGATTTATTTGTTAAGCCTTCAGAACAAGGTCTACCATTCTGCTTCAACAGCAGCTGTGTAAACTCAACGCTTGAGCTTTTAAGACGCTATGTGTACAAAGCGAAGCTAGCAGTTTTTGCTAAGAGTGGAATACACCTCGCGGTGAGTTCTTCACTTCGAGTGAACGAAGCACCCTTCATATCGCAATTGGGGTGGTCTTTTGCACCATCTAGCGAACGCAATGAACAATTACTGACTAAGCAGATAACTTGCTTGCACGTCATTCTCCATTTTCTTGCATACAGACTTTGCGACCAGTAATAATTTAAATATCTTTTTCTAAATTTCAAAAGTCATGTGGTTGATTTTAAACAAAACGTTATTGCACGATCGCTCGGGCGCTCGTAATTTCAGCATCAGTGGCACATTGTTCAAACTTCTATACATGTCTTCAAAATATTAACTGTTATTTTTCTGCGTTGAGGACTGACTAAAAAGCTTTCCTGAAGCCTGTATATGCTATTCAGGCGGAAAATGTGTTTGTTTTGGGCCAAGGCAACCAAGGGCGACAGAAATGCTTCGAGGATTAACAGACATGGAGAAGAAGCGCCGTTTATAGACCGTAGCCTGTTTATAAGTGTTGGTTCACAGGTATTATGACATGGTGCTGCAACTCCAGGGGCTTCTGGAAGTCACCGCGTCCGAACACAGCGCAATGCGTGCAGCCGTCCGTCCTATTGCTGAAGAGTCAGGTAAGGTTCTGTGCCACGAGGTTTCGGCACACGCATGCTGTAACAGAGTTTTCATTCTTCTTGCAGATGACTTCAGGCTCGAAGGTGAGACAGACAACGTTTTTTCTCTTTGTGCCAGAACAGCGAATTACCACCGCCTACATATAAAAAAAAAGATAACAGCTGCAATCTTGTGTCCCACAACTAAAATTCCTCTCCTTGTTAGAGTATCTTGCAAAACATGTCGCAGTTACTAAGCTCGGCACAGTGAACGGTGTTAGTCCTTCATAGCTCCGAGGGGTCTGTCCAGATCAGGCGAGTACACATGCTTTATCTAGATCTCCTCTGAGAATACTTCTGGCAGGTACGGGCACGAGAACACGAACTTTTTTCGGCACCAGTTCGTACGCCAACCTAAAGCTATGAAGGTATAATTCAGCTCTTAAATATACCAAGGGTTTAGTGAAACCATTTTTACAGTGGCCCCTGTATAACGGACTTTCCCAACACCGGATCAGGTCGCGCGATCGAATTACGACTGCGGCGGTCGCGTTTCAATGGAGCAATATGCAAAAACACCCGTATTCTATGCGCTTGATAGGATTTTAAAGAATTCAAGGCGGTCGAAATTAAGCCTGAGCTTTCTTCCACGGCATCCCTTATAGCCTATTAGCAGCCTCGGGACGTTAACTATGCATACCAACGTAGGTCACACTACGAAGAAAAAAAAAGGTTGAGAGCGCCGTGCTGACTTCGAATTAAGGCTTCTCGGGATCAATTCAGGCTGCTCCTACCACAGTGCTATAAAGCTGATCCGCACTAGTCGTTGCTGGGTCAACATCCACAACCCAAAGGCTATCGCGAGGGTACGTTGAGCCCATCTCACCACGGCTGTAAAGAGGGCTGACTGAGTTTAGCCTCAAAAGGGCGTCAACCAACCGTAAGAGGCAATTTACATCTTCAGTGTGACAAAAGAACTTTATTATTTACACAGTGGCCGACAGCCAGCATGCTGCCGGTAAGAAATGAGGTGTATGTCCCGCCCAGCTATATGGCAGTTCGCCCAAGTTGAGTGGGTGGTGCTGGCACCCGTAAATGGTGTGTAGAAACGAAAAATAACGGCGGATGCTCGTCTGTGAAATCATTCGGTGCCGTTGCTGGCTAGAGTGAACGGAAGGTCCCTAGGACTTCCTCTGCGGCAACCAACCTAAGGAAGCAAGTGGAGTTAATTGGTAGTTGTTCAACAGCACCGACTTAATAACCAGCGTGAGACACAAAGAACGGGAAAAGACTCTCACAGGACTCAGCACTGAGTCCTGTGACAACCCTTTTTGCCATCCTTTGTTTTTACTCGCTGATCACTTCGTCGGAGCAATCAGTCGTATTTCCAATTACTGAGTTGTAACTATTACAAAAGCTGCATGTCTCAACGACAGTACTACGAATAAGGCGAGCTACTAGGCTCATTTAAGTTCAGGTTAATCTTTCAATAATAAGGGAGTAATTACTCATTGGCATCCACCCAAGCGCAGCCATACGGCTACAAAGGAAAGCTATACAGCTTTCTCAGAAACTTCGTAGTTAAAGAAAAATTCGTCCTGGTCCGGGGTTCAAACCCGGGACCACCGCTTCACCGGAGCAGTCGCTCTACCAATTGAGCTAACCGGGACGGCAAGCTTATGGTAGGGCGAGAGCGAATTGATCAGTAACTCGAAGTGGGAAGTGTGTTGGTCAAATGTTTAGGGGAATCCCCCATGGTGGAGTAGATTTGTAATAAGGGAGTAATTACCACGTTACCCCGAACCCCGCACCAGGACGAATTTTTCTTTAACTACGAAGTTTCTGAGAAAGCTGTATAGCTTTCCTTTGTAGCCGTATGGCTGCACTTGGGTGGATGCCAATGAGTAATTACTCCCTTATTACAAATCTACTCCACCTTGGGGGATTCCCCTAAACATTTGACTAATCTTTCAATAGTTCATTTTTTATTCTACGGACCTTGAAGGCTCACATTTGTATACTTGTAGACCTTAAAGCACAGCTTTCGGGAGCGACAAACATCGAACTCGCTGTCATCTTCCACCATGTCTATTTATATATCCACACAACAGAGTTGGTTGACTTCAGCCAGGGATCGGCACAAAATAACAACAAAATTAACACAATACGCAAACTGCTCTATACAGTGACTTAATAAAAGGACATACATACAGACTACAAAATGAAAGCTATGGAATGTAGTGTGCGCGGTGATTGGGTACCTTCGTCGTCGTCACAGTGCCAGTACATCTTAAGAACAAAGGATGACGTCTACTCCTCAGAATCATGTGATCTGCATCTAATGGAACGTTGGATCGTTGCTATCGCCAGCTGTTCGCTAGTAACAATTCGCAGTCTTTCGTCCCTCAATTTATGTGGGTCTCAGCCACCCGGGCTATAAAATGGGTCCTTTGAGAAAAGAGGAATGGAAGCAGGAGGTCCAGAGTTACTAAAAAAAAGGAATGTGAAGCCACAGGACAAGCACCTGTTGCTTCACATTTCTTTTTTGTCCTCGTATCCCTCTTTCTTTCGGTGAAAAATTAGCAAATTTCGTTAGTTTCTTTTTCTTTTTTTTTTATGCAGCTCTCGGGTCCTTGCAACTTTGGCATGGTCTCTGTTTTCTTTCCATGTTTTCTTCGTATTGATCTGCACGATCAATACGGTGTTAGATGTTCCTTCTAGGTATTCAAGTTGTAATTTTTACCACCCCTTATGTAATACCCTCGTGAAGAGGGCCTTTAGGGGTATCTTGAAAAAATAAATAAATAAATAAATAAATAAATAAATAAATAAATAAATAAATAAATAAATAAATAAATAAATAAATAAATAAATAAATAAATAAATAAATAAATAAATAAATAAATAAATAAATAAATAAATAAATAAATAAATAAATAAATAAATAAATAAATAAATGTCAAATACTTATCTTCCGCCGGGAATACTTCCAGGAAGCACAGGTTTCTTCGCCAACATTAGAAGCACTCGTAGTTTTATCTACTGATAAAGCAGCTTATTTTCGCGCCCATAGCAACAGAATCATCATCTTAAAGTGGCCAGGAGTGTATTTGCTCCTTATGTAATGTGCGCAGAATAAGGGGCCACAAGGAGAGATTTCCAGCGATTTTCACTGAAAGCATTGCTCCGGCATTTGACCAGAGTCCACGAGAGCAAGCACGAGCCTCGAGACAACCCTAGTCCGCATCGGTCGCCTGTTCCGCTACACGTGCCATCTCTGAAACAAATGGTTTGGTTTGGTTTATGGGGTTTAACGTCCCAAAGCGACTAAGGCTATGAGAGACGCCATAGTGGAGGGCTCCGGAAATTTCGACCACCTGAGGTTCTTTAACGTGCACTGACATCGCACAAATGAAAAAGCCGCAGAGACAATAAATCATAGTAACGAAGATCTGGCCCCACGATGTTGCAGTAAGGACTGAAATTTCTGACAACAATGATATGTGGGGCTCAGCGTCCGAAAGGAACCTACGGGCTATAAAGGACGCGGAAGTTGAGAGCTCCAGTTTGATTGAGACTACCTGGGGTTCTTTAACGCGCGCTGACATCGCGCAGTACTCGGTCGATTTTGCATTTCACCTCCGGCGAAATGCCAATAATTTTCAAATTCTCGGCCTCTCTTTATAATTCACAATGTAAGCAAACAAATATAGTCTAATTGTTTGCTCACTCTAAGCATTATGAGCACTAAATATCAAGAAGCCAGCATGCTGTTAAACAGTTAAAAACGTCGCATTTTCCCCATCCAGCGGGGCAGAATGAGACGCCCCTTCCAAAATTCACTTTATGCAGTTTTCGTGTAAATGCACACAAAATTGGCACCTTGGGCACCAACACCATCCTTGTGAGCCTGTCTACATTGAAAACACCGCACCCAGACAGAACCCAGAGCAGCTTTCTTCTATGACCCGTTACAGACTTTTCACTTCTTCAGCCAGGCTTCGCAAGTAGCCTGCCTACTCGAAATTTTTTCACTTCTTTGCCTGCTCTCTAAGTCTTTTTATGTTTTAATATCACGGTTGTTTCTTCTTCCCGTACTCTTTGCCGGATGAACATTCGGTTGTCATCTATTCGCGGCATGTGAATACGACATTTTGAACGTGATTTTGGGTCAGATCGAATAGAGGTTGTTTCACTGTCCAAGTGCTGTAATATAGCAGTGCTTGCCCGCCGCAAAGACCGCGGGACTTGAATTCTGGTGCAAGCTTGTGCATTTTCCTCCTCTTGATATTCCTTCACTTTTTTTTTTCTTTTTACTATGGTGCACTGGGAGTCTTTAAAACGCTTGTTGGCGTAGGCGCTGCTTGACGCTCTCCGGAGCTTCCTTTCGTGCCTCCTTTCTTGTGGGAGTGGCAAAACCAGGGCAGAGCATTGGAGAGAGCAAAAAAATTAATAGTTACTTTTGGCATTGCAAAATACCACAATGGGCCATTTTGCCCCACTGGTAGGTTGCTGCTAAAATAAACCCCTCGCAATAACGTGAGGCGCAAAAACATTTCTGAATTTCCCAAGCGATAACACTACATTCCAGTTGTAATAACTAAACACGATAATCCAGGACGCTGCATAATTTCTTGCCCTTCTGACTGCTTTTTCGTTTCCCAACACAATTTTTTTCTTCCCTTTGAAGAGGCTAGTCTCACCACCCTTGAGTTGCAGTAGACATGTGTTGGGTTATTACAGTTACGTACCCGATTGATATCTGCGCACGTTTGTAGGTTAGGGGCGCTAATTGACAAAATATTGCGTTTAGCTCTATGTCGCGTTTTGCCAGTCTCTCAGCGTCAAGTTTCTTTCTACATCTCCATGCTATCCTCTTTTTTTTCTTTTCTGTTCTGCTTCGAAGACTTATCTTCCACCTGCAATATTTCTAAGAAGCGCGGGTTCCTTCGCCAGCACCAGAAGGGCTCTCAATTTTTATCTACTGATAAACCCACCTAAGTTTGGGCACCTAGCTACGGCATCCTCCCCAGAAAGTGGCCAGGCGTGTCCTCACGTTCTTCTATTTGCTCTTAACGTAATGTGTGCAGAGGAAGGGATCACAAGGAGCAGTTTCACAACGCTTTTAACTAAAAGCATTGCTCCGGATTTGGCCAGAGTCCAGGAGAGCAAACACGATAACCTCGAGCTAGTCCTCGTCCGCATCGACCACCTGACGTCGCCACTTGTGCCATGTCTGAAAAAAAATTGTAAAGCCGGAGAAACAGCCTTTGAAATTAGTACTGTTCCTCTGCGATTTTGGAGTAACGACTGGAATTCGTGGCAACAGTGCGCGCGGTCAATAGCCTGCGATAATCGGACGCAGAGTGGCCGACAGTCCTGTGTGATGGCTAAGTTTCACAAACATATGTAATTCAAAGAGACGACAGTGTCGGACGAACTGCGTCGTAGTCACACACGCTGTCTTCGGTAAAGCGCTGGATAAAATTCCAAGAACAAAGACGCCATTCTCAGTCTGCCACGTTTCTATCCTTAATATAAATCTAATTGTAAAACATGTACGATCTCTGCACCCAATGTGGCTCAAAACAATCCTTTAGTGAAAACTCGCTAAATGAGAAAAGGGAAATGATTTTATGTAAAAAAAACATGCTCTCGACCAAAAAGTCATGAGTTGGACAAGGGCAGCATACTTATTTCTACCCACCTGGTGGTATAACACATGCTTAAATATCAGTGTATTCGGTTCTTGTACTTCGCCCTTAAGGAATTGCAGCCGCCGAGGAAGAAATCGAACTCATAATCTTGTGCGTGGTGGCAGGAGTCAATGCCAATTAAGCCATTACAGTGAACCTGGGGAAGATTCCTATGCTTCAATACCAGAAACAAAGGCTGCGACAGACCAGCTGTGTAGGAAGTGCTTCGCAAAATAGATGACGCAATGTACATAAACATCCTTTTAAAGAATCTCCAAAATAAACACCACCTTCCATGCTACTAAAACAATCTCCGGTGGAGTCTCACGCCGATTTCGCACAGCAGAAGTACCTGGCCGACATCATCGAGACCGTCAGCGAGTTTGTGAGCAGCAACTCGCTGGAAGTAGGAGGCGATCTGGTGGCCATTGTGGACCTTCTGGACAAGGGCGTGGTGAGAAGCGACACTGGCGACATCTACGCCGGCCGCATCGCCAGCGCCGCGCAAGCGGAGCGCGTGGGCAATCTCACGGCCAGCACTGTCGACGAACTGCTGAGAAGTGACAAGCCCTGGAACGAAGTGCCCATGGTGCGTCCGTGTAGGAATCCGAACTCCGTCCGTCCGTCCGTCCGTCCGTCCGTCCGTCCGTCCGCCCGCCCGCCCGCCCGTCCGTCCGTCCGTCCGTCCGTCCGTCCGTCCGTCCGTCCGTCCGTCCGTCCGTCCGTCCGTCCGTCCGTCCGTCCGTCCGTCCGTCCGTCCGTCCGTCCGTCCGTCCGTCCGTCCGTCCGTCCGTCCGTCCGTCCGTCCGTCCGTCCGTCCGTCCGTCCGTCCGTCCGTCCGTCCGTCCGTCCGTCCGTCCGTCCGTCCGTCCGTCCGTCCGTCTGTCTGTCTGTCTGTCTGTCTGTCTGTCTGTCTGTCTGTCTGTCTGTCTGTCTGTCTGTCTGTCTGTCTGTCTGTCTGTCTGTCTGTCTGTCTGTCTGTCTGTCTGTCTGTCTGTCTGTCTGTCTGTCTGTCTGTCTGTCTGTCTGTCTGTCTGTCTGTCTGTCTGTCTGTCTGTCTGTCTGTCTGTCTGTCTGTCTGTCTGTCTGTCTGTCTGTCTGTCTGTCTGTCTGTCTGTCTGTCTGTCTGTCTGTCTGTCTGTCTGTCTGTCTGTCTGTCTGTCTGTCTGTCTGTCTGTCTGTCTGTCTGTCTGTCTGTCTGTCTGTCTGTCTGTCTGTCTGTCTGTCTGTCTGTCTGTCTGTCTGTCTGTCTGTCTGTCTGTCTGTCTGTCTGTCTGTCTGTCTGTCTGTCTGTCTGTCTGTCTGTCTGTCTGTCTGTCTGTCTGTCTGTCTGTCTGTCTGTCTGTCTGTCTGTCTGTCTGTCTGTCTGTCTGTCTGTCTGTCTGTCTGTCTGTCTGTCTGTCTGTCTGTCTGTCTGTCTGTCTGTCTGTCTGTCTGTCTGTCTGTCTGTCTGTCTGTCTGTCTGTCTGTCTGTCTGTCTGTCTGTCTGTCTGTCTGTCTGTGAAAGTAGGGCACTGTTTTAGCGTACACGTCGTCATTACGAAAAGAGAGATGCTTGCTCTACAGGACCAAAAAAACACTATCGATCATTTTCTTAGCGTGTGCTGGAAACATGATGAAAAAAAGGAGAGAGAGATGAATGACATAAGTTCTTCATTACGGCCTTTTCTCTGTAGTTTTGTAAACTTGGCAAGACTGCCGGTTATGTTAGCACAGTTATAGACGCATCATTTATCACCAACACACATTTTTAACTTCTTATTTAATGCAGTCAGTATACCATAACAAGCAGTGATAAATATCAATTCATACAGATTTGTGTATTCGGCAACATTTTGCCACCTATTGCTATATGCGTCATTGATTGCTATATGCGCCATTGTTTATTTTTCAATAGACAATACTTCTTAAGAAACACAGGAAGAGGAATTTAAGCACCAGGACAAAGTCCTGAGAGCAAAGTTTGCAGATGTGCTCAGTCCATCGCGCCGTTGATCAGAACGGCGCAGTAGGCTGTAAACTCTTTCAGCAGACGGTGCTTATGCCAAAGTATCGACAGTATTCTAGCCCATATAATACTGTAGCCCGACAGCAAGAACTTAAAAAGAGACTGTCAGTAAGAGAACAGTCGATAGCAAACCTCAAGTAAAAACTTTCATAATGCGCATAGCGACAAAGAGCTTGATGCTTCCATGAGTCTCAGCGAGTGTTCAGCGAGAAGGGACATGCAACACTAATATTTGCCACCCTTTGGGTTTGGAAGCAATCAGCTGATGACTTCTTTAAGTGAAGGGCGCACAAAAATGGATACAAAGTGAGTCAGGGACGTAAAAAGCGCAGTTTACTCGACTGCACCCTGTCTGCGCCCCTATGCGAGCTGCAGAACAATGAACCGCTTCCAAGTGACCCAGTTCGATGCCCTGCTGTGACTACTCTCCTTTTTTCTTCTCCACGCAGCAAACGCGCCACAGCTGCGCGACAACACTGCTACTCATTATGGATGTCGCCGGAATAATCCTCAGCACCGCCAGCAATCAAGAACAACAGACGACCCTCAATTTCGTGAACTTCCGTAAGCATGAAACAGTTCTCTGCGGCCGGATTCATTGTTTTTTTTAGGCATAGTTTTTCGGGAAATGAATGGCAAAGTAACTGTCTCACTTCTCGGCGGATAGCTCAACCGGGCCGCGAGGGAAGGGAGGAAGGTGGGAGTGAATGAAGAAAGAGAGAAAGAGGCGCCGTAGTGGAGGGCTCCGGAATAATTTCCACCGCCTGGGGACCTTTAACGTGCACTGACATCGCGCAGCACACGGGCGTCTTTCCGACTCGCCTCCATCGAAACCCGGCCGCCTGGGTTCGAACACGGGCACTCCGGCTTTTTGTCTTCACGGCTCCCTACATGCCATACAAGCGAAAAAAAAGGCGCCCAGCCTTTCTAATGGGCATCATTATGAACAGTGGGTTAATTCGGCCGCTGAGCCCAAGGAAGTTGGTTGGAATCTCAGCCGCGGCGGCTGCGTTTCGTTGGAAAGGAGATCCAAAAGAAACCCGTGTGCTGCATGATGTCAGTACACTTTAAAAGAACCCCGGTCGGTCAAAATTATTACGAAGCCCTCCACTACCACGTCCCTCATCGCCCATGCGCAACCTTGGAATGTTAAATTTACTCCACATACCAAAAATCAATATAACCAATATAGAGAGTCCCATTGATGTTCTTTGTATAACGTTTCCTCGGAAGGTATGGTGACACATTTTTCTTTAACGGGAAGGGCATGCAAAGCGTGTGGTTTGGGTTCGTGCAACTCAACAATTTAGCAAAGCGCAGTTCCCCGCGTTCTATTGATGCAGAGCGAGTTTCTGAGAGAGACGTGGCGTCAGTGGCGCTAGTCCAAAGCCTGGCCCGCATGGATCGTTTTGATCGTTTCCACATCACGGGCGTCATGGACGTCATAGGCGTTTCAAGCGCCTGCTTCTTGCGCCCGTGATGGTGCAAGTTGGGCTGCACGGCGAGTTTTCGCGTGTGAGAAACGCCCCGTACGGGCCAGGCACACTGCATGTAAACGACAGCGTTTGTACAAAGGCACCATTTGATCGTGATTCAAGGGCAGTTGTTGCATTAGTCGTCGAACACAACACGCAATTCGGAACTTTTGGCGCAACTTGCTCAGAAAATTTTACCGCTTGCGCGAGAGGCACGAATTTACACTTTGCCATTTTATGAATGATAGCTAGCATATGGCCCACTGTCGACAGTCTAATATGGAGTGGTGTTTTACCGAAGGGTCGTGTACATGTGTGCCATTAGATGTAGTAGCAACACGCTGCAACTGAAGATCGTTTTTCGAGCCAGTAGTGTGATACACTCCAGGTAGTGGCCATTATTAAACATGAATGCCTTACTGAACGTATTTTCTCCGCAACACGGGACGGCATTCGTTTTTGCCATCCGCTTCCGAAGTGCCAGCCGTTGACTCGCGCAACGTTCTACTTTTCATATAGGAGCAAAGGCTGTCTTCAGTGAAAAATCCATTAAAGGACTGCTTCTTGTCGTTTTTGTCCGCTATTTTTCAACACAAAATTCTAAAATTCAATTAACTTTGAGCCGTCCCGATAAGTTGAACAAATTCCCTCGGTGGGTCATAACTTAAAGCGCGATAAAGTACACCCTTGCAATTGCGTAAGTATATGACTATGAGTCGTTAATTAAACTTGCATTACCTTCACTCGCCAACTAAGAGGAAGTGGTGAAGGCAGAAATTAGCATTTTGAGCTCGACTCAACCATGGCTCATCCATTGTAACGAATCCATCCACCACCCCACCATCGTAATGGTCATCATCATCATTATAGCCACAGCTCGTTATTCACCTGAACGAAATGTTCTGCGCAGCAGACAGATTCAGCGGGAGCTATAACCGGACCGCAAGTTTTTCTCTCCTTCAATCCTCGCAGAGATGAACATAATATCGAGCACGACCACCCACGTCGCGAACCAGACCATGGTCCTTCCGGGGCCCGGCACCGTCCTCAACCGAACGCAGAGCACGGCCCAGCTTCGGCTCGCCCGACACCCGAGCGACGAAGGCGGGAAGCCCGTGCGCGACAGCGGCGCCACAGGCGACGGCGGGGCGGTCGTGATCGTGTTTACCGAATTCCCGCACCTCGATAAGCTCCTACACGACGACGGGTGAGCGAGGCCGATTGCCTTTGCGAGTGTGTTTTCCGCGGACGGGCCTCGCGTCCTTTTGTTCCTGCCGCCATGATTACTCACTTGGGTGGGGGTGCGAGTGTGGGCGGACGCTGTAGGAGGCTATCGGGGACAAAACCAGCAGCGAAGAGGATCTAGGAAGCAACGCATTGGCCCTGAACTACGCAACACACAGTGCATTCATACCAAAGTACATTTCTGAACTTCATTCTCTGTCTTGCGTTCAGCGCAGTGTGGTGTTATATATCGCTTTTCTCTTCGCCCGTGCTTCGTACGATGGTTCAAAACCGTGCAAAAACCAACAAGTCAAAATACCTCCACGTATGAACACGGGCGCGGCCTACAGTGTCTTTTAGCACACAGAGGAGATGTGTCAATACGCACTCTGCGCAGCACATTCGCCTGTGGACGTGCACAGCTCGAAGTAGCAGTACAGAATGAGTGTTCTCGAAGTTCATCGCTCTCGAACATCAACGGAAAGCTCGATTTCCGCAGTATTTCTCAACAGAGTGAAACCGATAAGCGTAGGCGCACTCCACGAAAACGCGATGAGACATGTACAGGAAAGCAGCTGGCAAGAGCCAATAAGCTAAAGTTTAACAATAAAAGAGCATACGGAACTAACAAGCTTTGTTCGCGTCTTTCTGCGCTTTCATGACGAAGACAGAACCAATTTCATCTTTGCATATTTTTCTACGAGCACACATATCTTACACGTTCCTTTTAGTCGCAATAATCTAGTAGGCGTATAAACAAAACATAAACGTAAGGAATGCACAAAACGCCGACGCTAGGAGGGCGAACAAGATAGGAACAATGTCTACTTCAGATAAGCAGTAGATAGAGTGACCTCTAAGAGAATGAATACAATCAGGAAGATAAGAAACAGTAAAAGAGGCTCTTCATATTCATTCCTTTAAGTCGCATTAATCTAGTAGGCATATAAGCAAACCATAAACGTAAGGAATGCACAAAAAGCCGACGCTAGGAGGGTGAACAAGATAGGTACAATGTCTACTTCAGATAATCAGTAGATAGACCGAGCTCTAAGAGAATTAATGAAATCAGGAGGATAGAAAACAATAAAAGAGGCTATTCATATTCATGAAGCATTGCTCTGAAGGACTGAATCAGATGAGCACAAAAGCCATGCATGCATATTTAGCTTACCCGTAGGTGATCTCATAATTAGGGCACTTCACCCGGCCCCAGCCCGAGACTCAACGCTCGGGTCCGCTATATTACCACTCTGATGAGCGTCAGCGTCAGCACATTGAGAAGCGCGCTAACCAGGCCGCGGGCCGACAGCGCGCCTTTTAATGTGGTGACGCATGAACACGTAGTGCGCGAGCTGCAGGCGAACGGACCGCCGTGTGAATCGGCCTTTAACTGAGGCTCGGGTCAGGGCACTTTCCAGCACCCCAATAAAATGTTAATTACTTACTGAGTTCAAGTAGTCTCCTGCTCCACAAGTAAAAAAGTAGCTGGAAAAGCCGCTGAAATCGCGACAACACTTAAAAAAAAATGCAAAAAGAAGGCATGATAAGGCTTCTAGAACAACTGGCTTCTGGAACAGTGATCTTCTCTGTGAATAGCTCACAGGCTCCGAGAGGGAAATAAAACGGATTGCATACACCTGCAATAAACTTTGCTTTGTCTTTAGATTTTTAATCAGTCGTTTATTGTGGCCCGCGATGTATGAATGTTAAACCGACGTCGAAAACGAAGGAATGACATATTTTTTATGAGCACAATTTCGCGTGTTGATTTCATGGCAGCAGTGGCCGTGTTTCTATAGAGACGAACAGCAAAAACGCAAGTTTATTGCGTAATATGTGTTTGAAGATCCAAGGCGTCCCAAACCAATGAGCTCTTCTTCAATGGAATTTCTCGTAGCGTAGAGATGCGTTTTTGGCAGGCGAAGGCAGACCATGAAAGAGTATCTTAGAACAGACGGCTGCCCGTCGAGAAATCGAATGTAAGTCCTTCTCCAGCGATTCTTAATTATCAGACTTCAACTTATCAGTAGTGAGCGTTAACACACAAAAAAGAGCAAAAAAGATTCGGAGCGCCTTCTGGTATATCCGACGGCGTGTGCTCGCTAATAGCTTAAACAGCCCGTCAGCGATCATGTGTATCACCGTTGACGAATGCAGTGATGCAAATGAACAGTGTGTCATGCGTTAAAACGCTCCATTAAGAACGCCGCTGTAATAAGAGCCCGCTGTTGGATTTTGCGTGCTTTCTTATATAATGTGATTGAGAAGGTCGCGACGTCATAAAAACCGCATGACTACCAGTGGACAGAAAATTTGACAGTCATTGCGGCACCATAGCAAGCAGTGTGAATGATATCGTATTTTTTTCTTTACGAATGTGGTTAAAAAGGCCCACAAGTTTCTTTTTCTTAACTTCTCTTTAACCGTTCGAGGAGGCCAGGCGTGCGCTTGCGCAGTTACTTGGACATCCCACTGCGAGTGATGTTGGTAAAAGTCGGTCTACAAATGAAGTTTCGGTTATTCTGTGTCTAAAAACAATTGTTTGTATGGGTTTAGTAATAAAAGAATGTAAACATTTAAGTGCTGTAATTCCTTCATTTCCTAAACGTTTCAGGCAACAGTAAAAATAAAATAATACTGCTGTAATTTTCCTCGCGCGAGCAAACTGCATTAACAGACACTAAAAAAAAATAAAAGTTTAGTAATTTTTTTTCTCAGGCAGCACAGTGGCCCTGTTTCATCGGTGTCGTTGCTAGAACACTCCGAAATTACTTCAGCCAGCAATAACAAATTAAAAGTCGTACAGAGATCCTCTATGTATGTCTTGGTCAAAAGTCTTAAGGCCAAAGACTTTTCGCTTCAGCCCTATAATAGAGCTATTATGGCACTACTAAAGACCGATGGTCCTTGAAATGCTACCAAAAGGTTTCTTCTAGAAGCTTCCTGCTTGACTTGTGTTTTGAATAATCCGGTACACGGAGCATCCCAGACACAATAATTTCACTGCAGGTGAACGCTGTGCCCTTAGGACTTTTGACCAAGACAGTACACACAGGATTGAGTCCGGCATGTGCCCGCAACTTCAAGCTCGAGCCCAGTCCAGGTAGTGCGAAATAGCACATTTCCAGGCCCGACATGGGCTTTCCAGCCAGCCCGAATCCGTGCAGTTCTCTAAATGCTCAATTACTGACATCGTACTGAACCCTGCTTAGGGAGAGACGCACGCACTCAGTCATGCTACTCATCTTCCTCGTGCGCACGCACCCAGGACGGACGCCAAGAACCCGAAGCAGAAGCTGAACTCGCCGGCGATCAGCATCCGCGTCGGCACCGAAGCCCAGGGCCTGGTGCTGGGCGCCCACGTCGAATTGGCTCTTCCCATGCTGATAAACGAGGCCGAAAACCCCACCTGCGTCTTCTGGGACACGCTCATCAAGTGAGTTCACGCCCACGTCCCGTCGCCTCGTGGTATCTCTGTTATGTGGCTATGCGGCCAATTATGGACTCAAAAGCCACTGCGCGTCGTTGCTGCTTCAGTCTTAAACGCTCACACACACTCAGTATGCTATTCTGCGGCAGAACTGTGGTCCACCTTCAGCTATGTAGCATAACATCACGTCCCGAGGAGGTAATAAAGTTCGGAAACTGGTATCGGCCGGGAAAGACTCATTTGCTGCCTTCATCCTAAGCGTTCCGACACTCTCCTCCTGCTCTAAGTAAGCTTTCCCGGGTGATATAAATAGAGCGCCACACCGGACCTTCATTTTGCAAGTAAAATGCGACGCCCGGAAAGCCCAAGTTATTTCGATAAGCCCCGCGATAAGGAAGGAGAGCCGGTACAGAGACATGACGCTAAATGCGCCGTGCAGACCGTGCGATCCAAACTACAGTCCGATTGAGCAAGCTGCTTCCATCCAGCGCAGGCCGCACTGGAATTGCCGCATTCCACGAGTTACGTCCGCGAAGAAACTTAGCCGCGCATTTTTGAGCCGGATGAAAGTCCTGAGGCGCAGCAATGAGCGGAGCTTTGCGTGACATCATTGCGCAACGTTTGCGTTCTTCGACACGTAGCGCTTGGATCTACTGTAGCTTGGGGATAATTACAATCGCGATTGTATGCTTATGCTTTGCGAACGTGTAACAGGGCTGCCGGTCCGTCACTAATATAATAGGTGCGGCGTTCCTGCGAAGTGTCTGGATGGGGAAAGAGGTAAAGAGTAATGGTAAATGACAAGAATAATGCAGAATACAAGTGAAATCAGCTGATTATTTTTGTCGGTATCTAAGGTATCACTGCGATTCTTTCTCGTGCTTTTTGATATTAACACATGAGGCACTCCTCCAACTTTCTTAAACAACAGTTTTAATTGTGTGGCGACTGTGAAATATTGTATGATATCGTTATGCATATAGTCGTAGTAGTAGCATAATCTTAATTTAAAGATCGAGTAGTTAAGGCCGCCATGGAAACCAGATGGGTGCGTTTTCGACAATAAACAGGAAGAAACTACAAGCTGCCAAAGGGGATTCTGCGGATGTATTGCTTGTTAGGTTGCAGTCCTACGATATATGAATAATTTCGTTCATAAACAACTTCTCGTTGAAAAATGCTCTTTTCCGGAATTTCTTGCTGTGCTCATGCCTTTTGCCTTTACGTTTCTTGTTTTCTGATTACAGAAACGTAGCCGACCAAAGTGAGTTGCCGACTCGCATTCTATCAAAGTGGGCAGCTTGTCAATTGATAGGCAACGTGGTGCGCTGAAAACACTTGACGTGAAGAGCTTGAAAGCAAAGTCTCTTTTTTTTTTGCTTGCTTTCAGAGCAGAGAAAGGGTAATAGACTAAAAGCGGAAGGTCAGTACGGTAATTACTGACTTGTGCAAGCCCCGAGCTGATGAAATAGCAGCGAAACTTCAGAGATCAGTTTTCGCTCACTTTCATGGTTGTTCTTGTCTGCTGTGCTCGGTGGATGGCGGAATGTTTTAGCATTAACGCGTAAAATTATATAACAATGGTAACAAATTTATTTTGATTCGTACTCTTCGATACGTACCCGGTCTACATGGGCACACAATGCTTTCAAGAGGGTTCGAGGGTCGATGAGTGGGTAAACGAAGAATAAGCGTTAAAGTATAGTAAACAATGTTCAAGGCAAAAAAGAAGCTATCTACATTGCCCAATTAACATATAGATACAGGAAACACTAGACAGATATTGAAACCAATAATGTAACGCACATGTTTATTAACGCTTTCAAACCTCAGTGACCAACGTCTCCATCAGACAAGAGTACTTACACGGGCCGCAGCATCTGCAACGGTTGCAAAGCTACACGGAACGCTTAGCACGCTATAGAGGTACTGCAGCCAGTCAAGGGCAATCTATTTCGGAGGTACGGGGCGTACATCTGAAAACGAACACCGCGAAACGAGCTTACGAGATCGATTCGTCAAAAGCTGCTGCTTTGAAGCATATCAAGTTTGAACTTTCTATCTGCGTAGCCACATTTAAACTATTTTCCAGCACCTTAAGCAGCATACGCAGATGTTTCACTTCACGGAATAAATTCGGTGCTTGCTTCGATAACTTGCATGACAAACTGTTAGCTCCATCGCGTACACTGCTCGATTCGAGTCGCCCCACCATTTTTCCTTTGGTCACTGATTACCGCCGCTAGGGTTACATATTCCCAAGTGCTCATTTCCTCGCTGATGGCTCTTATCGGCCGACGGCCCACTTAGGGCAGGCCCGGACGTTGCTGAGCGGATTACTATTAACAGAGCACTCTATATGAGTGAAGCACTCTTATCGATCGGTCTTATCTAGGGTTGCGGCAAGGAACTTTGTACGTTTAGTTGCGTAGGTAAGAACATGCCTAGATGGATGCTTCCTAGAGCCCGCGTGTGTTCTTCTGGCAGCGACAGCTGCTTGAAAGACCTCCCGCAGTGTAAATGGCGTAGAAATAGTAGTATGCCGTAACAGAAGACTTGCTGTTTCTCTCTCCCGCCATAGAAAGAGAACTCAATTAAGAGGCCTTATTTTCCGATTATTTATTTTGTTTTCATTTCATTCGGTCCTGTGCCTTTGGTGGCTGCCCCCTTTGATGTGAATCGTGAAGAATGACGTCACACTTCTCATAGAAGAAACATGCAAATGAAGCCACACTTTCCACGCACACACCGCAACGCCGAGCCGGCGCATGCCAACCCGCCGAATCAAGACACACGAATTACGAATCCCGACACGTCTGACATGCCTGGCAAGCTTTATAAGCGCTACTTCCGTCCCGGGAAGGAAGCTGTGTGGCGATTGGTTTAGAGATTGGTGGAACTGAGTGACTGCGACACGGCCGGACTGGATGCGGAGGTGGTAGGGTGGCCATCGGCGACAGCCACCCTACCACCTCCTCATCTAGTCCGTCAGTGTCTCAGTCGCTACGTTTCGAGGTAGTAGGGTGGCTAGCGGCGGTGTCGAGACCAGACCGCTCGTGCTTGCGATTCGTCGTTTGCTTTCCCACATCATGCTGCCTTCGTCATGGTTGACGTCACGCTGAAATGAAATGGAAACGAAAAGCTACAAAATAGAGCTTTTTGGGGACACTTCCGAACGTCATCTCTGCTGTAATCAAGGTTGTACATAGCCTTGCCTTATATTTCAGCTTCCATGGCAACTTCCGTCAACCGTGCCTGCTAGGAGAGCAGCAAGCGCGCCGGCCCTGCGAGTTCCTCTCCCCTCTCAACTTCCACTCACACGCGCTTTCCTCGCCGGCAGCAAAACTGACTTGTGCTTCCGGGGACAGCTTTCGCGGCGGCAAAAAGCACTACAGAGGATGAGTAACCATGAAGAAACACTGCGCACGCACCCACGCACGCACCCACGCACGCACGCACGCACGCACGCACGCACCCCCCCCCCCCCTCCCCTCCCCCACACACACACGCACGCATGTACGCAGAGTATCAAAGATACAGCATACAAGCGCAGGGTAGCAACTGAAGTGTACTGGAATGGGCACAGTGAATTTTAAAAAAAATCGCGGCAAAAAGAGAGCGCGCAGGCACAAATCGCCGGGCATAGAAGGATTAAAAGGAGATAGAAGCGCAATATCGTATCCCCCCTTCCCCTTTTTTTTTCCATGAACGACGGGACGACATTGGGGTGCTTTTCTTTTTGTTTTCATTTCCCCTACCTCCACCCGGACACTTTTTTTAAGTCGCACGTGTACAGTGGCCAACTGACATCTCGCCTTTCCGCCCTTCCCTTCCGCGGACGCTCTGTAGTTATTCCGTTCACCTGTTCAGCGTGGGTTCCCGAGGATTCTTATCTCGGCTGCGACAGTTGCATTTTGATGGGCGCAGAATGCAGAAACATCGCTGCACGTGAGCATTCCGAGGTGGTCTTAACAAATAAGAATTTCCCCACTGCGGCGATCCTCACAGTCCACACAGCCTCTCTGGACGTTAAAACTCCGCAACCAGAGAAAAGCATCATGTTTCCCAAACTGTCGCAGTTGTGCAGCATAGCTTCGTCCCCTTGAGCGCATACCTTTCTCTTGGCCTCTCGCAGCGAGTGGAGCCCCGAGGGCTGCGAGGTCGGCAGGCGCAACGAAACTCACGTGGTCTGCCTCTGTCAGCACCTCTCCAACTTCGCCATGCTCATGGACCTGCGAGGAGCGCTGCCGCAGGACGAACGGGCCATGCTTCCCCTGCGGATCATCACCTGGACGGGCTGCAGCGCGTCCGTCCTTTGCCTCTGTCTCTGCGTCGCCGTCTTCGGCTGCTTCAGGTGAGCGGCTCTCGATTGGAGTGCACCCGCACTGCCGGACGATTGCTAACTGTGAAAGGCACTGGAAAAATACTTCCAAAGCGCCAAAATCTATTCACATCTTGTTAAGTTCCGTGCGAAGTTCAGAACGCTGCACCGTTGAAGAAGATAAACCTGGCGTCGACCGATGGCTCGCGTTGTCTGTGCCTGAGCTGCAATACAGGAGGCCACCGTACGATCACAAACATCTACTGATCGTGGACACGTATTTAGCTGTCAGTAGTTTTTAGAATTCGCCACTATAGTTGGCTGTCTCCAACTTTAGATCTCTCAGCACTCTAGGTGACAAGCCGCGACGTAAAGCTCCCTTTGCCTTTTAGGAAAGGTGAATACATTTTTAAGCGACAAATTAAGGTTGTGGGCTGTAAGGCATGCCGTAGTCGAATGCTCCGAATTAATTTTGATCACCTGGGATTCTATAATGTACACTACAAACACAAATACGCCTTTATGGTAGCAAAAAGGCAGTAAGTTGTCCTCCCTAGAGTAAGCTAGATAAAAGCTTACTCCCCTTTTCTTACTTTCTGGTTTTTCTTACTGAACTACAAGTTCAGTAGCTGAATGCCACAGCCAAAACAGTCCAAGTTTAGTTGGACAGAGTGTACGTCTATTCGTGTGTCTATTCGTGGCACAACAGTTATGATTTCGTGAGGCGATGCAAGACAAGCCACCTTGCTGCCTGAAGCTTTATTGTTGAGCATATCTGGTTGTTTTACTGCATAGATATTATCCCGTTCACTATTTGGTTTCATTCGACAACGAATAGCAGGGAAAAAGCCAGATGGCTTCTTAGTGGCAATGTTGCATTTTTCTTTTAATACTTCCGGTGCAGGTCTCTCCGCAACACTCGCACATCGATCCACCTGAACCTGTGCATCTGCCTGCTCATCGCGGAAGTTGTCCTCATGTTCGGCCTTGACCAAACCAAGCACAAGGTACAGATCGCAACCGTCTGCAACGAAGTGCTGTACGCTTTTTCAACCATAGTAGTGCTGGTAGAGGCGGGCTTCGTCAAACCACCTTGGTCATCGGCTAAAAAGCTTGCCACGATCTTTTATTCTCAAGAAGACGAAAAACAGACATCTGTCATGGCAAAGGAGACGGTCAGTGGTTATAAAGATTATTAAGACGGCGTTACCGGCGAATATAAATGCATGCATTGTGACCTGTCCATAGACCTGTTGTTCTTATTTAGTTATGCAGAGATGCGCATCTATTATACACACTTCTGCATGCTCCTATACACATATATATTTTATAAACACCCAAAGTAACGAAGATAATATGTGAATGTGCACGCTTCCTCTCTATGTTTGAGGGATAATTAAGCCGATACTTTATAAAGTGAGCAATGAATATAACGCGCCGTGTGCTTTACGCAGAGTATAACACGTCTTCTCGTCAGTATTGTATTTGTGATATGCGGGAAATTGTCTCGAGCAGCCACACGAACGAACGCTTATACTTATTCCTGACAGCGTGGTGAAGGATCGTTTATTTGTAAATGAGTTTTCGTTTAATCTTTCACTTGCAAAATAAATTAATGCACTTTCACAGTATGTTAAGAGCATGGAGGTTTATGACGCGGTGTAATGATATATCTCTTTTGTTTTGCAAACCGACCAAATTGTATTCTAACATCGATGAGTCGTGGATTATGTATGTACTGCTTTGTGCTATGTGGAGCAACTGTAACGCTGTGTTTTCTTGAATAAAGTATTTTTTAATGCAACGCAGTGGCTGATTGTCTTCTATTCTTTCCTCCCTTTTCTCCTTGCAACCATCAACTGTACCTCACCTCCCCCCATGCGCAGACGGTATGCGCAGTCGTGGCCGGACTCCTCCACTATTTCTTTCTGGCCGCCTTCACGTGGATGCTCCTGGAAGGCTTTCACATCACCTTCGTCCTGATTACCGTGTTCGACACATGGAGGAAGCGATACCTACGCTACTTTATCTTTGGATACGGCAAGTGCATTGCGACCAGCGCGACCCCACTCACGAGAGCTATCGGCTACACTCGATAGTTTCACACGGTGCACTCTAAAAGAAACGGCTCCAGTCTGCCGCGATACGCCACTTACTTGGTCTACCCTAAAAGATAAGTCGTAGAGCCGTTGAGTGACCTGCTTGAGTCTACAGCTCTGTAGGTTCGATTGAACGAACCGACAAACAAGCTGGTTTCTCGGACGTACAGTGGGTTGATGGTTTCCTCCCAGTTCCGCGTTTTGAGGTACAGATCGCTTACACGATGTAGACAAAGCAATGTCGCTAGAAGCCTGTAGCAGACAGATTGCACAAAAGGCGGCGAATTCTAGACACCCTCGGCTACGACGCCAATGTTATCAGTCTGATACTGCGCAAAAGAGAAGAGCCGGTAGGCTTCACGAATGTTGCCTTCATCAAAGCAAAAAAGATGATGAAAAAGTACGAAATTTTCAAAACAGATTTGGAATTGCTGGTTATTTTGCAATTTTACAAGACAAAGACGCTGCACAGTGATGAATTACCTTTTGGCTCCAAGGCGGGCATCGGGCTTAAAGCTGTTATTGATCTTTTTTCTGAGGGCATAATTTATAAACTAAAATAAGCACTAAACGACACAAAAAACAAGTGGTTTAGCCAGCTGGGGCACTACCGGTGTTCAGAACTGCAAGGAAGGGGTCAGGTAGGGTAGGGACCTTTATTTTTACCACAGGTTTGCCAGCAGCAATGGCTTTGCGAATCTCAAGAGAGGTCTCAACACTTCTGGAAAGACTATTTAGTTGTCTTTTTATAAATTCACAACTTTTCCGCGACTTTATAAACTGCGGAGAGTTGTTTCATGAGCAAATATTTTACTTTGGCTCCGCACAATTTATCTTGGAAACAGAAGTGCTTTGAAGCGCCGCACTCTATGGCTGTACATGGTGTACACGTCTGCCGCAGTTCAGAACACGCCATAGGAACAACAAACCATTATCGAATCTCAGGCGCATAATTTAAGTAGCATCGCGCAGAAGCTATCCGGAAAGCATACTCAGAATCAACATCTTGAAGGGTGTTTTAACAGAAGAAATGAAGAACTTCTGTAGCACTGCACAGTCGTCAGCAAAGGTCTATGAGATGAGGGCTTTTAGAAAATTTACGTCGGCGCCACTGGGCAAGGCAATTGCACTTATGCATGCAAGCATGACGCGACATGCTTGCTCCATTCACTGGCGCCAGAAAAAGGGGACTGGGCCGCGAGGCAGCCCTGCCTCATATTTTTCCCGGTCACCCAAACCTCCTAAATTTTTGTTGCAGACTGAACACTGCCTAAGACGCACGCTCATGATCGTCAGCTTTCAACGGCAGGTGTCACCAGTAACCACATATCATTTCTGTGGCAGCTTCTTTCGAAGGGTCTGTCGTTAGCAGCAAGAAAAATAATGCAATGCCCTGCTTACCTGCTACTGACTGCGATAAGGCGGTCATCGGTTTATCAACTGTCGTCCTGCGCAGTTTCACGAGTGCATGCTATTGTGTCGTTTCCGAGTGAGTATAAATGAAGAAATTTATCGCACGGCTCCCGTCCGGATTGGGTGATTAGAAACGAGGGCATTCAGACACACTATGCAAGAGGCAGAGAATTCTAGCTCAGCATCACTAATCACCTCTGTTGCCGCAGTTCTGAGGGACGGGACAAATGCGGTCTGTGAACATTAATGAGAGCAATTAGAGGTTGTTTCTAAAGGAACACCATGTCTTTCGACGGCGAGAGCACCTGAAGAGAATTGATTTGCTAAAAGAACAAACGCTTAGAACATTCTCCTAGCTTCCACCTCGACTGGTGCGTTCAGACTTACGGTACACGGACGCGAGGACGCGCTTATCAGCCCTAGACGGACAGATGACCTGACGATTTCCAACTCTTGTAAGCCCATCGGTTGCATGTCAACTGTGCAAGAGTTCGCTCCTTGCAAGGCACTCGAGAAAAGCAGATGCGTGTAACCTCTTTCTTGAGCGTTGTCGATGATGCGGGGTTGCATACTGACCGAGTTGATACTTCGCAGTACAAAGTAAACATAACAACGTCGCCAAGGACAGAACACAGGGAAGTACGACAAACAAAGGACGTATGCCATCGTTCCCTATATTCTGTCCTTTTGGCAACCATTTAAGTGTCGTCGAAGTTGCAGCAATGCTGAAAAACACCTTCTAGGCAGGGACTCGTTCGTTCTAAATAAACCGGGCAGATATCTAATCGAACAGTTGCTGTTTAAATTATTTTTTTGGGAAGGAGTGACGACTGGATTTTTCATTTCGGTGAGATGTCGTGGGAGACCGCGCGACGTCCACCGAGCGCAGGTATCGTCGAGCTATTTTCAGCAGTAGGTGTCTATTTCTTATTGTAGGCTTTCGTGCTAGTCCACAGGTGCGATCGCTGACTACGGCTCTAGGCATTGCGAAGCTATGCCCTTGTGCCGTCAAAGAGTTCCGAGCGACAAGCTGTTGAACACTAAGCGAAAATTATGTTTCCTGCAGTGCGGACAACATATGTTACCGAAATAATCCAGACGTACCTTTCACGAAGAGAGTTGATGATAGTGTAGCAATGCTGCACTCTATTATCTCGTTGTGCAACGCGTTTCACCTTTTGTGACGATTATATCGCGACGGTTTTATATTGTTCAGAGATATAATAAATGTGCGATGCGATATTGGCATGTCGCGACACTCACGCAATCACGACCCACGACAGCTGATAACCGTCAGTCAACCAGGCTGCATGAAGGGAAAGTAAAGCACTCGGCTGACAGCGATTTTCACAAAAGGTGCCATGCGGCGAGCTCTACTTTTTTGCAATACCATAATTGGGCGAATTCCGGAAATCATCGAAAGAGTGTATGAAGGAGCACACACTTCCTAGAAAAAAGCTAACAGCGCTATAGGCCCCGAAAAGTTTTCACCTATGAAAGAATTCATGTTATGCCTTTCTGCTAATAAAAAGCCTTGCTAACAACTACATCTACAAGGACGGTGATTCTTAAACGATCAGAGCTCACTCTTTTTTGTAATGCCCCGAGAATTGTAAGCTCCTTGTAAGCGGCTTTAATGAGGAACAAAATACGGCTTTTCTTCTTGTGGTTCAGCCTCTGAAACGTGTGTCTATTGCCTTTTCTCGATTGCTTAAACATCATGAACTGCTCTGACATCATACTTCTCCGGACAGGCGTGCCCTTGCTGGTGGTCCTCGTTACAGCGGGAGTAAGACCGCAAGGCTATGGAACAAGCCAGAAGTAGGTACAACAGCAGGCATGTGCTTCGTAGTCTTCATGCGCGCGGTGTATCGGCGCTGAGCAAGTGCTGAGGCAGCCTTTGCGTTGCTGCTCACGTACTCGAATTACACGAGAAACCATGAAACAGCACTTGGAAGCGCTATTACAATCGCAAAATAACGAACTAGCTGGCTGCGGCGGCCTCTCAAATTCTGCATAAACCGGAATTTTTTCGACCGCATTGGAACAACCGCTAGAGCATTGACGTCAGTGATAAGCGTCCGAATCATCCTGTCGAGAGAAAAAAACGGAAACAAAGCGGTTTAAACGGCAGACTGAAAGCAATGAAACAAGTTTTAGCACAACGTAAGGACCTTCAGAGTCTTGACAGCGCCAGATGCATTTCTCAAGAACCTTCATCCAAACTACCGCAGGGCACGGAGACTACCTGTATACAGGAGATACAGGTGTCCCAATTCCTCTCACCTTGAGCCGATAAGAGCATCAAATAATTTGAGCATGAAAAGAGTGACCTAAATGGACGCTCAGGACGATTTGAAAGTTGGCCTGTATTAAGATACTGCTGCATTCTAATGAAAAAGATACTTTTTTACCTTTTTACCTGAAAACCCAGATTTTAAATCCACAAAGTTAAACAAAGAGGTTAAATATAAGAATCGGTAAATCCACGCTATTTTCCCCAGAAAACTGCTTGCGTCAAATGACAGTTTTTATAGCGCGGATTCCTGAAGCTAGGCGACACCGGTATTTACTTCGAGACGGTGTTCATGGGGTCCTTTCTAGAAACTCGCAACATCATGAGTTGGAATCTAAAGGGATAGAAAAAAAAAATACTCTGTATTAAATTCTACTTCGTTCAGCAATCAATGCGTCTCTTGTTGCAGCACTAACATTAACATGGGCACAAAATGCCAAAGTATATAATTTTAGCAACAGAAAAATGGGCAGAGTTGCGCCAAGTGCCTCTTTCATCACCGAGATGCAGAGAGACTTTTATTGCCCTGGCGTACGCGTCCAAGAGGCGAAAAACGCCTCTTGAAAGGTTTTTCACAGTTGTGCTTTTGAAAAACTTCGACACAAGCTGGAAACTGCACTGAATAAGATTGCGCATCAGCTTTCCGTTTTGTGTTGAGGTTTTTCAAAAGCGCAACCAGACAACACCATCAAAATAACCAGCTAGAACAATTTCAAACTCTATTCCATTTGCAATGATTCCTTAACGGCTAACTGATATGGGAACCGATCCCCAAGCCGATTACATCAGGCAAAGATTTTGTTACTAATCAATTTCACACTAGCGCTTGCTTACTCAAGCAATAACAAAAATAAATAAGGAAATTAAGAAAATGCATTTTGCTGCCACCAGTAATAGACTTGCTGATACCATGCGTAAGCCCTTCGACCCATCGCAACGGCCTAACGAAAGACGTGGACGCCTTCATAAATGCACGATTACCCAAGTACTGGAAACACATTCAATATATTCTCCAAAATTTGCGTGAAAAGAAGCCGTTTGATTGCGGAACGAAATTTTAAAACGTCTCCTCCTTTATTTCTGCACAACGCGGCACGCAATCAAGCCTCGTTTCTAGTAACGTGCAAGATACTTAATAAAGAAACTCATTAATTAAAGCCTACCCTGATAGTAGTCATCCTTTAGGAAACAGAACAACTCAGGGCTCAGAACACGATGTACTAAACTCGTAGTGATGGCCACGAATCTCGAAAACTCGGCATCAGTAAATGGGCTTATGCTTCACTGCCGTACACCGTCGAACACCTGAAAAATATCTGTTTGAAGAATTTGACAGCCTCTCTTCTTCGACAAAATCATCAACTGAGGGGAAGAAATACCTTTGACTGGCTTCTTCGTCTACAGCGCTGCCATTTTTGTTAGTAGTAGCAGTAGTAGTAGTAGTAGTAGTAGTACGTAGTAGTAAGTAGTAGCAGTAGTAGTAGTAAGCAGTAGTAGTAAGTAGTAGTAATTAATATTAGTAGTAGTAGTAGTAGTAGTAGTAGTAAGCAGTAGTAGTAATTAATAGTAGTAGTAAGTAGTAGTAGTAAGTAGTGGTAGTCGTAGTAGTAGTAAGTAGTAGCAGTAAGTAGTAGTAGCAGTAGTAGTAATAAGGGAGGAATTACTCATTGACATCCACCCAAGCGCAGCCATACGGCTACAAAGGAAAGCTATACAGCTTTCTCAGAAACTTCGCAGTTAAAGAAAAATTCGTCCTGGTCTGGGGATCGAATCCGGGACCACCGCTTCACCGGAGCAGTCGCTCTACCAATTGAGCTAACCGGGACGGCAAGCTTATGGTAGCGCGAGAGCGAATCGATCAATAACTCGAAGTGGGAACAGAGTTGGTCAAATGTAGTAAGTAGTAGTAGTTCTAGTAGTAGTAGTAGTAGTAATTAGTAGTAAGTAGTAGTAGTAGTAGTAGTAGTAAGTAGTAGTAAGTAGTAGTAGTAGTAGTAAGTAGTAGTAGTTCTAGTAGTAGTAGTAGTTCTAGTAGTAGTAGTAGTAGTAGTAGTAAGTAGAAGTAGTAAGTAGTAGTAGTAGTAAGTAGTAGTAAGTAGTAGTAGTAGTAGTAGTAGCAGTAGTAAGTAGTAGTAAGTAGAGCAGTAGTAGGAAGTAGTAGTAGTAGTTCTAGTAGTAGTAGTAGTAGAAAGTAGTAGTAGTAAGTAGTAGTAGTAGTAATAGTAGTAGTAGTAGTAGTAGTATTAGTAGTAGTAGTGGTAGTAAGCAGTAGTAGTAAGTAGTAGTAATAGTAGTAAGTAGTCGTAAGTAGTAGTAGTAGTAGTAGTAGTAGTAGTAGTAGTAGTAGTAGTAGTAAGTAGTAGTAGTAGTGGCTTTCCTGCTTAATTTCTTGATTTAAGCAGGTGAATTTTTTAATTCCTTGATACTGATTTCCGAGAGCCAATGTGCGAAACGCCTCAACCGGCCAATACGGACTTCTCTACGTCTTATTCGAACGCGGCAAGATCCACACTGCTCGCTGCATAGTGATTTTAGAAACTGGATCAAAAGTAAGAACGACGTCCGTGACGACATCCTCCTTGAGTGGTTCATGTGGAAATCGCGCTGTGGCACGCATAATGACAACACAGACGTAAGGCCTCGTCACAAAAGAATATTTGCATACACCATTGTAAGGCTTGTTATCAGAAAAGTTGTTGAATTAAAATATTGCCTCTATCCGACCAGATTTTGTGGTAGATGGAATATTATAAGCGGCTTTTCGTCAGAAATGTGTGCTGACCTTAAACTGGCCGTACGCAGATTGCCTTCGCTCAATCGCGTTACGCAGAATAGAAAGAGCTTACCCTACGACATATTTGTACATTTATATATGTGTGTCTGTGTTCCGAAGAGAAACTTTATCGGGACTTATGGTTCCACCCTTATTTTGTTTTGTGCCGTTTCAGGGTGCTGTGTTTAGCCACCTCCAGAGTAGTCTCAATTTTCTTTCTCCGTTCATATATTTTTATCGACTGCAGAACTTTCGCTGTGTAACTGGGCGAGACTTTGCAGTGTTATTCCAGAAATACCAGCATCTCTCAAATAGACATCCTAATGAAAGCAGTCTTCATTTTGACATTCGACGCTCAGCCGAATACGCCTGAAACATCATATTTACTGGGGTTCGAATAATTAGCTCATAAATAGAGACTTATGGTACTCAGAAATAGTTATGAAAGGATACGTCCTTATTTCAGCGAAATTATCGCTCCTTAAACATAAGCTGCTAAGAAACCAATTTTTGACCTCCCTTATGTGCAGGGCACCAAAAATCATACTTCGAAGTTATTTTTCCCGTGAGGCCAGTGAGGAATGTAGTAGACACACTCACTGCGGACTTACGTCGTTTAGAAGCCTTCCTGGGCTGCATGACAGTGATAAATAGGTGCCACCCGCTACCAAGCTATGAGAAAATGCATGGAATGTGAAGGATAAATGCTAAGGGGTCTACTAATAGACCTTCAAAATGACTGAAACGGTGCGCTCAGTAAAGCTCCGGTTCTTTTCTCGGCATCCGCTTCTTGATTGAACAGAATGACTGGAAGATTGAAAGCTGTTAAGTCGCGCCCGATACTAAGAAATAGAGAAGCTTTGGAGGCCACGCCGTGTTTTTCGAAGCAGCATTGATGCGCGGCTCAAGCGCACTTCAAATTCAAGAAACGATGAAAGGTTCGATAACTGACTGCAGACGGAGATTTCGCTTTATAACAGGGCAGCACGCAACGAATGACGATCGCGCAGGACAAGAACCTTACTGTGAAGATGAGCGATGTAGTGCCGACGTTATCAGTTTACGCCAGTCGGCACCTTACAACCTTAGTTATCAGCCTGACGTCTCGCACAGGCGGTTGAACTTTACGGAGTGTTGAAAGAAAAGCTCCGATACTAGCCGCCGTCGCACGACACCAGCGCAGGTTAAAGTAATATTTCAAATGCGAAGTAAGACAGGCATGTGTACGACGTTGTCAGGCTATCTGCACTGAAGTGCTTGTGCTTATAACTCAGTGAACTAAAGGACAGGATGCGGGCGGTGGCTGACGTTGCTTATTCCTCTCCGCTTTCCACCTAAAAAAAAGAAGCAGTAAGATTATTAGCACAAAAAAACACCAAAAAAGTGGCACTGGAGGAACTGGCATTGCATTTTTTACAAACGAGGGCTTTCAAAAGCCAGAACACAAAGCTGACTTACTCCTACGAACGTGCCTAGCATCGCACTCATTTCATTGCATATTACGCTTACAAGTACGAAAAAATAGCCAAATACGTGCCTAGGAGTCGCTGCGACTAATTATGGTGCGGAAGAAGAGAAACAAGAACTGCAAGCTTCGATACCTTTCGAGTAGACTGTTATCAATGAAAACAACAGATTATCAAATATTAGAGTTAAAAATATACCTTCACGTCAAAGTAAGCTCTCAGAAGACTCATCAATAAATGTTTGCTGTCTGAAATCACTTGCCCGTCACGATATGTTATCACTTATCTATCACCAGCCTCAGCCCAAGGGCGCCGTGTGAGACGTAGCGCAGCCAGCTCCGCGCAAATCGTGTGAACTTCACTGATGGAGCATCGAGTCAGCGCCTTCGTGCAAAGCGTAATTACTCCGGCTTGAGTCTAATCGCAGCAGTCCTGGTGCGGGCATGTGGCTGGCGCTGGTCAGCAGGCTCGCTTATTTGTATCTCCTCCAGCTGCGATGCGAGCCTGGCTCTCAGAAACGCACGTTTGTGACAGAGTTTCAACTGGAAGGGTTGCGAAAGGAGACAATCACAAGACACGAGCGGACTGGCGCAAGTTCTGTCTCAGCCCGTGATCGCCTCTCTTGCGAAACCCTTCGCGTTGAATTCAACACGCACCAAGTTGCCCAACAAACGTTTACGTGCTAACCAGTACCATGTACTACCCCAACTTTAAAAGCCGGATGTATTCCACGGGTTCCCCTATACGAGGAGCTTACCTAGATAGAACAGTGCAAAACGGCAAAAACACTTGAAATGACCTCCCGGTTGGTATTGAAATAACACGATTTACAACTTTTCTTCCGTGTGACTAACATGGTAAATGAGGAGCACGTTTATTAAATTCCAAAAAAAAGTAAATAAGGAAATATGCCTCATTCTGAGTCCGATACAGGCAAGCGGCCAATATGTTTAAGAGAAAAGTAAATATGAGTTGTATCTCGTCAGTACTGACCTGCATGGTAGAAATATGAAGAATAACGAAAATTCTTCAGATTAAATTGAGGACGACGTAAAAAGCCATGTAAAAAAAAAATTATGGAGGTGTAGGCCACTAACAAAATGAGAGCTGAGTGGGTCAAGTAAAAAAAAAGGAGTTAACGATATCTTAGTTGATATCAAGAACAGAAAATGGGCATAGATTAAGCATGTAATGGGGAGAACAAACTATTGATGATCTCTTATGATAAACGAATGGATTGTGAAAGAAGGGAGAAAGCTGGGTAAAGAAGGCAAAAGAAGGCAGAAAATCAGGCGGTTACATGAAATCGGGAAGCTTGCTGGGATGGGGTGGCCACAGCTGGCTCAGGACAGGGTTGATTGGAGATCAGTTAGACAGGACTTTGTCCAGCAGTACACGAGAGTGAGCTCATAATGACGATATGCTGCCTCATTTTTTTTTTTCAGTTTTGGCACATCACCCCGCCAATAAGTGTTTGCTTTCACGTCTTGCTCACAAATCTCCGAGAAATTCATTTCCAATAGAACCCTCCCTAAATTCGTTTCCACCTCTTCCTCTACCTCTGCACCCAAAACACGCCCACACAGAGCCGCGCAGAACAGGCTATCTTCTTAACTCTTGAGACTATGCAAAAATACAAGGGACGAGGAGGAAGCCAACAAGACAGAGCGCGGAACTTCTTCCTCGTCCCTTGTCTTTTCGCGGTACCAAGAGGCGTTCTAATACTAGTCACCGAGTAGCTCGCTTTTCTGTGGCATAATTACTATTGCCATCTTGCCGCACACTGAAAGCGATAAAGTTCTGGCCTCTTAGGTGGAGTTTCTTGAGGCATGGCCACCGTCCTCGCAGCTCCCAGCAACGCATGCAGCAACTGTGTCAGAGGCCTTATAATGCACAGTGGCTCATGACACTGCTCTCAGTGGTTCCGATATCCTAACCACTGAGGGGGCGGAGCACATTCAGCGCTCTCAACAGCGTTTGCTACTAGACTATCATACTCTGGCTTGGCTTCCATTTAGAGTTCTTCCCGATGGCCTTGAAGCGAAGCTAAGGACAGCTTCATCAAATCATCCTTCCAAGTAGAAACTAGTTCTATGACTCTTTCTGACTATGTTAGCGTTTATGCGGCAGCAAAATACGCATTTATCGGCGAGAAAATTGGATTCAAAAATGTTCCTGCCAAACCATCCAAACTCGTTTCCATACCTAAAAGACATCGATTGCACCGTTTTGAACTCAATGGCGCTTAGCGTATATAGCCTCTGGGGTCCGCGCGAAAAATTCGCTGTCGATGCACGCAGTTTACCTGCCAATTCGACCGGTGATGGTGGCCCCTATATTTTATTTTGTTTATTTTTATAGCTTATAAAAGCTCCTTTTTCGGTGAGAATGCCCTCTTTGTGATAAGAATGCAGCACCCCATACAAACAAGCTAACTTCTATTAGCCCTTTGTGTGCCTTTAAGCAACAACAGGCGTCCAAAAATGCAAGTGCGCATGTACCGCCAGAACGAAAGCTGCGACCGGTGTCCGCTGCGAAGTTGTTGTTTTGTTGCTTGACTGGGGGTACAAAATCGACTTAAGCCCATTCGTCGTATTTCAGAGCGAAACCCACGCCTTCCCTAAATCCTGCTACCTCCAGTTAGCTCCTCCACCTTTTGGCAACGTCGTCAGAGCAAATGGGGGCGGGGTACAGTCTTCACCAATAGCCTGTAGCACGCCACGATCGTGATTAGGGCAACAACCAGAACGCCGCCGCTCGGCAGTGCTACCGGTATATATATATATATATATATATATATATATATATATATATATATATATATATATATATATATATATATATATATATATATATATATATATATATATATTGTAACAAGGGGGTTTATTTGGAGGACCTGGTGAACGTGGTCACTGAGCGCAGCCGTCCAGACGCTGCTCCGCTGACTCTGCCTCGACCTCCTCGTCTTCAACTAGCCGCAGAGGTCTGCTGCGGGTCATCTTTTTCATCACAATATATATATATATATATATATATATATATATATATATATATATATATATATCAAGGAAAGCAGTGTGAACAGCAGTTTGGCTCGATCTAGCAGTCACTGGTCTTGGGAGCTGATCAGTCGACGCTCCTCTCCCAGCTTTGTCAGTGAAACACCGATTTCCTCCCAGGGGTCAACGTCCCGATGATGCGAGACTTTGCGAGAATGTGTATGACTTTGGGACACTGTGGGGACCGCTCACAACGGGAGCACAGAAGCGTTTCATGCGAAACAGTAACATTGCATGTCCCGAGCTGCAATCAGCGCATCAGCACTGATAATTTCCTCATCCTAAGGGTGATTATCAATATAAGCATGCACTTAATTAAGCCTCGTCAGGGCTTGGTCATGGCTCGTCATGGTATGCAAGGATAATGACGATGTTCTCCTCGAATTCGATGACCCGAAATGCTGCGCAGCTATCGATGCGCAGACGTACGGCTAAGGTCGGACGAATGACGATTCTGGCTGATCCATTGTTGCCTTAACAATGTTCTTTTATTATCTTGCCTGTTCCGCTGCGGACAACGATAACCAAAGAATGACAGCTTAGTCGCAATAAAGCTGCAATAATCACTCGGCCATCACGTGATCTGGAGTCAACGAAAGGTTGACTTCAGGGAAACTGAGGGTAGTATCTTCATATTTATGTTAAAGAATTTCGGCAAAATGACCGGACTAGTTTTTTCGTGGCAACGGTAAAAAGAAATAACGGCAAGGGCTGAGTGTGACAAAGACAGTGGAACGTTTGACAAAATAATTTGAGGTGCGCCATGATTCTAATTCTTCCAACAGCTAATCGAATATCCTGCTATTCGATTCGTCAAAACAATCAAAAAGTGTGTTGTCAAAATTAACCAAAACAAGTCGAATGAGCCCCCAAGTTTTCGGATACTTTTCAAATAATTGGCTGAATTTTCGAAAACGGCAAGCTGTAGTTTTCTTCGAGGGCTGTTTCAAAAGTAGGGTGGAGGTTGAGGCTTTTGTTGTCTACCGATGGGATTAGCCTTGCGTTAAATCTGCCGCGAATTACTTTATTGTAGCGACCTTTTAAAACTAATTTGAAAAGAGTTTTGTGACACAGTCCTGTGATCCAGCCAAGCACACAAACACCCACATGAGACCAACTGCCACTAGCTGTCATTTTTGAAGTCAAGTTCACTTTCGTGAAAAAATTGTCCTATTGCCAAGCTGGTAAACAATGTCATGCAGGTACCCGTGTGGCACCTCTATCCTCTTGAGGGAGCCGAACAAAAACCGGCGCTCCGTGTCGTGATCCGTTCAGAACCCCGACACCGCAAAGCATGCCGGCGCGATTGAGCTGCACGCAATGAAGGGTTGCGGCATTCATAATGCTCATACATGTCCTCCGAGCTTAGGTGCCGCGGTAGGGCTGAGGCAGGTTCAGCAAATCATGTTAATATCCGATCTCGGAGGCCATGGCTCATGCGTAGTTACATCCCCTTATATCTGCTGATATGTGGCGCTGGTTATTCACTATCCTCACCAAAAGCAAAAGATAATTTTCCTGCACGCATAACATGACGATCATAGGCTAAAAAACTGACTTCATGTTACGTGCCTTCAAGTGGATATTCGCGTTCCGTGTTTTGACAGCTATAGCTATACCTCCATCAGTTATAGTACCGTACCGCAGCGCCACCTTTACCTCTTCTCTGTTTATCAAGATTATTCATTTCGTACGAATAATCGCAGAAGTAGGGAATATTCATAAAAATACTGTGCTTCGTGTTTGATTCGGCTCTATGAACATTCGCTTCCCATTCATTTCGGCTGCAAGCTACACGATTCGTATTCGATTCGGTTTTGAAACAGTGCTGTATGCGCACCCCTAAAAGTATTGTATACAGCGACACATTTCTGGGGCGCCTTCACGCAGTGTTGTCAGACGGTTTTATTTATTAACAGAAAACTTTCTTTCAGAGAGAAGAAAACGGCTGACTGTTGATTCAAACTGCAGTCATTATCGGCTTTGAATTACCCTATCTTTTTATCATAGCGACTAGGCGCTTTTATCGGTGTTCGCGTCAGGTAGAAGAAGGGCTAACTACATTTCAGTAAAGGAATTGTAGTTGTACTGATCATTCCTATTCGCTTCGGAGCTCCAGTGACACGCACATGTCTGGAAAAACCACCTGTGGTGTTTGCTAACCCTTGTTTGCCCAGCTGCTGGCTCTCGAGGAAGTCCGGAGTGATATGGAGCTACGCTGGGCCAGTGGCAGTTGTTCTCACGGTGAGCAATGACACGTGTTCTTTTTTTTTCATTGTTTTTCCTTTGATGATCCAAGTATCGGGCTCTCAGTATCCTGGAGAATGCTACTCTTATGGAATATATTAAATGTAAGTTTGAAGTGTTGTCGTTCTTTGCACTAGAGCGCCCCTCAAAAACGGTATGTAATTCCTAACGGCGCGCCGTTTGGCCTTTCCTTTTTTTCATTCTCACAGGATATTTGATCTGGATGCTGGACGGTCAGCGTTCAGCGGTGCTTTCCTCCGTCGGTCACGTTTGCCAGTGTACTTGCTTCACCCTAGCATTTACCACTCTTCATATGTCAGTATACTCAGATTCAAAACCTGATCTATACATAGACGCATAGACAACGGAGTTCCCATAATTTATCGTATTACGCGCATGTAGCTCACTTAATATGAAAACCTGCGCAGGTTTATCACCAGCGTATTGAGCGCTACTGGTCTTAAATTTAGCGCATGAGTAGGCCTTTGGTCTATGCCTTTTGAACAAACTTCATCCCAAACTTAAGGCTTTGATATCTTAAGGAAATTTTCTGAGTTTATTGAAGACCTCAAATTTGGGACCTTCCTCAACAACGATGTGCTGAAGATTGCACGTCTTGTGCGGGAGTTGTCTAGGCCGGTCGAAGAGTGCTATTACGCGACAGTGTTAAGCTCCCGTTCAGCAAAGAAATCACCGTAGTTGTTGGCGTTGGCGTAGTCAATGGGATGTCGAGAAAACTCCGATTTGTCGAGAGGTTCCTGACGTCACGCGTTGAGCTATGGAATGAAAATGACTAAAACTTTAATATCTTTACCAAGCAAACATATTAAAATTCCCTTTGGCGCATGGTGGCCTTAGTTGCCTTTGTGCCATAAAACTCAGCACAGCGCAAAAATTCAGCTAAAATATGTTTACGAGGTCGTAATTTGACTCAAATGTCAACACGACATGTAAGGATGTAAAGTAAATTAATTAGGCTTAGATGAAAATTGTAATAATTATTTGCAAATCGCTCCCATCACGCTTGGGTTACTAGTTAGACAGCTACCGATTTGCCATTGGATAACGTTCCTTCGACATGGTTAAAGGGAAACCTTTTGTGTCTTGTAGTGTATCATGTGGTCTGGTGTGCCTACTGATGCTAGCTAATGAGTGCATGTTATTAGAAAGAGGTACTAATTAAGAAAGTGTCAGATATCATTAACACTGCCGCTTCATACCATAAAGGAGGAGCTTAAGTGTCCCCCTTATTTTATTTACGTGTAGTTTATCTTTTTTTAATTTGTTGTTGTGCATATTTTCATTTTAGTCAGTAGTTATTTAATTAAATCAACAGCAGACACATCATACTCTTTATTAAGCCTGAAGTGTTAATAAGTGCTAATGTAACGTGAAGCACCGTTTTGCAAGCATTTTTATCGAAGATAGGGATCGAAACGGAAGAAATGTGTACCCTTTTTCTCTTCTCTCATTTTTGCTTGGCTTTATTTTTCTTCCTCTTCAGTGGAGGCGACCCTATTAAAAAGACTAACGTCCTCATTTTCTGTAGCGTTGAGTGGCAAAATGTGCAATTATATCTCAGCAACTGCCATTGCTAGCAACCACAGCAATTTTGATGTGAGTGGTTTTACGGCGCTTCAGAGCAAAACGCGTGAGACAGTTTTAGTTAAGGAGGCTCCCTGGAGCTCAGCGAACTTGCTGTTTTACACGATGTCCCAAAATTGCTGCTGTTAGTATAAAAAGAAAGATCTTTAATCTGTCTCTCTTAAAAAAAAAAACAAGAATACAGCGTATCATACGGCCAGCCCCCTCGTTAAGAATACGGTGCCAGCCTCCGAACCGTACACTATGTTCAAGAGACGGTGCCTCCCTTATCAGCATACTCGGGTACCCTGCACGAACACTGAATCTAAAAGATGGGCACGTTCTACAAACCGGACCTCATGCTGCTGCTACAAAATTGTTTTCCGAATATAACACCATCGTTACCACTGCAAACGAATATTGAAGAAAACTGTTCTCCCCGCTGCTTGGGTTTTCCTCCTCAGCTACGCGTGTCGAAATTTCGCCGAAATTTCACTGAACTTTTCCGTTTCGACAGTCTCTGCGCCACCACACACGGACAAACAAGCAGGCCGCAGTGCCTCTCAATCTTGTTGCCGTTCGACGTGCGCAGGCAAACTTCGCCGTGCTGGTGTTCACCATTCGCACCACGTGCCGGCTCTCCAAGCAGACAACGTCGGGTGTTCGACTCGAGACTGCAAGGCAAGCGAATCTCACCTCCGCCCAGCGAAAGATAAACATTTCCTAAGCACGCTGATGCAAAGTTCCCGCTGCATGCATGGATGCCAGGCGACGGAGGCGGCGGTGAATATGCGCACTCCGCTTGTCTGGATGGAATGCTTCTTTATGCCAAAGCTTGAAGGCGAGCCGTCTCTTCTTTCGGCACTGTTTATCTGCTCAGGCAAAGGCACGTGTCCAAGCTTTCTTGTCTACAGACTGGGAAGAAAAAAAAGGAAACTAAACACAGTGAAAGAAGATTTCTTATATTAATGGTCTATATATTTTCTATATAATTCTTATAGACTATTGTCTTCCTATAGATATTTCCTTTTGTCTATTCATAGTCTACAGACTGCATATAGAAAAAAGTATTAAAATGTATGCCATAATCTATAGACTGTCTTTAGGTTTGTATTGCCTATGACTAGACTACCCTTATAAAAAATGTCTATCGACTATCAAGAGACTTATTGCTGGCTTTATTGCCTTCCTCTACATATTTACTTTTGTCTATGGCTATCACTATGATTGGGTTTAACGTCCCAAAGCAACTCAGGCTATGAGGGAAGCCGTAGTGAAGGGCTCCAAAGATTTCGACCACCTGGGGTTCTTTAACGTGCACTGACATCGCACAGTACACGGGCCTCAAGAATTTCGCCTTCATCGAAATTCGGTTGCCGTGGCCGGGATCGAACCAACGTCTTTCGGGTTAGCAGCCGAACGCCGTAACCACTGGGCCACCGTGGCGGGGCTTTCTTTTGTCTATTCATAGTATATAGACTATCTACAGACAAAAATCTACTGAAAGAGTATGGCCATAAGTCTATAGATTGTCTATAAACTGTCTATAAGATTTGTATTGTCTATAAACTAGTGTCTAAGATATGTCTATAGAAAGTTTATAGACTTTATAGACAAAAGTTTATGCACAGTATATAGACTAAATTTTTTTTTATAAAGGCATAGGATGTCGAGAAAGTCGAAGTCCAAACAGCAGTATACCACGCTTTATAGATAAAAGTCTATGGACCTATAGACAGTCTAAAAAAATTGTAAGAAATTGGCCTTTAACGTATCCTTCGACCCTCAGAATGGAAATCGTCGTTGCTTGTCAGTGCATTTTTCTGGTGACTTGATAACGTCTCTTTTATCAGTTATGCAACGCTCGCGACGTCAACGACGAGTCGGAAGTTTGTTTTGCGATCCGACATTTATTCAGCTTCAGATAAAAGAAAAACAGAATTAAGTGCTTCAGTACATTCAGCGTTCGCCCTTCATGCGGTATAGACGAGACGTTAAAACCACGAGAACGATCACCTTCAGCGATTGGGCTTGGCAGGCCTTACAGTACCCCAGAAAAGACGTATGCTTACACGAGAACCGCAAAATGGGGTCAAAGATAATCCCATTCTTGCAGAAAGATGACAAATTCGCGTTTCAAATTCATTGGCACTGTTTTACAGCGCGAGGAAAATTTCCATGAAACTCCTAACAATCCCGACTGATTGCGATCGTTGGCGATGGACGTTTTGGGTCGAAGGGTGCCAGAAATATGACTCATTGGAAAGCAAAGTGGTGCCCCTCTTAGTGGTTAGATCCAGGGCAAGAATAACACTGTGCGAATGGGCAACCTTTAAGGGTGATCCTTTTTATCTCGGGTCCTATTAGCATGCACCCAAAGGTAGCGATATAGTGTAGTGTCGATGGCATTTGGCTCGCGAGTTCGATTCCTCTGGAGGCGGCTCCATTTCGATGAAGCAGACGGAAAAACGCCTGCGCTCTGATATTTCGTTGCAGGACAAAGAGCAACATTCATTACCGCAAGTGACGCAAGGAGCTTGGAAATTACAGACGAATAGAAAATGCTGTTGGGCTAGTGGTGAAATTCTTCGAACATCGTAAAGTTGCACAAAAATAACGCACACAAGACGTCCCGCATGCGCTCTGATATTTTGTTGCAAGATAAGGAGCAAAATTCATTACCGAAAGTGAAGTAAGGAGCTTGGAGATTGCAGACAAGTAGAAAATGTTGTCGGGCTGGTTGGTGCAATTCTTCGAGCATGGTAAAGTTGTACGAATAGAATACACACAAGACGTCCGGTATGTTGCCTTGTGCGTATTCTTTTCGCGCAACTTGACCACGTCTAAAGAAATTAAAGACATTTATTGAACGAGCTTTAGAGCCAAAATCTAAGGAAAGAACTCTCTTTACGCACAAAGTCTGGTAAGGAAAATGTCGCAAGAGTAACAAAAAAGACTGTTTATTAGCGCGATATTTTCTTATCACGCAGTTGGCTCATGCGTATCGAAAAACAGTCTCTTGAATGCAGTGTTGCTCGTATTACACCACCTCACGGAAATCGCCGACATTCCGAGACGCTTCCGTAGGCCCCCGCAAGTGCACCTCTCGTCGGCGAGCTTTACGCAATTCAATTACCTCGTTTACTCTGTGAGCCGTAAAGTGTCGCTTGTGACTCTTATAGCAGAAACTTTCAGGCATTCGTCGCACCTGCTTTCCTTGGACGCCCAAGTTCACACGAGTTGCAGACTGGAACTTCACGGCCTTCCTTTATCGTCCCGGGAATGCACATCATTTTTTTACGCTTCCCATAAACGAGGCCGCTGTGGCGCTGAGTTCTAAAGACCACATGTACCGCGATGACATCTGTTGCATGCGTTCACACATAGTGAAGGTCGATAAGAGAGGCTGAGAGAGAAATAGAGGAGATAAAAAACGCAGCTCCTTCGAGAAAACCACCAGCGTAGGCGGCTTGTCGCAGAGAAGAACGACTTATCGTCGTTCCTGCACAGCACTACCGTGGAGGTCCAAACAGCGCCCACACGAGGCGCGCGTCAACATTCGTCGCCAGCCCCTCTTATCGGCCTGAGGTCGACGCGGGTTTTTTTCGTTTACGGCGGGATCGGACGGCCTTTATTCTCTGTTTTCCCTAGCGAGCTGTCCAGACGTACAAATAGAAAGGACGGGTGGCGTTGGCCGTTTAGACGCGTCCATATCTTTCTATTGTCCGCGTGCTTTGCTTGCACTCGAAATCACTTCCCAGTGACTCCTCCTAAGCCCATGCTGGCCGACAAATGCACAAAACTGGAGGTCGTTATAGTTTGAATACGCCCTTACCATAGCGCCGTTCACTGGCCTTCGTAAGAACTGATCTCTGACCGTTTGCTCAAGGGGCACGAAGGGTCGTAGTCGGCTCCCTGGCTGCAAAACAGAGCACTTCGCGAGCCCCACTTTTCCGAGTGAGCTGTTGTCGTGCATGTTTGTTGAGCTCGTTAATCACCTGTACGGGCTTGCTTCTGCGATAATGCGATAACCGCCTACGTGATGAATCAGCAGTGGTGGTAGCTACAATGTCCTGCTCTTCAAGCAACTAGTGCTGAGGTAGTGCTAAGCATACTTAACTGTCTTTTCATTCCAACATCAATAGCATATGTCTAGTGCAGGCGCTAAGCAAATACGGCCGGGCTAACGTGAGGACAGGTTTCACCGCCATTTCCAGTCATGCGAAAAGTTTTTTGAGGAATTTTGTTTATTTTCTTTCATTCGACAAAGCTGCGACTAATTCCAACAGTTTTGTTATCATTTAATACAGAAACTATTCCTCTGAAAACCAAGGTAGTAAAGCACTGCACAAAATGGCATGCACTTGCCTAGAAACGCTGAAAATCACGGATCTTTAATGTAGTGGTCGCCTTTCGATAGAGACGAAATACTTTAACGCCTATTTAGGTCTTAGTTTCGATTTGGAGGTTCGGGCATGCGCTGAGGAACGTGAGGTGGTCGAAGGAATGGCGAAACATTCCGAGCTACGGCGTCTTCCAGAGCCTACACTGTAAATGCGGAGCCTAAACATTTGTTGATTTCCTAGTGCACGTGGTCGAATGGAAGCAAACATGCAGGAGTAGCTCTTCGCAGCAGCATAGGTAGCTTTTTATTCTGAGGTTTGACATATAGGCGCCAGTGATGTCGTTCCACCTTCTCATGAACAGTGAAGTGGCATTGAAGTGGCTGTTCAGTAAACTCCTTGTATATTATTGAGAAGGCGCTTACACTGCTATTCTCGGCTGGTCGGACGTTAAAGACAAAAAAGCAGCAGCTCTATTTCACCTTTTTCGTGTAAAACAAGCCTGCACTATCTCGTGATGTAGGCCAATAAAACTGTTTAACCTGGGTCATAAAAGTAGGCAGCGTATAAATGTTTTACATGTTCTACACGTTATCGCACGGGCTTCTCTTGCTCCTCTTCCTCGCAGGCGTTGGATCAGGACGACGGTGATAATGCTGCCCCTTCTGGGACTCACGTGGCTGCCAGGATTTCTCATTCTGGACAGCAGGCCGGCATCCGTGGTCGCCGCGTACGCTTTCTGCATCCTGAACGCGTCACAGGCAAGTCTATAGACGGTCAGAGGAAGCATGCTGAGACGCAACCGCTTCGTTATCCATATGCCCTACCAGCTGCATGTACCACTTTATTACGGCAGCTCCGTCACATCGCAAGCGAGTTGGGACTGTACCGAGCTACTGTGCTACTTACCAGTCAGACGCAAGCGCGAGGGCTTTACTTCCGAGAACGGCGAAGTGGCGTAATCATTTGTGTCGCCGTCATGGTAGGGTACGACGGAGAAATAGAGAACTATATTTGCATAAAGTGGCTGCTTAGGCAGGATTCGAGGCGGGACAGCAGAACAGAAAGAAATACTCTCTTGTCGTGTGTCTGCCTGACTGGCATGCTGAGTAGAAAAATCGCAGCATCTGTCCTCGTCGATGGTCGCGGTAATTTTCCGACGCCCCATGACAGTTCCAGAAAACTCCTGACAGTGCATTCGCTTTGAGCCGTGTCGGCTATTGCATGCATTTATATTTTTTGCCCAGTTCACTTCGAAGCATTTGTAACTAGTGGCACTATTTCAGGGGTGCGCGTTATTTTTGTTCCACTGCGCCCTGAACCGGAGCGTCAGGCGAGTGGCGCTGAGGAAGCTCAAGTCAAGCCAGCTTTTTGACCGATGCATTCCAGTAAGTCTTTTCCTACTCTCTCTCTCTCTCTCTCTTTTAGCATTTCTTCTGATAGTTCGTGCACACTGCAAAGTACTTTAGTGTTAATTACCGATAGACTGCACGCTGCACGCCTCATCAAGAAAAACAGAGAGGCCTGAAAACAAAATTAGACCGAGCACAGCCTATTCCGTGGGCTCGAAAGTTATGAAGTTTCAAGCCCATGGGTTCAAACTAATCAAGGTGTAGGCGCACGGAAAGCAGTGGAATGCATTATGAAAAATTCAAAGAGTAGGTGAATACAAGGTGAGACAAGAACAGGTGAAACAAGACAAGAGCTGGCCCTGACCAGTCCTGTCGTACTTCGTCTTCTGCGCTAAGAATTTTCAAGAAACACAAGTTTTAGGAAGACCCGGTTGCGTTGGCGGGTTTCCCCGAAGCGACGGTAGTCGTTTGTCGATCTCTTACCTCCTGTGAATCTTCGCAAAAAACAAATAACTTGCTTCGGTATCTACTGAGCCCCAAGAAAGATCACATGACTGAAGACTACGTAAGTCTGTCTTGGGTGTTTCTTAATTTCTATGCAACAAAATTGTAAAGAATACAAGAGTCACCATAAAAAAAAACATGTTCAAAAACATTAACTCCGTGTTTCTCAAGTCACTAAATAGCTTGAAAAAAAAAATGCGGATTGAGCGCGCTGTGTTCTTCCAGAGAATGCTGCACGGTCAAGGGCTGCTGTTCTTTCCATTTATGTACTACTTCCTGTGAAAGTGCAACTTTCATCTTGAAGGTCAAGTTTGAGCTGAGAAGGCTTAGTTTGCTGCTGCTCCTACTATGACGTGTGCACGCCTCCGTCTCTCTCTGCCCGCAGGCACAATGGCGGCGAAACAGCAACGGCGAAGAACGATGCAATTCGTCCACGGTGACGTCCGACAGCCGGGTGATCGCAACGATTTTCGGCAAACGCGGCAGCGCATCGTTCGCCTCCGGAGAAGCCGCAGTTCACGACCCGATGGCTGGGAAGTTTACGAGCACCATAAGCAGCTGTCTGGGGAACGCGCACGGCGCTTACTGATCGCGAACTGCTCCGGCAAGACGCACTCAGGTCGGCGGCTGCAACCGTTCCCAGCTTCTCGCCAAATAAACATGCTTTCTGCTGCGTTTGCGGGTCTGTGTGAAAGAGCATAAACAGGTGAAGTGCGGTTAACTGGCATAGCCAATAATTATTTTCGGGGATGCTGACTGTGAGGAAACATATTTCCGGTGTTTGAGGCAGCATGTGAGAACAGGCAAATAGTGCGCTGCCTGCATTAGGTCTAAAGCTTTTCCGGCGATCAAGGTGAAATGATAGAAAAGGGATCTAAGAAAGGAACTCCCTCTGACCTTGCTGCGCCTTTGATGGGATCACGATGGAGTTTAGAACGAGATATTGGAGACGACATAAGTGCCTGCTGTATTTCACGAATAAAATGTAAACTCAGGCAAACATTTCAAGTAAAAGCTGCGCCACAAACACAACTGTGAAGAAAATAAAAGCAAAATCGTTTTCTTCATGTTCGAACGGGAGGGCATGCAAATACCATTGTTTAGTTTTTGTTTCGTCATCATCCACGTCTTGATTAGTACACAGACTTCTTACTTTGAGCAGAAAAATCCTGCAGATTTACGCCGTGCTCAGCAGTGTCAATATTGCTTCGTTTGCCCAGTAATTAGATGGCAGATTAAGCGCAGGACATACTGTCTCAGGCATTCGCATAGCTGTGAGGTCGGAAGCTTGAGCGGAAAATTCTCACCACCTCTGTACCTTGTATGGAGTTCGCGAGTAAAACTTACTTTGGATAGTTGGTTTATGATTGAAGATGTAATGTCCTGGTAATGTCGCTGGTCCTGTCCTGTGTCCTGTGTGTATTAATTTTGTCCCCGTTCGTCGCGCCGTTTTCGTTACACCTTCAATGGGGCTCGCGTCCTGTGGAGTTCATGGGAAAAGGATATATCCTTTACGGTCTAACCTGAGCTGCAATCAGAACCTTGAACTGACGAGCTTCAAACAATTCGGCTTTATTATTTGAAACAAACTGCTCTGAATATCCTTAGCCAATAAAGATGCAAGCGGCAACGAAAACGTCCCAATGGGAAGAATTTGCATCTCCTTATCAGTTGTCTTCTATTGGTCAACAAAACCCTAAGCAAAGAGTGTCTGTTGATTGAGCCATAAACAAGAAAGATGAAACCAATAAGTGCAAATATGTAGTTTTATCTAGAGTGGCGACTAGGTTCACTGTGCGCTTAACAAACTGCTCCCAGTAGAGTCGCTCCGCTCCTTGAGACAGTGTCACGGGAGCATTCAGAGATGGCGCTTCGTGCTCAGGTCCTGCTTTCGATTCCAAGGCGCGCCGTTTTCGAATAGTAGGCCGTGTACTTCGTACCGAACATTCGACTGGAACAACAACATCCCTTAGTGTCTGCGTTGGGGAAGTCGTGTTCTATACTTAATTACGTTGTAGCTTTACTGTACGTACTTTCCAAGAAATATGGGTTATAACTTATATAGAATTGTCATTCCTCGCCGCTATCAGTAGGTAGAAAATTTACAGAATATTTTCACCAAGAAAAAAATTAAGAAGCACGGAAGTAGGCTGGTTCAAATGTTTATGAGGGAGAGTCACTTGTGATAGGCACAATATATTACTGCAGGCCGCTTTGGTTTAGCTGCGCCAATGGGACTGTTCGAAAAGGCGATTCACGCTTGAAATATGTTTACCCTTGGACTTGTCGTTAACTATAATACGTTCACGTGCTTAGACGTTTATGCGATGACATAACATGGAAAAGAGTGCTACAGACGAGTTTGTACACCATGATTTTACGGCTCAGTGTTTCAATAGCAGGTGTGTGCCGCAGTTTTCATTCCTCAGGGAACACCGAAATGTTACAACAATGATGCGTTTTTGTTTTGATCAAACATTCACACATTGTTACTAATCTTCTGTTTTTCTACCGTTTTCGGACGTTACAAATAAATTCTGGAATAGGATTTCCCTAATCTTAATTAACCATTTCAACAACGTATGTGCCATATTCGCTAAAACGGTAGAGTAGAGTTGCAATACTAGACGCGCCAGCTGTGGCCCGGGAAAACTTCAAAGATTTTTGAAGCATGGAGCAGCGAGGGCGATACGTACTACAACATACATCAACTAATGCTTGCAACTCCCTACATTCACCTTATAACAGATAGCTTTGCCTCAAGCTTATAGAGCCAGCCGTAAGAGCGCCAATAAGAGATAAGTGTAGGATTAGTAACTCGCTGTTTTGTAATAAAAATTCTCGGCTATGCATGCAATTTATGGCATACATCGTCTCAGTTATTCAGTTGAAAAATTCTGCTACTTGAACAACATCATTGTACAAGCAGTCGAAACGTTCGGATATGTAATGGTTGAAAAATTGGCAGTGCTATTTCGCGGTTGTGATTCAACATTACTATAACATCAATATTCGTGATGTTGTTTTGTATTTAGTATTTCCATATTAAAACCGCATTTGGAGCATGGCATTAGCATAATCTTTAATTTGAACGTTAAACTAATGTAAAGCACGCAATACATGTGACGTTATTTGTAGATTTTCAAGATTAACACAACATTCCAATGTAATATGCAGCATTGCTGCAAAGTTACACAACAGTTTTATATCATTATTTGAATGTTCGGTGCTACTTGGGATTGTGCCCAAAAAAGGAAAGCGAAGAGCTTGGTTACCTCAGGGTAAGGACGCGTAAGCGCTAGTCAACTTTCACTCGAGTTTGCAACGGGCACTTAAACCAAATAGAATTGATGTGTTCGGCGAGTAGCAGACAATGCGGAACTAGCACATGCGCATTCTACTTTGCATGAGTTGCGAAAGCGTTCGCAGACAGGAAGTTTTCTCTTGACATATTGATCAATGCCTTCATATTCCTTCCACTGCGGCCTCTCCTTTCCCAAAGTCACACTCAGCATCACTGAATCCCTATAATAATCAAATTTCTAGTCTGTCTCGTCTTCGAGAGAAACAGTAAGTCGGCTTGCAACTCTATTCCAAAAAGTTCCACCTACATAAGTGCAACTGTGCTTCACATACATTGGAAATATGTGGAACAGCACTTTCCAAACTGGAAGCTACAACGTAGCTTCGCATATTTCTATCTGGAGCTCCCTCGCGGGTATTTTTAGAGACATTGTGGACAAACAGGCGTTGGCCTGTGTCGATTGATTACGCGTTTTAATTACAAAGGGACCACACTCATTGAACCCGGATCTCCTATAAGCTAGAAAATACGAAAACGAAGTACAGGTGCCACCATCACTGGCCAAGTTCGCAATTAAAATGCCTGCCCGGATCCCGAAGGCTACGCTTCCTCACCATTCGCATGAAACGATGGTATCCTGTTCTTTTCGGTAAGGCTTTCATGAGTTTTCCGCTCAGTCCCTTTAAGTAGAACGGCACTGCAGGTATTTTCAAGTGAAGTGCCGTTTCTGTGAGATGCTTCCGCTACTATTCGAGCAAATGTAGCTCTAGCTATCCATGAAATCATAATTGAGATGTAATCAAGAAACAAAATACTTACAGGAAAATATGGGGTAACATTTGAACTTCTGCAGTTCTGCTGCTTTAAGGCTCTGACACACCTTGTGAGGCTCCTAGAACTCAATCAAGGCATAAATGCAATTGGAAGTCAACGACTGTACAGTTCAATCGAAACCATATTTATTCCATTATTTCTGCATGCTATGTAGTGACAGTAATAAAACAGTACAAGATAATTAACTACGCCTGCCCATGACTGAACTGAAAGAAATTCTTTTAAAATACCAGAAAAATCACCTCAAACGGAATTATGACCCTGCTCTTCGTTCTCTTTAATTGGGATGTTCTAACATGTCCAATCCGAGACACACAGAAACTGCGCGCATAACAAGAGATTTACTTGGCAATGGTAGTGCTCCCGAAACGCCGGTTTGTCTTTCGAAAAAAAAAAAGCAACGCTGAAAGAGGCCTCGTTTAAAATTCCCCAGTGACTAGTACATTCAAGATATAACGTCATCAACCATCCTCGGGGCATACGTACCATCTCATCTTTTAAAATACCATAGAAATTCTGAATGTGCTTTCCAGTGTGTACCTAGGGCTCCTATTGTGTGTTAATCGTAATGAATAGGAATGAAGAGTTCAGCCATGATTTGATTTAGAACGATTTTTCGGCATTTCCAGACGAGGATTTTTTTTTCAGATCTCGCATTAACCGACGCAGTTATTTGGATCTTTTACACTGCTTCAATGTTAACACCGCCCTTCATGAAAAAACACCGGGAGAAACTTATTTCCTGTAGGTATAAATGGGTAGTGTTCTATGGGATTCATACTACAGCTGAGACTTACAAAGTGTGTCAGAGCGTGAATGCAACAAAACTGCAGCAGTGTAAGCATGCTGCAGAAGTGTACCTCTCAAATAATTCCTTGTGCTTAGTGTGACGTTTCTACCATACCGCTGCAGAATGATCTCAAACATATAATGTGCACAAGACAGCTAAAACCAGACTTAAGTGGCTGCCTTATAACTACAGTGGCTTCAACTCAGTAGTAGATATCTGTCCGTCAGTGTCCAGTGTCACAGGGACAAACACCTTCAAACATGCAACACAACCACTGCTATGCAGTAAAGCTCGTACACTGTTAGCAAAAAAACACCCAGAAGGGAGTAAATGGCTTGTCCTCTAACGCACACCCAAAAGGAGGTTTTTTTTACTCCATATGTATGGTGTTTTTTATTTACCCCCTTATATAAGGGAGTTATTTTGGAGTATAAAGGAAGTTATTTTGGAGTGAAAAGGGAGTAATTTTTTTACTACCGACAGAGATGGAGCCCAAAAATGGCGTCATGTTTATTTATCCTCATTCAGGCTCATTCTTACAGCAGTGACAGCGGCGGAAACAGGCAGTAGCTCTGCGGGCCGCCGGCAACCCAACTTGGGAAACTGCGCTGCCCTAATGTGACTCCGTGTCACGCATTCTTTCCGCCGTCTGCTAGCCCAGCGGCGCCGTACGCGGCAGGAGACGCCTGCTTGTCTCCTTTTGCTGTACGAGCTCGTTTGGTTGGCCATGTTCGTAGATAAAGGGATGTAATATTATAATCAGTAGTTCAAAACTGAAAAGGACACGCTGGGTAGTTTTCACGGTCATGCACCACGCTGTATTTGACCCAAAACCACGGCAGAAAAGATGAAAATACACCTGATGGTAATTTGGAATGGCAGTGTTTGCTTTCATATTCACTTCATTAAGGCTTGGATTTTAAAAATGGCTGAGGAAAAATGTGGCCTCATGAGCTCAGTCAAGAGCTCAGCGTTGACACTATGTTCTATCACAGTTCCATGTTCATAAAACACATAATCTGCTGCAACACATTGCGAGAACCACACTGTAAAAAGCCTGTGAGAATTAGGCCTAAGTGGGGGCTGTAACGGGGTGGCGACACAAACAAAGGAAAGTCAGGTATCGTTAGAGCACTGGAGGCTTCAGAGGAGCAATTCAGTTATGTAACGTACTGCAGCGGAAAACGGCGACAAGTCGATATCTTGTACCGCGGCAGGCCCCCGTGAAGGAGCAGAAGTCAGCAGAGATCCAGCGACGATGGTAACCAAGCGGTCGTCCCTCACCTCCATTATCCGACAACTGATCAGAAGCAGACGAGACGCTAGGCGGCGGGGCGGATTGCAGAAAATGGTGTTTTTTTACTCCATTTCGGCACTGATGGAGTATTCGCCACAATTAAATACCTTTCTAGACTGGAGTAAATGCTGGTAAATCCTCATTTTTACTCCCTTATTCCCTCATGGGAGTAAAATGGAGGACAGTCTACCTTTTTACTCCCTACTCATGGAGTAAATGTTTTCACAAATGGAGTAAAAAGGGTGGCCGCCACCATTTTTACTCACTTTTGGGTATATTTTTGTTTACAGTGTAAGAAATCATACAGGATCACAATATGTGCGTTCAAAAACACACTTCATCTTACAACTTACGCAGAAGGTTAGTGTAGATGACGCCAGCAGCTACTGGCATGCCAGCAACAGGGATGTAAGAATGTAACAGGAGAACAGGAATGTAATTTTACTTTCTATATATTTACTGCACGTTTTTCAATTCAATTCAATTTAAATTGAAAAACGTGCAGTCAATACATAGAAAGTAAAATTTCTTCCACCTCAGTTACCGCGTACATGCATTAACCAACAAATTGAATTGAGAGCATGGATATAATTTTACTTTCTATGTATTTATTGCACGTCACGCGTGCAATAAAGATTACATTAAAAAGAAAGCAGCTTTTTACATGAAATAGCAGAGTACAGGCACAAACAGGCCTCACTAAGTTCTGCCTTTAATACTCCTTGCATGGGGCCGCCTCTCTGTCTAGCTCTGTCTGATGATAACCCCTAGCTATCATCAAGGCACTGCCTGACTTGTACCGGATACGGTTGGCCACAAAACAGCGGTTCCTGCTAAATGCAGAGAATAAGACAGGCTTTCTATCTTTTGCAACTCCTTGGCTCCTTTTTTTTCTATTGCCTAATGTGCACAAATTGTTTAGTATCATTGAGTATGTGGAGAGCTAGAAATGAATCCTTTACTGCTCATCGTTTGTTAACCTTCGTTAGATTGCAAGACAGGTAGTAAACGCTCGTTTCCCCTGCCATCTTTTTTCCTCAACAGTTACTCCTCACTATGCTTAAGCATGTGCTTTGCTGTGCAGGTTTCCCAAGAGTAATTCTGGATTTCCAGTGAGAGTTTACTAGCCACAATCTATGAGATCATCAAAACGAGAGTACCAGTCACACAGCCCGGGAAAAGTGGTATGCCATAGAAGTCCAGAGAAAAAAAAAATGGCAGCTAGAAGAAGCTTATTACATTAGCAACAAACGAAAAACGAGATCTTGTTTAATGCAATGAACAGGCCATGTTTACATTTCGCACTTTGTGGTAACTAGCATGTGGGTGAAGTCAGCTGATGCATTTACTTCCAATTCACAGTGCAGGGGTAAAAAATATATGAGATAGACAAAGGTAGCAAATTTTGGTTGGCTGCCCGCCATATATTCGATGAACACAGTGCATAAACACAACCATTTATAGGTCAGCATTGTTTTATTTTGAGCAGTTATATATTTACTTCACCACAATGCAGGTTAAAATGACTGAATTTTCTGAAAAACAAGTATACTAGACAAAGAAGGTCAACAAATTATTTGTTCGTAGCATAAAGAGCCTTTATATCTGTATAATTTTGGTTGTGCATGCCACACATACAAGTGAGCGAATTGGATCAATACCTTCGTGTTCTGTAATGAAATAAGCGAATAATTACAATAAAGGTTGTGAAAACACCTGCTGGATATAATATCAGGTGAGGCATCTCTTACTGCCTGTTTACACAGTGATGTGTAGTTGATCATCAAAAGGTAGCTTCTATCTTGAGTTCCTGGATTGAAATGTCAAGATAAGCGCACATATGTTCAAGTATAAGGTGACAGAGATAAAGGAAGCATATTCTTTCATAATGATGGAAGCAGAGGCACCAATCAGTTTGGCGTGCATACAAGAATAGCACTCTGACAGCTGCTTTAAAAAAGATTGCAGAGTAGCAGCATAAAAAGCGGTTACATGTTTCAGCAGCATTTCAAAAAAATCATGATGTTAAAGCAATAACGGTATCCAGTTGAATGTAATGCTGTTTTCATGCTGGAAAATTTATTATGTTCGCAATGAATTATGTTGCCCTCAAGATGTCAGCAGCCTGCGGCTACATATGCATAGTACTTCTTCTCATCTGAACATAACCAGTCGCCCATCAAATTCGAAAGTTATTTCTTAAGGCTTATATCGGACCTGTCAGGTAATAAAACCTTATATGTACTGCATGCAGTAACAAACAATCACCCTCGATATCTCTAAAACCGCAGTTTTACTTGCCTATATTAGTTCCTCTTGGCCTGGCAGGTAGGACGGAGTAGTTACACCCATCTGACTTTTGGCACTTTGAAAATGGCTGCAGCTCTGATTGTCAATCAAATCATTTCACTTCATGAATGCCTATCCTCGGCTATATGGCCTCGCTGTGCTCATTCATGTCGACCACATTGTTTACATTTATCGTTTTCTACTGCTGACCTCTCTGGTGTCTTGACTCATGATGGATATAGGTATATTCCTGAACATTTGCTCCCAAATATAATTTTTGATTTTATTTTACAGTACAGAGGCCTTGAAATCTCCTTACAACCCCAAACTATTCACACTTATTGTGTTCAAGGTTCATTATACTTTTCATCGGCAAATGTAATTCCAATCATTTATTAATGACATTGTTTCTTAACAACGAAAAAATCCAAATGACATTCCCTGTACCAGTTTCGCTGCTTGAAATTTTAATAAATATACCAGTGTGACAAGAGAGCAAGTGCCTAACATGGCTTCACAATTTCTCAGAGCACACATGGTAAGCTCAACAATTTCAAATTCTGTTGTACAGCGGTGTTTCACGTAACTTGAACCAAGGCTTAAAAAATTGCGAGGACACTTTGCTAACTAAAGTGTTGAGAGGCGAAAGCCGAGGACATTAGGCCGTGACGACTTCCGGTGGATGTGACGTCCCACTGTTCCCGCGGCTAATCGATACCAAAATTATACATCTTTTGGGGATCTTAAGTGTTAATTACGCTTAATTGAACATTTTCCATCTAATTTGACACAAATACGACGTTTTTCATACCATTCTGCGACAATTTTTACTATGTCGTGAGGACTTCTGGTGGATGTGACGTCACACCGTTCCCGTGGCTATATCGACGTCCGCGCTATTTCGACGCACTTTCGACATTTTTGCCTATAATTAATTAACTAATTAATCTACAGTCATCAAACTTGGCTTCCAGGTTCATTTTTTCCTCCTCTATCTGAAGCAACCATTGGTTTTCTTATATATTTTTTAGTTTCTGAGTTTAACGCGTGTGCCACGCTCTGTTAACAGACGGCAGTATGAGCCATTGACGGCTTTCGCCTTAAAAAATGTGGCGCACCGGAGCTGGTTGAACCGAATACATATTGTTTCGCGTCGTTTGGCACTCCTGAGAAAATTTTCAAAATTCCGCTTAAGTAGTTCATTAGCTTAGATTAATCATACAAAACTTTTAATATTCACTTTAGTTTCACATGCGTTTCGTTAACTTGTAAAGGGGGTTACGAAACTAGCGATGCAGTTTTTTTTATCAACGTGTCTTCTACGTGCTCCTTTTGTCCAGCATTTAAAGAGAGCCCGCGAAATATATAAAAAAAAGAAAATCACGTGATTGGGCTCTTGCGCTACCGTATTGTAGCGCTGCCAAACGCGGCCTGAGTGAACTAAACGTCCGCACTCCCCGCCTCGAAATGAGCGGCCTACGCAGCTCTCAGCGTAGACTTGAAAGTGCGTCGGCGCATTTTTCCTAAACATGGAAAGCGCCATGATCTGCGATAAGTTGTAAGTAAGCCATCGACAGCCAATTCAGGCTGAGATTCTTTTGAGCCATCGCATAAACAAAACAAAAAAGGAAGGGAAAGTCGTGAAGCCGTTTTCTTTTTATTGTTATCATTTTGCAGCTCGTCGATCTAAGTGGCGACCGCTCACTTTGGCACGGTCAGTGCGCATGTTTCGTTCATTCAAAATATGGCTGAGAGCGCTGGAATATGGTAGGGCATGAGCTCGGTCACGTGTTTTTTTTTTTTTAAATACATTTCGCGGGCTTTCTTTAAATCCCAGAAAACAGGGCCACTTAGGATGTGCAGCCGTCAGCACGCATAACACGAATGACGGAAAGCGTGGCTGCGAGCGGCTTGGACTGACGCCAGCGCTGCGAAGTGTTGAGCACTTTTGCCGAGATAATAACTCGGTATGTTTGCGGGGGCTGACGATAGCAGGCGTGCAGCTCGATTTGACTACTCACCTTGTTATTTCGCTTGTATCTAGCCGGCGGGGTGAGTGCGCTCACTTGACTGTCCGCGACATTTCTGTACTGGCCGCGGCTCCCGCGGGGGCAGAAAAATACGTTGCGGTTTGCTTATCTCCAAAAAGCGTTAAAGTGGCGTGGCTTCAGATCGCTCGAGCGCATTTCTAGGCTCTTTTTACTGCCGACAAGTGCCCAATCCTTTATTTCTCCTTGAAACCAGGACTGGTTTGTTCCAATTTAGTGCTTGTGCTCAAACTCTGCTCGTTTCGGTTTTGTTGGCGCTTCTCGCTAATAACCAGGCATTAAAATCTTAGTTTGAATGGCATCCACGTGTCTTTCTTGCTTATGACACGAGCAGCTCTTACGCACCTGCACTGGATCTCCAGTGCAGCGTGGGCGAAACAGGAAGCCAGACACTAACCTGCGAGAGCACAGCGACGCACGCTGTCCTAGAATATGAAAAATGAAGGAGAACCTGCGCAACGGTGCCACCGGATTTGAAAATTTATTGTCCAATCTTTACAAACACCACAAACCCACCTTTGCTGCGCTTTTTCGAATCTTCATTTCTTTCGATCACCGGCTTTGAGGTCGACCTAAAAAAGCGCTCGAGCGGTCTGAAGCCACGCCACTTCAACGCTTTTTGGAGATAAGCAAACCGCAACGTTTCTGCGCCCGCGTGAGCCGCGGCCAGTACAGAAACGTCACTAAACAGTCAAGTGAACGCACTCACCCCGCCGGTACGAGGTTATCATATGTTACCCGGAAAAAAAAAGGTAAGTCCAAATCGAAGTGCAAAAACACTCAGCACTACGATCATCAGCCGCAATGGCCGCCGGCAGCAGGTCGTCGGCTCGTAAGCCCTCCTCACTGCTATTCCACGAAGGAATGACTCCGGAAAGAAAGAAATTGCAAGTTAAGCACAAGTAAACGTGTTTAGCCTTGCCCCATAAGTGGTTTTGTTCACCCGAGGAGAAGGCGAGCGTCCAAGCCTATAAATACACATCGACAGAGAAAGTGGGGGTGTCCCCTACGCTAGCACAACAAAACAGATGAGCCACAGAGATATCGTAACCCGTTCCGTACTTTAATGCAACCGTGTACGCTCCAGTTTCGCAACAGTTCTGATGCGGCCAGGCTATAGAGGGATGAAAAATAAAAATAAAGAGGGTCGTCGGCAGGTTCGCAGCGCAGCGGTGTGTCGTTCTATTATAGCACTCGGGCAGTGGCATTGGACCGAAAGTGGGGCGTTTAGAGCGCTAAGCTGCGATTTTCCGCTCGGAAGGCGCGCTTAGCACGCAGTTAAGCACTTCATTCAGCTCTCTGTGCTCCCTTAGGTTCTCTGTGATGCTTTCGAATTTGACAGAATCAGGCTAAAAGCATCGTAGGCGTATCGCAGCCCCAGTGAAGCTTAGACTGTGGACTCATCGGGTTCACCCTAGATATGCTTCATATCTTTCATCGCGTGGGGGCTCGCATGCCATTTACGGTGGCCCCAAGGGGACGTTCTTTTGTTGTAGCACTTTTTTTTTTGTTTCCAAGTGGTTATTCCCTTCGACCGTGCTACATGCAGAGTGCCGGACGATACAGTTCATGAACTGTTCCCGGTCCCTGTTCTCGCAGCGCGCATGCTGCATCTCGCCTACATCTGCATTCGGCCAGTCATGTAAGGCGCTGTTCCCGGTGTATTTTGCAGCGAGAACTGTTATACGGAGCCCTCTCCGAGCGAAGCTTCAGCGTGTTCCGGCGCGACAGTTGGTGACAACAGTAACTACAGGGAGGGTATGCACACGGCGGGTAACCGCCCGGAGGGCTGCGCAAAAGTGAGAGCGCATGAAGTGCCAATGGGAGGCAACATGAGGATTCAGTGCCAAGACGGAGTGCGAAGTAAGCGCGCAGCAGCTGGCGTGACGTCAGCTGCCGCTTCATTGCAACGGCTGATTGGCGACAAGAGGAAGCAGCTCTCGCACTCCGCCGCGTTCAATAGCGAGAAGACTATTGTCGTCGCAGGCAAGGTCCTGCTGTGGACGTTGTTACCACGCCCGTTGTGCCATAGGCGATGCGGGCTGAGCAATATTATTTTTAATATTTTTTTTTGCCCACGCTACTTTACGTGGACGTTGCCAGCCTGTCGTGCTCACGCGCTGTGAGCTGAGAAATTTTATTTTTATTTCTTTTTTCTTGCTCACTCTACTCTTCGTGGGCGTTGCCGAGCAGGAAGCCGATCGATGCCGAATACAGACCGAGCATCGCTGGCAGATGAAGAGTGATTATGAACGTGAACGGAGTAAGCGACAGCTGCAGGAGGCGGCCTTGGCGGTACATGGGCCGTCGATGACCCACTTGGGCGACTTGGATTGCAAATCGTGCAATTTAACAGCTCTCGCTGAATAATGCACTAAGCAGCAAGCTTAGCACTGCTGCTTTTTTCTTTTTCCGCTCTTCTACTTCGAAGAAACGGGCTAAAGGTATCATTTTATATTTAATTAAGCAGAAAAATTCGTCCCCACTCAACAGCTGTCAGGAAAGGTGGAGCACGATTAAAGTAGGCGTTGGAAGCATTCGATCAGTGTATTCGAAAGTGTATTGAACAGTGTGGGACATATTATGCGATATCTTCTTCTTTAGTTTATCATTTGGCCGTTTCACAGTGCACGTAGTCACAGTGCGGAAAGGACAGTACTAACCCAGGAACCACACACACACTGCGCTAACTATCAACTGGTGAGTTTATTCAAATCGGCCTTAATTCACAGAGCAATCACTGCATGACAAGACCAAATAATGGTGGGGAGAACGTACAGGAAGGTCACCAGTTGACATGAAAGCAGGGTATTTATAATCTATTTGGTAGGTATTCAATACCTTTGTTAAAAAAAAAACTGAATGACTGTTAATTGATGCATGGCATGGATAATGGTGCTTCGCAATATAGTAGGCTTCTTTTATCTCGGTTGTGTCCTGATATCCAGATAGATCGCAAACCTCTCGCTTTCATGTCATGTCGTGACCTTCTTGTATGCTCTCCCAATCATGATTTGTTTTTGTTATGCAGTGATTATCGTATAAATCGACGACGTCTCTAATAAACTTATGAGTTGATAGTCAGAGCTGTGTGTGACCGGTTCTTGGGTTCGCGCTGTGACTACCCATATTATGAACAATCAACTGGCCCAGACTTGTAGCCAAGTTTTAGGCCGGCACGGGCTCTTAATTCTATTTTGCGGTGTTCTGCTTTCCTCGAGTTCAAGGGGACATCGCAGTTTACCGCTGTGGATATTTAAAGCCACCCATTACCGATATTAATCACACACAAATATTTTTCTTCTGGAAAAGCCTCCTCTGCATTTCATGTAACCACACTCGTCCAGCTCTGATAGTTGTCTCATTGAAGTCACGGTGAGTGAATGTATATCACGCTGGTGTTGCGCCAAAAAAAAAAAAAGGAAAACGCGAAACAAAACGCAACAGCCGGGATCCATGACGGGTATCGAAGGTAAAGCCGAGGTTAGTTGTCTTCGACTTAATGTACTCAGTCAATGAAAGCTGAAAAATTACTTTCGTCTTGCTTTCCCCCCGTCCGCTACACTTTAAGCGCGTATTCGTTTGCGTTGTTAAGCGCGCGAATGTTTTCGAGATTCCGACGGGGTCCTTTGAGATATCTGGTGGTATCAATTCGGGGTGGGTGCACGAACCGCCTGGGGCGGAGACCGTAGTTACAGATCCGGTCGGACTATCTCCGGTATGCAATCTCTCGCGCGACTGACCCGAAACGCGGGTTCCGGTTCCTTCGGCGCAGAAATCGGACCACTGAATGTGCTGTAGAGTGGTCCCCGCTGGAAGTGCAGCGCACAACCGGGCTACTTTACGCGGGAGAAGGAGGCTGATCTACAGTCCACATATGAGTAGCGCTGGGTGGAGCTGGCCAGCTGTGGAACGTCTCGCATGTGAAAGAATGTCATTTATTCTTGCATTCACTGGTATTTCCCTTTCGCTTTCCCAGTGAGTGGAGAGTTAATTGCTAGCTCTATGTGTAGCCGATTCCCACACGCATATCAGCGAGATAAGCGTGAGAACTGGACAAGGTATCCGTCCTGTCCCCCTGAAGGCCAGTGGAATAAAGCAGAGAATAAAATTTTCCTTTCTACAGGTATGACTTGGAGGCAAATTTGCTGTGCCAATAGCCCATGCGTCTTTGAACGCCTGTATTAATGGGATGCCTCGTCTGCATGTTTTATATTGCTTGCCTCTGTGAAATTGTTCAAATATGTTAAATTGGCGCCTTTACACTGTTACACTCTCAGACTGCTATCCTTTCTTCAGAAAACATAACTTTTCATCAGTTTCATGGGGCTCTTATAGGGCGGTACATGTGTGGGGGCGGGAGGCGGGGACGGGATCACAAAAATCACTATATACTAGTCCGCGATCTTTGTCCTTCGTACTTTCTTTGACGCCGCGTCTTTTACGCGCAATGATTCCTGCAAGCCATCACCGAGCCTCGCGGAACAAAAACCATTGCATCAGGTAGATGAATTTCTTCTTTTACTCTACCTATATGTTGGGATCTCTTTCTTACAGTCATGGTCAGCGGTACGAATAGAATAAGGTCATTGTTTTTTTCCATTTAGTTACTTGGAAAGCACAAAACATTCAAAATGGCTGTTTACATGTCTTTCAGAAGCAGCATGTCAAAGTCACTGGCAAAGCTCATTTCTTTCCTTGCTATAGAATTACTCAGCAGAAAGATGTACATGGCTATCAGCTGCGAGTTCTAGCGGCATCGTCCAAATATATTTATATATTCAACCTTAGTCACATTAGAGATTTAGACTAGGATCACCCAATCGGTTAGGAGGAGGGGAATAGCGGGACCCAAGTGCGCATGCGCAGAATGCTAACGCCCCTTGGGTTTTTGGGTAAGCAGGCGACCGTAACCCAAAACTGGCGAAATAGCGGGGCACCAAAACGTCGATAGGGTCGGGCATAATGGCGGCGTCCGGCGAAGCGAGGGCCGCTCGCCTCATCACCTACTCGTCGTTGTCGGTACATTGCAGCTAGCGTTAACGGCAAACGAATGGTGAACGAAGCTTTTTATTTGTCTGAACATGCCCACACCACCAAATTCGAGTGACAAAACGGCTCTAATCGTGAAATTTCTACCAGATTTGACTGCTGCTAGGCTTAGGTATTAAGCGTTGCTTGGTCGCCATGGAGACAGGACCGGGTGGATAGTCTTGGATCGGATGAACATGTCCGCATCATAAAAATATAATTGCATCATTTCTAACATTTCTTAAATAGTAATTGGTAACTACAACAGTTTACGTGTCGTTTTATTTACACCATGAAAAAATACAGCATATATATTAACTTACTTGTTCTGAAAGCTCTTTCCCGCCGTCATGGCGAGAAAGAGACCCTCCTTTAGAGACAAAGAACGTGAACCCGTTTCCCTAACGCTAAGCGCATGCGGATAGGATCACCCTATTTGCGCCCACCCTATACTAAAGCTTTCTATTCTTGTAATGTTCCCTTTAATTGCAGCCCTTCAAGCGTCGACGGATCCTCCGAGAAAGCGCACTCGACACGATCGAAAGTGTGCTTTCCGAAGCCAGTCGTCGAGGAGGGCCTCGGCTAACCTGAGGTATCGCTACCTACATCGCTCACATTTAAATGCCGGACGTGCCAGCTGCCCTGCGTTGGCCCTCCAAACCAAACCAGCGCGTGACACGTAATACACTGCTACTACGCATGCAGGCGGAGGGACGCCGAGGGCAAGGGGAAAAGGTGACGGCAGCCTCGTGTGGGCAACGACGGCGTAGACCTGCAAGGAGCGGGTGCCGCTGCATCGGCACCGAGGTGCACGTTGTCTGTCGGCCGATAGGCGCGCTGCCTACATACGAGAGCATCGGCAATGGCAGAGTGGGCCAGTCCGTCGCGCGAGATTGAGTCTTCCGACGGCTGGGTCACGGGAACAGCCGGGGAAAGGACGCGGAGGTGCGGCCAGGTGTAGACGATGGGGCTGCGAGGAGGAGACTCGAAGGAGACAGAGAGAGAAGGGCGGCGGGCAGCCACCTCATTCCGCAGGCTTCGAAGCGATCGCCTATGCACCGCCTGCAAAATAGCTTCGAGGAAACTCAGCATATGGCCGCGCTGGTCGGGCTTTTAGCGCAGGCGATCTGCACTCAGGCTGAGCTACTAGCAGACACGCACAACAAACTTGCCGCACCCTTCGTTAAAGCCGTGCAACCGTGCAGCTCAGAAACAGGCAGAATGTTTTGGGAAAGCGATTAATTTCGGCGCGCGCCGCTCCGCTAGCCCGCCGAATCCTGCAGTTCAGTCCGGGAAAACGCCAGCCAGGACCTTTCCCCTGGTTCTGGATAGCGCGAACCGTCGACGTAATACGTGACATCACAGCGTCCGGAAGGCGTATAGAGCTCGATTAAACGAAAATAACTCGGAGTAGGTCGCACACAGCGAAGCGCCTCGCGAACCTTTTATGTGTCTTGTGTTAGAAGCGAGAAAGGAACAGATTGCGGGCCGCGATAGTAGGAGGGCCCGACGCTGATCGGAGCTTCCCTTTTTCCGTGATGGGCGTTTGTGTTCCTTGGACCGGTTGCGTAAGATATTTACGTGCGCTGCTGAGGTAGTAGTTCCCGCAGTAAACACCGGGAACATCGGGAGCGATGCAGTGGTTAGACAGGTCATCTACTAAACTTGGCCCCACGTACTGTTGACGACAGCGAGCTTCACCGTATGGGCGTATAGTTCCAGAAAAAGAGTTTGAAGCGATATTCCGAAATTATGCAGGGCGTCAATGTCCTTTCTTCGGCACTTACCTTGCTTTTTGCTGAGAGCATTTCATTGCATAAATGAACGCTGTGGAGATCGTCTAACAGCACCGATCAGGATCAGGATCATATTGTAACGTCCGAAACATTACAATTAGGGACTCAGGCACACAGAGGCAGGCAACCGCTAGATGGAAAACACTAGCCCACCAAAACCGACATGCGCTTGTATGTCCTCGTCTTCATCCCAGCTCCTGGAGTCATCGTCGTCACGGCTATAATACTATTATAAACTTTAATTGCTTTCAGGCACAAATATATAGTCTATGTCACGCCCTAAAATCTATGACCTGTGGCGCATGGTAGGACGGAGAGGTGTTCTCGCCTGTCAGATCTCGCCTGTTTCTGCGTGAGGTCCCGGCCCATGTACTATCTCGTAGACAATATGTCGGTGTACAAGAAGCGCTTTCTGGACTCCTTACACTGTAGTACACACCCCTGTTACCTAAAATTCGCCCCTCTCCTATCCTTCGCATACTGCAGAGCATTCAAGCAAAAGTTTTGTGTGCAGGCCTGCGCCTTCCGCGTCGTGCGTCAACTATCCGTAAATTCGCAGAAGTCCGTGCTTTTCCAACTGATGCGTACATGTTCTACCGGCCTACCATTATTTGGCTGTTGATTCAGCATGTACTATCACGATGGAAAGAAACGCGAAGAGAGTGCAGCTTATGTGCTCCACTGTTCGCATTTCTTTTAAACACGCTTTTACTTCGGTGGTAGCAAAAATGTGCTAGAGTTGCCCGTGACGCATTCTAGGACGACTCTGACGTCTTTTTCTTACCACCCAGGTAAAAGCGCCATAAAAAAAAATTCGAACAGCGGTGCCCGTAGGCGCCGCGTTGTTCACGTTTCTTCCTATCGTGATAGTACATCACTCTTTTGTTGTTTCCAGGTGCTTACCCTGAGTGCTGCTTCTCAAGCGTCATCGCGACTATTTTTATCTCCAGGCGTTGCTGCTACCGCCACCTCTATTGTACCTCAAACCCAGGAAATTGGGACGAACCCTTCTAGTTTGCACGGCTGCCACTATGTGCCCCGTGGCGCTGCATCTCAAAATCACTGCTGGAAATTTAAACGCTCCGTACATCCCATTGATTTTCTGTGGCCGTTGGAAACTGTTCGTATGAACGCAAGAACAATTTCGTAGGTCATAATTGGCAGCTACAAGGATGTGTCGGCCGTATAATCACTCTGTTAGTGCAGAATCTCTCTGGACTCTCTAGTTTGCTCAAAATTACAAATATAAAATATTTCCATTTATTTACGCGGTGTTGGCCACTGGCGGCCAACAGATGACGCTAGTTTATAATGTCCAGCAAAGCTAGACAAGCCATGCGTAATACCTAGACCGTGGAGCCACTTAAAGCACCGGACACTGAGAAGCCGCATATTTTACGCCTGGGTTCAAGCACGTCACAATCGAGTTCAAATGTGTGTGCCGAGTTTTCCACCACATCCTCTGCCCCAATAGCGGCTTTCATAGTTCGCGGCATCTGTTTAAATTGACCCATGTATAGACACCAGCAGCTGTGGAACTAGTATCATTAGAAGTCCATTCATTGCACGTGAACTAAGCCCCACTGTATGCAAACGATTTTCCACCATTCCAAAACAGTGTTCTAAATCACTGACAACAAAGCGGTTGCAATATTTCTTAGCTCTATAGACAGAGCGGAGCTTCTTAGTCGTCCACAGGGAAACGGACATCAAATTTTTCGCCAGTACCGCTGCCCGAGAGTGTCAGAGCAGTGCGGCCTTGACTAGCAGAGAACTTGAAAACGCCGAGGCAACGGTGTCCTTTCTTAACCGCCCTTAACCGCCTGCCATTGATTAAACCAGATACGAAACCTTTGACCATGGGGAGTGCAACGGTGTCCTTAACCGCGCTGAAGTATGCCTTCGATTGATTAAACCAGACACGAAACCTTCGACCATGGGGAGTGCAACAAACTACCTGTATTTGTCTTTGCGGGGCCATGAGAAGCGGCGCCTGGCACGTGCTTGACCTTGAAATAAAGTTCAAAATGCTAGACCGTACAAAGTCCCGTAAAGCAAATTTCTACGCAGAAAGTTGGTCTTGGTGCATTGTTCATTCCATGCTATGAACACTTTTCGTACGCCCCCATCAATACAGATTGTGCCAGCTGACAGATGAGCTAAAAAAGCATTGTCTGCGCCATGCCTTACCAAATTTTTAACATATACAGAACTTCACAACTTCCCAAGTTCGCCTGAACCGCATTGTGCAAGTCAGGAAATGAGAGTTGGGCTACAGTTCCCACAGGACATTGTAATCAGCTCTCGGCCTTTAAGGTATACAGCTGCGGTGTGTTCGCGTATATACTTACCTCGGCTATCAGCCTTAGTCATCACTCTTCATTTATGCTTTAACTCCTACCCTCTCCCGCAGAGCATATTAGCCTGTTTGACCACGTGGGCTCAACCGAACTTCCCTTGCCTTTTCAATAAATAAATCATCGTTCTATTTCTCTCTTCTATTTCTCTTTTGAATAATCAGCCATCAGCTATAGTAGGTGACATCTCCTGAAAACTCTAAACCAGCACAGCTGGACCAGACAGGGTTACTTCAAATACATTTCAAATACCAAAATCAAATACATTTCAATTCATTTCAAACTTTATCTTCACTCCTTTGCCTATGTTTGCACTATTTTGCCGTCCATGGTTGTTTTCCCATCCACTCACTATAAGACGCCCGCGCTATTTCGAAGCTTTTTCGACATTTTTGGCTCTAATTAATTAACAAATAATCCTATCAACATAATATTCTTTTCGCAGCATCCTCACATCCTCCTCTTTCGATTACTACCACTCGTTTTATACTACGTAGCTCTTCTGAGCACGTCACAACTGCGGCGGGCACGTTTTGGTGATACGACCCTGCCGACATAGCCTAGAAATACTTTCGCATTAAAAGGCACTTCAAAATGCACTTCCTCTAGGTTCTATAAGCCTTACAGTGGTTCTGTCGGCAGTCTGGGTCATTGCCAGCAGAACCACTGTAACCAGCCTGTACACAAACACTACCATAACCACCACTAGCTAGCACTGTTCACGTTCATATGCACTAAAGGCACTGTTCTTGAACCACTTTGCTGGACTACATATACGCAGCGGGAATGAACGCTCTCCTTCATGAGACCGTCACGGCCGACGTTTTTCTTCACATCTTCCTCGCAGTCAGTGTTAATTAAGGAGGCGAAAGCAGTGAGCCCGACCAGGCTGCACACAGGCGCCCCGTGCAGCCCGATTCGTAGCCGGGCCCCGCAAAAGCTTCACGACTTTGGGTCGCGAGCGGTAAGAGCCAGCTGCTGGTTTATCAAAAAAAAAAAAGCGAACAAAAGGGGTCGAAACGTGCAAGGGCCGGCTAGACGGCAACGTGCGTTGCGGTGCACACTATATATAGAATCTTTGCGCAAGCACCGAACCGTGTTTCCTTGACGGCGGTATAGTGAAGAGAGGCTGCCCAGCAAAAACAATGCGGTTACCTTCAGGCCGCTCTGCTGTTGCGGAGGCGAAACTTCGTCGGCTTTGTTCCCACCACGTAGCAAAAAGGACGGAAAGCTTCCAGAACAGCAATTAGCTACTGAGCCCGAAATTCATTTTGGAGGTAAGAAATGAGTTTCAAGAGACTCCGTAAAGACGTATGAGAAAAGACAAGAGTTTACAGCAGGTTGCGTTCGCTTCGCGAGTATATAAATGCGTGGCTCGGTTCCACAACTCGAGAGAGAGGCAGCTATCGTCATGTGCTGTGTCGCGCTATATATGCGGTACTTCCTTACGGCTCAGCACAGACTGCCACCGAAGCGAAAAGCGCTGCCGCAAGGCCGGACCATGCAACTCAGTGCATGTGATCAGATTTAGTTTCACTCGGCAAAAAGCAGTCGTGAAAGCTTAGCTTGATCTTCTATTCTCTATGTCCTTTCCTTAAAAAGGTAGCCAAGAAAAGCGGCCTTAGGAATCCGACGTGTTGATTAGAACCGTGAGATTATGCTTTTTTTCCCCTTCTCGAAGGAAAAGAATGAGCATGAGAAACGTGGTGGAGGCAGCGTGAGAAAGTCGTGCGCTCAAAATGGCCGTATTCGTTCCTCAGAGCGCTGAGAAATCCGATACGAACTTAGGTGCCTCGCTGTATGGGCAACACGAAAAGCTCGCGAGCGACGACACGTTGCAAAGACAAATACGTGTTTCGTTTTGTTACCAGGAAAGGATATACTACGCGTGAACTCACTCAGAGTACGGAAATAGCTTTTGACGGAACAGGCGTTTTCAGAGCCTTGAAAAACCTGGCCACTTGAGCCTACTTACTCTATAACGGCCGCAGTCATAACGAACGCTCACTTACTACGAACGAAGGTGGAGCTACCACCAAAATATATATTAGGGCTATGGAACCGAATCTCAGATAGAACGAACAACTGTGGTCATACTACTTGGTTATAACGAACGAAGGCATGCCATAAACAAGAGCCCCCAGTTGAAAAATGCGCGCTTCCCATAAACGTGAAGGCCGAAGAATGCCCGCCGCAGTGGCTCAGTGGTGAATGCGGGCGTCTACTGAGCCGGAGTACCCGGCTTTGAACCCGACCGCGGCGGCCGCGTTTCGACGTAAGCGGAGCGCAATAGGCACCAGTGGGCTGCGCGACGTCAGCGCACGTTAAAGATCCCCAGGTGGTCGAAATTGTTCCGGAGACCTCGACTACGGCACCTCTTTCTCTCTTTCTTCTTTTACTCCCACTCTCCTTGCTTCCCTTACGGCGCGGTTCAGGTGTCCACCGAGATATGTGAGACAGGCACTGCGGAATTTCCTTCCCTCAATATTTAATTCAAGAACGCATATAAGGTTCCATGATCTCACACACACACAAAAAAAGTGTCGACCACCCGAAAAACAATCGAAAAAATGGATTGGTTTGGTTTATGGGGTTTAACGTCCCAAAGCGACTCAGGCTATGAGAGATGCTGTAGTGAAGTGCTCCGGAAATTTCGGCCACCTGGAGTTCTTTAACGTGCACTGACATCGCACAGTACACGGGCCTCTAGAAAATCGCCTCCATCGAAAATCGAAAAACTGGCATTCAAACTGCCGTTAACCGCTGGCCAAGCGCTCTTTGTCAGGCTACAAGATCAATCGGTGCGTGCGAGCGCGCCGGCTTGGAAAGCCTATAAAGTAGAAGCAGAAGCGGGGTAAGCGCGAGACAGGGGCAGCATTGAAAGCGCAACTACTGAGTACGACCGGTGATCAACCAGTGAGGGTAATTTCATAAGTCTGACTACCAGTCACGGGGTATGCCTTGCTGGTCCACCTGGTCACGTGACGAGCGCTGCCTGTCCAGTCGGATCTGCGTTGCCACGTGCAGACAGCGCGCAAGCAGCGTCGGTCCAATACTTGAAATGGATGGTTCAACTCTGGTCCTTTGTAGGAGCGGCATTGTCAATACGGTTCCATTCTTGGGCCGATTAGTTGTGCTGCTTGGGGAGGTTCTGCTGGCATATACGCTGTGGTAGCTTCGCCGGGAAATCAATATAGAGGATCGAAGATGAGGATGCCGACCTACCACCAGTTGCTGAGAACACCCCAGTCTCTATTGGTATCATAGCGTCCCTATAAACTGGCTCGTCCGCAGCAAATGCCTCGGTCAGGAGCACATGACCACGCTTGAGAGCTCAGTAAGCTGCTTGATAGGGTCAGCCTGAGGAAATGAACTTCCATAACGGACTTCTCAAAGAAATCAATGCCACGTTTGTCTCACTTTGTACTTGTTGGCTCTAATAAGGCAAGTTCACTTACTACGAACTTCGGATACAGTGAAACAGTCCAAGCGGCTGTCAGGTTCGTTATAAGTGGGTTCGACAGTATAGCCTAGCGGCTAAGCGGCTACACTGAAGCATTCAACGTGCAGTTCCTGAACACACAATACGAGAAGGAAGTCTACCAATTATTGTAAATAAGAGCAGACAATAGGTTGAATGTGCAAGCAAAAAGGCGCTCGAGCGATAAGTACAAGTCTCTTATTTGTCACCAGGGACTCTCAGAAGTTGGGAGTTTTTATCTGTTCGTTTCTTTTACCATATCATGAGAATGCAAAAATAACGACGTTTATTGATGAGCTGGTATTGTGAAAATAGAATAAATGTCAACAACAGAACGAATGCTCGTTTTCACTAGAATATATATAAAGAACGCAACTTTCCCTATGCCCGTAAATCTATGAATGCATATTTCAATATTTCACCAAAAGATACGCCAGCAAATGGAATAAATGAATTAGAGACAGCCACACGATCACTGCAGAAGAAGATTGATTTCCCAAAGTTAGTTAACTTGCATCCAGCACGCGTTGTTTCCTGACTTTCTTATCTGAAATATTTTGCATTCACTTCAAGGAACAGAGTGACATTATTGGCTAGCGGACGTAACGTAAATTTCGAAGCTTCCTGCTTCTTCTGTGTGTGATGTGATTCTATTTTTCGCATTTGAAGTTATACATCACCTGCAGGACTTGCATAGAGCGCCCTAAACGTCAGCCACGTAGTGATGCGGTGACGTCCAGCCGTGCCTGAATGTTCTAAGTCATGCGAGCATTGGATCACTGTTCCCGGGCTTGCCTACAGAGAAAAGCTGGCAAGAGCACTGCTGCAAGTCAACACGTTACAGCTAATCAGGAGCGCACAACTCGCAAGAGTAGGCAAATTTTATAAAGGCTTAACTACTAATTATTTCGATGACAACACGCCGTCATTGCCCACACCATGTTCCCTGTAACAACTGCATTTTACGCCCCTCACGACCCTCACGCCCTTCGCACCCAAGGCAAGCTATGCTAATGTCTACAGGCTGATAGATCTAGCTATCATTAAAACCTTCTCTCTGCTCCATAGGCTTCCTGCGAGCACAAGACACGAAAAGAAAGGTGCTGTTTGAGTGACAGCGATTATCAGGGGTCTCCACCCTAGCATTAGAAGCGACTTCCTTCTTTTATAGAGCAACGCCGCATGACTTTAGAGGGGCACGATACTGCAATCATGCCGCGGTATACGACGAAGCCCGTACGGCCATTGTGAATTTTCACCCCGCGTAACATGTGACCGCATAGGAAAGGAGCGCATACCATCGCATTATTGCGCGGACAATAACGAGCAAGGAAGAAATTAGTACATGCTATATAAGGCAAGTGCGAAGTAATGGTGTCAGCGACCTGTTACACACGATGACACGGAAGTTCACAGGTCACTCCTAGAAGAAAAAAAGCGCTCCAATGCATGCCGGTCAGTTCACACGCTCCGGAAGCATGTCAGTACGGTAGAGAATGTACGAGGTATCCGGCGAGTGCAGTTTTCCTTCAAGAACATCCTGCTTCATTGCACGCGGATTAAGAGCTTAATGTTATCAGCATGCTTATGCCTTACCGCCATAAATAAACAAATCAGCACAGACTTGGTCTCCACGATTACTCACATTTACAGTCAGCTAACAACAGTTTTACGTTTCCAGATCCCTTCAGCAGAATTAGATGTGGCTTAATATTAAATTTTAAGTACTTTTCCTTTTCCTCGCTAAAGTAAACAAGCCACCTTTGTGCAAGAGTTTCGCTGCGATGTGTTTATGGCATTACCTGGGAATCTTGTGAGTTTGCCTGGGGAAGCAAGAGCATTAAAAAAAAAAGAAGAACTGGTCTAAGTTAGGCTCAAGTCTATTATTCAGCGAGGGCGGCTGCTGCATGATCTTCTTGCTCTACTTTTTCGTTTCTGCGCCTTCTGACTGAAGTACAGGCTGTACCTCAGTTATGCTGGTTTCAGTGAGACGCACGGAGAACATCACGTATAAAGCTTTCGTTGTAAAATAACATATTTGTTGAAATAAAGACACCCGCATAACATGCGGTGGACGATTGAAAAAGAGCTCATTGCCTTCTGTCGCTCGCTCCCTTACGCCCCTTGCTACATCATATTTTCCTCATTTTCTGCACTGGCATGACATTTACCACCCGGCCACCGCGGTGGCTCAGCGGTTATGGTGCTCGGCTGCTGACCCAAAAGGCGCGGGTTCGATCCCGGCCGCGGCGGCTGGAATTTCTTTGGAGGAGAAATTCTAGAGGCCCGTGTACTGTGCGATGTCAGTGCACGTTAAAGAACCCCAGGTGGTCGAAATTTCCGGAGCCCTCCACTACGGCGTCTCTCATAGCCTTAGTCGCTTTGGGACGTTAAACCCCATAAACCAAACCAAACCATTTACCACACACCGATGTGTTAATCAAAAACAGTTTTTTTTTATTATCCAGAATGCGTCATGAAAGAAGATACTTTACCGTGGTCCATTTCTTTTTTAGATGCTTTTGCTGTGCCCTCCCATGCCGACCGGGTAAAAGCAGCGCATATCAAGGAAATATTTTATTATGTTCGTAAACATGTCAGCAGCTGTGGGATGTGAGCAAATGGCAAGACAGAAGTGAGGTGTATGTATAGCGCGCAGAGCTACATAAGCCCTTATTAAGAGGCATGCCATAAGATAGCGTGTGTGTCGATACGATCCAGCACTGACTTAAGGACGACTTCGTTATATGGGTTAACACGACAAGACCGATTCGTTATAAAACTTATTCGTGCGTTGCTTGCTTTTTTAAGCGCTGCGCGGCACTAACCCGCATCCCGGAAGCCCTTCTCCTGAACCCTTCCAAAAGCAAAAGAGAAGAAAACGTCACGCGTTGTACTTCATGCCGAATTTTCACTTATCGCTCCTGATTACGACGTCGAATAAATGGCAAATAGAGACAGTGGAACACAAAATGGTCAGGTACAACTGTGACAATCCTTGCTGGACCGTGGTTGATAGAAGAGGAGGGTAAGTAATAAACAGTGTGGTGCGTAGCTATCTTGAGTTGCGCCCACATTTCGAGATTTCTAACGTCAAGTGCCTGCGTTCAGATCTGGATAATTACTGCACTTGGGTTGTCATTTCTGGAACCACAACTCTGTACAAAAGAAATATACCGTAAGTAACAGATGACAGGCACGCGGTAGGAGGTTTATAGGTCAGGAAGCAGCACTTGACCTATGAGAGACGACGTTGAGGATGGTCGGAAAAAAAGAAATACGAGTGTCAAAGTTTGGTCGACACCAACGCGTTCACAAATTCTGTTTGGGGAAGAGGCAAATTTGTGCTTTAACTAATTTTATATGACAACATTCTGAGAATACATCTTAATTATTTAATTGAGCTCCTCACCATAGTTGCGTACACTCCGAAGAAAGAAAACATGTCCAGGATCCTTGGCTATCATTTATATTCGTGAATCAAGTGCGGAATGTTGCAAGGTAGTTTATTGGACATATTGAAGGTAACACTCCATTCTCCCGATGCGTTGCAAAACTTTTGTTTAAAGTTTTTCCATCGTTCGCATCAGTAGATATGACTCTCACAGAAAACCAGTGAGGAACGTTTTTGACAATTGCGAGCTCGTTAGTAGCAAAAAAATACAAACCTGCCGAGAGGAGATCTGCAGACATTTGATAATTAAATAGGAATCTTGCGATATACGAAAACGTTGCGTTCACAAACAATTTCCTGAAAAAAATTGAGCTCGGTATCTTAACTACGGAGGATGTGGTCGCGTTTTAAAGGACGAGAAGCAATGCGAAAGGCGGAAAAAGCAGCTTGTATTAAGGGAGCAATTACTCATTGACATCCACCCGAGCGCAGCCTTACGGCCACAAAGGAAAGCTATACCAACACTGACCAACACTGTTCCCACTTCGAGTTATTGATCAATTCGCTCTCGCCCTACCATAAGATTGCCGTCCCGGTTAGCTCAATTGGTAGAGCGACTGCTCCGGTGAAGCGGTGTGCCGGGTTCGATCCCCGGACCAGGACGAATTTTTCTTAACTACGAAGTTTCTGAGAAAGCTGTATAGCTTTCCTTTGTGGCCGTAAGGCTGCGATCGGGTGGATGTCAATGAGTAATTACTCCCTTATTACAAATCTACTCCACCTTGGGGGATTCCCCTAAACATTTGACCAAAAAGCAGCTTCTTCCAAACTAGTTATATACCCTTACGGTACCTTCCAGAAGAAACTGCCATTACGTGGTGGCCGTTTCACGATTAACACTCGAGTGGCAAAAACTTTTCCACTGCGTTATCTGCATCTACGCCGAAACGCTCGGTCTCAAAAAGAAGGTACAAGAAAGAAACACGCGCTCCCCGAAGAAGCGTCAGCCATTCATGCGTCATTTGCGTGTTTAGACATCATATAGATACAAGCGATCGTCCTTATCGTTCTTTCTTCTTCGGTCACCGCCCGGTCGTTTCACAAAGGCAACCGGTCCTAAGTACGGAAGCGAGACAACCGCGATGCACTTTTATGTGCGTGCGTGCGTGCGTGTTTCATAACTCCGGGGCCCCTCTGCCGGGCAGGCGGCGGTCCGTTCGGTAACTGTCCACCTTGGCTCCTTACGCCGCGAGGATCGCGCGCCGATATCAATATCGAGGTCAGCGAATAGCTTAGCTCGGCGGCGGCAGCCGCTATTTCGGGATCCGCATTGAGCTCAGCCTTTCCCTGTCGTCGCCGTTGTCGCTGCCGCACGAACTGGCGACAAAATTCGCTGTGCCGGCGGAGCCGCTGTTTTCCGGCAGCGGGTGCATGGAACGCCGAGTCGTCGCGACGCCGACTGCGCGCGTCCGCGAGCTGGGAGCGCCATTCTCCGTTCTCGTCAGCGGACTCGGAACAAGCCCAAGTCTTCCGCGCACTGTCGACAAGCAGGCTGGTCTGCCAGCCTAGACGCACGCGAAGCGCTCGAAGTTCTAATCACGCGGAAGATATCGCACGTGCTTTTTCCGGCGCCAAGGCGAACTGTTCCGGGGTTCTGTCGGCAAGCCAACTCCTTTAGATGCAACCGAGGCGTCCGCAGTTCTGACCACACGGAACAGTACTTCACGCGCTCTTCCGGCGTAGGAGGCGTCTCTTCGTGTCACCGCGCACTGCTCGAGGACGTCCTCATAAGGGCGATCCCGGATCTCAGCGCACACGGCCGCTAGTACTGTGAGGAGTGAGCCATATACTTCCCTTCTATCCAGCGCACTGCGTTCTGGGGCCTCGAAGCCAACTCGAAGCCGTGTTCGGCGATAGGCGAGCAACGCGCATGTTCGCGAGGCCGCCGTGTGACGAGCTTTCACTCATATCTTGCGGAACAAGTAAAGGAGAGGGCGTGAGCCTCTCAGACACTATTCCCCTGCCCAGCGTCGTCAAGGGAAGCCAGGAGCTACCGTAGGTTCTTGCCTTTCGAGAATCTAAAGTGCTTGAATGGGATGAATTTCGGCAGAGCACGAGACACGCTGACGCGGCTAATAAGAAGAGGAAAATTTTTATGCGTTAGGAAAATTGTAGCCACGCTCCGTAAAGAATGAAATTTATTGGCCATGGAAACAAGTCACGGATCAGCTTTCGTCGACTGCGATTAATGTCACTTTTTCCACGCTGCTCACTGTGCTGTAACTACGTGACAGATCTATGTGACAGTTAATTTTCGTGAAAATCCGCAGAAAGGATAGCGAATATAAATGAGAAATTATATAAATAGAGAGAGAAAGAGCCCCGTCCCATAAAGATCCCCAGCTCGGTTAGGTTATATGCTCATAGCATGCATGCCAGGGAGCATGCTGTTGTTTAAATTGGTAGGTTTCTTATATGGCTGGTAAGAGGGCACGCTTTTTTCAACTAATTTCTCTCTACTAATTTTAAACATTTATTTTATTTTATTTTATTTTATTTATAAATACTGCGGTCTTGAACTACAAGACCATCGCAGGTGGGTACATGATTTGTGTAATACCCAAGGACAATGAAAAGGAAATACAGCAGACAAGGCGTCACAGCAACGAAATTAGTACATCACACTGTACTGTATCAAATTCACAACCTCAGAATATATATACTGCAGTCATAGAGCCAAGCATATAATTCAGTAAATCTAAACAAATTACTCATCAACCGAACATTCAAAATTTCTTCACTTGTTGCAGCATCTCCTCAAAATGGGACAAATTATTCTCTTCGACTATATGACCAGCAAGGTTGTTCCATTCGGTAATGGTTCTCGGAAAATAGGAATATTTGTAGCATTTCGTTCTTGTGGATAAAGGTTTTACGGAAAGAGAATGTCTCAGGCGTGTTGCATAACCACTAGAGTAACATTAAGCATCGATCTATTGTTGTGCAAGTGAGTCCATGCCTACCCACGTAATCGAACCATGGCTGCATTCATAAAGCATCTACGTCAACGGGGCAACGAATGCCGTAAAACTGGCTAGGAGACTTCTATACAGGCAGCGGTATAAAGCTACTTACCACTTATGGCAAAAAACGGACCGCCAGTACGCCAGGTAAACACGAAACATCTTTTTTTGGACAGTTCCTTGTGATCCTATCTGCCCCCAAAAATGTCAAACGCAGCCATTTCGATTCGAAAGCCAAATGCACGACATCGAAAACTAAGCGACGTAAGCACTGCAAAACTTCGCACCCGTAACCAACGACTCAAAATCTCAAGCCATTGAATCAAATATGATCAGCAGGCTAGTGGCGCCATTCAGGCCTCCCTTGTGGGCTAAAACTCGCTTCGACGCCCGCACTCAAAACAGAAAGCTTGAAAGGGGTACGTACTTGCGCGAAAGACGGGCCGAAAACAAGAAAACACAAACGATATGTACAATGCGCAACTTCCAACTAGTTCATTTCATAGAGAGCTACACATTTATACTCTAGAGGTCAAACACAGCGATAAAAACCGTCGAATGCGCATTTGACGTCAGCATACCGCCACCACAGGTTCTGCCTGATTACATCCAAAGTTCCAACAACCCCCGGCACTGCTATCAAGAAGGAAAGATGAATCATGAGGTGAAAAATGAGGAAAGGTGACATTAAAAATATCGTAGCAAAGCAGTGTCAAAACCAAAACCAAAGGCATGCCAAAGCGTAAAAACAAATCATCGTAGTAAAAACATTGTCAAAAAAAGGCAAAACACAACACTAAAAACACCCGGTCAACAGGGTAAAAAAACGCATTTCAAGTACGTACCCCTTTCAAGCTATGAACCAACTCGCCCAGATTAGAGTTTTAATTAAAACAGAAGGAAATAAAAAGGGAGTAAGTGCTCCTCTAATGGAATTCCTTTTATAAAATGGTGTGCGGTAGAAGGCAGTTTACTTCATTTTTACTCCCATATAGTAGTATTCCTGTTTAGAGTGTGGGTTCATGCCCTGGCACCCCAGTTGTTCACGGCGTGCTCTTTCTACCATTGTTACGACTTTATTCACGCCCTACTTGTTGTCAGGGCAACAAGACAACACGAAACGGCTCTCTTTCTTCCCATATTTTTCTTCTTCACGGATATCCCCGCCACTATCATGGCGAAAGCGAGCAAAGCTTTCAGGAGCATTCGCAGCTGGGTCAGCCCGTTTGCATGCGTTTCAAAACAAAAGCCACTCCTCTTCTATCTGCTCGATTTTCTCAACACCGTTAATTCGGCTCGAGAGAGCGAACCCACGGGGCCGCTCGACCGCCATACAGCGGCCTGAATCCGAAAGGGTTCGTCGCCTTCAAAGCGCCAAACCGCTGGCGCAACCGAGGTGGGCCGCTGAACACACACCGACAGCACGCGCCGTTCTGCCGCAACCGAGGCGGACACCCGTCGCTGAAGCACGCGCGCTAAACTCAAGGCCAGAGGATTCGACCGACGAGCTGCCATCGCCTCGGAAGCACTTTTCCTCGTTACCAAGGAGGGAGAGGGAGTTAGAAGGAGGGGCAGGTATATCTCTTGTTTTTTGTCGCTTAGTTTCATATCCTGTCCCACACCGCGAACCCCACGCAAGGCGCCGGCGAACGTTGTGAAACGAGCAGTCGCCACAGCAGCAGCAGAAGCCAGCGAGCCTGTGGCACACTTCCGTTGCGCGGTCGTTGAACGGGGTCAGTGGTTCTTTGTACTCGACGCCAGCGAACGGCCTTCACACGAGCACGGGACGGCGGAACAAGTTCCGTCGGCGGCGCCGACGTACCAACCGCGTGCGCTGACCGCTCGCTGTGCGTGTGCGAGTCCGGGGGACTCGTTTCTCACCCGCCGGGTTCGGTCGCCGCACAAGCAATGCCGCGCCGTTCACTTCCGATGTGGAGCAGCGGCGGAAAGGAAAGGGGGCCGCCCGCCACAGACGCCTCGGGCACCGGCGAATTGCCCCGCAAACCCAGAGTCGATGCCGTTGAACTGGAGCCCGTGATCTACTTGCGTCCCCGTCGTCTAAGCGGCTTCTGATCGACTCGGTGTGAGGCATCTCGCGGCGTAGACGTACGGGTCGACTATATAGATGGTTGCGCCATCTTCATCCGCGCGGAACGACTTACTGGTTAAGAAATTCACGAGCGCACGAACTGGATCGTGCTGTGTTGCGACACTTCAGCACATGTGGCTGCCTCAGGTATTAGGTCTTCAGGTGCCGCGGGACGTGAACTTCATTCTCCAGCCGTTTTGTTTCCCTGAAGTACAAAAGGCTGAATTAGCGGTAGATTAAACCTTGCGGACCGGGTTTTGTGCACGGCGAAGACGCAGAAGCGCAGATGTGGCAGTCGAAAGTAGAGAGCAGAGTGTTTCAACATCGGTCATGCTCTTATAGCTCAATAACAATACGCGGGACGACAGCGGCGTATAGCACCTGCCTTGTTTTCTTTAAGGTAAAATGAAATTTTGAAAAAAAAAACAAAGACAGAACAAACCCACTGCATTGCATTCGTAATTTCCATCCAGGAAGTATGCACGCAATGCTTGAGCACCTCACTTCAACTGCGCTGCGAGTAATGTAGAAAAAAAATCGCATCTGAAACTGGCGAGTAAAAGGAAGTTCCCAACAATTTTATGTAACGGTCTTAGTTTGATTACCGCAATCAAGCTTAAACATTTCCAGTTTTATCCAAGTGTGCAGAAATGCTCTCAGATGTTCTTGTGTAACTCCAAATAAGAATGGCTTGAAAGCCATTTATTTATGTATAAATAATTCCATGCGGCCGTTGCAACCGCTGCTGAAGCGTTGGTGTCATATAATTCGTCTTAAAACTGTGATATCCAATTACTTCCTTTAATGTCATTTATTTGGGCCCATTTGCAAGCAAATCAATGGGGCCAAGGCAAAAACGACAAATTATCGGCTTGAGTGACCCCTAGTTCCTTATACCTGCAGTAATTAATCGTTCTCAACCCGGAGGATTTGCAGTCATTAAACACTGCACAATTTCTGTTGAATGCTCTATTTAAGATCTTTTTTTATATGTTGTAGACACGAACAGGTGAGCACAGAGCTATGTTTAGTTTCAATTATCGTGTTCGCAGGGTTAGACTATACAGTAGGGATCCTTGTTCCTCGTGATTCGGTGCAAAATTAGCGAATGAAAAAATTAGTAATTCGCTTCAAGGCAGCGCTGAGCACGATACTTTTGAAAAGCATTTTCGATACCGGTAACTGAAGCACTAAAAAACTGTGTCTTCGATACCGATACAAGACAAACGAACTGAAATTCATTTCTGATAAGATACTCAATGCTTATCGTCCTGTATCGATACTGTATTGTAGATACTTCGATACTGAAATCGCCAATAGTAAAAAAGCTGGTGATAAAGCTGGTGATATGATTTGCCAAGTTAAGAAATTTCTCGGTGGTTTCTGGAATTTTCACTGTATTTGATGCAGATTCCTTTATTTGAAAGGGTTCAACCGAATCCGGCCACACGGATATCTTTGAGCTCCACTGGCGGTGCAGTTGGTTTCGCTCAAACATAAGCATTGGAATGATGCCATGGTGACTTTGAAGCGATCACTTCCATAAGCAGCATAGCAAAATCGTTTTTTAATTATTTTTTCAAACTAATCTTCCTCATGTAAACCAGTTTTTAAGCACTTCACGACAAAGGAATAAACTTTAAGCTGTTCCTGGTCTTCTTCGTTTGTTACTACAGTATTTACCAGTTGCCTCCGCCTTAGTCCTGCGCTAAAAGGTGCAAACTCCGTGCGCTTTGGAAAACCGAAGAGTTATTTCCCCATTCCTATATTTAAGAGAAGTTTGAACCTGAACATTATCATCATTAGCCTGGCTACGCCCACTGCAGGACAAAAACCTATCCCATGTCTTTCCAATTAACCCTATCTAGTGCCAGCTACAGCCACCGTATCCCAGCAAACCTCTTAATCTCATCCGCCCACCTAACTTTCTGCCACCCCCTGCTACGCTTGCCTTCTGTTGGCATCCACTCCGTTACCCTTAAGGACCAGCAGTTATCTTGTATTCGTATCATATGCCCGGCCCAAGCCCATTTCTTATTCTTGATCTCGACTAGGATGTCAATAACCCACTTTTGTTCTCTGACCTACTCTGCCCTCTTCCTGTCCCTTAACGTCACACCGATCATTTTCCTTTCGATCACACGCTGCGTTGTGCTCAATTTAAGTTGAATCATTTTCCTTAGCCTCCACTTTTGAGCCCCATGGGTGAGCACCTGTAAGACACAGGTGTTATATACTTTTTCTTGAGGGATATAGGACTTGAACTTCTTTATTTAAAGGCTAGAGGAAGAAAAAGAAAGAATAAAAGGGTTAAAAGTTTTCATTTCGAAGAATATACCCTGCTAATGTATATTCCACCGCCCAGACGAAGACAAGTCCCCTTGTCGAAACGTTGGCTCAAGCAACCTGAGGTTTTCCCCTCCCTTGTTCATTTTGTGATCGCCAAGGACCATCTACCACACCCTCTCTCTACCATGGACTCCTGCTAATGTATGTTATTTAAATCTTTTTTTACTTAACGGTAGTAGCAGTATTTCCACAAACCGCCAGTCCGAAAGAGCTCCGCGATGCGCCGTGCTTTAGGCGAAGGAAAAAAAAAAGTATCTTTATATAGGAGCACACGTTGTTGTTGTTGTTGTTGTTGTGGTCGCTTCAGAGGCAACAACGTCAACGTTGTCATGATATTTTATGAATGTGCCTCTTATTAACATAGCGTAGCTTCTTTGGCTCGAGGATCCTCGAGGTGAGCGCCTTTTGAGAACTGCGTCTTGTTGTAGCGCTACCCCTCCAAATGAAAGAGACGCGACAGCCGATGCATTTAACGCTGACCGGCGCTGATGATTTCATTGGCTCGCTTGTGAAGGACTGCATGACCTTCATCGTGCTTACAAAATAAGCAGCAAATGTTTTGTTAGCCTTGGGCATGAAGGCGAAAGACTTCCATTTCTGTTGAAAATGTCCTCAACTAGAAATAGCGGGGAAGAGGTATTACTTGGTGGGCCTGTCCCCTCGGCCCCTCAGTCACAGAGAGTGCAGAAGCGCAACATATTAGTCCTCTATCTGTCAAACAACGAACGTAGGAAGAAAGAAGACTGACCGGGCCAACGACATTGGCATTGTCTTTGTCTAATTGTTCTGTTTTTTAAGTGCCACCGGCCCAAAGTCTGACTCAAAGAAGCTCCAAAATATTTCGGCACATTTTACTTTCTTTAAGTGCCGAAATTTGTTAAAATACGCGATACAGTGCATTTCCGATACCGATACTCCGATACATTCATTTTAGACAAACTATACCTAATGCCGATGCACAAAATATAGCGAAAGATGGCATCGAGGATAAGCGTATCCTATTGTTCGTGCCTCCTTTTTAAGCATGGCGTTCAAAGAACGGTTTTATTAAATGAGGTTAAAAAGTAGCCTCAACCTGTACAACTGACGTTTCGCATGTTGACAGAAAGAGTTCCAAACCACAACATATGTATTAATAGAACAGTCACAAAACTGCACACATAAGACCACAGCAGGATTATAGCCGCGACCTACAAAGCTATACACAGGGAAGAAGGTACTTTTCTTTATAATATTGTACCTGATTTCTATTTGTTTCCTGTTACTTTTTTACCTATGTTTGGGTGCCGTAATACACTATTATGACGTCGATATAAGATTTTTACTTTTCGCTTTTATAGTGCAGCTTCTTAGGCGGTACCTACTTAAGCGGTGCTTTTCTACAGCAGGAGGTACTACATGGCTCCCGCAAAAGAAATAGTCGACAATAATTTTTTTTTTGGGGGGGGGAGTAAAACGACCTACATACCGCTGTTTTTCGCCACAAAACGATTCCAGAATTATTTTCCTGTGAGAGTTTGGAATTTACCAACGTTCTTCGGTTGAAACCGGAAAGTCGAAAGCGTAAAGCACGCCTGGAATGCGATCGCGACGCTACAGCCGTGCGAACAGGCGCCAGAGAGGCGTTTGCTTCTGCTCCACGTCGCCAAATCCCCATGCGCTGTCCTAGTATGATCTCGCTTCCGGTTTCCTCTACCTTTGCAACACTGTGACGCATGTGTTGCATTTTTGCGGAAATAACTGCTCGTGTTATGCAAATCACCGATCCTCTTTTAGGGACCCATAAGGGCAGAAAGAAATTGTTTTCGACTGAATACCACGCCATGCCATTGCATCTGGAAATGAGCGAACGGACAGGATTGCAGAATCGGTTCACGAAAACAGAGCTGTTGAAGTCATGTACCAGCAGTGTTCTCCAATTTATCTCCTGGATGGATTTAGCAACTCTTAGTGGAGAATCGAAAGAGATGCAAACCCTACCTCCGAAAATTGGCTCAGGAAATCACGAGCGCCACACACCTAAAAAAAACCGGTTATCAATCGGTACTTTTGTTCAATGTGGATACAAATTTAAAATTACCATATACTACTCATCTGGAACGTCTAGTACGACTTCTTCAACATCTTCGCCTAATTTCTCTCATCGAATTAATTCTCTAGGTAGACACTGCAACTTGCGCAGACGAACGTGAGACAGCTGATGTCGTTCGCCCATTTTTGTGAATGTTCCCGACACTACAATGAACAAATCATTGCGCGTGAGTTTTACTGCGACTTCACGCCACTTTCGCCGTAACTCCTGGATTCATGGGCAAGAACTACAGACGAAAATGAAGGTATGGTGTGCTTAGTCCCCTGTGACCCGAGCTTTAGAGCGAATGTTCAGAGCGCATGTTTCAACCAAAATTGCTTTCAAAAGTTTCTCGGTAACATTTTGCTTGCCGCGTGCTCTATTTTTTCTTTTCCCATTCCCTTTGCCCTCTGAATTCTAATGCACACAGTAGGTTCACAGATTTTCAACTTTCTTTAAATTCCTGGGTAAACAGACAACAAGAGCCGCTGACGCAGGTAAAGGTGGGCTGAATGCTTTGGGCATTAAACTCTATGCATAGAGAATAAACATGAGTTGAAAAGTTTATTTTTAACAAGTTTGCTCCCCCTCCCCCGCTCTTCCCATCACTCTTTTTCTTTCCCAGCTATTTTTCTTTTTTTCTGACGCTGCCAGTCGGCACTCGGAGCAAATGGTCCTACTCAACATTCCGTGCCCTGCGGCACGTCATCACTTTCCGAGTCTCGCTGTTCGGACGCATGAGCTAACCGGGTCCTTTTCAATTCAGCCGGCCACGCAATGCCGGCGTCTCTCGCTCGAAATGGAAGGAAGCTCCGTTCAGCCATCCCAGACTCGACACGCTTCCGGAAGCGCTGACTCAGTTCCGGCTTCCTGTTCCCGTTGCACAGTTTAGAAGCGATTCACCTGGCAAGTAGGTCTGGAGCAGGACCCGTCAAAAAAGTGAGTGCCCGTGTAAGCACGTAGCGTGCGTGAAAAAAGACGGCTTTGTTGTTTGGCCTCTGTTGTAACGCGCGAGCGGTGCCGCGCAACCCGGCCGGGTCAGCCGCTGTCGCCGTGGCCGTAGAAAAAGGCACGGTCAGTTTTCTCCGTTCTTCTGCGGCCCAGCGATCTCGCTGCCTTGTCACAGGTCAGCGGAACAGTGATGTGACAGTGACCTTCAGCGAAAGCACTGCATAATGTGCTCCTCGCAGTCAAACCCTCGATCTGCGAACGGGGCTGAGGCATCTTTGGGCAAGCTAGCTTGGATCTTAACAGCCACTACGGCAAGGCCAAATTTTTTTTTGTATTTTATAGAGGTAGTGAGCGAGGAACCTTATCAGGGTAAATAGCCGCCACCACAGCACTGCTTCGCAATAAACAAAAAAAAAAAACTTCCGCATGCAATTGCTGGCAACGGACAGCTTTTTAAGAATTTAGCCCGGAAGTCAGCCATCTTGATCACGCGTACTGCATGTGAACCCGTCGGGTGACGTGTCTGAATCAAATAGAGCTCCGGTGAAGTATGGTGAAATATGTGAGAATCTTTCATAATAGCCAGTTTTCTTTTTCGCGAACTATATTTTGCAGTCATGTTATATTGCACACGTGCGAATATGTATATTACGCTGTATGCCACACTTAGTATGACATGATGTATAGGTGTTCGTCGCAAATGGACACATGAAACGGCGTTAGGTAGCAGTTTCGCTAAGCCAGAAATAATTATTGTCTTTCTTACAAGGGAGATCACGTTGCAAGGAAAGTGATAAGCTAAAAAGGTACGAAAACAAGGTGATTCTGGGTTGACAAACACCTTTGTCTAGCAAAAGTGCATTTCAAAGCCGAGCATTATGCTCCACTGGAAGTTTTTCTGTTGTTTATGTAATATGAATTAGAAGTGAACTAGAAGGAGTGTCCAGAATTTCTCCTTACGCCGCAAAAAAATGCCCAGGAACCTCTAAAACATACAAGCAGAACATGCTGCGACAAACACTTCAACAGCAAAAAGAACGCCTTTATTGACTTTTTTTAGTGCAGCAACCTTGGCATATAAACATCGCGCGCATGTGCAGTAGAAATGTGATGATTGGCTTCTTATCACAGATGCAATAAGGTCTTCAATGGGAGGCCGGTTGGTACAAGTGGGTTCATGGTAGCCGCATTCCAATGCCAGCCATTTCTCAGGAAGCAGAAAACTGTGGCACGTGCGCTCTTCCCCAGCTTTAACTCTCATCTGAAGCAGCCTGACAGGCCTGTTTTCAGGTAAACCTACAGTAAAGTGCATTTTTATGTGGGTCTGGTTTTACGGGTTTAACTTACCAAAGCGATTAATGCTATGAGGGTCGCCGTAGTGGAGGGCTCCGGAAAATTTCGACCTCCTGGGGTTCTTTATCATGCACTATCAACGCACAACACAGAGGTGTCTAGCATTCCGCCTTCATCGATATGTTACCGCCATGGCCGGGATCGAACCCGTGCCTTTCTAGTAAGCAGCCAATCCCGACCGCGGCGGCTTCTCTGTGTGTGTCTAGAGCGGGCAAAGCATGGTCTAGACCAGGGGTTCTCAAACTGGGTTCCGCGGGCTGTCTGCTTGTGTTCCGCGAGAACCCTCCCCGGCCCTGACCCGGCAGCTGATATGAGACTGGCTCTGAGTGCTACTGAGCCACGCTTTGACTTGCTCTTAAACGGGAAGCAGTACCACCCATCACATCAGTATTTGTATTAATCTGTGCAATAAACATTTAACCTCTGCAACTTTCCCTTTGCAAAAATGCACTCGACAACATTGCTGGTAAGTAAAAGCGGGGGCGGGGGGTTCCCTGGAACTTACTGAAGGCTTTTGGGGTTCCTCCAAGCAAAAAAGTTTGAGAACCCCTGGTCTAGACTTCTCTAGGTACGACTATATCCTCCCGACGAGCTTGCAGCATGTTGACAGCATTGCAAGCAACGCTTGTATGTTTATTTCAATCTCTTTCTATTCTTGCGTCATATATCTACCGTCTCGCCCCGCAGTTTTCGCAAGAAAAGCTCAGTGATCATACCAGTCTGGCATTCACCCGACAATTGTAACGCCTCCATCTCGCAAAAAGAAAACATCACTTTGGCACCAAACATCGCGACTGCACGCGGTGCCTTCCGCAGTCAGCGACCTATAAAATGCATTGCGCAACACCTTTCGGCCTTTCTTGATTGAATTTTACCAGAGACAAAGGACGTGTAGCTGTTATCCCCTTAAGACCCGCCGTAGCGTGCGATTAAGGAATACGCCGACCCCTCACAATGAGCGGTGCTTGAGCGGCATTTCGCTCCGGCCGGACAGTGACGCAAACCGTTGCTGCACAGCGCACTTCGTATCTGAGTCAAGGCCTGGCCTCCTCTGATGACGACAGCGGGGCATGGGAGCGCGCCGTGCTGCCTGGGCGTACACGTATACCTGTGTCGTCGCGCGATCTCACGCGTATTGCTTGCTCTTGCTACCTGATGGAGATAATGACTGTTAGTAATCAACAACGTGACGACACGTGCGCATGCAGATGAGCAAGTGGAACACGCGTAGTAAAATAAATCTACTTTGTCCATTTCTTTCTGCGCAACACTGTAAACTGTGTCAAGAGTCGTAGTCATGGTGGTGGCTACAGTGTACCAGTACCTATCTACCTCAACATCCGAAAGGACCGAGGTCGCAGCTGGGGGAACGGAATGGGCATTGCATGAAGTGGCGGCTTTATGCATTAATTCATTGAATGCTTCACTAGTATATGAAATCAGGTCGGCAACAAACAAATTTGTACATTCATTCACTGCAACAATTAGAATACGTGATGGATTACGCTTTACAATAAGTTGCGGCAAATTTTTTCAGGCACCATGTGCGCACATTACCTGAAGCAAAAGCAAAGAGAAAATGACCAATACTCCAAGTCATAGCCAGGTGGGATATGACGTGATCCTGCTTGACTCTTGATCCCGATTAATCCTGTCTGTCTTATGTTAGTAAAACGAACACCAAAAATGCCTGCGTCCGAAAATAAAAACTAATTACGACAAACATTCCACTTTATTTCTCTTCGAAACTACTAACTATACTCATCAAAGCATCCCTGTAAGAACAGTTATTCTATACAAGGTTGAGGAAGATGCGTGTTTGCTAATTATCAGGAATTGCTATTTCCTTGAGCCCTGTATGTTATGTGTGCTGACTTTTGCTTGTGTTCTGATTTTCGCCTCTATGCTTGTATCCATTAGTGTTCTCATTAATAAATTTCTTTGAAATGCAATTTTGTTGCTGATATTGATTTTCTGACGTCGCAATAGATTTTCTCTATTTTTACCAAAAACGTGTAGTAGCAACAGCATTTTGTGTAGTTACTACAGAAAAAGTACACAGGAAAAAACAAAAGTACAGAGAAAAATACTACAAAACAGCAGAAAAAATCATTTGTTACCACAAAACTGCCAACAGTCATGTCTTTCTGTATCTCAACAAACTTATTGAAAGGTATTAATCATCTGACATGCTTTTACGCATTCCGTACTTACACTTACAAACAGTTTCTACTTTGGGACCTCTTTCTGTACTATACAGTTTCATGTATATCATACCTGTAATATTCCATGCGTAAACCTGAGTTGCAGACAGGAAGAAAGGACCCACGCAAATGTCTTGTAATGCACATTACACTAGGAAATATCAGAAGACACCGTTCGACAGTCCTCAATCGGTTTGTATATGTGCTCTTCGGAATTCGTATTTCGTGCCCACTACAGAAAGTGGGAGACGGAAGGCCCACATCCTAACCAGCATTCAAAACTTCCCGCAAGGCAGATGCTGGGCAAAGCGAAAATGGCTCGTAGAGCTTGCTACTCACATCATCCGGGCCAGGAGATATCTGACCAATCAGAGCGAAAATGGCCGATTCGGTCGAGTCTATAGTAATAAGTAACACAACAGTAACACAGAATAGACACAGTAGTAACACAGAATAGTAGTAACACAGAATAAACAGAGCACAGCTTCAAGAAAAATATCTTGTTAAGCTGACTCCATACGAACTACGACAAAATGTAATTGTTTTGTCCCGATCAGGAACAAGTTATCACTTAAAAAGGCTAACATCCCTAATACCAGAACTCCTGAACGAACCCTCGACCATATTGAGTTTCCTTCAGAATTTATTTCCCCTACCACAATTTAAGCATCAAGTCAGGGCAGTATTTCTCTCTGCATGTGGTTCTTGGGGAAGGTGATGGGGTCTTTCTGAAATTCAGGCTTAGAAATAACTGCCTGTGCCTACATTCTGACGTCAATATGCTGCACTGTGTATTTAATTAATGCTCACTGAGTACAAGATGTATGTTTGACTGTAAAAATTGTTATTCATGTCGAATTGTTTGTTTGTCTTTCTTGCTGGCTGGTATATTCCACCGTCGCTCTATTGACTCCCGTCCTGAAGATTAGACACCGTAAATAGCCACTGATTTTTGTAGCTGTCTTTTTCATCATGTATTGTATTGTGTCTGAATGGTGTGAAACAATATATCTGAGAATGCGTTTGCTGCGAGCGCTGCCAGGGTGGTATAGCCATGTCAGGCTTTTTCGCACCTTTCGTTATGCCACCTGAGGCAACTATACGAAACTGTCTCGAATAAAGAAAGAAAGAAAAGAAAGATGCAAGATCACAGACAGGCATACTATGTTCAGCCTAGTCGTCGAGCTTAATAATCATGTGCCATTTTGTAACCAGCCCGTTACTCAACTGTCGCATCCTGCGGCAATAACTTACCCTTTAATAGTTATTGTTAACACGCTATGTATACGTACTAGACACATGTCGAGCACTCTCGGAAAAAAGAAATTGTATACTGGAAAATTGTAAGGCACTGTTATGGAAATATTCAAGGCAATAGTCCATTCCTCCGAAGTGTAGCAAAATGTTTCTTTCAATTTTTTTTCCATTGATCGTATCGAACAATTTAGACTGCCATATAAAACCAGCGGGGAACGCTTTTGACGATGGCAAACACATTAGTAGCGAAAAAAATGCAAGCCTGTCGACGGGAGATCTGCGGATATATTGATTGTTATAGTGAAATCTTACAATATATATTGTAACGACGAAGAAGTTCCTGTTCAAGCGAAGACGACGAGGAACTTCTGACCGTTGTGTTGAGCGGCATTGCCATCGCTTTGGGTGTGTGCTCGTGGTGCTCGACCTCTGTGTCTACGAGGCCTGTGTCTCTGTGTCTACCGCCGGCGCCCAGTACCTCTAACCATCCCAGTACCCATCTTACAATATATCTCTTATCTCTATGGTCGTCCGCCCTTATCTCTATGGTCGTCCGCCCTTATCTCTATGGTCGTCCATTTGACGTCGTGACGGACCACCATGGGCTTTGCTGGTTATCCTCCCTGAAAGACCCCTCCGGCCGCCTCGCAAGATGGGCTCTTCGTATGCAGGAATACGATGCCCGCGTAGTTTATCGCACCGGACGCAAGCACCAAGATGCCGACGCCCTTTCTCGCTGCCCCCTTCCGGTTGAGCTCGCCGGCCTCTCAACACTCGAAGACTCCCCTCCGTTGCTTCACATCGCCGACATGCCTTCAGCGCAGCGCATGGACCCTTGGATTGCGTCTCTGCTTGATTTCCTCTCTAACCCTACGGCGGCTTCTCCATCACGCGCTCTCCGTCGCCAAGCTCCTCACTTCGCCATTCGTGACAATCTCATTTACCGCCGCAACTACAGCGCAGATGGTCGCAAGTGGTTATTAGTTGTTCCTCGCCATCTCCGCTCGCAAGTCTGTGACTATTTCCACGCTGACCCACAATGCGGACACGCAGGAGTCTTCAAAACATACAATTGGATCCGGCTGCGTTACTACTGGCGCGGAATGTATAACTTCATCCTTAAGCACATCCGCTCATGCCTGCCCTGCTAACGTCGCAAGCCCCCTGCTCACCGTTCTGCAGGCGAGTTGGAGCCGCTACCTTGCCCACCGCGCCCATTCGACCGTGTAGGCATTGATTTGTATGGCCTCTTCCCTACACTGCAGCCGGTAACCGTTGGGCTATCGTCGCCGTTGACCACTTGACGAGGTATGCAGAAACCGCCGCCCTACCATCCGCCTCAGCGTCTGACGTAGCCTCCTTCATTTTGCGACGGTTCATTCTTCGCCACGGCGCACCGCGCGAACTGCTGAGTGACAGAGGCCGCGTTTTCTTATCGGAAGTTGTCAAAGCCTTGCTCCGCCAGTGCAACATCATTCACCGAACAAGCTCTGCATATCACCCGCAAACTAACGGCCTTACAGAAAGATTTAACCGTACCCTCGGCGATATGCTCTCTATATACGTCTCATCAGACCATTCCAATTGGGATCTCGTCCTTCCGTATGTGACGTACGCCTACAACACCGCAACGCAGTCGACTACGGGCTTCTCCCCGTTCTATCTTCTTTACGGCCGTCATCCTTCTGCTCCACTCGATACCATTCTCCCATACCAGCCTGACGCATCTGAGTGTACTCCTATTTCGCAAGCTGCACGACACGCAGAAGAGTGTCGCCAAATCGCCCGTTCTCTCACAACTGAGGCCCAATACCGTCGGAAATCCCGCCACGACAGCCATCACACGTCCCCGCAATTTTCTTCTGGTAGCCTCGTGTGGCTCTGGATTCCATCCAGTACTCCGGGCCTCTCCTCGAAACTTCTTTCAAAGTTTCACGGCCCCTACCGAGTTGTGGAACGCACCTCGCCTGTTAATTACGTGGTGGAACCGCTGATGCCGTCTCCTGATCTTCGCCGGCGCGGACGCGAGACTGTTCACGTGCAGCGCCTAAAGCCGTATTATGACCCGGCCATCCCACCTACGCCGTAAGTCGCCAGGATGGCTCCTCTCCTCCCCGGGGGGCAGTTGTAACGACGAAGAAGTTCCTGTTCAAGCGAAGACGACGACGAACTTCTGACCGTTGTGTTGAGCGGCATTGCCATCGCTTTGGGTGTGTGCTCGTGGTGCTCGACCTCTGTGTCTACGAGGCCTGTGTCTCTGTGTCTACCGCCGGCGCCCAGTACCTCTAACCATCCCAGTACCCATCTTACAATATAAAAAAATGCGTTCATAAACTCTTTCCCCTTCAAAAATGCTTTTGTCCAGAATTGTTGGGTATGCGCAATATGTACATCGCCATTTTACAAACATTATTGCATCATAATTACAAACAATAATTTACAGTTATAAGCTACACGCCAGTTTACGTTTGCGCCCTTCAGTACCCTATTAGTTCATTTCCAACAGACTGTCTTTCGAAAGTATGTAAATTGATAAGTTAGTTGCGCCGAGTTGGAAGGGGTGCATCGGAAAAAATCCGAAGGAAGTGCTTCCTTGAGCTGACCTTTCGAGGCTTATCACTTCCTCTACGCAAGTGTAATGGAAAAAAAAATGTGGTGGGAAGGGGGAAAGGAACGCAAAAGGGTGCAATAGTGGGCATTTAAGCCAGGTATTTCAAGAAAAAAAGAACAATCAAACCGATCCGCGTTAAAAGAGAGCCATTCATCGTGTTCTCGACGGCATCGTACCGGAAACAGAAAACATAGGTGTTTTCTTTTTTTTTTTCGGCTGGCTCCGAGCCCGCCATTCAGTAACGCTTTGTCCCGTCGGTATTACTGCCACAGCTTGGCTGGCGAATTGACCGAACGTGTTTTGTGAAAGCACGTACTCGAATTTTTCGGCCAAACAACTTTAGTGTTTACCGCGGCGCGCACTACCTGGGAGTTAAGGTCGCCCTGAGCGAGGGAATCGCGAGCTATGTGTCGAGAAAGTGCCCTCGAACCAGGTCGGGCGTTTCACCTTCCTGGTGCGCTCGGAAACGTTCCACCGCTTGGGCCGATGACTCATCACTCATCGGGAGGGCTATCTTTGGCCAAGTTGCCCCAAAAGAGTGTGGCCCACCTCACTGTTTGTTGCGACAAGGAAAGGTGAATGAATGAACGGATGGCAACAGGAAAGGTCAGGACAGCTCACAAACTTCTGCTCGCCAATATAATTTAGGTTATTGTAGTAGTATCTTTTTTTTATTTGCAATAATGAGGTTATTCCCGCCCATTTTTGCTCTCTCTTTTACCCTTCCTTTATCCTTCGCTTTCACAGCCGCTGCATTACGGCTTTCTCGGATCTACAATGCGTGCAGTCGGTTTCGTAGCATAGCCTAAGCAATAAACTTCAGCCCTCACCTCCTGCCCAAAGACAACACTGCTCAGGTCTTCTTGAAATCCAGATTCCAAATGACGGATATGCGACAGATGCGTGGTCATAAGATTTATGTGGATTGGACCAAAGCGCGTCTTGGAGTGGGCACTGTCTCAGGATGCAGGACACATGGGAAGTAATCGAAAAGTCGAAGTATGTTCAGCCATTCATCTCTGCCTCGAATAATGATAACGTACCTCGGCTGCAACCAGAATGGCAGGAGGCACCGTAGAAATGATGCGGACAGCAAAGGGCCTTAAGGACTATGCTTTGCATCAACCAGTACTCAGTCCTCGGTGAAATTCAACTGTACCTTCGAATGGCGAACGGAGCGACAGGCGTGTAGCTACCAGAAAAATAACAGCACTGGGTCTGGGCAGTCCACTCATGCAGGTACCACTAGGTATCGCCACCAAGAAATTTTTACTTGGAGTGTACGGTCACGGGTCATTCATGAAAGCTTTCCGTAACTGACAAACAGCCTGAACTGAAGTTCGCTTCGAGAAGCTTGACACTAAAATGTAAATAGAGCGAGAATATGAGAAGGTTACGAAGTTTCAAGAGCAGGAGTGAATTAACTACATTCGAACCTCGTTATAACACAACGGCTTATAACAAAACAATGCATATAACTAAGGAATGACGATTCCCCATTGGAAGCATGGTCAGGATGGGCTATAACGAAGACACGGCTATAACGAAGCAATCGCCGGGTCCCTTCAACTTCGTTATAACGAGGTTGAACTGTACTATGCGAGAATTTGCAAGAGCGTGGCCGACATTGAAAGGGCTTGTCCGAACTTGCTCCACGTAAAATATCTAAGCTTCACTGAATGTTCGTGAGCAACATTCAGTCAACAGCGCTCAGGCAAACGTGTTGGCAGCACACTGCAAAAAAAGACGATGACAGCGGTTGAGTGTTTATTCCTCCTTTTCGTCCTTGTCTTTTTTTCGCCCTGTATTTACCAAACACGCATCCACTCCAACTCGCCCAGTTCAGCATTCTCGAACAGCGCTCAGCTAGGCCATCCCACATCCAGAGATGGCCTACTCACGCAAGAACCGGTTGGGTTGACCATGAACGATTATTCACGGCTTCAGAGCTTGTGACATATTGTGGTCAGAAGTGGCAGCTCATGAGAGTGCTCCAGTTCTCTCCTATAATTTGGACGTAATGCGAACGGGACGTTGTCGGGCAACTTTTGACAGTAAGGTCTGATGGCACGTTTCAGGTCGTTGGTACGCTGTTTGAAATGCTGTTTACGTACCTTACAAATGTTTCCGGGGGAAACGGACGCAATTCCTAGGAAATCTGCGTACAAGTCCTGTAAACTGAGTTATGCTCCTCTCTCACTCTTTCTTAAGTGCATAAGCTCCCACTACTTTCGGAGGCCGCGTTCACTCGTACCGCGCAAATTTCGTTCGCCGACGTGGCACATGACACCAGGCTTGAAAGTTTCGTTCTGCGTGTACGTAAAAGAAAAATCTGTGTAGTTAAGCGAACGGTCATTGCTTCTCGATTTTAAACACTTCGTGGCGCACGCTCACACATGCACGCACGCGCGCGCACACACACACACACACACACACACACACACACACACACACACACACACACACACACACACACACACACACACACACACACACACACACACACACACACACACACACACACACACACACACACACACACACACACACACACACACACACACACACACACACACACACACACACACACACACACACACACACACACACACACACACACACACACACACACACACACACACACACACACACACACACACACACACACACACACACACACACACACACACACACACACACACACACACACACACACACACACACACACACACACACACACACACACACACACACACACACACACACACACACACACACACACACACACACACACACACACACACACACACACACACACACACACACACACACACACACACACACACACACACACACACACACACACACACACACACACACACACACACACACACACACACACACACACACACACACACACACACACACACACACACACACACACACACACAACACACACACACACAATGTGAGTTAGCAAAAAAAAATTCAGGGCAGGGAATATAGCCACCAGAGTCCAGGCCTGCACTGGTAACCTTTCGTTTGTTTGATTTTTTTCTGTCCCTCTTTCCCGGAACGTGACAAGGACGATTTTTGTGACCGTGCCCGTTCCGCGCGGTGTTGCCGAGGCTCACTTTGCTTTTCGCAAGCATTCAAGACTCTTCTTGAGCGTGACTCTCGTGACACCCCGTGACGGGCGCAAGCTCGCTTACCGGATTGCCACGGGACTGGTCCGGTCCCGGGAGACTGTGTCCTCACGAAGGTTGCCCTGTGCAACTCAGAGAATGACGACACCTTGTTTGCGGGCATAGATGCAACCTTTGCAGGGATTAAGTTCTCGACACGAGTTGCGCGAGACTGAGGAACATATTTGCCATGCAAAGAACAGTTGTTTAGAGTAGTGACGTAGGAAATTCAGCGGATTATGCAGGCATGGACTCGGAAGTCCCACCTCGCAATGTGCTTACAGGCAGCGCGCCTGCCCGCACAATGCCGATTAACGACGCTTACATTGTATGTTCAGTTAAAACGCTCCAAATATCGTTATGGCTGCCGCAGTGCGCGCTAGAGCGTACTGTCACACCCTCAACGGCATGTCCTATATAGCTTACTTTCTGCCGCTACAACCTCTGTGATCATTCTCATATGGTCATTCTCCTTGTCATTTGTTTGCCTGATCTATTGGATCCTGACGCCTTATCTTTCTACTATCTTCTTCGCTGAACCATATAATAGTTCGTGCGCCAACCGCTCAGAGAAACGGTAGTTGTTGACATCTGTAGAACTGGCCCATACCCGCGACGGAGGTTTGACAAGGGTTTATTGGCCGTGTTTGAGTGTTAATCGAGGTAGGGCAGTTATGGTAGTCATAGCCATTCACCTTATTTGCCATCAAACGCCACTACAACGACTATTGTCAGTTACGCAGCCATTCAGTTGTTGTTACACATTGCGATTAGGAAAGCAAAAAAAAAAAAACACTGAGATAGAGAACCGCGCGGAAACAACAATAAAATTTTCTGTACCATGAAGTCTGCTCTCACCGTCCGATCCCACGGCAGCCCCTTTAACCTCTCTCTGCGTTTTTTTTTTTATTAACGTATCACGCGCTCTTACAGCCAGTCCAGTTCTGTTCCTGCCGTGGGCCAGCTACTCACCTCTTTCACGTACTTTGCATGCGTCTAAAGTGCTGCGTCAGTTTTAAAAGTCTAAACAGTCAGAGCACGCGTCAGCCGACTTCCGCTCGCGCATCTCCCTCCTTACAAGCGTGAGTCTATCGGCACCTTTCTCAACCTGCGAGGTCTCCGAACGTTACCGCTGGCGTTGCGTTCTCCGGGTCATCGGTGTCCTCCTCTTCCGACCTAAGCGCGAGCCTGGCCACGCTATCGAGCTCTTCCCCAGCACTGCAGCAAAATCCACAGCACGTGACCAAGCGCCTGGCAGGCATATCGTGGCAGCTCAGCCGAACACACCCGTAATGATGACGTCAGGAAAGGGTGCTGTGGCGAGTAGGCAGGCGACCGCAGCAGCGAAAGGGAAAGGGTCGACGAGGGCGAAGAGAGGCGTGCCGGTGAGCGCTGCTGGTGGCGGAGGTGGCGGGGGGGATTCTGATCTGGGTCAACGAGGAGAGTGATTTTTCGGCCCCCTTTTTTCCGGGACACGCGGTGCACAACCTTTCCAGTCGGGCCCGGATCGGAAGATCGTCGTCGCCCGCGTCCCCTTCAGCACGCTACGCAGCCGCCGCTCTCGGCGGAAGTTCCGACGTCTCGCTGCCCGCCGCCCACCTGCCTCCCCGCTCCTCATCGCGCGGATTGCGCCGCGCCGGTCTTCGCCGCCCGCTTCCGTCGTCCTGCGCGCGAGCTCTGCTATCACCCGGCGACGGTCAAGAGCACACGGCGCTCGCTGCTCGCACAGCCAGCGTTCCTGTTCGTGCCGACTTCTTCAATCTTTTCCGCGTTGAAAACCACGTAGAAAAAACAGTCCACAAATCCTGTATAGAATCCTTGTGTTTTTTGTCTCAAAAACAGTTCGGTAAGAGGCGGTACGGCAGTCGTTTCGTGAGAACCAGACGTGGTCGTCGTCGTAGTGCAATCAAAGAGACTTTCGTGCTGAAACACGGGTTGGATCTCCACGCGTCTGTTTTGGAAGCAAGTGCCTCTTGGGTGCCTTCGTCGTCAGACCTCTGCGTGCAAACAGTGACAACTTCTGGATTTCCACTGATACCGACCAACGTCCTTTGGGGAAGAGACCCTCTGCTCGAAAGTCCCGCCCTGCTTTGAAGGAATAAGAGGTAAGTGAACCTACGACTGTCTTCCAGGTTACTTGTTCATGCTGAATCCGAAGCTGCGAAAGTAGATTTGACATTTCTCGAATAACTTGGAGCAAGGGACGCTATGACGGCTTTCGCATGGCCCAAAGCAAAATGAAAAAGAAATTAGAGGGAATGTTTCACCTCAGTTCGTTATTTCGTTGCTTGGTTACCACTTCGCACCTTCCGCACCATGTCTACTGCCCCAAACGTTTTAGCCACATCTCTATGTAAATACTTAAAAGCAGAAGTTCCAACGAGATGATCGCTGCTTGCTCCTACCATAACTGGAAGAGCAAGAGCGCAGCAAAGAAATCAATATGTGCGGAATAACTCAAGGAGTCCGAGTTTTCTGCTGCGGCTGCTCTCATGTGACAGCAAAAAGATTAGACAGCCTTCTTCAGGTTGCCAGCGTAACCGAAACTTCTGATTTTTTCTGCCTATGTTATAGTTTTTCTCGACGTTCATAAGCGAAGTCATTCTGGCCATCAGAATCACAATTTTATTGCGGAAGTTCTGCGTGTTGTGGAGGACGCGATTTTTCAGTTACCGAGGGCAAAACAATAATATGCGTGGGGACGGCTACAGCAGCGCGGAAGGATGTTTGAAGCAGGTTTGAAGCAGGTCAATGAACACTGCGAGCCTCTTGAGCCAGCGTGAAGAGCTGTTGCCATGGGGCGTACACGAAGCAGTACCAATTAGAGCCCAGTGTATGTGGAAAAAGTTCCCACCTGGGCGGTTCCACTCCTCGTCACTCTAAGCAGAGTAGTGCTTTCTAGGAACCTAGGGCGACTCAGTGGCAAACTGCTACCTGATTAGGCCTCTTTGACTATAGTGCTTTCTTTTTTATTACTAATTCGCATCCGACAGTCTTTTACGACCACCTTTCGGAAACTACTGAATGTGCCGCCTGCGAGCAAGGCGCACATTTGTCGACAAATATTTCGGCAACGTCGTGAAAATTCCAGGTCACGTTGGCCAGCTCAAATTGGCGACATATTGATGCGATAGCCTAACCCGTCGGCGTGTGCTTTTATTTGCTTTTGGGACACAAGGCCTTATAAGCGGATTTCGGCGTCCGGTATGTGTGAACAGCTCTGCTGCTTCACGTTGTGCGAAACACTCGATTCCTGGCGTTGGCGACAAAACCTGTTGAGCGAAAAGGCAGAAGGATCATGTTGTGAGCGGAAAGCAAGTCAGAAGACATATTTGAAGAATACAAAGATATGATAGAAATGTATTCTTTTTTTTAACTCTGGGGTTATAGCGTTCTTACCACAGTAACAATATGAAATAAGAATGAGCATTATATCTATTCCCATTTTGTGGTCGATGAGGCATGGCATCAGGAACATCGACCTGCATACAACTGCCTCCAAGCAGCTAAGCAGATGGCCCCGAGCAGATGACTAATTGCTGCCGATTTTAAGAGAGCGGGAGAGGTACTGCAAATGACGCTAATTATGAGACCTATTTTGCTAATCTTTTCTTTCTTTTAATAAATAAATGTTGCGACACGCAGCCCAAACTCTCTTTCAAAATGTGTTTCAAGCGCCAGGTGTGTCAACATCACATGGAGATACGCAAGCTACCACAAAGCAGCCATGCAAATTCCTTTCTCTTACCAAGTTAACTTTATTAAGAGGGTCAGCTTCAACACTGAGCAACCCAGATCACAGTGTCTTCAGCAAGGTCCAGCAAGGCCTATAGGGTTGTCTTCTGCCTTCAAGAACATCTAGGTCAGTAGGAGACACCGTTACGTAACTGAGAAAACTAACACATATAGCAACCTCTATTTTCCTTAAAAGTATCATTTTATTTCACCTCCCATGTGCCATTTTGTTAGGGGAAACAAAAGCAATAAATATCTCGCACTGACTTAAACCTTGCTGTGTATGTACACGTTACAAAGTTACCCGGTTACCCACTGCACCAGATTAGGCGTTCCACTGGTGGGGATGGCGTTCTACTTCTTGTCTCCACGGAGTGAGTCCAAAGTGCATTCCTGTCTTTCACTTGCGAAATGTTAACAAGTCAGATCCGAATACTACTATTTACATTTCGTACAAAATAAGCTACGAACCATTCCATGTTCTGTCTCCGTGTAATAATTATGTTCTTTACAGCGATTGAACAATGCAAGAATATGTTTGTCATGTATGTCCTGCAGTGCGGCGAAGGATCGTCTCTTACGTTCGAGAAAGTAAACGCCGTTAATGTGGCTTGACTGGATACTGCCAATATTAAGGTCGAAATTATCTCAACGCAACTATGAACAGGGACTATAAGTGCTCATGGTGTGGGTACGAACAATCTTCAGTTCAATTTCGTCTAACATGTGATCACTGAAGTTGAACGCTCAAGACAGGGAGCAGTAGCTGCGACAAAACTTTTGGATCTTTTGGACTTTTGGAGGAAAATTTGGATAACACATACAGAAAATAACGCGAGACGATATTGTAGAAGCCTCTGCTGCGATAAGGGCACCTTATGACGTGATTAATTACTCCCTTAATTATGTCAAGTAGTGGGCATGCTACGACAAGAAGCTGCACAGAGAAAGTACCGATTGAGAACACAAAAAAAAACGCAGAAAAATTTTCTGTAGCCGTTATGAGTGTTCGTTATTCTTATTACGCCTGCCCAAAGCTTTCGGTCAAGAATTACAGATAACATGTCACATGTGAGAGTTGTTCACCCCCCCCCCCCCCCCAAACACTCTTTATTTGGGTGGTGGGGGAGGGGTGTTTTTTCTTTGTTTATAACTTTCAGAAGATTACATGATGCGGACATTGCGAACTAGATGACACTATAGGGTTTAGTATCCGTGCCGATAGTAGCCGTTGCGTCCAAAAGTATGTTGCTGCCATTGAAAACCCCCCACCTCCTTTTACAGACTTAATACATAACGCAACGTCTTGAAAAACTGTTGCGCCAAAAAGTGAATGAATTACGACGGCAGCGAACCAGCGTCGCTTATGGGACATGTGATTATTGGCTTAACAACACACTGAAAAGAAAGGACAATTGAGAGAAGTCATCCATGAACACACATGATACAAATTGTAGCAAGCAAGGAATACTAATCGAACGGGCAATAATAAGTGATCAACTCAAAAGAAAGATCTAGGCAAGCCCATTATGTACACGTTGGACTCCTGCGCTTGAGAGTCGGCGCTGCGGATACTTGCGCTGCCGACTTCGTATTCAGCGGCCGCCTTCCGCGTAAAGTTAGTTCAGACGTCGCAAAAGCTATAAAGTCGGTCCCTTCCAATACCGCACAGTGAGAACATTGTCACATGGCAGAAAGGGAACTATGGGGGGTTTTCCAGCAAGATCGCTCCTTTTGCGAAGCTCCTTTTTCTTTTGTTGTTTGTTTTTCGGCAGGGACTTCGCCGCTAAAGTTATTTTTAGGTGCCCAACGATGGTGAAAGCTGGTAATCGACCTCACAGGCGGCCGGAATGGAGGCCCAGGAAACGCACAAAAAGCTTCCCAGCGACCAGGAAAAGGCTCCGCCTTCTTTTCTTTTCCTTGGCGCTAAAGAAAAAAAAAAGAAATATCGTCGTAATGCTTCTTCTGCCCTGCCTGCATGCACGTCTCGGCGCTAACTCCGCGAAAGCTCGTGTACGTTTTTTATTCCCACACCCTCTCTAGTCCAAATGATCTAGCCTGTTCCTGAGGCGCTCTTTCTCCACCCGTCCTGGCGCATTGCGCGGGGCCACTAAATTATAAGAGACAAATATTTACAAGCTTGACGGCCTGAATTCTCATTCCACGGATAAGATATATTAGGGCGTGTCCAATGTTACGCGATTCAGTGACTTAACGAGAACCAGTGCCAGTAACAGGAATGTGTCCGACGCAGAGAGCCGCTGGTCGCTTAAATTAGAGGGGCATCCTGTACCTCTTGTTAATCTAGAGAATAAGTTGCGCAAAAAGCCTGAGTTAAAAGAAGATGCGGATCTTAGAAACAATCCACAAATGAATCGACAAAGAAACAACAATGTGTAAAGCAGGCCGTCAGTTCGTTAGCCCCATTAATGTTCGTTTCGAATCAGTTTAATCGATGTCCTTGTGTACCAAGCAGTTTTTATCATTTCGGCTATCTAACATGCCCGAAAAGCTAGGTGCACAGGCGTTATTGCGCTTCACTTCCATCGACATATGTGGTTGTCGTGGCCTTATTCGAACCAGCTAAGTCGTGCAAAGTAGCAAAACATCGCAGTCACTGAGCCGCTGCGACGGACATCTGTTTGTATGCATACAACTTTCTTTTAAACGGCGCTTTTTGTGTGTTTCTACTGATTTAAACATTTTATGGAATAATTGTCACTCATAACTACCGGCATATAACAAAATATGCTCATGCTTGCTCTTAACGACCCCAAACTATATTGCTTTAGTTTCACTGCCGCAACACGCAGCACTTTTTGAATCCTTGGGCCACGTTACGTGGGAGTCTTTTTGTTAAGAGTATAGAATTCAGTCATACTGTTTGCAGCTCATTAGGAGGTTTAAACAGAGAATCCAGAACTTCGGTGAATTAACGACTTAAGTGAATGAGTGGGAAACAGCGCGGTCTGGAGCGCTCCAATGAAAATATCTGAAAAACTTTCGAAACCTTCGCATTTGAATTATAAAATAAAAGGAAGGTGCGAAAACGTAACATTGATCGATGATAAAATTCGGCATTTCTGTTATCCTTCGACAGCCACTCTGCCGTCTAATCTCGACCATTGTTTTCACCCATAATCTTATTCTCACAGGGGAGAATTTAGGGGCGGCTCTTTGAGCGTGCGGTCGGGGCGAGTGGGAGGTCCTATTTTCGCAAGGCTTTTCATGGACTTTCTTCCTAAAAAAAAAAATGGAATTTTTCGGGGTTTTCCCGCAGGAAATTTTTCGCTCTCGGAGCCCGCCCTCGGCGCCTGCAGACAGGAACCCTTCTCTGTCCTGCCATAGCAAAACACTTCGATCCGAACACAGATGGGCGCTGCCCGCACTGTGGAGAGATCTGCGATATATTTCACATGGTGTGGGCATGTACTCAGAATCCTCACCTTCCCCCTTCCCCCATCCCCACCCGAGAGGCATGGGAGACTGCCCTCCTCAACTGCTCCACGCTGGAGTCCCAAAGGGCTCTGGTCAAGCGGGCGCGAGACGGGGCCTCGTCGTGCGGTGTCCCGGACTAAGGATACCGACCATGCAGCAGGGTTTTTTAACCCTCAAGCTCTCTTAGAATATTAAAGTTTTTCACCACCACCACCACCACCCTCCCCTTCGTTTTCCTTCCACCACCCTCCCCATAAATCTTCCCTGCCCTTTCATCCCCCTAGTACACAGAGGGAAGATGCGAATTGTGTACCATACTTACTAATCGGGATCGACCAGCGTTAAGCGATTAGGTCCCATCGTAGTAGCTCCCAATTCTGTCGAACCGACAGCTATACTCCCGTCAATTCCTCTTCCTTGACGACAACAAATATCACTGATTTCCCGGACGGTTTACACCCTGAAATGCTGCAGTAGTCTGTTTCGGAAAGAACAGTAGCCTGTGCTTGTAGCTGTCGCAGCAACGGGGGCTAAGGAGACGTACATGCAATCAACGTGAACACGAGCTCCATAGCTACTTGTTCGGTCTCGCCCGCACTGAATCTTACTATTCGCAGTATCGACCACTGTTCTTAAAAAAAGAATTTCACTCGGTCCCGCATCACTGCCATTTATAAGGACAAGGCATCGTACAATGCAGTACCCAGGGGCACCCCACCAGGTGCAGCGATTTTTAGCTCCCTCAGTCCACAAAAAGGCGCTGCAATCATCACGACGTGGGCCATGAAACGAGCAGCCCTCGCGAAAACTACACTGGCAGGGCCAACCTCTCCGATGACGTATCGTTGTTCCTGCTGTCAGAAAAGCTTCGTCATCCGTAGAAACGACCACTTTCCTCGAAGAACAAATGAAGATAGCGAAGAATAGCCGGGCGAGGGAAGGGGAGGAGGGAAGAGGAAGATGAACTGCAGGATCTGCGCACTCTAGCGGACGACAGGATCCGTTTCTCCCTCATCCATGTCGGCCAGAAGACCAAGCCTGCTTTCGACATCCACTGTGGCGGCCTCTGAACCCCCCCTCGGAGCCGTGTGACCCAGTTGCTGCGAAAGGCGAGGCGGCCAAGGAGGATCCGCGAGAGAGGCACTCAGCGGCGAAAACGAGACGGGTTGCTGCTGTAGGCGACGCGCCGTCGTTATTGAACGCTGTAAAGAAGAAGGACCGCAACACTCCCCCGCTGGGGCTACGGCTATAGAAAGACAAGACAAAGCAAAATGAAAGCAGTGAACTTGAGAGGGAGTAAAAAGAAGAGAAGGAGTGACGAGGAGGCGGAGACACGTCGTTGAGGTGGACAGATATAGACCCCCACCGTAAAGAGGCCTCCGTGAGCACACATATGCAAGCGCGCATGCACACCCGGGCGGCGTGTGCTTTTCTCATCTGAGCAGCGCGCCTATGCACAGAAGACTGTCAGACTGCCTCCCTCCCCTCTCCTTCCTTCTGAAACAATGCCACGTGTGCCCACGCATTAGCGCCACCTGCGCGAAAGTTAAATATAGTGATGGCTCGCGGTAGACTTGCAGCTACAGACACTCCTTAGTGCCTCAGAGCGCCACGCACGACCCCTGCCGAAAAACGCGGAAATGAAAGGGTTGCTGCACTGCGCTGTGTAAGCCGGACAGATCGTGTTGCATATATGCGCTGCGGTATACCGTGGTGCGGTATACGTGACCAGTGCACCACGTGACCTCCCTCATAATAAGAGCCCCTCCGCCCCCCTCCCCCCAAGACCCTTCACAACAAATAAAAAGAAGAAACGGTATGAGCTGAGGGCACTTCAAACGGAAGAAATAAATTCAGATACGCACCAGAAACTTGAAGACAATATTAATGCCCTAATCCACTTTAAATGACCAGTTTGAAACCGCCAGCGAAAGTTAAATTGACATGCATTTGAAGACGACGGTTGATGACTCACTGAGTGAACCTCATCTGCTGTTATGAGCGAAATATTCCGGCAGAGAGTAAAGCGGGCTCCTGCATAGCGGGAACCCAAACACATCTGCAACGCTTTTGTTTATTAATTTTTAATCGCCCTTCTTTGCCAGAAGCCACTTTGTGCAGCGCACTTCTTCACGTCGCCGGCAGGCAGGCAGAGACGATAGGCGTACAGGCGACTCTCAAGCGGCTATTTTTAGCGACGGCTCCTTACAGATCACCGGCTTCCTGTCGAAGAGCGGTGTGTCTCGAGCAACCCTGTGGTGCAGCTGGTTGGAACAAAGCCCCTTCCGCCAAGCCAGCCCGTTCCTTATTGTAACCGTTACGTAAAGTAAATATACGGCAACCTCGATGCGAGGCCGCGGAAATGCTTCTGCGCACAAGTGAACGCGGACGACAGAAAATAGTAACGCAACCGTCGGAGTCCCGATATTATTACACACGCGTGTCCGGCGAAGCCTTCAGAAAGGCTGCCCGCTCCTTACGCTTGCTGCTATATGAGTCTGAAGAAATACAAGCCAGAGAGCCAGCCCGGCTGACAATGGCTCCGGGACAAACAGCGCGTATGTACCGGGTGCGTCATGTTATTCAATTCATATTTCCTGTTTGCGAGAATGCCGTATTATATGCAGATCAGTGCTAACAATGGTAGTAACACGAAGGACGAGGACGTTGGAAGAAAGTTCGTACAATGCTTAGGGTGGAAGTTAATGAATGGATGCTTGGGTGGATGCTACTTATTTGGATGGATGTAATTACTCCTAATCTTTTGGATGATTTTTGGGTGGATTTAATTACTGTTATATAACGACAGTAAGAAATACGACACGACACGAGCGCTTCCTGTCATGCTCGTCCTTCGGGTTACTAAGGTCACGAATCCAATTGAGCTAGCCCAGCTTTCCACCTTACTGCAGATCACTGCTTTTGGCGGGTTTTTTGGCCAGGCGGGTATCTTGTTCATGTACATTTTAGTAGTTATTATTCGTGCAGCAACTTAACATGCTCTACAGAACGTTTAATTATTTACTCCCTTCAGAGCAAATCTGGAGTTAATTAAATGAAACACCCAGTGTAAAGACTACGATGATGGCTCGTGAATCTGCCCCCCCCCCCCCCCCCCCCAAAAAAAAAAAAAAAAAAATCTTGACGCCATTCACAAAGCGCTGAAGTCGATAGATTCCTTTTTTTTCGAATACTCTTTTCGTATCTTTTTTCTTCTTCACCTTTCTTTCGTGAGGAAAGTGTTCCTGCCCACGGTGTTGCGTAATCTATCAATGAAAAACGCGCCGATAACGGGAGCAGAGGGCGCAGAAATCGGGAAAGGACAATAACTAAAGGCGCACGCTCACGAAACGAGCGGAGAGATGAAGTAACACGTACCGCGGAGAAGGCAACAAAGAGGGAGGGGGAGCAGTGAGAGAGGCAGAGAGACAGCGGTTGCCGAGAGCGACGGCGTAATAGGAAGCGGTCAGCGATAATTTCCACTCCCGCCGCCGCTTTCCCCAGGAAGCGGACAGAGTGGTGGCCCGTACGTACGCTCTGGCGCGCTCCGGGCACTTGCTTTTCCTTCTTCCTTGTGAGAAGTGCGCTGAACGCGTGGAAAGCCACCGCGGCGTTTCTCTGCGAACGTGGACGAAGTGTTCCAGCTTTTCCTGCGGCTTTAACTCCAGCTGTCAGGATTACGCAGTGAAAACATAAGCACGTCGAAGCTGGTTCCTTTGTGGTTAGGGTTCGCAAGTTGCGATGTTTCCGGGTTCATCGAGAATTTTTAAACACGTTGGCTTCTCCTACATTCTCGCTGTTCACACAACTGTGTACAATGTGGGCCAATAACTTCATTTTGAAATGGTGATCAGAAAACTGCAGTAGAGGGACGCCGTCGTGGACAGATTTGGATTCACGGATTAAACACTCCTCCAAACCAAAAAATATGCGGCGGTCGCATTTCGATGGAGGCGAAATTCTAGAGGCCCGTGTACTGTGCAATGGCAGTGCACGGTAAATAACCCCAGGTGGTCGAAATTTCCGGAACCCTTCACTACGGCGTCCCTCATAGCCTGAGTCGCTTTGGGACGTTAAACCCCCATAAACCTAGCCATATCCAAACTGTCGAATCAACGACGTTTTTGCATCCCGTTGTCATCAAAATCCAGCTGCAGTGGTGGCGTATATATGGGTGATGAACCCGAGACATTGTGGTCTCCAGCACGTCGCCTTGGCTGCAATGCCACATGTAGCAGAGGGCAAAACATGTACCTCGAATAAAGAAGTGCAGCTGCGTCATTTGCTACGTTCTGTTGAGGTACTGTGTTTTACCAAGGCCGTATGATGATGAGATGTAGCGCCAACACACAGTATTGGCGCTCTGCTAAGGAACAGGACATCAGCCGCAAACGCCTTACCATTTGAGTGAGCGGCGGCGTCATCTATTGGCACACTCGCAAGCGTACAGCCCCCAGCTTTGTTCCAGCTCGAGGCCATTTGAACGATCATATCTGTAATATTACAGAAAACGCCGCCAAGCCTTCAGTCCTGCGTCACTAGGTGCCGTTATCACAAGAATCTTCTGCCTCGTCGCTTTCCGCAAGGCAGCGCGGCGGACCGTAAGACAGTAGGTGTCAATAAGACGTCGGAACGCGAGGGCGGCCTTCTGTAGCAGAACAATGCGGTCCCAAGGCGCCATTATATAGGTACGGCTAGAATCGCAGAAGGACGATCATTTTGTTTTTTCGCCAGCACCCGTGTAAAACTTCTACAATGACCAGCAGTAAAAAAAGGTAAGAAAGCATCCGGAGAGAACGAACACGGTAAGGAAACAAAGATGTAGAGAGAGTGTCATTCCCTCCTGAGGAGCGTACACGAAAGAAGAGAAAAGGGTGAGCGTATAAACAGGAAACGGGCGCCACTGTTATATAAAAGCGGTTGGGCTTGAATCCAATGTCGCTCGCGGAAGTCGGAAGCCCACCATTTCCGGACACGGGGGGATTTCTCTTGCGCGCAGAAAGAAAGCCGGGCGAAGCAAGCGTTCACGCTTATGGGCCTCGGCATAGCCTCGGCACGTAGGCAGGATAGACCCGTTCCGTGAGGGGAGGGGGTCGATAAAGGCGTTTTTGGCTGGTAGCCCCGAGCCTGCTCCTGCCGCCTATAGACGGTCGCTTCCTGCTACAGGATCGAGAGGAAAGAAAGCGCTACAGCTGGCGAAGAACACATTCATGGCAACGGCTGTTGCGGTGGTGGCGATAAGATCCGATGCGTGGGGCACGTGTACAAGCAGCACTTTTTCCTTTCCTGCCTGCTAAACAAAGCGTATTATCTATTTGGTGTGTGTGGTGGAAACGCTCGAGCGTGGCTGACGGTATTGCGAAATATTGCGCAATGAAGGGGGAAACCAGGGAGAAGCCGAACAGGAAGGTCGCCCCTGTTGTGTAATTGAACCTGCAGCGTCGCCTCGTTCAGACTGCGGATATACACACCCGTACCCTGAACATGGCGCTGTCTTACCTGCTGCAGTTCGGTAGGGAGGCTTCTCTTATTCGTTAGCTTCTAGGTGCATACTCTTAAAGGCGCATTACCTGTGCCTTGTACAAGCGGCAGTGAGGCAAACACAAGCGTATTTATTAGCAGCAAAGGCGATGAGCTACATCTATGCCCTCCCTTTGAGGTTGCTTTTAGGTCAAGTAGGTTACATACCTTTGTCAATGTCACGCGACTGCGCGTCCGTGTTCCAACTGCAAAGACACTTACGCGAGATTCTTACCGAGAAGGGACGACAACAGTAAACCTAGCGTGGCAGGTCGACATGTGCACAAGATGTCCAGTCTCAAGACTGCAGTAAAGTCTGAACCAGGAGGAAGGTACGCTTCTGGAAAAAGCTACGCTTCTGGGGAAACGTACACTGAGACAGGCGTCAAGAAATACGGGTGGTACAAGGCATCGCACTAGCGCAAAAACGGCAGCTGTACTTCGGAAAAAAGGGCTCCGGCTGAAGTCAGTGTGCGGCACCTGTGGCACTGCAATGCGAAGGTTAGCTCTAATGATCGCTAAGAAGAAAAAAAAAAGTCGTTAGCATGAGGACCTCATCTGATCTAGCGGGGCCGCGTGATGTGTCATTAAGATCAACAGCGACAACAGTCATTCCCCTCTTTGCCGGAGGAAAAATTCTGTGAATCGAGCCGAACGGGAAAAAGATACTGCGCCGTACGAAGATCGCATGATGCCGAAGAGAGAGCACAGAGGGCAAGACGGAAAGACGTCGAACGCTGTTGCGTTCGCGGTTGTCGTTGCTCTTTGCTGAACTTTCTTTGGACAGACTGTCAACAGATTTTTATCTATAAGGTCCATACTTTCTATAGACAGGTCATATAGACTAGTCTATTAAAACTCTATAAAAAGTTTAAGAAGAATTTATAAGTTCATGTCCATACACTTTTAGCACACTTTTGTCTATAGACTATGAATAGGCAAAATAAAATATCTCTACGAAGGCAACAGAGCCGATAAGAAGGCTATAAACAGTCTACAGACCATTTTTATGAGGCTGTAGAGAGGTAGAGAGAAAGAGGAAAATCAAGGTGGTTTACCAGGAGAGTGTTATGGTTGGCTACTCTGGAGTGGGGAAAGAGAAAGAGGGATGACAACGGGAAGGAGGAAAAGAGAGGATTAGAGTAAAAAGTAAGGGCGTCAGGTGAGAACATGCGAGCTCAATTCGTCGCACAAGCACTAGAGAGGCTTTGCATACCTTAGAAAGCTGTTCGGCACCACCGCTATGTACTAAACGTTCCGCTGGGAACGTTTAGCTTTAGTTTTTTGCGTATGAATGCGGATTTTTTAGCCGCCCAGGGCATTCCGCTGCCACTTGCTGCAAATGTGCCTCCACAACACACAAGCCTTCGTGGTAACGAATGTACAGTCAGGCCGGAATGAAACGCGAACACGCATATGTCATACATTTCTGCTTTGCAGCGAGATATTCTTTTACAACCTATTTTCGATTATGCATTTCAGTAGGCCCTTTACCCAGACACATGAATCAGGCTAGTTGTAGACTACAGTTGAAAGTAGGCAGGTAAAATATTTTGTTTTCTTGACGTGCTCTGTTCGCGTTTCATTCCGGCCTGACTGTCCGTGCTCCATTCTACAACTGTCAGCGGTGGAGTGGAAGTTACCAGAGAGGGGCGACAACTTCCAGAAACTTCCAGAAGCGTGTTATTTCTGCACAGTTCCGAGCCATTGTCATCATAGCCTGGGAAGCCGAAGAAATTGCCCCTCTCTTAGCCTCTACTCCACTGCAAGAAATTGCGAAATTAATAAATAGATCCCGTTTCAAAAACTTCAAGATGCCGTGAGCGAAGTTCTATCATTTACTTTCAAATCTTTTGAAGCGTTATTTCCCCTCACTGACAGCGTTGAAAACGATCCTGGCGGTGGCTAATCCTTCACCTCTCTGGCAACTAACGGCTCACTTAACTAATAAACGGGAGTCCATGGTAGAGAAAGGGTGTGGTAGGTGGTCCTTGGCGATCACAAAATGAACAAGGGAGGGGAAAACCTCAGGTTGCTTGAGCCAACGGTTCGACAAGGGGACTTGTCTTCGTCTGGGCAAAGCGTTCATCATTGGCAGGGATTAAATAGGGCCTTCGCTCCGAGGAGGAAGGCCCCGGGGGTGGGGAAGAAAAGTGGTGTGAGAGGGGATGCGTGTCAGGAAGGGGAGGGAGGTGAATTTTGATTCGTTAAGCTGCAATAGTGGAAAAACTTATATCCCGGGGGTGCGTAATGAACAAAGGCTTTGAAGGGGCTCCGACGGGGGGTTGGTGCTGGGTGGACCTGAAAAACTCAGATAAGAGGATTAGACAGCGTGGTACAGGGAAATAAACGACATTTAGACTAATAAACGACATTTAGACTAATAAGGACTAATAAAATGACATTTCAAACACCTTCTTTCGTAATGTATTGTTACGTCGTTGTTTTTTTTTTTTTTGTCACATAGCCACCTCTCTAACCAGCCCTGCATTCGTGGTCTCCTCTTGAGCGTATACGTAACTCAATAATGTGCAGGTTCTTATTTGCGAAATTGCCTGCTGCAATTTTCCAACAGTTCTATCAGACAGGCGTTGCGGAGATTCCCCGTCGTGGTACTGTATGTCGAAAGAGGGAACGGTATGTCGAAAGAGGGAACTGACCTACATGACAGGGTCGGGATCACGTGACAACATGCTGGCTAATGAGTATGTGGCAATGCTATGTTCCTTTGCTGGTCAATTGGAAAGTCTCATCTTTGTGTATGTGATATAAGGTCCACATTCAGGAGACGTCCGTAGTTAGTGTGTACGGCAGCCACCCCACTGCACTTATTTTACTCTTCATTTTAATTTCTTTTTTTGGAAGCGGGGAGCCGGGGAGGGTGCCGGGAAGCTGTAAAGCTGCTACTCATATCCTGTGCCCTCTGGTGAAAAGCGAAAAGTGAGGTTTCCTACACTGCTTCGTTCACTTGCAATGGCACGTGGGCCAGGGTGCCGTACGTGTCGACGACTGCGACAGAATGCGTAGCACTGAAAGTAACATCCGTCTCACGCTAAAAGCGTCATTTTCTCGGCGGCGTGACACCCTGCCTTCGCGAATCACGATGCACAGGCGCCAGGCCGTAGGCAGAGCGAGGATATTGCGGGCTAGGAAGACGAGCGCGCATTCCTGCGGCATGCGTCGGCCGAGCTGGGCAGCAGTGGTTAGACGGGCTGCAAAGATGCTGAGGTGCTGAGCGAGTGTCCAACTGGACGAAGACGTGCACATCGGTGAGCGCGTGCCGGCGTTGTCTGGGTTGTGTTTCAGACGCGTGATGTGTTGCGTCTCTACTGCGGGAACCTGAGTGCCGCTCTGTGTACCTCTGCGTTGCTACGCTATCACCCGAGAGGAGTAAGCTGTGCGCTGTTTCTCGGTTGAGTGTCTCTCGCTGCCCACCGGAGGGCTGTACCTCAACGCATCTGACCCAAAACGACAAGAATGGGTTGCTCTCAAACAACGAGCACTCACTTCCTACTAAGCTCCTGCTTGGATTCACGAGGGTAAGAGCGTCTCTCCATGACACAACAAACGGAAAGCTTGAACTTTGAATGTGATGGTAGGGGAGCCATGCAAATGTCCTTAATGCCGACCGCTATACGTGCGTTTTTCACCTGGCTAGCTATAGAACAATCAAGGATAAATATGCTTGTAATCTCCGGCGCAACTCTACGTTCTGCTTAGGCTAAAACACCGCCCTTAAGATCTTCTTAATATTATTTTTCTGTCGCTGCTCAGTACTTCTTTCCCACTAGTCCTAATGTCTGACCGCCGCCAGGAAAGAGCCTCCGCAACGTAAATTACGATCGCAAACAACACCGCCCACGTTGTAACTCGAGACAAGCGGTATACCCTCTGGCGTGGCGCGCATAAAGGGCGTATTAAGAATGAATCCTTCCATTAGCGATGAGCTCGCAAGCGAGCATTCGTTCGTGTCACGGCCGCACAACTTCTACGCGCACCGACGGCGAGACAAGGTGTACGTACGCCTGCACTTAATGACGCAAGGTGAAAGTAGCGAGACAAGATAAGAAATTGTCGCGACAACTCCTTCCGATCCTCGGCAATAGGGCAAGGTTGGCGAATGCGGAGAAGTCAATGTCCGTCGTGCGTTACATAACCCGCATAGTCGAGGTAATCGCATCTTAGCAGCGCTTGTGTGTCAAGGTCTAAAGACGCCGCCGCCGCCGATTACTCAGGCTTTTTTGTTTGGGCGGGAGTGGGAGTGGAAGCGCGGTTTGTTTGTATTGAGCGTATTCAGCGCCAAGTGCAACTGTCGGTGCGTCCGAAGCGCATTCAGTTCAAGGCGAGCGTAAAGCGGGTACGGGGCGTAATGAAGCGGCGCGTGCGCACGCAGTTCTTTCTAATGACGCTGTTCCGCCCACACTGACGAGCTTCCGTAAGTAGCTAAGGGATTTTGAAACAAACGAAGGCCTTTGCTTTCACGTTGTATGCTCCGTTGCGTCGCTCAAGGTTGCTTTGTTGTTGTTGTGTCTGTCGAAAGCTCGAAAGTAATGTAAGCAGATTGCATAACATGCAGCGGTTGATGATTTCCGGTGTTGATTTATTCCAACTGAATGACTGAGATCGTTGCACTTGCGCTAACGACGTCATTAATGGGCGTCATTGCAACTTCTCCTTTGTACTGTTTACACAGGTAGCGGCATGTGACACTTTCTGTACAGTAAGCGCCTTCGGTCTCGTATGTCATCATAACCAAAAACCCTAGCTGCAGTGCAGTGAACACGAGAGATATGGCAATGCAGAAATGCATTCTTGTCTTACACCTTGCATTTTAGTCCCTGTGTCCGGAGTCTGAATTTGCCTATTGGTTCGTTGCTCCTATAGGGTGTTTCGATGTTCGCGTGGCTGGCGCCATCTAGGTTGATGCGATTTCGCTACTCAGAGGCAATTTCCTGGCGCTGTGGTATTGCTGCAGGTGGCGGAAGTTTTCGATATGCGAGCCGGGTACCATACTGTATTCTGGTGCCGTGCGTGGAAGTCTTAGGTAAGGTAAGAATTTAGGAACTCTGCGTCCACACTGCAGCAGTATATGACTCCCGTTGGGCACGCGTTTCCGTGATAATTTGCCTCACGACTCGTGCAACTTTCATTGCCATCGAGCAGGAAGCGCCTCTCGGACAACCCTCTAGGTCGCTGTGTGCGCATCTGAGTACGTGTGAGCGGGATGAGAGGTTATGAGCAGTTAAAACAAAAGACGCGGCAGGAATCTTACAGTTGATGGATACGTGGACGGTAACAAAGGGTTCAAGGGGACGATCATAAACTACATAAAAACGTAATAACAAGCAGAAGTCGCAGATATTTGTCTTCGGATATCAACGTATGAAAGGCCCGATAATTTTCAAGGTGTGGAATTAATTTAAGCCTCCTCGATCAAAGGCAGTTTGAGGTGAGTTAAAAAATTCAAGACAAGGCTTCAGAATGGCCGAAATGATACAGGCATTATTACAGCCACTCCGTCTTGTGACTTGGAATGCATGCCGCCTACAGCACGCGACCGGCTTATTGCGCTGTGTAGCAGGAAGACATGGTGTAGCAGGGAGCATATATTTAAGAGAAAAAAAAAAACTGCGCAAAGAAGACACTGACATAAGAGAGAGACCCCCCACCTGTCTCTGCCATGTCCTTTTCTTTTTGCATTGTTTGTTGCAAGTCATTCCTGCCCACAATCACACAAAGGGCATCGCTTGCCGCTTAACGAGACATGAAAGCTCGCTCGTTTTCTTCGCAAGCACGTGGATGCAACGGCCGAGAAACGCTGAAGGCAGCTATCCGCGTTGAGTCGCCCACGCGGAAGGATCTTCTCCCTGTCGACCCCGATCGCGCCAGTGCGGGGGTGCTCGCCAAACACTGTCGGTGACCTGTGCGCGGCAAAGGCGTATGTGAGCAGACCACGCACTCACGTCTTCGTAGCTCGCAGTGTTCATTCTTACCGCCGTCCACAGATGCTTCTGACAAGTTTGTTTTATCCCTTCGGCTATTTTTTTTTTTTCCTTTCATCAGCCCACCATTCGCGGAAAACGCATTTTCTATACAGCGACAATCATGTCGCTGGAACCACTGTTCATTTCAGCAGAAAACTCTGCGAGCCGTGAACGTATTTCTTTGACCTCGTCCTTTTTCGACCGGGGCCGCCCCGGTGGCTCAGTGGTTATGGCGCTCGGATGGTGACCGGAAAGACGCGCGTTCGATCGCGGCCGCGGCGGTCGAATTTTGATGGAGGCGAAATTCCAGAGGCCCGTGTACTGTGCGATGTCAGTGTACGTTCGAGAACCCCAGGTGGTCGAAATTTTCGGAGCCCTTCGCTGCGGCGTCCCTCAGAGCTTGAGTTGCTTTGAGACGTAAAACCTCAATAAACGAAATCAAACCTTTTTCCCCCAGTTTATAGAACTTTTCACTGTTTGCAGCTTGACTGAGTGCGTGAGCGCGTTGGACTGTGCTGCGCATGCGCCAGCACATGCTGTACGAAATCCGCCAATCAGAACGCTGCTGGCACAGCCCCGTGTAAATATGGCTGCGCCCAAAAAGGCAAATGTGAAGAGGTCTATAGCCGGTTTCATTAGTGAACCAGTTTTTCCTGCCTATTTTACTCACAGTACTGCCTCCGCTTCTTTTGCGCAGATGAGTGTGCCGTCTTAAGTAAAAAATAATATCGTGGTCATAAGATCATGGTCTGCACAGGACAATGCCAAGGAATTCGAATCGAAACTGCAAGCGAAATTTTTTGCGAGGAAGGCACTATGAACCAGAAGTTCTATACATACAAAGTAGACTGACACGCGCTTAAAAATATAAAAATTGTTTAATGACGGTTCCACTGGGGACCAGTCTCTGAAGAAGACTGGTCCCCTGTCGAAATGTCAGTAAACAATTGTTATGTTGCTAGAGCTCGGCAACTCTGCGCCTTATAAATAGGTATATTACAGATTATCCGTAGCTTCCTTAGACGTTTTGAGCCTAGTAGTAGGGCAGGACTACCGTTTTCCTCGGCACTAAGAGATATGGGACATAGACGATGTAATATTTCGCGCTTAATATATTTCACACTAAGCCATATCGCCCTTTTTGAGGCATGTTATGTGAGCTTCTTCCTCCAAAGCTAGTAGTCAGAACAAAAAATTTTTTGACTACCGATAAATCCCCCTCTTATTGCCTGTAAATGCTGCTCTGCTGTCTTTAATATTACCACTTTAGTTTTTCCAGTAATGAGAATCCGAATCTTTTGTTTCAAGAATGTATTGACACCGACAATCGGCCCTGCATATAACAGCTGGCATAACTACAAATCCGTATTCAAGAAAAAAATAAATTAGTGCATTTGTATCCTAAATTTTCCTCGTTAATTACATTCTGCCGCGTTTATTCGTCGGGGTCTCAAAAGCAGTCATGTTTACTGAACCCCCCCCCCCCCCCCCCCCCCACATCGCCCCTACAGTACGCCACCGCTATAAGCAAAACAGCGCCTTCCTGCTATAAGGCAAGAGTTATTTAAAAACAATGCTGTGTTATTCTGGTATATCATACGCTCGCATGACCGACTTGTGACCTTTCTCACTGCTTTTGTTTTGCAGTACCCCGCTATTGCTGTTCACTACCACCGTCCGCTTTGACCAACTCCACCTTGCGGTGTTCCTACGTATTAAGTTTACGCCGGGGCGCAGCTCGAAACATGAATTATCAGTTCAAAAGCGCACACAACTGCGCGCACAAAGCACCCAGTTAAGTGCACACATTCCTGCAGTGGTTCGCGTGCGCGCCGCTCACGACACCACGCAATTCCTGTTTACCTCCACGCTTACCGCATATAGTGTTTCGTGCTGCGCAACAAATGCGGAAAACAGGACCGGTTTCTCCTCGTGCTCGAAACGGCCACCGGCGGGCCATGTAATATATATCATTCCGAACATACCGCTCTTAAATAAATACAAAAAAAGAATGACAGAGCACACCGGAAGTATGCCCAAGTACTGCAGCACCACGACCGCGCTAAGTGCTCGCATGGGAGCAGGCGGGGCCAACGGAATAATTGGCTACGAAAGATCTGAACTGCCCACCGCCGTGCAGTTTGCCCGCCCTATATTGCGTGATCATGCAACGATCGCCCGCCCGTCCAACGGGACAATCCATTAATATGCCGGTACGTGTCTCCCATTCTACCTTAATATTGAGGGCAGGAAAATTTAGCCTCGGCCTTGATGACGATGCAATAAAATTTTGGGCGCAAACAAACCAGTTATCAGCCCTCACAAAATAAGCGAGCTGGCAGCACCAAAGAAGGCATACAAAACAACGTGTAGCTGCCTCAGTGCACGCTTAGGAATGGGCGGTACCAGCATATTCGGAGAATGAACTGAAGAAAGCGCCAGCAGGATCTGAACCCCCAGTCTGAGCGTCCCCAAGTTTTTGTTCCTGTTTTATTTAAATCTGCGAAAAACCTCAAAACACCTACTTGGGTTGTGTTCTCGATATTTCTCATGCCTTAAGTGTTGATTCTGCATATTTTGACCTTTATTTGCACCGGTAAAACTAAAAACCACTAATCAGCTGACGTCCGTAGGGACTGGTACTTATGTCCCCTTGGGCTCGGTTACATTATTACGAAGTTTTCTCACGTTCATATTTCATTTCATTTAATTAGACTCAGGACCGATTGGCGTTACTAAAAGGAGTGGGTGATTTACAAAAAAAAAATACATGTGCAGTCTATAGGCAGATTAAGCCGCCGCGGCGGCTCAGTGGCTATGGTGCTCGGCTGCTGACCCGAAAGACGCGGGTTCGATCCCGGCCGCGGCGGCTGGAATTTCTTTGGAGGAGAAATTCTAGAGGCCCGTGTACTGTGCGATGTCAGTGCACGTTAAAGAACCCCAGGGGGTCGAAATTATCCGGAGCCCTTCACTACGGCGTCTCTCATAGCCTCAGTCGCTATGGGACGTTAAACCCCATAAACCAAACCAAACCTATAGGCAGATTAACGATGATTATATACAGCAGTCTTGAAGGCGTCGGGTGCAGTGATGGACACGACGGAGGCGGGAAGGTGGTTCCAGTCCGTGCGAGTACAATCGGACAGTACAACCTCGAATACCACAGAAGCAGTTGCTTGTGGTCACGGTCATTTCTGATAAACCTGGCCGCATCCCGCGCCAAAAACAAAGCAATGAAGCTGCGTGCTGGCGGCTTTGCGCATAAACAAACATTACAAAGCTTCACGCCTTTACTCCCTTCTTAAATACAAGTCTATTCGAAGCTTAAAAAGAAAACTAAAGATAACAAAAAATGCCGAAAATGCAAACATTACAGTAAATAAGTGAGCCTAATAAAATAATCAAAATACAAGCTGGAAATGCAAACAGTAGTCGCGTATGAGGGTTTCAGGCGCACGACATGCATCACTGATGGACGTGCGCGACACCGCTGCGATGCTGTCGCTCCATCGGGAACGACTTCGTAGTTTAAAAGGGTTAAATGTTGGGCTAGTTGGTGTTCATACTTCATAGGCATATTTTAGCTCAAAAGACGGGACGACAGGAGAAGGGTGTTCGTCCTTTCTTCCTGCCGTCCCGTCTTTTGCGCTAAAATATGCCTGTGTAGACTTCGTAGTTCAGTTCACGCATTCGTCGAAGTATTTTGTAAGGTCCAAAAGAACGTTCCGACATTTCATCTCTATAATTCCTCGGCGGCGGACTGGTGTCAATCTCCAGACTCTGTCACTTTTCTTGTACTCGGCGTCCCGTCGTCGGATAGGTTGTCGGGCGACAGGGAGCTGGTGGTTTTCGACCCGTAGTCGCGCAAGCCGTCGGGCTTCTGCACGCTGAAGGTAGGCGCAAACGTCGAAGTTCTCTTCTTCAGTGACTTTTAAGAACAGGGCGTCGAGCGCGGTCTTTGCCTCCCTGCCAAGGACGAGCCGAAAAGGCGTCATCTGTGTGGTCTCCCAAACTGCGGTGCAGTAGGCGAAGGATACGTTAGGGGTATGACATCCCAGGTTTTTAGTTCCACGTCGACATACATGGAAATCATATCTGCGATGGCCTTCATCAAGCTCTCTGTCGGACGAAAATGGTAGACAAGTCTCAAGCTTAAGCTATCTAAACAATAGCCCCCCACCTCACATCCAAATTTCCCGATTTAACTGCAGAACAAAAAGCTAGTATGCATAGGTAGACTATGGTATCAGAAGACAAACAGGCTACCTTTATTGGAAATGGAGCTTTTATAATGAAAATAAGGTCAAAGTTTGGAACACAAATATCATAACCATCGATAGTTTTTTAATGCGAAATATGGTGAAGTCAAGGCAGTTTAGACCACGGATCGGTGATACTATAGGGTGAACCACCATTCACTTCCAATCGGGGATCACGGAATTTTTTTCGGTCTTGACGTCACGAGTTTGAATAGAGCGGCGGGGTAAAACAAAAATGTTTCATTTTTAGACCCGATTTTCTCTGCAATAAATGCACTTCTGCTGCCCAACAAATATCAGAATAGTGAGGAAGAACCGTAGAACCGACTTTTACTAAGAACAAAAATTTGATCGAGTTAAAAATAATCGAGGTAAAGGCCGTGCCGCGGACGGCGTGACTGAGCTATGCATAGCGTGGACCTGACGGAAAGACAAACAATCACCGAGGCAAAACTGACCACTTCCCGCACTTTTCCTTCCGTTCCCCGCGGCGAATTCGCCGCCTCGCCTTTAGGCAAACACGTGAGCTTCGTGTCTAGGTGTCCGTGAAAAGGTGACGCGCCGTGGCGGCTGCGTTATCGGCCCGGCACGTAAGACGTGCCGTAACTCCGGCCGTCCGTGGCCAGCGCGTCGGTGCCCCTTGTTTTTCCTGACACCAATGCGAATGGGAGCGTGAGCGTTTTTTCGAGCAGCCTCCTCGTCTCGAGTGCTTTCCTCTAGTTGGGATGCTTTGTAGCCGCTTCCTCTTGTGCCTGTTTCTCTATTATTTACGCACAGGAAATGCTCGCACTTATGCCGTCATTACTGAACAATCGACTTTCTCGCCAGCGATGCAGTGCAGATAATTAGGAAAGGGTTCTCTCATCTGTGATGCCGTATGGATCGCAGCATTTGCGTATGCTAATGCAAGCCGAGGGCGGCGCATGGCTTTGCCTCGGCCGTAGTGCTTGCGGAGAGATGACACTCGTGTGCCCATCGTGGCACCTTGACCGGTATGATAACAGCAATCAGTGCTGCTTTACGCTGCATAACACTTCCATCGCTGTATAGCTCAAATTGTAATTCATTGCATATATAACAATGAAGAAAAAAAAGTTGTAGACCTGTCTTCTAAAGTTGATCACTGCTAGCTAGCTATTTGTGGCTTCATGGAACCTAAAAGGTGCCAACAAGGACAAATGTTTTTGTCTTCTTTTAGTAATTTTCCTCGTTGGCACGCAGTCAGGCTTGAAGTTCGGTCAAGAACTTCTCGTCGCGAAACAGAGTTTAATGTTTTTGTCTTACGTGTGCACTGACTGGGTAGCAGTCCGCAACGATATGTACTTACATGCGGGAAGCTTGTATCTGGGTTTCAGTCGACAACCTTCTGTACACCTACGTAATCAAAATTCTGTGCAATACTTTTCGAAATTTGTCACCGCCCATGGCGTTCCTCTACTTAATGCTGTGCCGAAGGTTCAGTGTCTAGCTGGCCGCAGCGGCGAAACGCAGGGCGGCGAAACGCTGAAACGCTCAGTCACTGAACTTCAGGCGTGCTTATTTGTGCCTTTCATCCGCACTTAATTCCTCTCTTTAACGTTTCCCTTTCGCATGTCCCCCTTCCTTACCCACACTATAGGGCAGCAAGCCGCTGCTTTCTTGTGGTTAACGTCTCTCCTTTCCTCATCTCTGTCTCTCTGGCGATACCCCTGACACCCAAATCTCACACCGTAACCTCACTTATAACCTCGCGATAGTGTTACGACGTGAAAAATGAGCGAATGCTTGCGGTCATCCACCAAAGCGCTACTTTTCTCATTCTCATATTAACGAGGCGAACGAAGTTAAGGAAGCTAGCTCACTGAAACCAGTCGCTGGGCTAGTTGGTTGGTTTTTATTCTTGTCTATCTATCTCTTGTGTCTGTCTGTGTATATTGTCCATCTGTGTCTATGTATATATGTACACCTATATCTAATCTCTCGGTGTGTTCGTCCTTCTTTAGCGCTTTGGAACATTACCTTTAAAGTTAGCACAACTTACTCGAAGTTCGCTACCTTGCACAGGAGGCGGCCGGAAAGATGATGGGATGGAAAGAGAAAGAAAAATGGGAGAGTATGGGTGTTCATAGGCACAGAATCATTAAAGGGCCACATAAATGGTCCCTAACTATTCTCTACATCCAAATTATATCAATGACTGGTGCCTCAGTCACTAACAAGTCACATTCAATTTAAAGAAAAGTGATATTATGCTTAACGTTCTTGCATTAGAAAAAGAAGCAATTATATTCGCATAGTTCTTTGGAAGCTTGGACTTCTGAGAGCGATAAACACCCAGACGATGTGACAAAGTTTCGGGGGAACTTAGGAGAAGGCGTCGCGATTAACATAATGCGTCCTGAAATGTGGTTTGCTAGCGTCACAGACAGACCGTCTAGCAAAGGGATCTCCAAACTTTTTCGGCCAGAGGGCCAGGTTGTAGATTTCTAAAGTCGACGAGGGCCGCAAAATAAATGCATAGATATAAATAAAAATAAATACAATTACAGCAAATAGTTACAGCCGTAAGGTATAAATGACTATTTCCGCTTTATTTCTAACATGTGTATTGAACTTGTCATGGTCATCTGTAACAATTATGACATAGAACACTCCGCAGAATTTGCATAATTACACACGAGGCGCGGTGGCTAAGTGGTTGTGGTGCTCGGCTTTTTACCCGAAAGACGCGGGTCCGCTCCAACCGCGGCGTCGCATTTCGATGGAGGCGAAATGCTAGAGGCCCCTGTACTGCGCGTTCTCATCGTCACCCTGACTACAGCGCAAAGACATCACCCAAATATCTCCAATTAACCCTGTTCTGTGACAGTTGCGGCCACCCTATTCCCGCAAATTTCTTAGCCTCATCCGCCCATCTAAATTTCTTCCACCTCCCGCCAAGCATTCCTTCTCTTGTTATCAAGTCTGTTACCCTTAAGGCCCATCGGTTTTCTTGTCATCGCGTTAAATGTCCTGCCCAAGCCCATTTCTTCCACTTGATTTCTACTAGAATGTCAGTAACCCGTGCTTGATCCCTGACCCCTCGTGCCCTCTTCCTGTCTAATAACGTTACATCTATCATTTTTCTTTCCATAGCTCGCTGCGCGGTCCTTAACTTAAAACATTTTCGTTAGCCTCCACGTTTGTGCCCTATAGATGAGTGCCGATAAGATAGAGCTGTTATATACTCTTCTCTTGAGAGATATTGGTAAACTGCCATTCATGATCTGAAAGAACCTGCCATATGCGCTCCATCCCATTCTTATTCTTCTAGTTATTTCAGTCTCGTGATCCGGATCTGCGGTCACTATCTGCCCTAAGTGGACACATTCCCTTACCACTTCTAACACCTCGCTACCAGTTGTAAACTCCTGTTTGCTTCCGAGACCGCTGAACATTAAGTTTGGTTTTGTGCACAATAATCTTTATTAATAGACTTGGTTCGCATTGTCATCACACCAAATACAGAGGCCAATTGGCTCAACGCACGTAGCTCGGTGCGCGGAAAGTGCCCTATGCCCTCCTCCTATTCACTGTGATAAGCACGCAGGGACTACCCAGCATTCTTTTCTGGGCTGAAAAGGTAGTCTGTACGAACAGGATGAGGAAACGCTGTTTAATGATCGCTGCCGACGTTAGAATGGCGTAGTGTACTTAGCAGGATTTTTCATAACGGGACGATGAAGATGGAGTGATACTCACCCGCATAAAAAGGTAACGTGCACACACATACACGAACAGGAACAAACCAGAGTGCTTATAAGTCTATGTGTCCATCAAAAATCTTGTGTCTTCGCTAAGGCTGCTCTACTCCATGGAGTAGAGCAGACTTAGAGTAGACGCATGGTGCAAAAACATTTGTCGGGTTGACGATATAGTGTTTTGATGTAGCCTTTGCTCAGTCTTGGGTGCTGTGCTGGAGCTGCAAATGAAATGCTCAACGTCTTCACTGAGCCCACTTCTCCAGCAGTGAACGAGAACAGTTAATTGTGGAAATACCCCAGGACAGTTCTGACAGCAAGGTTCCAAACACAGGGTGGTGGTAATGTTTTTGAAGCCTGCCATAGTTTGTTGGGATCTGTAGAACGTCATTGTGGCTTGTACCTCGGCGTGAAGAGTTCGTCGCCGGATCAAGACTGGGGTCTACCGGATGACCGGCCGTCCCGTGGGGCTTCGACTACGTGGTCCTTCTCTACCCGTGGTCTCCTTTGCGTTTCGTGGCCTCCTGACCGGTTTCTCGTCGGGGACCCTCTGCGGGAGTTCCCTGCTTGAACTCGCTCAGTGAATTCGCTGCCGGAACTCTGTCGAACTCAATCGAACTGTCCAACTACTTCGTGGCTCTTCTATTTGCGTTTTTATATCGGCGGCTGTAGGGTCTCCACTCTTCCCTCATCCCCCTGTCGAGTCTCAGCGGTGTCCGAGTTCAACTAATCCTTCCTCCCATACAAAGCGACGCTCGGCTGGCCCTCACTCTATATCGTGTCGGCTATACCACTTGATCACGTGACGCAACATCCGTTTCACTTGCTTTCTCGCTGGTCGCGCGGCTGCTGCGCCGTGAGGAAAATAAGGAGGTGCTGGAACCACCGTGTGGTCGCGTAACGTTGATTCAGAAGGGGCTGATGCGGTGAAGTCTCCATGCAGGCTAGTGATGACATGCATGTGCAGCTGACAGAACGATCGATACACATGACTGTTCTCTTGGCAGTAAGGCGACGAACTTCCCGTGCCGCACAACCGGCGCTTCTTACGACATCCTCAAACAAAACAGGTTCTTTCATAGACCACCATCGACGCATAGCAACAGACCGTGCCAGCACGTCACCCACGTCATCCAGCCATCCCGTGCCGCATGGTCCCTTCTCGTCAGCGGCAAGGAATCCGAAACATTTCGGTGGGGCTCCTTTCCATCGCTTCCGCATTATTATCATTAGGGCGAGCGCACGGGCGCAGGTTGCAACAGTGCGCGGTCAAGCGCTTGCGTGCTGCTGCCGCCACCGCAGCCTAGCGGGACGCTCACTTCCCGGTCGTCGCCGCCGTCTGCGCCGCCCTTTTCGCTGCCGCCTCCGTACACCCCGCTTCCTTCCTTCCTTCCTTCCTCATCACTTCCTTCCGAAGGAGCCTCGCTAGGCCGTGCGGCCCCCCTCTTCCGAGAGACTACCGCTGGTCCGTCGAAAGTAAGGCAGAGACAAAAAGCAGCGGCCGCCAAAGACAAGCGGATCGGCCGGCCAAACGACACCAGCCCCCTCTCACCTTCCTTCCCTCCTCTTAGACTGCTCTCGGCACGACTTGCGCACTATGCATTGTGTGTCCGGTGGCGGTACGTACGTGCTGGGCAGCACGCGGAGCGGGGCAAAGGAGTGAGCCCAGCGGATGGAAATAGCAGCGCAGCCAAGCAGGCTCCGTTTTCCCTGCCGACTTTTCGTTCACTTTTTTTTTTTCAGCTATATCCGCGAGACTTCGTTGCTCTTCTGCGAGAGAGAGAGAGAGAAAATAAAACTGAAGAAAATAACAAAAGAGAGAGTGAGAAACAAAAAGAGGTAGAGGGGGGAGGGGAAGGCAGCGAGGCTATAGATGGCGAGCGAGGGGTGCGTGAAATGCGCCCATTTGGGGAACGAACACAAGTCTTGGCGTAAACGCCGTGGAAACGCTCACGCATTTATTTATAGTAGCCGAGGCATCGCGAGAAAATGAATGGGTATGTAGCTCGTTCGTGCTCCTATAGCTGTTGTATAGAGACAGCTAGCTGCATGCGGTCGAGAGGAAGGGGGTGGAGGGGTGCTTCCGCGGCCAGCGAAAGTCGTTGCCGACTTTCGCATGGTGCCTCCTTTTGATGCGGCTCTTCATGCACTGACCACAGACAGCCTATGCACGGCAGCAATGAGTGCCGATAATTGCGGGTTCCGCTTCCGCGCATGCGCTTATATCGGGGATACGTGAGGTGCGGGAACAGTACAGTGCGCCTTTCCATATTCGCGCGCGCTCGCAGCGATCACCGGTTTTGTGTACGTTTAGCGCGGGCCGATTATTTGGCCACCCCCGGTAGGTAACAGCGGGGTCATGTAGACGAGCGGGGCGGGACCGGCGTATGAATTGAGGAAAGCGGCCTGCTTCACGCACATAGACATACGCACAGCTGTCTAGAGTGATCTTAGGACACGCTCCTGCATGCGTTGGTGGCATATATCGCTGTTTTTCTAGGCTGAATTTAGCTTTCAAGAAGCGTGGCTGGGCGTTTTGGTGCCCATTTATTAGACAAAAAACAAACTGTGGGAAAAACAAATTGTGCATTAGAAAAGGACAACACAAGGACGGCACAAGAAGAGTCGTCCTTATGCTGTCTTCTAATTGTGCATGTGTTCCTTCTCCCATAGTTTCTTTTTTATTATTATTATTTACAGTGTTGTTGAAATTGGTTGAAAATTGGTTTGCTGGTAAAGAAAATGGCGCAGTATCTGTCTCACATACATCAGTGGACACCTGAACCTCGCCGTAAGGGAAGCGATAAAGGAGGAACTGAGAGAATAAAGGAAGGGGTGCCGCAGTGGAGGGCTCGAGAATAATTTCTACCACCTGGAGGCGGTGGTGGTGAAAACGTTTATTGCAAATTATGTAAATCGGGGGGGGGGGGGGGGGGGGGCGACGCCCCCTACATGGCACTTGGATGCCCCCTCAATGTGAGGAGGCACCCTGACAACGCGAAGGATAGCCCCTGGAGCGCGATCCTTCTGTGAGCGCTGGAGATGATCCGGCGCTGGTGTTCAGCGGACGAGCGGGTCAGAAGTGACTCCAGTAAGACTTCGCCACGGTTGGTGACGGGGGATGACGGAAGGTGGGGCATGTGAGGAGGGTGTGTAAAAAGTATCCTGGTTTGCCGCAAAGTTTGCATGATGACGGGAATTGTCTGGGTATCGGGTATGCAGCAGTATTGGGTATGGGGCAGTCCGGGTTTGCAGTTGTCGCCAATGTGCAGCCTGCACTATGGTGAGGGATGTAGCTGGCGGTGCATATTCCCTTCGTTTGTCCCGGTAGTACGAGATAATATCACGGAAGGAGAGCAGGCGCTCCAAGGCCCGTAGAGGGGGCTCGACTCCTGCCCAGAATGTGAGATCTTTGACTGTGCACTGACATCGCACAGCACACGGGCGCCCTTTGCGTTTCGCTTCCCATTCCTGGCTTCAGCGGCGTCGTACGTCGTCTTTCGTAAGGATATAAGGAAGCTTCCAAATTCATCCCCATAAATGTGGCTCCCAAAACCTACTCAAAAAACCATCATATGGTAGACGATCGGTTATGCCCCATTAACCACCTGCAGCCTAAAGGAAGCAGCTGTATCGATCGCGTCTTCCACAATAGAGTGTTAACCCGTTCAGGCGCCGGTGGCCATTTCGGTTCAAAACAGTTATTTGTTTGCTTAATCTGTCCATTCAGTCCTCAAGAATGTAGTTAGTCATTTTCCAAACGCAAAACAACAACGGCTGATATTTATAAGCGTGTGCAAAAATTCGTGTAAAATGTCAGAATGGAAGCTGTAACATCGGTACGCTAAAGGAAATAAACACCAGTCGTGGAGTGAACATCATTAGACAGTGTAACGGTCGGGGATCTCCGCGTGTGCCGAGCGGCATTACCAGTAGCGACCCGCATTCAAGAGTCCTCGACCGCCGCGCCGCTAGAAACGGGTAGATCAGTTTTCGCGTTTTGGAGTGCTCGTATTTAGTGGCCTGAATCAGTGTCGGTCCACTGGCAGTGTAACCTAAAAGAAGTACTTTGTCGTCTTGTGCACCAGGCACGCGGAGCTACGCAAGTTACTAATTATATTTGCAGACGAACTCAGCAACACCATAGACACGTGTTCAAAAGTGAGCGACTGCATCGCCGCCGCTTCGTTCGCCAATGGCGGGGAGAAGCGCCCAATGAGTAACCCTGACCGCGCGCTACACTGCGTCTTCTAGTACACAGCGCTCGAGGAATCGTTCAATAACCTTCTGTTTCAAAGACGTACATGGCGCTAGAAATAAGAAAGAACTAATATTTTTATTGGTGGCGACACCTATGTGAACGAAAATGCGGAGGACGTTCTACCAAGCTCACTGTTCTGTCAGGTAATATTTACTGCGCTCGACATTAAAGAGCACTTATTCGCGAAATAAAGGGTGCTATAAATTCGCCTGAAACGACGAAATCACTACTAAATGCGGCACTCTCGGAAAAAGCTGGAAGTCCGCTATGTGCATAGTCTTGTGTACACAGCACCTTAACGGCTTAACCAGATCAAAGCCTTGGTGTAATCGGGAGGTGCGCAGGATCGCCAGAAAAAGGGCGACTACTTATGCTGCGTATAAGAAATCGCCTTCGTTCAGCTTGAGCCAAAAACTGAAGCTAATAACTAAGGACATGAAACGTGTCTTGAAAATAGAAAAAGATAACTTCTTTGAGTCTTTTCCTTCAAAGATGCAGAGGCGCCCAAAGCAACTTTGGCAACTTATCAAATTGAACGCCAAAGATGCAGTATCAGTTCCACCGCTCGAAGATAACGGCAATTTGATCCATATCGACCATGTAAAAGCAAAACTTTTCGACGAGTACTTTAGCTCTGTGTTTGCTGGTCGCCTTAGCAGCCATGACTATATAACGCGCAGACAACCGATGTGGGCGCAGAACGCATGGAAGACATTGATTTTTATTTGCGAGGAATTCAAACATTGTTAGAAAAATTGAATGCTTCAAAAGCCACGGGGCCAGACGGCTTACCGGCTGCATTACTTTCTTCGTGCGCAGGCCCGGTATCAAAATACTTGTTTGTTATTTTCACAAAATCGCTTCAAGAAAGTGCTTTGCCAGATGACTGGAAATTTGCTCACGTCGTGCCCGTGCACAAGTCGGGGCCCGGCAGTATCGTTTCAAATTACCGTCCAATCTCGCTAACGAGTATTAGCTGTAAGGTGCTTGAGCATATCTTCTTTACTAACATAATAAATCATTTGAACGCTTTTTCGTTACTATCCCCTCAGCAACATGGTTTCCGTAGTGGATTTTCTTGTGTCACGCAATTGAGCGAATTTACATATGATCTGGCTGGTGCCTTGGACGACGGATTCACTATTGACTGTTTATATTTGGATTTCAGAAAAGCCTTCGACTTAGTCCCCCATTCTTTACTGCTTGAAAAACTATCGTGGTACAACATAAATTGTTCAGTTATTGCCTGGATTAAAGAATATTTACATTTGAGACGTCAGATAGTAGTGTTAAATGGAGCGCAGTCTGATCAGGCAGACGTATCGTCTGGTGTACCTCAGGGGTCGGTTCTGGGGCCACTCCTATTTTTAATCTATATGAATGACATATGTTGTGGTATTTCTTCAAAAATGCGTCTGTTTGCAGACGACTGCGTTCTATACAGGGTCATCCATACTTCCAACGATTGCAGTGCCCTACAGAATGATTTTTCCTTGATTACTAACTGGTGCAATACTTGGCGCATGGATATTAACGTGAAAAAATCTGTGTACATGTGTTTTACAGGAAAATAAATCTCATGACTTTTCATACAGTATTAACGCGGAAACATTGTCAAAAGTGTTGAAACATAAATATCTTGGTATTTTCTTTACTGCAAATTTATCCCGGTGGGACCATATAGATTACATTACTAGTAAGGCTTCCAGAGCGCTGGGTTTTTTTTCGCAGAAATGCGAAGAATTTACCGCCTAATGCCAAAGAGCTCCTGTATAAAACTAACATTAGACCAGTACTTGAATATGCTTGTTGTGTCTGGGACCCTTGGCTGCTGGTAGATATTCACAAGATTGAAAGGATCCAGAACTTGGCCGTGCGATTTGTTAATGCCAACTACTCTAGAAATTTTAGCGTCTCCGCTGCAAAGAATGACCTTGGATGGGAATCACTCCAGCAGCGAAGGAAACTTCTTAGACTAAAATTTCTCCACAGTGTCTTTCACAATAAGACTGGTATTAACAGGGAGCATTATTTGCGACATCCCGATTATGTCTCACCGCGTCTTGATCATGCCTTTAAAATTAAAGAGATCAGGTGTAAAACGAACTTCTTCAAAATGTCCTTCTTCCCCCAAACAATTCGAGAATGGAATAAACTCCCACATGATATTGCTACCATTACCTCCACTGATGTTTTTTTTTTTCCTCACTGCGAAATATGCATTTTAATTAAGCCCTTGTTTCTTCAATGATTGTAAAATTGTTACCTGTCTGCTTGTTTGATTGTAAATTCAGTTGCTTGCCTGTCTTCTTTTTATCTGCATTTCCTGCTTTTTCGACTGTGTTTGAGTCATCTCCCCCCCCCCCCCCACTGTAATGCCTCACGGCGCTGTGGGTACTGTAATAAATAAATAAATAAATAAATAAATAAATAAATAAATAAATAAATAAATAAATAAATAAATAAATAACATCGAACACATAAGTACCCAGTGAACGCTCACAAGGCCGTCATCGTTACACTGAAAAGGTCCCCCACTCCATTCGGTTACCACCAGCACCTTCTTCCATTCCTCCAGTCACCTCACTTTCCCCCTCACCTTGTAGAAAGAATTAAAAGGAAGAGAAGAGAGTAGGAGAGAGAGAAATTGGTCAGTCTGGAAGCCAGACGAAGAGCAGGGTAGAAAACAAGTGCTGTAATAGGCCGGGAGAAGGAGCTGAAACGCGGCTGGCACGAGCTTGGCATCTCTCAGCATGCCCACTACACATCACATTTAGTATCCGCAGCAATATTAGAATTGGATTCATTGTCAGCTCCAACTGGAGGTTTTATCTATGGCTTTGGGGACATCAAGAGAGCTCTAAAATGGGAGGAAGCCTTTTATTCAGTACGACTGCTAAAATTAACGACCTTGGCAATTAATTCTGCCTTTTGACGAGAAAACTGGCAGAAACTGCATTGTACCATCTTACAACTGTGAATGCCACGCAGGGTACGGCTGGTAAACCGAAGTTTCTGAAACCACGGCCGAGCACTACAACCGTTTTTCGTGAGGCATGCGTTTCTGCGAGAGCTACACACCACGCGGCCATCCCCCCACCTAGACAGTGGACAAGCAAGCACAATGACATACACTCTTTAATTATTCGTGATTACGGGGCGCTAACTTTTGCACATGCGTAACGTAATACACCCAGATCTATTTTCATTCTCTAATTTAATGGTTTTAGTATTCGCGATTAATGATACCAAATATTAATAGCTGACATAATAATTATTAATATTGCTAGTTGAATATCAAGGTATTAGTAAACGCTAGTTGGTTAAATTTTATACGAAAAAAAAATAAAAGATAAATGGTTAAAATAGAAACTTGCATAATGTGAAGTGAAGCGTTAAATATTGAATTTTCGGTGCTGGACATTATTTTGAGCGCGATACCGTTACGGCAGCCGCGTTGATCCGCCGGGCGCGTAATACTCAGAGCAGGATATGGGAAAAAACATGATAGGTGTAACGTTAAGAGACAGAAAGAGAGCAGAGTGGGTCAGGGATCAAACATGGGTTAATGAGATCTTAGTCGAAATCAAGAGAGAGAAATGGGCTTGGGCAGGGCATGTAATGCGAAGGCAAGATAACCGCTGGTCCTTACGGGTATAACGGAGTGGATTGTAAGACAAGACAAGCGTAGCAGGCCGGGGGCGGCAGAAAGTTAGGTGGGCGGATGATATTAAGAAGTTTGCGGGGATACGGTGGCTGCAGGCAAAGTACAGGGTTAATTGGAGAGACATCGGAGGGGCATTTGTCCTGCAGTGGGCTTAGTCAGGCTGATGACGATTACTTCAACGTCTAACTTTGAGCCCTATCACTGAACTCTATTCAAAGCTGCCTTCACACAAATATTTTTTTAGGGGTTTCTTGAGCCGGCCTACAGTTATTTGGCTGAAATTTCTGGCACATATAATTCAAGATTCCTTATTCTTTACCAGCCACCCGGTCAATGAAAGAAGAGAACAATGCTTTGTGCTAAAGGTCACCGCTCAGATTACTACATGATTGGGGGAATTTTGTAGAAAGGACTACTGCTTTAAAAAATTCGGTCCGGGGTATTAACAGTACCATATTTAAGTTTTTAAGAAAAAATATTGTGTGCCCAGCACTATTCATCTCGCTTCAGCACTTTTTGAAGCTGCTGTTTCCAGACGTCTACATGAATGTGGCAAGCAAGCCGCTAAACCCTGCTTGTCCCACCCAGCGGTATACCATTTAGGTAAACTGCTTGCTAGGCGTACATTAAGCCAGCGTGCGAAAAGCTTGGGAAAATGTTATTAATGTTTGCAGGAACAAAGTCGTGGTTACACTGCGCCGAAATGCTTTCAAGTTTCGCCGAGAACAGAACATGTTTTGCTTTCGGCCGCTTGACCATAAGACGTATTTTAGCAGCATTATCCGTGACCAGTGCGCTTTGAAGGGACGATGTGTAGGTTCGCCTGAATTCGCTTTGCCGGTGGCATGGTGCGTTGCGCTGGTAACTGCCAGTAATGTATTGTCTAAAATGTAGAGATGAAACCCATGTATTGTGGATCCATCTATGGACTTCAGGCCCGCTGTATCGGAAGGTATCGATCACCGTAAGGGGCGCACGAAACGCATGCATTATTAGTGGAAAGGGAGGAAAAACGCTGAATTGGGCAATATTCGACATTTCATTACCGGTATAAACGTGTATCAAATTCTTAGATATTTAAAATGGCCTGCCACATGAGCGCTGCAACTCAACTAATGCTCACGATATTTATCCTTCAAAAAAAAAAAAGAGCAAAAAATGCAAAGTGAGGTCTGTCTGCAATCGCGTGTCCATGGGCACCGACACAACCTTTATGTAAGCGCCCAGCATAAATTCAGAAAAGCTTCACGGCTGAAGAAGAGGGGAAGGTGACATCAGCCCGATTTTTGTGTTCGTTCAGTACCCAGCACTTGCTATGCTCAGCGTTGTGAAACTTACTGCGATCCCGCGTGCTCGCGAACTGAGCACCTGGGGCCATGTGGTGACACCCGCGAAATCACTGCAGCGAAACGCACTCCGCTGTCAGACACCGTTTCAACCACCACCGCACCACGCGTCCCGAATCACGCGCAGATATTATACAGCGTGTGCCGGCATGCGGCGCGCATGTATACGTAACGCCGTTTCCTCAAAAGCGCCACGTCTACGCATCACTTGTACGCGCATCAAACCGACGTGCGTGCACTCATGCAAACACGACGCAACCGTTGGGCGAGGGGAAAATATAAAAAGAAACGCGCGCGGTGTGCGACGCTTCCTGGATGAGGATGCACGCACGCAGAGCTGATTTCCTAATGAGTATCTCTGCAAATAGCCGCGAGAATATGATCAAACACGAGAACGCGCAGCCCGCGTGCACGGGACCGTGTCCGCCGAAAATAAGAAGATTTAGCGCGAAATGAAACGACAAAATCGTCATAGTATGTAGTACTCGCGACAACACGGGAAGCGAGCGCTTTCACCAATCCGCTTCACCCGGACGTTTCCTCGCCGAGTGTCCCTCCACATACCAGCAGGAAGAGAGAGTGTATTGGGCGCAGGAGGAGGCGGTACGCCGCTGTGCTGAGCCTGTACTGCACCCGTTCAGTGCGTGGCCCGCGATGTGTTTGTCACGGTGTACACACGGCGTTCGTGAAGTACTCGATCGGCACACCAGGGGGAGCAGCAAGCAGTATACGTGGCAAAATGCAACGGGCATTAAGGCAGCACGCGGAAACGCCGTCATGGAGCGTCCGCATCGTAGAGAGACCTCGCTGGAAGTTCCACTACCGGGAAAGACAAAAGCTGCGCGCTCGCCTCCCTCCGTAACTAACGATTATGCACGGTCGCTTTCACGTGTACGGCCGCGACGACGGGAATGCGCGCTCCCCTGGAGGAGAGCACGAGCTTGCCACGTGTTCGCAGCTGGGCGGCATGCAGGTCAATGTATCTGCCGTGTGGATAATAGAACACGCTGTTGTTGGAAACGGGAAAATTCTGAGTTAGGTCACGATCAGGGAAGAGGAGGTCTTTTGTGTTGGCCCTTGGAGCGATCAGCGCCTCGTTGTGTCGACATCATGTCCACTCAATGGAAACTGTCGCTGTAAGTAAAAGGAAGTAACCGAAGGGCGAGTAACGATTCAGAGAGAAAGGTCGCTTCAGTTTCTCTTGCACGCAACCGTCGGCCAGTGGCCGCCTAGACAGTGATATCATGTTTGCGAATGCCGTGAGTGGAAAGGAACGTCACTGTTGATAAAGACTGTCAGATAGCGGTCTTAAAAATTGTCATCCTATAAAGCTGAAGGTGAAAAGTACCGAAGACCCCTCGCGACCCTTCGCTAAGTGAAACTGTCTGGCAAGACTATGTTAAAAACACGTTCATGAGCCGCACTATCAATGTTCAGGCGCCCGCAGACAGTGTAAAAAGCACGTGACGGGATTCTAGGTGCCACTGAGTATGCAACACCCAAGGCTCATAGATGACAGGCATCAAGTACATGGGGAAGGCGATGAACATCCGGTTGGCTCGTACACCCGCGGTCAGAAGTTAATGGAAGTCAATTATTAAGAAAAAAAATTAATCCTACCGCCGTCTTTATGTGCATCCTGAAAAGGATACATGCAGTCTAATTGTGTCTGGGCGAATGAACAGTACGCCAACGAACCTCAAGCAGCATGCCTTGAACGCAAAAAAAAAAAAAAATCATTTTTTTTTTCGAAGTTGCCCTCTATAAACCTTCGACGGGGAGTATTCATGGCACTCTCACTGAAAAAACTTCAGCTTCGACCGCTGAAGAAGCAAGGCCTGCCTAATGCGCGTTCATTTTGCGTGTGTGTCTAAGTGCGCACCCGTGATTATCTGTACGCTTAGCCACGCTAGAGGCAGAGAGGTCAATGCAGGTTTTTGTGGCCCACTTTATGAACAGCATTACGTATCTGATGTCAGCAGCGTTTACAGAGTCCAGTTCGTCATGCACACGTCATTTTCAATAGGCAAGAAAACACGGCCGTCAATATTACTCTCCCCATCTCCTCCGCGCATTGACCCCGTGCACGCATCCGCGAACCGACCGACGCCACGCAGGGGGACACAGTGTGACAAACCGCGCAAAAACAAACAAAAAAATGCTACGACAGCGCTCCGCGGTGCGCGCGATGAAAAGTGAAAAGCTGTCCGGCTGTCGAGAGCGGAAGGATGCTGAGCACGAACCCGATTAAAAAAAAAAAACGCGCCAACGCATAGACGTCCGAGAAAGCAGGTCGCTGAGCGCATGCAAGAGGAGCTCCAGCGGCCCGAGAGCAATGGCGGCACGAAAGGGGGAGACCCGCGTTGCCTCTTCTTGCACCAGCGGGCGCTGCGCGGATCACTTGCTAGCTTCCTGGAGTCGGTGCAAGAGCGCGTGCGTGTAGTGAGTGCACCGTGGCAGGCCGCGTCATCAGGGTCGAACAAAGCGAAAAACTGACCAGGCCAGCCAGATGGCCCGATTCACGACCGCGTGACCAGTGGAACACTGGCCCTGTGGCCGTCACGGATGTGGCAGGCACTGCGCGCGCTAGAGGATCGCGGTGAATGGGCGGTGGAAAGAGAGAGAGGGCAACACGTGTGTCTGACTAACGATCTTCTACGCAGGTCACAGTCAGTGCCGTGCCACGTCCCTCCACAGCAATCTTGCTCCACTCCAAGATTCCACTGCAATCTTGTGCAGTGTGCACACATTCTCAGTATATCGAGAAACTTAGTTTCACAACAAAAACAGCGCGGCGAGTTACCTCCTCACGGTACCTTTATTATATCACATATAACCGAGATTAAAATAGTCCATTGTAGTTAAGCAAAAAAAATGCATAGTTTTCATGTTTTTACCGGTCACTCCCTTTACTCCTTAGAGGGAAATAACCTTTGGTTTAATTTGAGTTTGATTTCAACTTAAACCATTTAAATTGCAGAGCTAGGCTTGCCGACTTAGCGCATGAATCAGAGACAGCTATTATAGTTTGGTTTAGCCACGCAGCCCTGCATTCTGCCGCTGAACCCTCGGGTTGAGCATTCTTCCACCCTTGTCATAACCTCCTCTTTTCACGGGAGCCACCCCCTGGGCTCTTTCCGTGGCAACCACCTTCCGGTTGCGCACTGCTCCGCTCTCGCCTTGACTTCCCAAGCCACTGATGTCGGATACACCGAACTCTGCACGGAAGCTCCGCCCACATTCAGGACCGCCACACGCGATTCCTCCGGGACAAAAAAAGTAGTCCGTTGCTGAAATTTTTTTTTTCATTAATTAAACAAAAAGAAACTAAGCGCCAGGCGAAATTATAAACTAAAGAATTTTTATGCCGCTGTCTCGTTTGATAAGGTCAGACATTAAAAACTTTTTTGTTTACTGTTCTGGATGAGCCAAGCAATGCAGGGCGCCGCGGACTATAACCCGCTGTTAACTGCTGTATTTTTTTTGTAGTATCCTACTATAGGCCACACGTCGCTTGCCACCCTCCTTTCAATTCCCCCTCGTTCTTGCCCTCTCTCTCCTCTCCTAAAAGTGAAAAGGGGGATTTCACTCTCCCCAGTTACCACCTGCCCACCGCGGAACATGGCGGCCACTGAATTTGATGGCATTAATTTAAGGTTCATTAAGTGAGTTACATTAAAATAATTCACTAAGTAATTAAGGTCTTACGGCTGACGCTGTAGATTCTATACGGTAGAATGCGGGGCTGTATGGTTAATCTAAAGCTACAAATGCTGTCGCTGGAAAACAACAACGCACTGCTACGACGCAAAAAATGTCTTTACTCAGTTGAAATGTGCTTATGTAAACCAGTAGACGAAAAGTTTGTGAAAGGCAATATTGCCGAAAAAAAAGTTTAATTTCATTGCCGCCTTTCCACGCAGCGTGCAATAATATGCGCAGCCAAATACTGAGCGTTCAAATTTCACTATGCCTTGGATGCATGTTTTTATTAGAGGCGCTTTACACAAACCTTTTACGGCACGCGGCCGCCTGCCTACATTTATTTATAACTTTTATTACAAGTATTTGGCCACATCCCTTTTCTTTGGCTGTTGTGTCCGCATACGTTAACAAAGCGTCAGAGCCGCGGCAATTCTGCATGTTCTTCTACGCGCTCGCAAAACACTAGCGGAGATCTCGAGGAAGCATTTAGCTCTCAAGAGCAGCCTATAAAAGCCCTCAAGAGCAGTCATAAAATCTCAGCCCTGACCAGCCATTGTTCTCGAGATTAATCGCGGACAGGCTATTTTAACCCACTGAGTGCCAAAAGACGAAACCCTTTGGTCTCTGGACTGACCTAGAGAGCCTAAGTCGCTGCAGTTTGCACTGCGCTACACGAAAATAACGCATTGTCCACAACAGAAGCCGACTTGCGTGCCCCGAACCTGCGTGAAGACCATTTCGCAAGAAAAGGAGCCAAGCAGGTTCGGAAAACATTTGTGATTACCACCGGCTTTTCACCGGGCAAGGGTTCAGGCAGGAAAGGTCTGGGGCGCGGTGGCCGTGCGTAGTGTACGCCCCGGATAGCAGGTTCCGCGTAGGTTCCCCACATCTCGGCGAGCGACTATTTCTGTCGGTCACAGCACGCTAGGGGGCGTTCGAGGAGTCTGCTGGCCCCGAGAAAAGCGACGGAAAACGGAGCAAGCGGAAGGTGGGCCGTTTTATGCGGCTGCATCAAAGAGGGGGTGATAACGGCTGACAATACACTAATGGCCGTCGCTGCCACTGCCCTCTTCCTTATTAGACTGGCTTTCTCACCATTGTTCTTTCCGTTCCAGCACAGGTTCACGCAACTGTGGAGCATTTCTTTTTTCGTCTTGTTCACTTTACGCAATGCGTCATAAACCACCGTGAAAGGCTCGAAAAACGGTGCGAAGGCAAAATATATAATAGCGAAATAACGAAATATATAATAGAAGCTTCGCAATACAGGCAGCTGCGAGAATACACAGCACAACACGAATCCGACTGGCCTAGTCACTTCCATTATTCCCGGCCCACCGATCACATCGCAGTGCGCATCCATCGTAGTGTCGCCTCCTTTCTGCACTGGCTGTGAACTCCCGAGTGACGAACGCTAATATTGGCTGTAATAATCTGCGATGATTTTCATAGCGATTTCTGTACTTAAACAAAACGCAAGACAGACTATTCATGGACAACGTAGTGTGAGCATCGACTCTGCTTCCGCAGATGGCTGGTCAAACTGTGAGCAGCGTAGTCGATCAAGAACCGAAGTGTATGCTAATGAGGCCATATTAAATGCTTACAAGTGCTTCTTATGGTGGTCCTCACCATACGCATCTTCCTGACATATCAGTAGGCAACCGCAGCATACATTCAAGAACGAAGCGGCAGGGGCCCCTCAAAGGAAGCACTCCAGAGAATGGCGTCGACTGATCTTCATGACGCCGCGGTCAATCCGATTATGCCGTTGCTGTTTCCCTTTCATCTGCCACGCCCTGCGGTTTCAAGCTAGCAGCTTCAAAGGGATCGGTCAAGGGGGAGAATCGGTCGACTCCATTGGCTGGAGGGTCTTCTTTGAGAGAATCTGCCGCTTCGTTGTTGAATTGTATCCGCCTATAGCATGAGTGTGTTTTCCTCAATGTGGTTTCTCGAGCCAGCGCCACACTCGGGATTTACAGAAAAGATATCTCTGCCGAGACTTTGAAAGAAAGACTGCAATGGGAGCATTTGGAAATCCGTCGACTTAAGTTGCGACTGAAGTTTTTTCACGCGATTTATCATTGTTCTGTTGGCATTGAAAGAGCGAAGTATATGCTGGCACCTCATTATATATCTGACCGCGTAGACCACAGTTTCAAAGTACGGGAGATTGCCTCAAAAATTGATGTATTTCAATTGTTTTTTTTTTTTCAGAACAATACGCGATTGGAGCAAATTGTCTTCAGACACTGCTTGTATTATGTCTAATGATGTTTTCTTTTCTACCTTATAATAACCATTTCAGTTTCGTGGTTCTGTGAAATGTTTATCTATTTTTGTTTTTCTTTGTTGTGATGCAATTCAGACTTGTTTCCGTGGCTGACACTGCTTATGTTATGTTTGTTTCTTATGTATAACCTCCCCCACTGTAATGCCGCTTGGCGCTGTGGGTAAATAAATAGACATGTAATGGTAAATAAATAGACATGTGGGTAAATAAATAGACATGTAATGGAAGGTTCCGCAGTGACTCTGCTTGTCTCCTGTGCATTCATTTGCTCGCCAATTTCTTCCTGACGCAGGGTCGGCGCCCAGCGCCGAAACACCGCCAGCATGCACAACAATGTGAACGCGGCCGAGTCGGCGGACTTGGCCCGCCGCCGGGCCAAGGACAAGCAGCTGCTCAAGTTCTTCGAGAAGGAGAAGGAGCGCATGCGCAAGCAGCTGGCCCTGGAGGACGAGTACGCGGACCCCATCAAGGAGTTCCTGCAGCCAGAGGAGGAGGAGAACGACGACCTCCGCATGAAGGCCATCGAGGCCCTGAGGGAGTGGGTACTGCAGCAGCCGCACTTCGTCAACTGCAGGACAGGTACTACGTGAACGACACGCGTGCCAGCTCTGAGTGCGCGAGCATACACACACCGTCAACGACCAGCCCGGAACGAATGCAACACGTGTACCGCCTCCGGTTGGAGATTTTTCACGCTGTTCGCATACCGAAAGGCACCGATAGTATAAACACCACAGTGATGACTGTGTAATAGAAATGCTTAATCATGGTGAAGAGAAGCAACAGTGATCGAATGCCAGAGTCAAAACGCCGTTACGATGTGTGTCCAGCCGTGGACACACATCTGCCCGGACCCATGGACGGCAAGTCCAGCATACGCATGGGACTACTACGCGGTAGCGTGGGATATTAGTGTTGTCAAACAGTGCCCGAATTTCTGCTTTAAAAAATTGGCAGTCGCTTAGCTCGGCTATGCTAGGATAAACGTAGCGAAAGCTATGGCATAGCTTGGTTAACCTTGGTTAATGTGAAGTCTCTTGGTCGCATTCCATCGTTCATCACAGGCCGTCTTCAATGCAGCAGGACTCAGGCCTCTCCTCCGGCTGCTGTCGCTGCTGCTAGCGGTCGAGACATCGGGCGTTAAACGTGCCCGTATCGCGGCGGCGTATTCACGGCGTTTAGCCAGTCTTTCGGCACGCTGTTCGTCTGCTTTCTGGGCGATTCGTTTCCTCTTACTCATTCCGATGTCGATTCCAGGCCTCCTTCCGCTTAGCAGACTTCCGCTTAGCAGCCTCATCTGTGGTTGGGGCGCACGCGAGGTGTCCTTTTCAATCCTCCGACATGTTATCAGGCATGCGACACAGCTGGCGAAGCGTGCGCAACGACGAGGCAAGCGGTGTGACGTCATACCAAAGGGCGGTGGCGGCTCCGCGGCAAGGCGCGCGGCCAGCGGCGGCGTGCGCCAGCTGCGGCGGTTGCTGGCAACGGCTCGAGGTCGGTCTCAGTGCATCCTCGGAGCACCGCCGCAGCGAAATCGCAAGTTCGTGGCCAATGTAGCTTTCGCTACAAAACTCCTAAGCAATGCGAGCTTGTCACTGCGTCTCACGTAAAGGCAGGTATTCCTACTGCGTTCCTACTTCTTTATGAGCAACCAGAGCCATGGCATTCTAACACCATGACGAGAACGTCAGGGTATCGAACAAGTCGAATTCCTTTCTTCCGAAAAGTTGTGCACGATCTAAAGAGGGATTCCCTATCACGCCGTGTAGCAAGGCACTTATGGCGTCCCTGAAGCTCGAACTCTCTTGAGGTTGAGCAGACCACCTTTCTTCACCTCCGTGGAGCTCTGGATCTTAAGGGACGCCGAAAGTATATCCCAATATACGGCTCAACAACGAACCCTGTGAGCCGGACACTTTTGACGAAGGCTGTGCTTCTTGCTGTCATGTTCCAAGAGGAAGCCAGTAGACTTGACATTGCACTGAAGAGTCACAAAAGCTTCCACTATAATATGCCGCACGTATTGCCGGCCAACATTCAGTCAAAGAATCTGCTTGCTTCCTCATCGTGTTCTTGTTTTTTTTTTGTTCAAGGAAGCATGGCAGGGATCATGTGGAAGGAGAAATCGGTAGCAGCAAGACGACAGCACTCTTTCTCAAATAGGTGATGTCTACACCATTCTGAAAGGCTACTTCCGCGTAGCTCAAGCTAGAAGTGTTGTTGGCTTTCGAAAGAGCACGCTTCAGGCGAAACGATTTTGTTACGCGATGGGCATAGTACCAGTAGTAACATTGCGTGCGTCTGCAGGTTCAGATGGTCCACATCCTCACGATCATCCGCCGGTTCGTCACGCGAAGCGTTTCGCAATGCAGCAGCAGCATCTTCCCAGCGGAGGTCATTGCCCCGATTTCCCCGGCTGCTATGCAGGCCGTTCGGAGGCTGCACTCTTGCTTTCAAGTGGAACTAATTTTGATCCGTTTCCGCTGCTGCGCTAGCCGGAAGAGAAAACGCGCGCACTTCCGTACATTTAAATGTTGCAGCCTGACATGATGCTTTCCTCTCAACTTGCAAATTCGAATTGCTGCATTATATAAGCAGTATAAACGTTCGGTAATAGCTTTTCTTCCCTTATTTGCAGTCTTTTTCTTCCTTTCCTTTCTTCGTTATTTCTTTCTCGCCCATGCCACCTTTTTCTTCTTGTCTAAGTATATTTCCTTCGTTTTTCATTCCTTTTATTTGTATCTCGTTTTCCGACACGCTCTTGTGTACAGGATAATCGCGGCGTGCAGCTATATGACGTCATTTCCTGTAGTCTTCACCGGCTATATGCATCCTTGCGTTCCAGTTTAAAATGAAGCGCCATCAACTCTGACCCCATTCGTCCCTTTTCTCTCGCTCGTTAACCTTTCAGCCACAGCATCTTTGGTTGCACAACTGTGCCGCTGTAACACAAGCAAGCCCCGCTCGAGCAGCTGTCACTCCGTTACGGCTCGCGGGGTAAGCCCAAGGCGCCACCCGGTTTTCTTCCGTCGGGGACTTTCTCAACCTCTGTGGAAAGAGGCTACACAGGCGCGGAAGTTGCCGCCGTACTTCCGGCAGTCACGTGGCACGGGAAATGGTTTTGTTTTCGTTTGCGCCGCACGAAGATCTCCGAACTCGAAGCGTGAAACGCTCACTGCATGCGTTGGCGAGACGTGCGCCAAGACCCACATACTGTGCCGCGGCGCTCCTCAGAGGAAATGAACACGCGTTGAGACGTGAATGCATTTTGATGCCAGCAGTGTTATGCAGTGTGCGACAACAGCATAACCCGCTTGTAGTTAGGCAATGGTCACAGTCATTATAACGATTCATAACTAGGTTAGTACAAGGCAGTAGGCCGCAATTAATAATAACAGCTTATAAATACGTCATTTAGCATTTGTTCTTGTTTGTTTCTCCTCCACATGATCCGTTTAGCCCCCCCCCCCCCCCCCCCCCCCCCCTCTGTCCTCATATTTTTTGTCACCTTCAATCTAAAGCATGTGATTAGGTTGCGCATAGCTGGTTAACTATAATTTATTCGCAGTCACACGCAGCAACAATTTCCTTTTGGGCCACATACGAGTATTGAGCTTGGAAATTGCCGTCCTTGATGCTCTTGCGGCAGTACCATCAAGTAATGAGAACAAATGACTGCAAGGCTGCTCACAATCAAGGGAAAAGAAAGAGCAAACACTTAGCTACACCAGCAATAATAAACAAGAAAGCTAAGTAACGATTCTTTACATATGTTGGTTTCATTATACTCCTGGCGCTGTAGGTTTGTATTTTTTCGGCCCCCTCTCAGTTCCCAACTTCCCATTGCGTACGCAGTCCTACGATACCGACACACACATACACACACACGCACGAAAAGAAAGAACAGAGCGTATGTTTCTATGTTTGGCCACATGGACTTCTCGGTCGCAACAGCACTGGTTGCGCTAGACAGCCGAGCTGATAAATAAACATCGTAATTCCTATTTCGGTATAGCTTCGCGTTCAAGGTGCGCGGTCGCGTGCGTAGAAAGCAAAATCGAGTCGCTATTTTTTGCAGCGATTCACGGCCTCGCCTCTCCTGAAGCCGCACCTCATCTTAGCGGCAACGAGCTGAAAGGCGCCCAATGGACTCGCATAATTACACGGCTTCAAGGTGCCGCCTATAACCGGACCTTTTACAACGGCCGTACCCTTCCTTTTCCCCAGTCTGCTCTTTGGTGCTGCCCGTGGCGGACCGTAAGCTGCACTCGCGCATACTCGCTTCTAGGGCAGCCAGTCAGTTGTGTACTCATCAGGGTCAAGTGTGCGCCGGCGTGAAATGTGAGGGTCACGGTGGAGGAAGCCTCTGTACCGGACGAAGGCCGCTCACTGGCCACCACCCCGTGCCTCGAATATAGAAATCACGACTAGTTGTACTCGTCGTCGGGATTGCCCTGGAGGCAACCTCGTATACAAAGCTTCCTCATTGCGTGGGTGGATTCGGCTCCTTCTTTACGCACTAAAAACAGAGAAGGCGACACAATGTTCCGTGCAGTACTACTAGATGCGTAAAAATGACCACCGCTCATGAACCACGTCAGACACATAGCTCGCAGAAGTTCAGTTCAATACCCTTGTCACACGGAAGATTGGGGACTAGCCCTATAACTTCTTTCAAGATGTCATATAGGGCTCGGACAGTGGGATCAGTGGTAGACACTGTGGGAAAGTGAAACTATCGACTGCTTTCGGTGAACTCTTTCTGGGCCTATAAAAGCCGCTGTAAAGAAACAACAGAATCTTCCAAATCAGCAGGGAAGCCTTACTTATCGTGGATTTGGAGGGGCAATTTTAGCCAATAGCATTTATTCGCCTCTTCATACTGAAAGATAAAGGCGAACATGGGTTCGTGTTCGTTCTGTTGTCCACGACTGCCATGTAATGTTGGTTACTTCTATGCTGTGAATACTGTTGGTTTACCTCAGTCTGTAGGACATTTGCGATGACGCAGTGGCCGTTCCTCTCACCACCCGGACGCGCGAGAGAGCGCGAATTTGAGGCATATGAAAGATGCTGGTATGTTGCCCGGGAACTAGGGTGTGGGCTGTAGGTCGTGAAAAACTTTTTCCTTTCGATGCTTTTCTGAATTCGTCGAATGCATGATAACGTGCCACGTCTTGGCCGAAAGCAACTAACTACAGTTTTTTGCAAGTAGTGAAAAGAAACTTAGAAGGTACAATAAAAAAAGAGGGCGCACTTTAAGCTCATACTTAGAGGAAGACGCAATAGAGTTATGGGTTAATTCCCATATATACACAAGGTCGTTTTCTAATTTACCGCCATATACATCCCTGGGAGTCGTCATACCCCTCCAGGCGCAGTGGTGCAACGATTAAGCGATGCGCCACTGCCCTGCGATTCCAAGTGCTCCCAGCAGTGGGCCTTGTGCCGTTCAAGAAAGAACTTATTGAAACGTAATGGTAGGTTAAAAGCGTTGGAGAGGTCCATGCCTTAATGATATAGCAGTGCACTGACAATATCTAGTATTGCAGGCACAGGTATAGGGAGTATATCACGCATAACTTGGACACAGGTTCAGGATCGTGAACCTGTGTTCGTTTGAACGCAGGTCCACAATCACGAACTACTTGAACACATTAGGTTGACGCAATCGAGTGAGCCTCTATCCTTTTTTTCTGTTTGAAGTGAATGCGTATTACGCTGCCAGCATCAGGTAAAAATGTTTTGAGCGGTTTGCCGAAGGTGTCTTTTTGTTGCGAAAGCAACACTACGCGAGTCGCCGAGCCATTTCGCATTTAGAGGAGCTGAGGCAAGGCCATACTTCGCATGCGTGAGGAGCAGTGACGTCACACGGCGCACAGCTAGCGCGCCACCGCCGCCGCTGCTCGGGTGACTCAGATGTGCCGCCGCCGCGCTCGCCAGTTGCGCATGCGCAGTAGCGGCGCATAGATAGCGTCAGCGCTCGTCCTGTTTGCTCTTCGTCCTCGTCTTTAGCGCTCTTTATTCATTATGTCACCGAACCAATTAGCCAAGATGTCTCTTCTTTTGGAGTATGTTCTAATGCACGGATTTCTGTGCGCACAAAGCTTAGAAACCCAAGGCAATCTAATAAAGCAAAGCTTCCCTACACAACAGCCCGTATTGCCCAGGGCGTTGAGCTGTGATGACTATGCCATAGTGTCCTTCAGTAACACCACTACTAAAGGACAACATGCTTTCAGAGACTTTGAAATTTAGTTACTGCATGCCCGTTCCGAATTTCTTGAACGTTTTGAGACGTCTGTGTTTGAGTTGCATAGTTTTATGAAGTCTGTTCTTGCCGCATGCGAACTCTTCTAAAGACAGCGATTGTGTTAAAACTTACGGCTTCACTCTGGTAAAACATCATTATTTTTTTTTAGCTCCGCTGTACCATTTGGCTTCTAGTCGTCGAGGTGGCTCGGTGCCTATGGTGCTCGGCTGTTGATCAGAAAACGCGGGCTCAATCCAGGCCGTGGCGGTCGCATTTCGATGGAGGCGAATACTAGGGGCCCGTGTATTGTGCGATGTCAACACACGTTAATTAAAGGACCCCAGGTGGTTGAAATTACCCGTAGTCCTCCACTACAGCGTCCCTCATAGCCTGGGTAGCTTTGGGACGTCAAACCCCTTAAACGAAACCAAGCCATTTTGGCTGCTTCTTTGGGCTTGCTTCGGCTATTCTGCTCATTTTGATTCTTTCTCTTTCGGTGCCTATTGCAGATGACAAATTCCTGCTCAGGTTCTTGCGCGCTCGCAAGTACTGCATGAGCGCTGCCCAAGAGACCCTTGACAAGTACCTGACCGTCAGGACACAGTATCCCATCTTCTTCAAGTGCCCGGACATCTACGATGAGTCGCTGCGTGATCTCTTGTCTAAGGGGTGAGTTCTTCAGAAGCTAGCACTAGCCTGCAGTTACTAGAGCTCACATAATCCTTGGACTAGTGAGCGCTAAGCATCCAGTGTTTCATCAATAGGCGCAGAAACGTACACCCGCAGTCAAAAGTTTGTGGAACGCAATATCAGCGAAAAAAACAAAAAGACAACTTCATCGCCTTCTTTGCATGGAGGCCAGAATAAATGTACACCGGCGCCAAAATCAGAGCGTGCGAATTACGCAGGTCACCATTAAATATCAACGAATGGACGTGAATGCAAATACATTACATTTCTTCCCCAAAGTAGCCTTCCGTAAACTTGTGACGGAGGGCGTATGGGCTGTCAGCAGAAGGTCGCAACAGCCGCGTTGCATGCGGATATCGTAAGTAGGTGTAGATTATCGCCCGATACCTTTCATCGTTCAAAGTTTACGAAGTTATCGTTCACGTGTCCGCAGTATCCAATAGAAAAAAAGCATGGTGGATTGGCGGCGGAAGTGCACGATAGGAATGTGAAGTAGCTGTAGAAGGAAAATTCACTATAACCAAAGGGCAGTACAAATGAACTTTTGAAAACAGGGTGAATTGCAAGGCAGTAATTGTAAGAGCTGAGATGAATTATTTTTTTATAATAAAAATCAGCGACTCCTCGTTTTATGCGCGCGCTCTTACCACGTATTCATCCATCCTATTCTTAGTGAGCTGAAGATTCCGAGTGAATTGCAGCAGCCGCCTGGTAAGTATAATGTAGGCGCGTGGTCTGCCCCTGTAGGATTTGAAGCGCCTGTGAGTTGGAGAATATTCCGACGGATACGTGCTAGTCCGCTTTCTTCACTGTCTCCTAATGCCAAAACGAGCATCTCAAGATCCTTCAAGAAGTGAGGAACCGCATATTTTTTTTTTACGGTTGCCACCATGCAATGCTGTTAGGTGCATAACAGTATTATTGGAGATTGAATTACGTACACTGTTGTCGACATACGCGATCTAAATTATGCTTGCTTTCAGAATAAGCTTATCGCTGCCGACGGGATGGGATCGCAATCCAGTAGCAATTCCTGTCGCTCTTTTAAGCGCCAAGCTGTGAGCGTTGTGCGGCTTTGGTGTATTTAGTGCGCACCTTAGCGAGGTGCTGAATGCATTCGTAGTTTTTGGTCTTAAATTTTGCGAGCCGACATTGAAATAAGAAACTCTTATTCTCTCACGGTGCTGCGTAGCCAGGTGGCAAAAAAACGCAGCCTTCTCTAAAAGCGACAGGAGTTTCGTCGGGTGCACGAAGTTGTCAGCCATATGCCCGGCCAATCGACAAGTCAACATCTATACATCTTGGTTAAGCGGTTTTCCTAACATGTCATTTCTTAATATTCTGAACTGAATGAGTAGTTCTGGATCCAGCGAAAAAAAAATGGGACAATGTATGTTTTGACAGCGCAGAATTAATTTTCGGTTCTTTCTTTTTCCAGGTACTTCTTTCCACTGTTTAAGAAAGACAGCCAGGGACGCACAGTCGTGTTTAACGTAGCAGGTACGTCTACTTCTGCACAAATGAAAAAAAAAAAAACATTTTCTCTCAGTGTTGCGGTCGTAGGATCAAGAAACACGTATCATATGACATTACGTTTACGTAAAGTAAGCTTAACGCCATGCTGCCATTTAACGTCACGCTCAAGCATCAGCACAGCACGTTTCTCAAACTGCTCAGCACCCATAACTATTACAACGTCTTTTTACGTTCAGTTTAAATTCCATGTTGCAGTTTTCAAAGATGAGGGGTTGCATTTGTCAGCTCATCTAATATGAAAGCCGCACAGCGGGAATACGTGTCGGGTCTTACGTGATGACGCCACGATGTATACGGAAAATTTTCAGCACTTAGCGAAACGGCGTCTCAGTGGAGGAAAAAAAAAATTGCACAATCGTTAAATGGCTTAAGGATATTAGAAAATTTTACTCAACTGGAACCATTAACGCTGTTGCTGTAGTGACTACCCAGGGGAACTGTGTGTGCATCACTGTTGCCCTCGACAAGTGCCAAGAAGCAGTAACACAATAGTGTCTAATGCAATGCACGATGCACCACAACAAAAGAAGAATTGTTAAAGAAATTTCAGGGTTCACTTATAGCTACTCGAAGTACAATGCCCAAGTTCTTCAAGCGCAGAGAAGAAAACAAATCGTCCGATATTCCTTGTTCTTGCCTCAGCGCAACACAAAGTGTCCTTATGTGGTACATAACGCTAAAGAAAATATAAGCTGAAAAATTGCAAGGCGCGAAAATAATGATTTATCAGCACACTTGTCTGTATGACCACGGTGGCGCGGTTTGCAGGGAGAGAGAGGAGGAAAACCTTTATTAGTTCCGAAGAAGAAGAAAAACTGAACTTTAGGTTGACGCTAAGTGCTCAAAAGACCTTGCTTCGTGATGACCTGGGTGCGTCGCTCTGGGGATCGGTGTTGTACAGCCAGGTTCGAGCTGAGTTGCAGCTGAGTTTCAGCTCTGGTTTAGGAAGAGCCCATAGGATGACATGGGCTTTATCGGCGCGTTGACCGCAGAGGGCGCAGTCGAGGCTAATAGCTACAGGGAAACATGGAGGCATAACGGACGGCGTAGGGAGAGACAATGTTTGAAGCTGCTGCCAAAGAACTGTTTTAGATTTCGTGAGAGATTTGTGATCCAGTGGAAACCGCAGTCGTTCGAGTTATAAACGCATTGTGATGACGTGGTACGAAACCAACCGGTCTTTCGAGGGAAATACTGCGTTATATTCGGCCAGCGGCCCTGCTCGCTGGGTGCGTGAGACCTCGAGCAGCGTTGTGTGCGGTCCCTGTTTCTCGGCACGTGTGCAGTGTGATCGGGGGGCTATTGCACATTCCTCTGCCTCTTCCGGGGTGCTAATACGAACGGTTTTGGATGCAAGAAGGGACCCAGTGGGATTCGCATCTGGCCTAGCAACAGCTGACTGCTGAGCATTCAGCGGCGTCGACGGGTGGGGTGTGTTCGTGATCCTGGTATTTTTTTTTTTTAGGAGAGCCTTGGCGCGTGCTTCTCGCCGGTCAATGCAATGAGCCGAATGCATGTTCTTGGTTATCGGAGGAATGGATAGCCTGCTTTGAATATGTGTGGAAAATGAACCCTTTTCTGTGAAATCCGATTCGTACGTGATGTGCGGTGTGGAAAAAATGGGATGACCAGTAGAGTTGTATGCAGGAATTCATATCGTACTGTGTCGCCAGATGCGCATCTACTAATTCATCTAGCGTCTTGTAAAGTCCCAACGCGAGGACACACTCTGTTGGAGTTCGGGTACAGAGACCTAGAGCCATTTTGCAGGCTCTAGGTCTCTGTGCCCGAATAGGCAAAGGCATACCTCCGCCTGTGAAAGGCGGAGGTTGGGGAACTGTAAACTCTCGCTAAACGTGCGCAGAGAGCTTGACTACGGCTGCCTGTACCGTGTAGCTGGGCAGCGCAAACGGAATGACGAAGCCTCCCTCGTTGACGAAGGGGAGGGGCTGACGCAGGTGCCCTGGAGCCTCGCATCCACAAGACCATCGACATCTACCGAGCGTTCTCCATGAGCTTCGAGGCCCTGCTCGAGGACGAGGAGAACCAGAAGAACGGCCTCACGTACATACTTGACGAGAGCGGATTCAGGCTAAGTCACTTGGCACACGTCAACCTTAGGGACGTCCAGCGAGTCATGATCAACGGAGAGGCAAGTGCTGCCCTCGCTTGTCGCCCTCACCACATGCTCGGGAACTCGCGCCTGTTATCGTGTAAGAAGGCATTAACCTCTGGTGCAAGGAGGCCTAGGATAATTTTGTTGGCGCCCAGAGAGAATCAAACGTAATGCGAGTAATTAAGGTATCAGCGGCCTATAATATGTGCTGCACAAACTTGACGGTTGGGCATGAAAAGCTTCACGTGCTGGTGCTTCGTATAGCCTGGGGAGTATTCTTAGGTGCGGGACGATTACACAACACATCGAAGCAACTGTTTTATTCTGAATTTAACTCATTTGATTATACTGCACTTCATATGAAAAGGACCATACAGCAGGACAGTGAACTTGGATTTGTGAGAGGCGCGAATAATGTGACCAGGGAAAAAGAAACACTCAATGAGTGATTTTTCGCCACTCCTTCCATATGCCCCTCTGTAAGATATCTCGCTATGTTCATAATATTCCACCAACTGTAACCATGTTTCGTCCACTACACGAACTATAAGGAAGCCTTTATAAATCCGATTGGTTACTATGTCTAGTCTGTTCGTCACATTCCGCACGCGGGTGGGCCCAGTTGGAGCGTACGAAGCAAATTTTTAGTATCGCGTGCCGATTAAAAAAATCCGCACATGTGTTAAATTCATTCGGTTAGACCACAGAAGGATACAAAGTAATGTGGATGCTACCAAGCGTCCGTAAAGTGTAGTGCTCACATAATGTAAGAAGAAGAACAACCGAACAATCGCGAATAAACAGGTTTAGGCAGGGCATATAATATGAAGGCTGTTAAGGTAACGATTAAGGTAACAATCGGCCGTAAAGGTAACAGACTGAATTACAGTGGTGAGCAGCCTTGTCTAGAGCGCTTGAGCAGTGCGCACTTGGTAACAAAAACCGAAATTAGAGAGCAGCCCCTCATTACAGGGCAAAGTTTTCGTGCCTGCTTTGTTTACGAGGCTATCTGGCACTACTTCCGTGCAAGCGTTGCAGCTGGACCCTAGAGGCTGCCACAAAATCTGGATTTGTTTGCAAGGAAGTGCACCGCCCGAGCGCTCTAGACAAGGCTGCTCACCACTGTACAAGAGAAGGCAAGTTTAGCAGGGAGCGGCAGAACGTTTAGTGGGCGGATGAGATTAAGATGTTTGCGGGGATAGAGTGACCGCGGCTGGCACAAAACAGGGTTAATTGGAAAGGTGTAGGAGAGGCGTTCATCCTGCAGTGGCCGTATCAAGCTAATGATGATTATATTTAACCACAACAACAAAACAGGCGAAGTTTGACTTTCTAATAACTTCACTTGGGCGTTTGTTTATCCGTAAGAAGTTAAAATTAACGCTTGACGCAGTACTCATTTATATATTAGATGTTTGGTGACTAAAAATGCTCCTTCTTCGCACGTATGTGAAGGAGCGGGAAGCGTGAAAGTACCGTTTTTTTTTTGTTTTTAATTACGCCCCTTTTCTGTGAATGAGGGTATTCTTGCGTAGCTGAACGTTTAGTTCCGTTCTTAGAAATAAAAATATGCTGCATGTTTCCTGGATTTAATATTCTCTTGGAGCTACTCGGGGACAGCTCCTTTATAACTAACTGCCTTAAGTTATTTGAGGCAACAAAATAAATGGTGGACGGGACATTTCTACATTTGGCTTTTCAGTAAACTGGCCGTTCTTTAGGATTATACTCCTCAGGGAATCGTAAGTACTTTTCATTCTTGACATATCGACAAGTTAGAACACATTTGTTTTACACCCAACGCTACTTTTGAAACTCCACAGTACAGAAAACTGAACTTTACACATAATTTATCAACATTGCGTGCGTTCAAAACACACTGAGGTCTTGAGAACAATGTGAACAATTTCATTAATTCACAAATCGTCTGAAACACGCTGAACAACTTCTTATTAAGCGTATACCTTCAGTACACTAAAAAGCAAGCGTCTGGCAAAGTTCTTTTTCACTGCTAAGTAATAGAAGAGGACGAGCATCTCCGGTCAAAAATACTTCATCACTTTTTCTTTCTCATAAAATATTCGCCCTCTCACGAAACAAGATTCAGTCCAATGCTTTCTAAAAGTGCTCGTGTTCGACACAAAGTAATCAATGAAATCTGTCGACCTGGTGTAGTTCCGAAAGATCAACCATGGCTATTTCAGGCACTGTATATACATTAGACCGACCCCAGGTACCCTCCTGTCGACACTGCCGTTCATTTGCCTGCCTTCATACGCTTTCTTCTCTGCATTGAACGGCCGGTGAAGCATGTGGAAAGCTTCCTATGCTTGGCTAGCCATTAGCCGCCATGCTTTGTCCTTTTTTTTTAATTTTCTACGCTCTCAATGGTGCGATTGAAGTAACCCACACAAGAATTAGGCACAAAGAAAAAGAGACACACTGGCGCCAGCGGATATTGTGTTCTTTGTGCCTTGTTGTGAAGTCCGCGTCTTTGTTCGCGCAATTTTAAGTTCTAGGAAGAATGCACCAACTGCACCCTGAACAAGTTTTTCTCTCTTCACTATTATTACGCAATTTTCTTGCCTTTCACAAAGAACAAAGCAACTAAAAGTGGCATTTCATTTTTACAAGTGCAACAGAAGCCAGGAAGAGTGGTGAAGCGTTGATAACAACACAGCAAAGGGAGGGTTCCGTCAACTACTTGGGTTAGCCTTAGAGTTCCTGTTTCGTTTTACTGCTTCAGTGCGTTTGCACTATACGAGCGACAGATATCAACAAAAACACAGAACTGACAACTAACAAAATACGTCAATAGGCAAGGGCACTACACCTACATAATTTCATTTTTTCTATCACAAAGCGTCTTAGCAGCCCGTAAAAAGCTTTGAAGACGTTCCGGACGAACGCTAAAACTACTACTTTTTTAAACCTTTAGCATCACCCTCCAACTCGCCATCACATCCTTTGTTTAACATGAAACTTGCTGTTAGTGGTAAACGACTGAATCACGACAGGTTAATATTATCATTTAAGCGATTAGTACACTTACGTTAACACCTTGAATTAACGACTATAAGACAACCCTTTCGGTGGTGGATAACATAGAATATCTTTTTGCGCACCAGTGGTGAAAGAACCGGCATGTGTTTCGGCCTTATGGCAGTGTTTGCGACAAGGAACACGTCCTTCAGATTTTTTGCAGAAGCGACATCTCTTTAGATACGGAGTTGAAGAAGGATGGATGAAAAGAAAAGAATGTTGTAAGTACTACACACTGCTCAAGGACCGACACCCAGGATATCCGTGCAGCTCAGAACCCGCAAAAGTAATCATTTTGCCCTCGAATGACAGCGGCTACAGTAAGTGCTGGTGACGAGAGTGCGGTTCTAGACCCGTTGGAGCCCAAATCATCGGGCTATGAGCTCAGCTTTTTAAACTACTCGGCTATCACGTCACTCGGGTGTTAAATTTATGAATATAAAATCCCGTAGTGCTGCCTGACGTCCGGGTATATTTCGACAACAAAAGGAAAAAACAAGCCCAATGGTAAGCATTTTTGAAAAAACATGTATACAGCAAGGATACTATTCCACTTAAACTGTCTTGTCAAGGTGGTTCCGATGCAGTCTATATATTTCAACAATCAAGAAGCAAACTTAGCGTCGAGGCTTAATTTGTACATCGTCGCCACGATGTACTACTTAAATCGGAGCTCAACTGAAATTCGTGCTCCAGCTGGTGTTGTACTGGCTGCGGAAAAATTTGGACATACTATAGTGATGGTTGCAACTGCACGCGCTCATATGTGATATGACAATACAAATACCCAGAATTTACAGGTAGCCCTACGGTGCGTAGTGGTTAACCAGCGCACTTCACGGCTAGCCATCATGTGGAACGCTGTCTACTGTCTACTGTCGTAGAGGCTGCTAACATTGCGAAAAAATAAATGAAAGCATTGAAATGTTCGTTCGAACGAGTTTAAAGCTAAAAGAACGATCATAGAAAGACGAACAAAAAAGCGCGCGAGTTAAGTCCTCGTCATGCAATGGTGCGCACTCTGAGCAGTATGTTAGGACCGCACGAACCAAAATGGTATACTAGCAACCGGAAACTGGTAGCGCTATTTGTACCAGGTGCAATTAGAAACAAACAAAGAACTTAGTGTATGTGACGACTGACGACAGCTGCTATGCTGCCTCCCAACGTTTCTCACCCGCAGAAAGGCTGGCCCATGCGCCACAAAAACATCCACTGGGTGAACGTGCCGAGGTACATCTCGGCCCTCTACGAGCTGGCGCTAAGCATGTTCAGCCGGAAGCTGCAGAGCAGGGTAAGGAAGAGAGAACTGTGTGCTGCGACTCGTGTCCGAGGAGTCTCCCCCAGTTCCAGCTCATCACACGGCTCTCTTCCAGATGTTCGCCCACTTCGAGGTGTCCAGCCTGCACGAGCACATAGACCCGGAGATCCTGCCCCTGGAGTTTGGCGGGAGCATCTCCATCAAGGAGATGGCAGGTGCGAAACTCGTGCGAAACTAGTATACCCGGCATAACTGCCGACCGCTGATACCTATGGCAGAAAAAAATTGCGAGGACACTTTGGCAACTAAAGGTTGGAGAGACGAAAGCTGAGAACACTACGCCGTGACGACTTCCGGGGGATGTGACGTCACACTGTTCCCGTGGCTGTATCGATACCCAAATTATACGTCTTTCGGGAATCTTAAGTGTTAATTACACTTAATTACAAATTTTTCCATCTAATTTGACACGAATCCGGCGTTTTTCCGACCATTCTGTGACCATTTTCACTATGCCTTGAGGACTTCCTTTGGATGTGACGTCACACCGTTCCCTTTGCTATATCGACCTCCGCGCAAATTCGGCGCAATTCCAACATTTTTGCCTAGAATTAATTAACTAATTACTCTACAGTCATCAATCTTGGCTTCTAGGTTCATTCTTTCCTCTTTTATCAGAAGCAACCATAGGTTTCTTTCTATCTTTTTTAGTTCCCGAGTTAAACGAGTGGGACACGCTTTGTTAACGGACGTACGACAGTATGAGCCATTGAAGGCTTTCGCCTTAATAAGCTAGTTGCTCACGGAAATCCCTCACAGAGGACAGAAAGGAAAAAAAAATAACCACAGCAGAGATATGACGTAATGCTGATTAGTGATGTAGGTCTGCATCCAGGATGGCTTTTGGACGTTTAGATATTGACTGAGATGTCTGCACAACGTACCAGCAATATTGTTTGGGTTATAATTGATATCTTATAACGCACCCTTGAGAAACATGTGAACTACTCTGGATATCCATCATCATCATCAGCCTGACTACGACCACTGCACGGAAAATGCCTCTCCGATGCCTCTCCAGTCAACCCTGTCCTTTGTCAGCTGCAGCCACCGTATCCCTACACATTTCTTAATCTCATCCGCTTACCTAACTTTCTGCCGCCCCCTGCTACGCTTGCCTTCTCCTGGAATCCAGTCAGTTACCCTTAATGACCAGCGGTTATCCTGCCTTCACATTACATGCCCTGCCCAATCCCACTTCTTCCTCTTGATTTCAACTAGAATATCATTAACCCGCGTTTGTTCCCTGATCCACTCAGCCCTCTTCAAATCTCTTAACGTTACACCTATCATTTTGCTTAGCATAGCTCTCTGTGTTGTCCTTAAGTTGAACCCTCTTCGTTGTCCTCCACGTTTCTGCCCCACAGGTGAGTACCGTTGAGATACAGCTGTTGTATACTTTTCTTTTGAGGGATATTAGTAAACTTCCATTCATGATCTGAGAGAACCTCCCAAATGCGCTCTACCCCATTCTTATTCTATTTATTTCGCGCTCGTGATTCGGATCCGCGGTCGCTGCCTGCCATAAGTAGACATATTCCCTTACCACTTCCAAGACTTTGCTACCAACTGTAAACTGCTGTTTACTTCCGAGACTGCTGAAAGTTACTTTAGTTTTCTGCATAGTAATTTTTAGACCCACCGTTCTCCTCTGCCTGTCTAGCTCATTGATCATGTTTTGCAGTTTATTTTAATCTGCGAATTGCAGCGTACCATAAATGTCCGAGGCATATATTTACTGCTCGACGCAGAAAGCATAGGAAAACGGGAGTTTTTGTTTTACCAGGACGTGATAGAGGCTAGTTTCTCGCTTATTATTTTTTTTTTTTCGAAAACAACACGGTTGACGGCAGTACGCAAGTGCTGTCACTGTCTTTAAAACCCAACGCAAGGATGTTGAACGAATATTTTAACGTATGCCCAACATAGTCATATGCCGAAATTTATTATCGGAACATAACGTTTTTAAACGAATGAATGTCTGGACAAGAGTAAAAGGCCTCTTCAAAAAGCTAAGTATTGCCATACTCCCATACCCAACACATATCAGTCGTCATAAATTCACAAATTGAGAGCATGGGCACACATCAGTCGTTATAAATTCACAAATGAGAAGCATGGGTTGTTGACTTTCTTTTCATATATACTGCGCCCAGCCTTCGTATCCAAAGGAGACGAACTTATTTCAAAGAAAATTTCGACGACACAGCAAAATAAGGCTTTCCAAAAATGCGCTCCATCTACTCTAATGCAATTACTCAACTACACACCCATGGACACGCAAAAAATGTCCGGTGATGGCAGTGACAGCGAAATAGGTCGGTTACGAAGCCTAATTTCCGGAACACAGGGTGCGTGATTTTTGCGTGTTTTTGACGACCGTTCTTTTACCAGGTAAGCGCAACAGTCGTCCCCATAAGTGCCCTGTACAGGGTGTATAATGTGACGCTAACGCTGCCCTCCGCTCTGCACCCAAGCTGCCTGGATCAAGACGCTCGAGGAGCAGCGGGACCTGCTGATGTCTCACGACCTGATGGGCGTCGACGAGAGCAAGCGGCCCAAGAAGGAGAAACGCCACGGCTACGGCCTCATGAGGCTATGGCGCAGCATCACGCGGTTAGAGGTCTACTGATCGCCGCCCCCTGGACTGACTTGACGCCGACCACACCTTCGCTGCGACGCCACACCTGTGCTATAGAAACGTGGAGACCCGCGTCCACGCTTTTTTGTTACTCTCATGCGCACCCCCTTTTTTGTTTTATATTTTTTTGTTTTTTTGTTACGTCTTAGCGATACTCTCGCGCATCTGCGGGACAGCCACTCAACCAACGCAAGAAAAAATATATACACCTTGTTAATTACAAATAATAAACGCACATATCTTTTTTTCACTCCGTATGACTTGGATGGCAACGCCTTTCATCGGCTTCAAACAAACCCTACGAACAGGAAGAGTGGTAAGTACCGCATGCAAGCTATTAAACTAGCGTAGGATTATGCGACTGCTGAAATCTGAAGAAAAAAAAAAGCACGTGCTCTTGCACGGTTCCGCTCGTAACACAGCTCCGGCATGAACAAAAGCCTCATCTGCAGCCTTTCGACGCACACATTCTACTTTTTTTTTAGCATGAATGTGCATTTATGCAGTTGAATTGCACTGGGAATGCCCACCACACAATAGCGTTTACAGTAGGCTGTATTGTACATTACTCACCTAAGGGGCCTAAACTGGGAGGCGAGCAATGAAGCATGAAATCTGATTAAGGAACATGCAGCGAGTTTGAGATAGACAAAACGAGAGTTGGGTGGATTGAAAATCAAACGCTTGGTAATGGTGTTCGACTAGAATAAAGATTGTCACGAAGTGAACTTCGGTAGGACATGTAATTATGGATAACAGATACCCTAAGGTTTTTAGGGGGTAGCAGAGTAGACAGTAAGGGAAGGACTATGTAGCTGGTGGGTGGCAGGGGCAGGCAGACACGTGAGGAAACGAGGTTAGGATATCTTCAGGGACAAGGCGGACGTGGCTGGTGCCGCACCTGTCTAATTGGAGATCACTAGGACTTTGCCCCACTGGAACCCCTGGGCATTCGCCCTGAGAAAATTCAAATATATTAGCCTACTTAGTCATCGACGACTATTAGCTATTGCATACCCTCTAACAGGGGAGCGCCATTGCGGGACCAACACCTTGAGAGAGTTTTGCTTCTCGACTGCGCTTTCACTGACGTATTTTTCGAACACCGACATCACGAGTTCAAGCAGAGCATACAAAACCTCTACGTTACCGCCTTCAAACCGGCAGCATTCATTAGGTCCATATAGGGCTTACGAACGATGCAGCAGCATGTGCTAGTGGTGAGTTGCCGGTCAGCGAAAATTTCTTGTAGCGAAGCTTGGCATGAAAAAAGGCACCGAAGAACAGCATCTTGGGCGCGGCGGACGCCTCCGACTACACGCAATCTTAGCTATACGTCTGGCTAAGGCGCCTGTCAATCAGCTAACAATAACCCCTTAGATCTAAATAAACTTTACTACATATTCGTTAGGCGTCCTTTACAAATGAACAGGTTTACCACTGATGCTCTGGTAATTAAGACTACGATAATCGCTGGTTTGAAAGAACCTGCATCTGTTCCTGTATAATATGCTGCACGCGTTGCCCCTCGTAGACTATTACCTTTATTAAAAGATTGTATCGGTTGCATCTGCAGGACCAGTATCTCCATTTATACGCGTGTAATACAGGATGTCGTCCTACGCAACGGCCAATGAATTTTATGTGAGAATAACAGGTCAAATACAGATTGATTGTTTATCTAATAACAAAACAGATAAGCCACCGCATATGTCTATTAGATGTGGCATTCAGCAACAAGGAGGGTTATGGTACGAATGTATTCATAAGACCGCATTTGCTGCTATTAGAACTGACAAAGCTAAAAATCTTATTTGTAACATTGCTACAAATACGGACTTGTATCAGTATGGAGGATCTTATACAAGCCAGCATTTGTACCGGTGTGTGTGTGTGTTCCTTAATTCTATATCATGCGTCTAATTTTTAATACGCTGAAATTAAATACTCAAGCTACAACGACTAACCCAGCCTTACATTGCGAAGTGCATTCAGACCACAGTGGACCCTCTACAAAGTACTTTCAGAAGGCCTAATAACTGTTTATGTTGGATTCATAAGAAACCAAAAAAGATAAACACGGTGTCTCACCTAAGACTTTGCACAAATTTTAAAAACAGGCTTTTTTAGTTAGAAGAGCGCTTTTTGGGGCATAGCATTGTTAGCGGTGCAGTACATCAAAATGCGGCTAAGAAGGGCTAACTAGCTGGTTGGTTAACTAATATTGAATGGTTAACTTTTTAACTATAACTTTCAAGCTTTTTAATTACTGAGAGGCGTGTAGACAACCGTAAGCACTATCCATATCAGTTTATAAAATTCCGGAAACATGGAACAAATTCTGGCTACAGCGCACCAAAATTCATGCTCTTTCGAGTAGTTTGCAGGCAAAGCAACCTCTCCAGTGCACGTAACTCGTCGAAATGGTCAAAATTTACTGGGCCACAGCGCCGAGGGTGACCCCGCGAGGGTGCGCGCTATTGCCATTCACTTGCTTGTGTTGAAGCAGAGAAGGGCCCCTAATTGCATACAACGCATGTTCTAAGTGGTTTTCTGCTGTGTTTTACAGAATAATCATTTCAGCATAATTTTCATAAAAGGGCTCAAAAACAACTGCTGAAAAGAAGTTTTCTGAACAAGAGAAGGGCAAATTCGGAGTTCCACATCGAAAAAGTCATATCCGAAATTCACATGCTGGTACTGACAAAATTATTTGCATTAATTTTTCAGTACATAGTGGCGTAGAGCTGCTCTATAACATGTAAAGAATATAACAGACAGGATAGCGCTACTCTTTGCGCGGATAACAAACCTATGCGTTTTTGTCCGTCTGCGTTCAGGACAATTTGGCTAATTAAAAAAAAAACTCTTCATATGGAAAATGCATATGAATGCATAAATAAATGCATATTACGATGAAAAACACAAGACAACTCAAAGTTCCCGTAAAAAACGTACACAGGAAGTTAGCTGACAAGGGTTGGGAAAATGAGGGGCTCGTTATGACACACATATAAAGAAGGCCAACAGTCATCTAAACCGTGGAAAGCACAGGAGAACTTTTTTGAAATTTGAGTTGTTGATTACTGGGAAATTAGTATTGTAACCCCTTTATGACTGAAAAATAATTCACAAGAACGTAGAATACAGAACAGCCACATGCCGCCAGTAGGATCCGAACCCACGGCCTTCGTATGTCGCGCACGGTGCTCTGCCAACTGAGCTATGGCGGTGGCTGTGTGATAACTTGGCATACACGAACGACACCATCGTTTCTGATTTTCGGGTTACACAACGACTGGTTGTTGCCCTAAGGTTGCTCGTTGTCAGGCAAGTATGCCTTACAGAGGTTGCCAGATTACAAATCAGAATAACCTACTGAAGGAACAATTTCTTCATACTCCCACTGGAATGAGCTTCAGGTCATCCGTAGGTACTCTCCATGGGGTACAGCAACTGGATCCGTATTCTGAGGAAGGCTCCACCAGGCAGACGCACTAATATGTCCACCTCGACTGACAACCACATCGACCATTCCACCTGTTTTCCACAACTGTCTTAGCTGATGATGCTGGCTAACAAACACGAGAGTTGCGTTCTTCAGGGCACTGGACGAGCTTGGCACAGCAAAATGCGCGGGCCGAAGACTGGCGAGGTGATTTCGTTACCGCCTACGCCAGAAGTGATTAGGCAAACTTTGGCGATGTCGCCAGGGATGAGTTGGCTGACCAGGTGATTAGACGCTGACTCTACGCTGCATCAAGGGGGCTGGGACGTTAATTGCTTTACTACGAGAAACAGGATGATGATGGATGATGATAGATCTTCTTTATGGCGCAAGGGCATCTGTGGCCAAAGAGCGCCATGGCACAAGGTTGTTTCGTCTACTCGAGATGGATTTCCCAAGCATTCACCCTAAATAAGCCGAACACCAGATCAGGATAAAGCTTGTGCCCATTATCCCCGGCTGGTAGCCGGCGGCACTGGGGATCGAACCCCACACATCCCGCATGGGAGGCGGATGCTCAGACCACTAGGCCACCGCTGCGGTACCCACAAGAAACAGGGGAGTGAGCGGCTCCGCTTTGTCAGCTTCTGTGGAAACGAAGGTTAGAGGTCTTGATATGATGACGACATTGATTCATGTTAAGATTATAGTGAGCTCCTCCAATTTCAAGAAGCTGTTGCCCAAAACCTTCTTCGGAGAACTTTTTACTGAACTAACCATTCGGTCCCAGAATCAGCTCCTCCAGGCGGCTCTCTCGATGGTAAACTTCCATGTGATCTGGTTGTTCATGAAATAACCCCGGATTTCTTTCCGAAGCAGCGCGGTCCACAGCCTTTTCAGATCTCTGGAAGCATTCTGAAACGCCCTGGCGGTGTCCAAAAATATGATTCGACAGACTCCTCTTCTGGAAATGGACATTTTGTATACGATACGAAAACTGGAAGTAGACATGTCAGTCACCAGCTCTGAGTGGACTGCACATCAAGATGAGGATGTATTATCTCTTGTTGCGTTGATCCCTTGTGTTCGAAGGCCCGATGAAATCGATGTCTGTCACTTTGAATGGCGGAGCCTGGGTTACTCTACACGAGGTAAAGGAATGAATGAAAAACTTTTGTTGCTCAGCAGAGGTCCTGGCAAGCTTGGTGGGTGGAGCCCCTATTTCAGGGCACCTGCGGCTGCCGTGGCGATACAGGCCCGGTCGATCAGTCTAGGTTGTTCTTACAAGTGATCGCTGGAAAGCGCTGCCTCCCACTACTCCGTTGTGGCATTTGGTATATGCATCTGAGGGAGCAAAAGGATCAGTGGCAGTACAGCAGTTGAAGCGGTTGCATATGGGACATTTCTTCAGAGCTTTTTTGCCATCTGTGTTTCCCGAACTGTGCAAGAACCGCTGCACCCATGCCACAACTTGAACAAGTATAGGGAGAGAGCTATGATGCTGCAGAGGTAAAAAAGTTTCCTCTATTGACACGTTGTGTATTTGTACTGCTCGTTTTTCTTGATCTGCCGCGGCCACCTCAGCCCCATCTTCGTGTATTGGCCAGGCGATGGGTGGTTCAGTCAGCCTAGAAGGTCCATTCCACCAAACGCGTTTTTCTTGATGGCTTTTTCACCAACTCTTCTAGTCATAAAGTACGCAGGATTCTCTCCTCCAGGGCAGTGCGTGAATCCAGAGTTTTAGATCCGTCCGCTATTTGAATTTACAGCCCCCGATGCGCCACTTAGGATTTCCACTGTTGCGCTGACCTGCGAACCCGGTGTAGCACAATTATGGAATCAATCCAGAGATACCATTTGGCAGTTGGTACGCTCAGCGATTGCCTCAAATATTCCTTCAATCTGGTGCCTACCTGCATTCCTATCAGCTCCAACTTCGGAACTGTGAGCTTCTTAACCGGTGGCAAGTGTGACTTTGATAAGTCCGATCTCAAGGCAGGTGCACTGACTCCTGAGGTGCGAAAGTGCGCAAGCGCACCATTAGCCTTCAGGCTTGCATACGGGAAAATGTAAACCAGGTCACTGTTGCCATTAACACCATCTGCCGGGCTAGTTGGTTGCGATCCATATGTATCAGCAGCACGAACACAAAACAGGAAGAAGAAGGAGCGCTCTGTACTATCTTCTCCTTCTTCCTGTTTTGCGTTCGCGCTGCTGATACATATACTCTTGCCTTTTTTTGGGATCTCCGTCTTAACTTCTGGGCACATTTACCCCAGTCAAGTGGTTGAGCTGTGGATGCCACTGCTTCCAAGCAGTCTGGACTTTTTCAGGTAGAGGTGTGTAAAAGAAGAGACATCTGGGCTAGTTTTTTTTTTTTTATTCGTGAAGTCTGCCTTGAGGCATAAGTTGAGAAAAGGGGGAGTGGAATGTAGGTTACAGAAAGTTAAAAGAAGGAGTGTAGACCAGTTTCGGCGAGGTACTCGCATAGGCTGCTGGTGAAGTGATTGTCCATAGTCCACTTCACATAGTCCCCGTCGCGGTTCCACCACAGGCCGACCTCCCTGAGGAGCCGTTTTCTAATAGGGGCCGTCGCTGGGCAAGTCCACAACAGGTGCCGCACATCACAAATGTCCGGTGCAGCGCCGCAGTGAGGGCACCTGTCAGTTGCTGGCAGATATTTATCACCCCACCGATAACGGACAGATGGGGTCAGGGCCGCCCCTGCCCGAATCCGGCGCACTGATACCTCCTCCTGCCGAGTTAGACTACGGGGGAGAGGGTGCGAACACGGAGGAATTAGAGCGCGTGTTCGCTGGCGCAGAGCTTGTGAATCGGAGACATGGGACAGGAACGGATCTGGGGAAAGAGGGGAAGGTGGCGGGTCGTCTGATGTGTCAATGTGAGTCATAGCATCTGCTTGAATGTTATGTGGATCGTGAGCATGACCGCGAATCCAGTGTATGCGTACAGGACATGGGTATTTTGCGCAGAGTAGGTGAATTGATTGTGTAATCTGGAATGTGCGTCGAACAGCCTTAAGCTGTTTAAGGGCGGTGAGGGAGTCTGTATAAATATGAACTGCATTGAATGTGGGAACGAGCGGAAGGGAAGCAATGGCATTGTAAATGGCTTGAAGTTCCATTGCCAGGGGGGTACATGTATCTGCGGTGTACGTCGCACGAGAGTTGAGATGCGGATGGGAGGGACTATATACAGCGGTAACTCCCCGCTCTGCAGTATGTGACGCATCGGTGTACAATATGCACCCTTCAGGCAGATGCGCGGCTGATACCGACGGGGAAACAGTGGGGCGATTGTCTGTGAGCTGACAATACGACCACGGAGGGAGCGTCTTTAAACGATGAAGTTGTAGAGACTGTTTGCGAGCTCTGTTTGCCACCCGCTGGTCGATGAGTTCACTGAGAGTATTAATTTGGGCGAACTCCTGAAGCACGGGTATGGGTGTCAAACGAGGCAAAAATGTTATTGCGCGCATAGCCTCACGATTGATAGCTTCAAGGGAATCCCACTGTCTGCGGGTGAGACGTTGAAATTGTGTCTGATATATTATGTGTGGCTGAAGGATAGAGCGCACAAGCTGGCGGGCCATATGAGCACGTGCGCCACCAGATCGCATAGCTATGCGACGAATCAGACCTATAGTAGCGTGAGCTGATTTACGTGTGGCTGTCAGCCAAGGGGTGCCAGTCCCAGAGGTATGAAGGAGGAGGCCAAGAATACGAACAGTTTCTACCTGAGGAATCGGAGAACTATCTACTGTAAAGTTTAAAGGGACTGCTTTCCGTAAGCCGGCTTTGTTTCCAATGCGAATGAAACATGACTTAGTAGGCGAGAGGGTTAGACCCAGAGGTGGGAGGCGAGATGTCAAGACATCTAGCGCATGTTGGAGGGCCGACTGATGGATAGACGCATCTGGGTGACAGCACCACAAGGTTATGTCATCGGCGTACGCAAGCACACGGATAGAAGGGATGGTTTCTAGGGCTCTAACAAGAGGAATAAAAGCCACATTGAATAATGTGGGGGCGAGAACGGAGCCCTGGGGCACTCCTCTATTGGAAGTGAAGTTACCAAAGGGCTTTCCATGGACCCGTACACTGAAGGTTCGATTTGTTAAAAAGGCGTGAATGGATAGGAGAAACCGGTGAGGGAGACCAAGAGTTTGAAGGGAGGCAAGAATGGCAGAGTGAAGGATGTTATCATATGCCTTTGTTATGTCTGTCGCGATCACCGTTCGAACGAGGTGACTCTGCGGAGAGTGGTGAAGCACGTCAGTAACCAAAGTAGCAAGACCATCCTCCGTTCCAATTTGGGGACGGAAACCTATTTGGGAATCTGGGTAACAATCGTGTGATTCTAGCCACCACGACAAACGTGCGGCGAGAAGGCTTTCGTAAAGCTTGCAGATGGTAGGCGTGAGAGAAATTGGACGAAGGGCCGAAAGAGATACTGGAGGCTGACCTGACTTGGGTATTGGGACCACAATAGAATGCTTCCACTCTCCAGGGATGACACCAGAACGCCACACTTGGTTGAAAGTATCCAGTAGGGTTTGCAAAGCAGACCCATCCAAATTACGGAATAAAGAGTTTGGTATGCCGTCGTGCCCGGGAGAAGTGGTAGTCTTGAGGCGTTCAATGGAGGCTAGCAATTCTGCCATAGTTAGATCAGAAGTAACCTCATCGGAAGGCTCTGTAACCGATAAGACTGGAGGAGATGTAGGGGTGCAGTCATGGTGTGGAAAAAACTGACGGGCCGCTTGTTGTGCAAATGTATCTTCGTCCACATTCAGCGCGAGGCGAATGCTTTCAATGTAATCTGCAACCTGAGAAGGGCGCTCCATGGCGTGAAACACTCTCCAAAGATGTCGATTGCCCTGCGTAGAGGACAGGCGGGCACACCATGCAGCCCAGCGTTTCCTGCCTAGTTGCTTTGCATAACGCCGCGCTCGGGCGGTAGCTCGGTGAAGAGAGGGAAGAGCCAAGGGGTCTTCAGGGTTGCGAGAAGCATAATGATCGGCCTGGCGACGAAGAGCCCACAGATTGAGGAGGTGTATGTCCGGGTTTGGGTCGCCTTCATTTACAGTACTGGTAATAGTATGAGTTGCAAGAACATCAGAGAGGGTAGACACTGCTGAAGACGGGTTGAATGTTGATAAACGATTGTCAGCGCGTACAGAGTCCCATGATGTTATGCGTACGCTGCGGCGTACTTTCCGTAGACGCGAAGGAGTGAGGGAGATAAAAATAGGGCAGTGATCACTACCCCAAGAATCTGATTCAACATCCCAACGAGGGTTACCGGGCCCTAACCACCAAGTCAAGTCAGGTGAATACGGGCCACCTCTTGGGCGGGTAGAAGTATTCGGGTGGTTTAAAAGTTGAAAGGAATTATCTGAAAAGCTGCCTTGGATGTGCGCACCCCTTGAGGAATCTCCTGGGTAACCCCACGAAGTGTGTGCGCCGTTGAAGTCTCCACCAACTAGAATAGGGATACCCGGGTTGGTACAACGAAGGAAACGTACCCATCCAAGATTGGGAGATGCGGAGCTAGGACGGCCATAAAAAGAAACTAGAATAAGAGGGGTGCGTGCTGGTTTAACAAGAAGGGCGACGACCTCTTGACGTGTGTTGCACCACCGTGAAAGATCTAGCGGAGTATGGGGAATGGAGCTGTGAATATAAATTGCAGATTTACCTGGGGTGAGGGAGGAGGCGATGCAACGGCGATCAGGGATCGAGGGTGAATTGTATGCGCAGAATCCCGAAAGGCGTGGTAGTGAATTATGCTCTTGCAACAGGAACGCCCATGCCTTCAACTTCCCGTCACGAAGGCGGATATTCACCTCAGTGGCCTTATTAGCAAAGCCTCGACAGTTCCACTGCACCACCATAGATGATGCACTATCCATGACGAGGCCGAAGAGCTTCTATGATGAGGGAGGTCAACTGCTTCATGAGCGCCAATATTTTATCCACTGTCGGGGTAGTCACGGTTAACGGGTGGTCGGCACATGATTGTGGTCCAGTGGTTATTCGGAGATGCACGAAGCCTGGGCTAGTTGGTACAGTGACATATAATGAATAAACAGTGCTAAAGACGAGGACGAAGAGCAAACAGGACGACCGTTGAATAGCAACTAAATTTATCGAAGAAAACACAGAATATATTCAAGCCAAGCAGCACCAAAACCACACAATCATCAAAAACCAAAAACCATGTCATGACAACCCCCTACACATGCCCTGTTCAAGAAATCTAACCTCATTATCTGCTAAAGCAATGGAAGGGTCACTGACACATTCTTTCCCTAATCTCATGATATGTTTGGCCTTTATGATTTCCCGGTGGATCTTTGCCGAATGAGCATCTAAAATAACTAGAAGGTGTGTCCCGTTCAAAACCAAACTCCCAGAGCGTTCGAAACATCAACTTCGCTGTCACAATCAGTGCTGATATGAGGCGAAATGGATTGTATATTCCAATATAAGTCCTAACATTCTTGACACGCTTGCTGTCGTACATTCCATCTGGACAGCGTAACAAAGTACGACACAGGAACACACAGAACTAGGTCACTGATACTCATAGGAGTGCGCAGAGGAAAGGCAAGAGGGCCATAAGGCCCCTTAATAGACACAGGGAGAGGGGGAACGAATTGCGTTCTGACATCAGTGACCACATTCCTATCATTTTATTTTCGAAACAACATTTTTCATTTCGGAGATGCACGAAGCCTGAAATCACGTACCGCGAAATATCCGATCACACGATGGAAATTTTTAGACAGAACATCTTATATCAAGATTGGCAGGCCATATTTTGCCATAGCGATGCCGATAAATCATCTGATGTTTTCTTGAACATTTTTAAAAAACACTATGATACATCTTTCCCAATAAATGAACATCGATCGCATAAAAACTCGCGCAAGCCGTGGGTTACCAGAGACCTCCTAAAACTCATTCGCGTGAAAAATAAGATGTATCAAACTTTCATACGCTCTCGTAATGAACAGAAATTGCGGGAATTTAAAGCATTTAGGAACAAATTAAATAAGTCGATAAAAAATTCTAGAGAAAACTACTTCAGACAAGTGTTTGAGACCTGCTGCCATCATAGAAGCGACATAATGTGGAAGACCCTAAATAAGGCTCTCAATAGACAAAAGGCACAGAGCGGCAATACCTGCATTGTGATCAATAGTACAGAAGTCACTGGCACGAGCCTTTCAAACAAATTCAATGACTTCTTCATTGAGATAGGCAGCTCTAAACCTTCTCCAGAAGCGGCATTGTGCATTTTGCCTTTACCACATTCTATTTTTTTCCAGCCCACATGCGTCTCTGAAGTTACTTCACTTTTTCGTCTCCTTAAAAACAGCCACAGTCGCGATGCAATAGATATAGAAATCAGACCGGTTAAATACGTCCTTGACGTAATTGCTCCTATATTAACCCACATCTACAACTGCGCACTTTCCACAGGTGTTTTTCCTAGTAATATGAAAATCGCAAGGGTAATCGCAATCCACAAACATGGTGACAAAAATACTTTTGCCAATTACCGGCCAGTTTCCATACTTACAATTTTCTCTAAGGGCCTAGAGAAGGTGATTAAAATACGCATCGATAACTTCTCTCAGAAACATGAACTCATTACTAGGTGCCAGTTCGGCTTTAGAAAGAACCGTGCAACAGAAATTGCGCTTCTGGCACAGAAAGACATGATATTAAAGAATTTTGAGAATAAACTATTGGTTCTAGGGCTATATCTAGACTTCAGTAAGGCGTTCGATTGCGTGAATAACTCAATTTTGCTAGAAAAACATGAAAGATATGGCTTCAGAGGAACTGCCCAACAACTGATGCAGTCTTATCTGAAAGACCGATTCCAATTCACGGACATAAATAATCATAGATCGCGCCTCAGATGTATAGAATCAGGAGTTCCGCAAGGAAGTATCCTTGGGCCTATTTTGTTTATTTATTATATAAATGATATTGTAAAATTAGAAAACAACTGCCGGTTTTTTATCTACGCCGTCAACTTCACTGCGTTTTTTTCTGGGAAGGACATGGCGAAACTAGAAACAAAGGCAAGGGCTTTTTGTTACAAACTGCAAGATTGGTGTAAAAGCAATTCGTTGATTCTAAATGAATCGAAAACAAAATGCGTGCTATTTCGTGCCCGCCGCTCATTAATTGATGTCCCAAAAACTGTTATTTTAAGTCCATACATAGTATCAGTAGAAAAATGTGTGAAATCACTTGGGGTGATTTTTTCAGAACACATGTCATGGAATGATCACATCAACTACCTTTCGTCAAAATTAAGCAAGGCTGTGGGAATGATAAACCGATGCCGCCTTTTCCTTCCAACTGCAGTGAAACGTGTTATTTATTATGCTCTTTTCCATTCCCACTTGTGTTATTGTGTTTTAATATGGGGTAACACCACTACAACGAACATGCAGAAATTTTTTGTTCTTCAGAAACGAGCCCTACGCGCTGTTGCAAATGTGCCATTCTTCGAACACATAGCACCACTTTTTATTACACATAAGATCATCAAAACACAAGACATATATATGTATAAATTACTTTCCACTTACAAAAGGGCCCCTAAAGGCACCTAGATTTGTTTTTAGACTTAGCACAACTAAAACCTCCTTTGAGTAATTACTGTCTTCGTAATCAGTCACCTTGGTTGGTTCCAGCATCACGAACTAATTATGGCGTAATGATGACTCAACACACGTTACCAACAATACTTAATCACTGTGATACACTACAAATTGATATTGCACAACTACCTCATAAACGTATTACCGAACTATTCATACAAAAGTCATTTATTACCATCATTACATAATGTATTAATGTCTTATCCCAAGCTTGTTTTCCAGTTATGGTATTTCTGATGTGTGAATTTTTGTTTGTTTCCTCTATATTTAGCATGTTTATTTTTCTCACCACTATGTGCCAAACCAGTTTTTGTTTCCGCATGCAAGCGCATCGTTCGTCGCTGCTAATGGGTGATGGGTGACTGGAGCTCAGTCAAGCCGCAACGAAGCGGCTTTTTCTCCAGTCACCTTTTTTCGCTGTACAATGTATGCGAAAATATTGATTGATTGATTGATTGATTGATTGATTGATTGATTGATTGATTGATTGATTGATTGATTGATTGATTGATTGATTGATTGATTGATTGATTGATTGATTGATTGAAGGAAGGAAGGCATGAACAGGTACTACCATGAATTTGGCCCCTCCCACTTCTCCCTCTTATCAAGAGGTCTGTGCACGCCTGTGCCTATACCATCTTCTTTTTCATCATTGTATTGCGTTACATTACTTGTATATTTTACCGTGACTACCATATAAGCGTCCTGTTAAAGTTCTTTGAGAGAAAGCAAAACCACTGTCAACTTTTAATACGAGGTCTGTTAGAAAAGTATCCGACCTTTGGCCGAAGAAAAAAGAATGGCGTAACTGGAGCGTTGGAAACCTAATTACCTTCAAAATAGTCTCCTTGGGACTAAACACACTTCTCCCAGATGTGCTGCCACTGTTGGAAGTATTCCGAAAAGGCCTTTTTCGGAATGGAGTTTAGCTCAGCTGTCGTTGCAGCCATAATGCCCTCTCTTGTCTGAAATCGTGCTCCTTTCAATGGCCTCTTGATTTTGGGAAACAACCAGAAGTCGCAGGGGGCCATATCAAGAGAGTAAGAAGCCTGTTGAACTACAGGAGTCTGGTTTTTCGCCAAAAAAGTCTTAATCAAGTGCGATGAATGTTCAGGAGCATTGTCGTGATGGATGCGCCAATTTCCTGTTGACCACAACTCCGGTCTCTTGCGCCGCACAGCATCACGTAGGCGACGGAGGACATCCCTGTTGTACTCTTTGGTCATTGTTTGACCCTGGGGCGTGCGTACTCGTGGTGTGCCACACAGCGAGAATCCAAGAAAGCACTCAGCATCACTTTGACGTTGCTGAGCATTTGGCAGGCCTTCTTTCGTCTTGGGGACGTGGAATGCTTTTACTTTGACGACTGGGATTTGGTTTCCGGGTCGTACCCGTACACCCATGACTCGTCACCAGTGATTATGGTGTTGATGAAGTCGCGGTCACTGTTTGTGGAATCCAGCGTGTCCTGTGAGACTTCAACACGAAGCTGCTTTTTCTCCACCGTGAGCAGCTTCGGCGCGAATTTCGCACAACTTCATGGCCAAATCTTCGGTGATAATATAATGTGCAGAAAAACTACTGATGTCCACCTCTTCCGCAATTTCTCGGATAGTCACACGACGGTTCCGCATCACCAGAGCGTTCACTTCGGCAATGACCTGGCCATTTCGGCATGTTGATGGCCGACCGGAGCGTGGCTCGCTCTCCACCGATGTGCGGCCATCTTTAAACCAGTTGTACTATTGCTTAATTTGTGTGCTGCTCTAAGCATCATCACCGAAAACAGTCTAAATATTCCGAATGGTTTCCACTTGGCTGTCGCCCCGTTTCTGGCAAAATTTGATGCATTAGCGCTGCTCCTGTCACCCCGCAGTTTGCTTGCACTAAAAAACCGACGAGAGCACTGCGCACTACCTCACTCAAACGCTGCCTCCCAGCGACTGACGCTATCGGCAGGCGGGAAAAAATTCGTGCACGCGCACGAGGGTTCAAGGTCTGCTGGTGCAAGCGCGCTTGTTTCATATCCATCAGGTGTTCGCAAAAAAAAAAAAATAAGGTCGGATACTTTTCTAACAGGCCTCGTACTTGCACACGTTTTTTACCTTGGTTCTTATAGTCACCAGTTTTCAAATATGCATTTTCCAAAGTTTTAATGGCAAAGTACACAGCTAACATTCACGGCAAATGTTCATCATGTGCACGCTGCTCCGTCGGATAGGTTCTAAAGGGGCTAGGTAGCATGCAGACAAATACGTTGTGCTCCAAGGAATGGTAGCGAACTCTGTCCATGGCCTACACGGAGCACGAGGAACTCCAAATACTTAACAAAAGCACGCAGCACCTCCCGCCCACAAAGCTTCTAAAGCCTTCTTCCCACCACAAAATACAAAGAATGCGAAATAGTACATCTGGAGCTAGACGACTTTACCCGGCACGTTTTAGGCAGTTTTTAGTAGGCTATCATATACCGACTGTCACAACAATCAGAGAAAATCGGAAAAAAAATTCTCTCGGCTTAACCTCATGTTTGTTCTTGCTCAGATGTTGCACAGAGTTTGCATTTGAAGGTCAGTTTTGTTTCATACTGAATTTTGGTTGGGTGCTTGCCTGATTCAACAGAATTATTCGGAAATCCCTATCGTCTGCGGCGACGGCGAACCAAAACCGAAAGACGAAAGCTTCGCAGCGATTGTGGCACCATCTCGCACCAGCCGGAGAAACGAGCCCTCTCCCAAGGAGGAGTGGGTGTAGGATCTGCGCGGTTGATTTAAATAGGGTGCCTCGATGCGCGCGCGAGATTTAAAGAACAGCTCTTGTCTCCGATGAGTGCTAGATGGCGCCACGGGTACAGTTGCTTCGTGGTCTTTCGATTTTGGTTCGCCGTCACCACAGACCGTAGAGATTTCCGAATAATACTGACTGAAGCAGGCAAGTACACCACCTAAATGCAGTGTAAACCAAAATTGACTCCCAAAAAAAATCTGTATGCAAAATCTTAGACCGAACAAACATGCGGTTAGGCTGAGAAAATTTTTTTTTTTCGATTTTCTCTGATTGCCGCGAAGTCAGTTGTGTTCCAGAATACTATAGCTTTCAGTACAGTTAGTATATAGGGCTTTCAAGTTTTTAAACACCAAGGGTAAAAAATAATAAAGAAATAATTAGAAAATAAAGGAAAAAAGGAAAGAAGGGTTGTGAAAGAAGCTATGAAACCGAAACTGAAACGAACGGCAAAAGCAATAATGTCTGCGATTGAACATAGAGGGAGCCGGATGGCTGCAGCTGAGCCTCTATAAAAAAAAAATAGATAACCGACTCTCTGTAGACTGTGCTTTCTTGGATTTCCATAAAGCATTTGATGTACTACCACATACTTTAATAATTGAAACTCTTGCAGCTAACAGCTTTAATTCAGGCGTTACTTCTTGAATGAGATCGTAGCTTACGTTATAAAAGCAGTTTGTCGTTGAAGGTGGGGATGGTGAGATTATGCTTCTTTACGGCGCGGGGGCAGCTCAGGCCGAAAAGCGCCATGGCACAAGGTTTTTTAAGGCGGAAGCCTTTAATGCCTCATCGTTGTAAGCAGAAGTTGTCGACAGAAATGTCACGCTTTTCAATTGGTCAAAATGGTCGTGACGTCACAGTGCGCGAATTTCAAACGGGGCCAATTGTACTTTGGCTAGTAACCATGCAACCAATTAAAGGGATCGCATAGTGTTGCTCCAAGTAAGTGGGTATGAGTTTAGTTATTTGTTCAATTAACCAAGTAGCCTAATTAACCTTTCTAGTCAGATGAGATAATTAAATAAAACCGAGTAGGAAATTTGTCGAGTTGGGGAATCGAACCAGGGTCTCCGGAGTGCGAGACGAGCATGCTAACCCCTCCGCCGTTGTGCTTGTGCCCGTTGTATCACCGGTGGGCACCCGGCGACACTTGGGATCGAAACCAGCAGCACTTCCCGCTATAAAGGCGGATGCTCAACCACTCGGCCATCACTGCGGTAGTTTGTCATCGTTAACAGGGTTCAATCTCGGATAGCGAGTGTCACGCCCGGTGTACCTGAAGGATCTATGGGGGGGGCCACTGTTTTTTTTTATTGCGCATAAATGATATATCTGATGACATCCAATCTCGCATTGCATACTATACAAAGAAATGAAAGACGCGGATGATTGACACGTTCTCCGACAAGACCTAGACAGAATCAGCGAATGGTGTGTGAACTGGAACACGAGCCCACTGACTACATCAGGTACCAGGGATATCCGAATCGTAGCCAGAAAGCCTAACAATTTTGTGTACTTGCGAGGGATGTCTGAGGCAAGTCCTTGTTTTAAATATCCTGACACGTTATCCAGTGGATGTCCCAATCGGGTGATATTACACTGATTTGATATGGATTCTTACTGTAGAGATGTCCTGACACGTTATACTGTGGATATCCCATTCGGGGGATATTACGGACATATACTTAAATCATGTCTCATCACGTTTGCATAATGTTCGCGACAAAGATGGCAAATTGGACGCTTATGTTTTTTCTAATAGAAGATATCTGCAACATAGTCCCCTCATTTCAATTTCTTGTTTGCCTCACTACAGATTCATTATTGAATGAATTAATGTCCCTTAACGAGCAAGAACCAGTAGCTCCAAAAGGATGGTAAGTTTGGAGTAGATAAGCTGATGGAAATTCTTCGATCAGTGGAACAGTGGATATATGCTCAATTTGTTGGGGCTGCGTCACTTCTGATTTGTAGCGTTTCTGCAGCCTGATCTCTGCTTCGTATATGCTTGCTGTTAGATATGTTTACCTTGACAATATGTGACGCTGTGCAGATGTTACCCGTTAAAATATCGGCACTGGGCGAAGGAACCACATTGTAATCAGCTGTAGCAATTTCCTTGTTCACGCCTAAACCACAGAAAGTACAAATTAGGCTTGCGAATATTTTTCACGTTGGCCGAGCAAGCTTTTGTCTTGGCCCATAAAAATTCCCAGAGAAATATACCGTTAGTTGACCATTGCACAACATGTCCTCGTTAAGGCCTATGAAAATTATCCGGGACTTCCTACAGACCTCTCTTGTTACAGAAAACGCGGACAAAAAGATATGTGAGGGATGTTCATGGGAGTTTCTCCGCATGTCCTTTCAAGATGTCGCAGGGACATCCCTTGGATGTAAGTGCTGTCACTGGGTGTTTAAATTAATAAAACAGCTTCCGTGACATGTATACAAAGTAGAAGAATTCACACGTGAATAGCTATTGTATGAACAACACACATCTTTAAAATAAAGTTTCTGAGTTCAAATACTTAGGCATTCATTTTATATCGCAGCTAACATGACGGAGACAAGTTGATTATGCTGCAGCAAGAGCTGGGAAAGTTTTGGGCTTTTCGCGTAGAAATCTAGGGACTTTTCATATGCTTACTTAAGAATTATCGTATAAGGCCATCGTTGGATAGGAAGCCGCCGCGGTGGCTCAGTGGCTATGGTGCTCGGCTGCTGGCCCGAAAGACGCGGGTTCGATCCCGGCCGCGGCGGTTGAATTTCTTTGGAGGAGAAATTCGAGGCCCGTGTATTGTGCGATGTCAGTGCACGTTAAAGAACCCTAGGTGGTCGAAATTTCAGAAGCCCTTCACTACGGCGTCTCTCATAGCCTTAGTTGCTTTGGGACAACCAACCAACCATCGTTGGATAGATTCCTCAATACGCCTGCACAGTTTGGGACCTTCCAGCGATGCGAGACGCAGAGCAATGGGAAACGAAATACGCTTTAGATGCTCAGCTTTTTTCAGTGATTTAGATCAGATATATTTGTGTGGAGAATTTGAAGAGAAGACTCCACTGTAGTACTTGGAAAACCGTGGCGTAAACGTTTTGTGCCGTGCATCATTGTGAGGTCAGCATTGAAAAAGCGGAATATTTACGTACACCTCGCTATGTCTCAGGCCACGTAGAACACATGTACAAGGCACAGCAGATATAGCATGCAAGACTGCCTCCATTATATCCATTTTTTTCTATGTTACAATGACCCATTGTATGTTTTCCAGTGCTATGTGTACTTTGGCTCTTTTTTTACTATAGATTCCTGCTTTCATATATGTCATCTCTCTGGTATTTCTGCATACTCCCTCCCCCCTCTAATGCCTTGGCGTTGTGCAAATTAAATAAATAAATAGGCAAACATTCTTGTGCGCTATTATTACCTCCCATTCTATATCTACACCGCTGTAAACGGGACAAAATGAAAAGAAGCATGTAAAGACAAACACAGCTGTTTGTCGTTACATGTTTCTTATGATCACGTCCCGTTTGTCGCACCGTAGATACGAAACATCGCCCCCAACTCGCCAACAACTTACCTTGTCGAATTATTATCTCATCTTATACAAGTGACGACGTTTCCTGAGTAAGTACACCGGGTACCAAACTTTAATTCCTGAATTGGGAAGGAGGAATCGCCTCGAACATTTATGAAGTATAGCTAGTTTCCTCATGTTGTGCCATAAAGTGACTACCTTCCCTGAGTGAGTGAGTGAGTGAGTGAGTGAGTGAGTGAGTGAGTGAGTGAGTGAGTGAGTGAGTGAGTGAGTGAGTGAGTGAGTGAGTGAGTGAGTGAGTGAGTGAGTGAGTGAGTGAGTGAGTGAGTGAGTGAGTGAGTGAGTGAGTGAGTGAGTGAGTGAGTGAGTGAGTGAGTGAGTGAGTGAGTGAGTGAGTGAGTGAGTGAGTGAGTGAGTGAGTGAGTGAGTGAGTGAGTGCGCGAGCGAGCAAGCGAGCTATCACCCTCCTAAGCCATAGATTGGTCCCCGCTCGCCGTGTCATCTTGAAATACCGCGCATGCACAGATGGAAGGAGGAACAGATTAACCTCGAAAGAGAGTTCACATGAGTTCTCGGCTGAATTAAGTGCATCAGCCAGTTGGCACAAATGCGAGCGGCCTTGAGATGGGGTTTGATGCTGCAATTGCCTCATATCATATATTTCAGCAGTATATTTTTCCCTTTGTCGCACAATTTGTCACAGGTTGTCATGAAATGAAATGTTCTTGGTGGAACGCATCCAAAATTCAGAGGACAAAAGGTTATCTTTTCAGGCCATACTACCCTCAGCATAAAACAGTCCGGATTAATGCAATTTAGAAACGTTCTCAGGACTAATCCTTTTCGAAGTTTTTGGGATTTATCTAAAAACATCAAGCCCTACTTATACCTCAGAGGTAGCTCTGGGACTAGAAAATACCTTTAATGTTAGAATTTGGTGCACACTACTCAGCATTGCAACAGATAGCACTCCCAGCGCTATCAACGAAGTGTATATAGCAAGTCCTCCACAACAACTGTAAATACATTGAAACTCCCGATACCTTAATTCACTCCAGCAGTCTGTCAGGATTTAAAGTCGTATTAATCACTTCACACTGCCAGCGCTTTCAAGTCCTGTTTAGAGTTCCTGTAGCATATACAGTAACTCTAGTCCTGTTGAGCGTGCAGCGACCCCTTGGATCACCTTCACGCCAGTTCCAGTTTATATCCGAGAATGTCCCACGACAGAGGCTCAGGTTAGATCATTCTGAACTCTACGCTGTCATCACCCGTTCGTATGACTTATGATCATCGTTCATGTTACGTGCGGGCAGTGGCGGCAATGGTAGTCACTTTTACTTCCTTGTATTACGGAAGCTGCTTTTGTAACCTACCGAGTGCAGCGCATCAGTATAGGAAAGCGAGCGATTTTTCACAGAACCTGGCAAGAAAACGAACAAGGTTGCGTGATTACGGGGCGGCTTAATTCAAAGGTGTTTCCCTGCACGTGACAAACGGGCTGAGCGATTCACTAGACTGACGAACGCGGGAATGAAAAAGAATGCTTTTGACTCTCCTGCCCGCCTTGCTGAAAGTGACCTGTAGTCGTCCTGCACAGTCGACTTGACCTGAAAAGAATGAGGAACGGACATTTTCACTTTCGACTTCGCCACTTGTGCGAGCAGCGAACACCCTAGGTTGCTATCGTGAAATATGAAGAACGCAGCGCCGTTTGTCGAGGCTGGGCACACGTCCGAGGCGGCGGAAACGCATTTCCATTTTTCTTCGCGCTCAGACTATCAGTGCGGAAAAGAAGGCTAAACGGCCGGTCGGGAACGAACTTCCTGTGAGCCGCAGCGCTAGCTCGTAGGCTGGTCCGCGATCGATCACCCGTGCATAGCCATGGCAGCCGTATAGTGCGAGCCAAAGGCAGAGCGTTACTGGGTCATGCGAGCTAAGCACGAACACCTGGACGTCGCCTGCTTTCCAAGTGACGAAGGAATAATGAGGCAAGCATGCCATGCGTTCCACTGGTGCAAGAGCCGAGAACTCGACCGAAACGTTGAAATGTTTGTTCGAGTCTAGAAGGGCGCCAACCGCAACACCAGCATTGTTTGGTGGTAAGAACTTGGACACGCTATACGAACAAGACGATGAATAATATTGTTATGTCGGGTGCATCAAAGGACACGCAGCTCGTAATCATGGACCTTTATTTTCACTGGTGCCATTTCGGCTCCAGCCGCGCCAGGGATAGAATGGAGCTCGAAGACGAAAGTGAGAAGTGGAAGGAAAAATATGTTGGGTAGAACCACAACAGGTTGTGCTGTCCGCGTACAAGGTTGCCATCCTTGTCGGCCTTTCCGCGAACCCCTGTACACGGACTCAATACACAAGAGATACAACTGGGCGTTATTGTTCTCACTTGCAACTCGAAAACAGAACTCCTTATGGTCAGAGTCATCAGAAGTAATCGTTTTTTCTCCCTTGAGCAATTATAGCATGCATGGGGATATGACCGCCATAGGAACTATTAATGCGTCATTCATTTCGCATTGATGTTTTGTATTGTTGTCTTTCCCCTCATGTAAAACCCATATTAAGGGTACCTGAGGTGTACAATGAGTAAATAAATATTTGCAAGAAAAGACAACGTATTTTTCCCATTTGCTTCCCGAAAAACAATTTTTTGATGTCCTCCATGCGGAATCACTTTAAAGCAAAGCGTGACGCCGTATTTCTGTTCTACTTCAACTGTTTTCAGTCAGCAGCTGGTTCGGATATTATCTCGCCTTCACCTGTTACTGACGAAGGGATGCGTAGTCCCCTAGCAGGCTTATTTATGCGATGGCATTAAAAGCCGTCGTCAGTCATAAATTTCGTTCATTGGCTGAAGGAAAGTAACGTCACCAGACCGGATAAATCCTATTGGTTGAGGCGAGTGACGGCAATGGACGGGAAGTGACGTTACTTCCGGTGACAGCCCCTAATATGATAATTAGGTGCCGATGTGAATTTTTTTGCAATCCCACCTGCTTTATAGATGTACAGGAGGAGGGAAAAAAGTTGGGCAAGTTGGTAAACATTCATGATGGGTTTCAAAGCGCTTGTCGTGTGTGTTCTTTTCCCTTCGTCTCCGTCTTGTCGCGCTTTGAAACCCATCATGAAAGATGTACAGGTGCCGTCAAAAGTAAATGGAAGGCAATATTAACGAAAAAAATTAATTATGGCCCCCTGAATTCCTGCATCCGTATGTATGTGCATGTATACGTATGTGCAGCCTAATTGTGATTGTGCGAATTGTAGTATGCATCAACAAACATCGACCATTATGCTTTAGATTTAAAGAAATTAAATTTTTTTGACAAAGTCGCCTTCCATTTACTTTTCACGGCGAGTGTACAGTCCACGTCACCGTTGTGTAGAGCGCTCGAAAGGCCCACTTACCCGCATAAAAACCGACACATTGTCGCAGCTTCTACGATTCGGACGCAACGCCAGCTCGCATATAGAGCCCCATCCGCCTGCAAACAAGGGGATCACGAGCACTTTGGTCGGAAACTGCGAGCTGCTTTCTAATTTTTGTTTTCATTCCGTGGAGCACACTGCTCGATCTCAATGCACAAGGGTGACGCAGGCTGCACGCACTCCAGTGACTTGGGCCTATAAGCATATCGCTGCAGTCCCTAAAGCGTTTCTCGGTGGCGTCTGTTTCACAAATACGTATTGCTCTGGCATAATTAGCCCTCTGAATAGGGCATTTCACTCATTTCTTCTGAAGCTTGTCTGGCGCGTCGCAGAAAGTTGTCAACGAAGGCACAAGTTTTACAGCGCAAAATGAGCGCAGTGAGAAAAAAAAAGGAACACCTTGTGGGAATCCTGGCTTTCCGCCGTTGCCTTTGCGCGGCTGTGCCGGCTTCCCGCGTTGTTTTTCCTCTTTCCCTTGCTCCTGCCTCAGGCGGTGGAGAGGCGGCTAAGTGACTAATCACTGTCATTTGGCCACAGCTCCGCCCCGGCTCCCAAACGGCCTTTGCCATTGGTGCCTTTTGGCGGGATTTCGGGACCCGCTTTGGCGGCCGCGCACCGCGCGACCGTCCGAGCGGGGCCCAGAGAGAGAGATCCCTCCGAGACAGCGTAAGGTGCGTACGCTACTGTTTGTCCGTGCCGGCCTTTGCCGTTCGGACCAGTGCTTACTCGAGCTCACGTGTCCTCTGACCTGCAGCGGCTCGAGCCTGTCCAGCGGGGTCCAGCGACCTCCGACAGGCGTACCTTGCGTTGATTGCCCACTCTCTCTCGCAACCGGCCCAACGGTCGACACGAGAGGGAGATCACAGCACTGCCGCGGGGACATTCTCCTGCAGCGGCGTGCTAGCGGCGCGCATTGCTCGAGTCGCTTCGTGCGCGCAGCGGAGCCTTGCTCCTCGCGCGCCCCCGGGACGGGGTGACGATTGAGTGTGTGTGTGTACTGCTGAAGGACGACGTGAATAAACGTCTCCTTGGTGAACTTGGAGACCTATTTCTTTGCGGCGAATCGCTCTCCTCCCAGCGGAGGTTGAGTGCACTGCATCGGTGTCCCAGTGTGTGTGTGGTGACGGCTGATCGGGGCCCTTGGCTCGTGCGAAGCTCGAACCCGAGGTGGTTGGTGACCTGTGTCCACGTAGAAACCCACAACCTTCAGCTTAACAATGTCCGCAGAGTTAAAAGAGGCCATGAGTCTAAAAATCACGGCCTACGGGACAAGGATTGACGAGTCGATATTTATTTAAAACACCACCACAGCGAAGAGCTAACATTAGGGCGTAGCATGCACGACAAAGTCCTTTTCTCTTCTACATTGTTTGTCCCTCACGTTATTTTATTTGTTTATTTTCTTCTATTCAAATTGAGCATTTAATGTGAGCGTGCGTGCGTGTGTGTGCGTATGCGGGCGTGCGTGCGTACGTGCGTGTTCTGTCATTTAAACTTTCATTGTAGGCGAGGCAGCCAGGCGTACACTGGGCGCGCCTTACAGTACAGGGCGAGATAAAGCTCTCGTGCTCCAGCCTTATCGACCTCACTGCACTACAAGCCGCGGCACAATCGAGCATACCTGAACCCCTGCATTCAAGAACGTAAGTTAAAAGCGCCTAAACCTCCCACTATGCGTTCCTGTTCCAACTGACCCGTGTAGTACACTGCTGGCGCGTCTTATCTTTGCCGGCATTTCCGCCTTGCCTTGGCTTACTTTCTGCGGGGTGGAGTGCCACCAAGCTACGAAGGCGAGCAGCACGGCACGCATGTCGCCGCTCAGCAAAAGCACAAAAAGAAAGGTGGTCAGGCCGAGGAAATGCATGGAGACAATAGGTTCCGCTTAGTGAGTTGTTTTGTCTCTGCATCTTCGTAAACTGAGAGTCGTCATTAGTCTTGCAGCCTCACTTCAAGCTGGAGGGCAACTATATAATCCATTAATCTGCTATGGGAATGCGCGGTTTGCACGGTAATTTGATTTTGTTTGCGTTCCAGTCTGCGGTGAGGGAGTCAAGAGCTAAAGTAAGAACGATTTAGTCTTGCTGCGAAAAAAAATGGCTTGTTTGATTTCTTTTTATTTTAATTCCACTTTGCCAAACGGTTACTCAACGCCATTTAACTTCGGCATTACGCGCCTGCATCGTTGTTTAGAAATTAGATTAGTGCAGGAGAAGTTGCTTTTGTGGAGTAGTTGTGCTCTTCGAGAATGGCAGACGCTTGGTGGGAGGGGCGCGTTCCACTTCTTTGTCCATCTTTCAACATTTGTTCCCTTGGTCAAGTCCGCATGAAGCAGAAGTTGTGGGACAAACTTCCGCATGCGATCAAATCGCGTTTTCGTCTTTTTTACTGAGTGAGCAGTATGAGTGTCATTAACCGGAAACGCCGGCGTGTGTCTCTGCGTGGCTGCCGAGTGAAGCCCCGGGTGCTTGCAGCGAGCCGAGCACGAAAACCGCCCCCGACGAGAGACGAGAGAAAATCTATACCGGCGGAGCAGACAGGTGTTATGAAAGTCTGCCTCGAACACTCTCATGAGTCGTTGTGCGAGAATGGCAAAGCGGCACCGAAAGCGAGCGTGCATCATTGGATGATCTAACCAGTAGCGCCAAGTAAGGCGGAATATGTATAATGTAAAAAATATAAAAGCATATAAAAATCATTCGCGAGCCACAAAACCTAGCCAGAGTAAAGCAAAGTTGGTTTGGTTTTGTGGGGTTTAACGTCCCAAAGCGACTAAGGCTATGAAAGACGCCGTAGTGAAGGGCTCCGGAAATTTCGACCACCTGGGGTTCTTTAACGTGCACTGACATCGCACGGTGCACGGGCCTCTAGAATTTCTATTCCAAAGAACTTCTAGCCGCCGCGGCCGGGATCGAGCCCGCGTCTTTTGGGTCAGCAGCCGAGCACCATAGCCACTGAGCCACCGCGGCGACAGTGGCTCAGTGTAAATGCAGTGTAAAAGCAAAGTGTAAATGCAATAAATGTAAAGCGCAAAATCATTAGCGAGCCAGAGAAGTCAGTCAAAGTAAAGCGAAAATAATTACTGCAATTCAGGAGAGCAAGCTGCCGGGCTAGTTGGTGAAGCATGTTAAATAGAATTCAGCACAAAAAAAAAACGGACAAGGGACGAAGTAAGGGATACAGAGACGCTAACGAGCGCTCGTGAACGTCTCTGTGTCTCTTACTTCGTCCCTTGTTCGTTTTCTTTTTTTTGCGTTGAATTCTATTTAACATAATTAATGCAACTTTCAGGCAATGACATGCGGAAAAAGGAATAAGCCTCAAATGAAAAAGCATCAGACAGAAAAGCATGAAACGTAGAAGTGTCACCCTAAAAGAGTATTCTGCTTACGCCTGTTTTTTGCTTCTGACATAATACACCGGATGTTTCAGCGAACACTTTCAAAATACCCGAAAATGTTGGGTTCAGCGTAGCAAAAAAATAGGTGTAGGATCAGACTCTCTACCCCGGCGGACACAATATGCTGCAAAACCCCTCTAATTATCTCTATAATTAACAAAAACACAATAATTAAGTTTTTAACTGTCGTAGCTGGTTGGTTAGTCTTAATAGGGAGGTTGATGCAGTGAACAAGACGATGTTATATCTGTTTTTGAAACGAAGAAAAACTCAATTTTTAGAGCCCTGCGAAGAAATCCGACGCTTTTTCCCGCACGCGACCGAAACAGCGCACGAGGAGCGCCGGAGTATGGCGTAAGCGAAGCGTCTGCTGGTGACGTGTCGTAATAATGCAGCGCCCAATTCGAAAAGCGTGTGCTAATTTTCTGCGCTAGAGAACCTCGGCGCTCAGCTTAGACCGCGGCCGGCGTTATCGACTGCTTCGTCGCTGGGAGTAAGCAAAATGATAGTCAGCGTCTGCTACGCGGCAGTCGCTTTTGGGAACACTGATAAGCACACCTCGCGCTCTGCCTGCCTGGTTAACTCCAGAAAGAGTTCTTTTAATCTTTTTTGATGTTCGTCACTAGCGTTGTGAAAGAGATAAAGGTACTCTTCTCTAAGAGTGTACACATTACTGTTAACGTTTAGTGCCGGTATATCGACATGCATTCTATTATTTCTGTCAAGCGTCTGTTTTTTTAATGTTGTATCGGTTGACTGCTAAAATAAATGAGGACGACTTCGTATACGAAAAGATGTTAACTGAAAACATAGCAATTTTAGCACTAAGGTGCTCCGCACCGGCTGGGTCATACGGTTGCCGCGAACTGGATCAGACAAGTCCCATGCTGTAAGAAGTGCTAGTACTTAATCAGGAAACCTTGTTCGTTGATGTTAGGCCTTTCCAGTTGTATAACAAACAGGAATGAATGAAATTTTTACCTTTTATGGATTAAGCTGGTTGCAGCCCCATTTGGACACTCCACGAAAGAACTTGTACATGGGATGAAAAGAAGCCGTTTTCGCATCACGTGTTCAAAATGCTTGCCGTCCATTGCGACGCACAGTAGAATACGGTCCTTGATAGAATTCACAGCAGAAATGAGCATCTCTCAGGGAAACTTTTCAGTTGATATTTTGATACGCTCCTTCAGGTCTTCGAGGTTCGCTGGCTCCGTATCGAAAACTTCGTTCTTAACGTACCCTCAGGGGAAAGTATCAGATGCAGTGGTGACAAATTGGGCGATTTTGGAGGCCACGTTTTTGCCCCCCCCCCCCCCCCCCCCCCCCACGCTCAAACAATTGCTTGGGAAAGGTGTGCTCGAGGAATTGCACCGCGGAACGAAAAAAAAATGTGGCCGAGCTCCGTCATGCTGAAACCACATTTTTTTCAACCCGGCCAGTGGTAGCTCCCAACAAATTCAGAGACGGAGCCTTTTAGGGCGCAGTCTGTTTACTTTTTCCCAGTGAGGTTTCCGTCGATGAAGTAAGGACCGACAGTAGGGCCGTCATAAATGCCCCACCAAACATTTGCTGACCATATTACTTGGTACTTGTGCTGGCGTAGCCAATGTACGTTTTTGTCGCACCAATAATGCACATTGTGCAAGTTGACATTGGAGTCCCTGCAAAATTGGGTCTGGTCTGTCCGAAGCACTTTGTGCAGGAATTCCGGGTGTTCATCACATTTAATTAGGCACAAGTTGTAAAAATCGAGCTGTTTCTGAAAGTCATTCGGTGTCAGTTCCTGGTGAAGACACACATGATAGGGGTGGTAGCCGTGTCTTGGTGACCTCCAAACTGATGCCGTGCTGGCTCCGTACGTGTTGGCGATTTTCCTGACACTTGCTTCTGGCCTGACAGGAATGTACGCGAGGAAATCAGTATCAAAATCGTTGGTTGCACTCCCTGGTTTCTTCCTTTTCTGAACATGAACTAATCCAGTATACAAATATCGATACGAACGTGGGACGAGTCGGCACACGACGACAGCATGCAGCATCATACAGTATAGATGCCAGCTCCGCGTCCATTTGAGCACTCACATAAGCGATCACAATGCCCACTTTCTCCGCAGTGGATTATTGGGGTTGCGCTGGCGCGGCCACTCACACAATTCACACTATGCGGCGCGACGTAATCCTAGGCGGCACTTCCACACATTCAAGTGATTTGAAACTGGCACTGCAACCGCCTTGTCACAGGTGCACCTCCAACACAAGCACCAGGAATGCAAACGACTGCGCTGTATTGGGAAACTGAAGCTAACACACGCTACCACAACCGCAAGAACAACTGCCCGATAGCACCATAGAGTAATATAGAAGTAAAGAGCGGACACTCCCGTAGGCCCCAGCGGCCGACTTTTGTGCACAGCGCACCTAGCGGACCCGGTGAAACGCACTGGCCTCAGAGATGATAGCCATAAACAGGAATCTTGGAGGCTCTACTTTCATTGCGTCTTGTGCGTTCTCCACTCTCGCGGAGGAGGCGGTGTCACATTGCCCAGCTGAGCAGCCGGCCACCAGCGTGACGATTACGGAGCACGCAACGATTATCCAGGGGCCCGATTCTCGATATTCGCCAATCCGCCATGAGCGGGGCGTACCCGTGACGTGTGAATCGGGGCGGTCCGAAAATGCGTAACAGCAGAATGTAATGACGACATTGAAGAATAAAGAAAAAAGTATGACAAAAAATAAACGGTGTCGTCTGCTACTTGGCGCCAAGTACAAAAAACACCGCCGAGTTGCGGCGCGAAGGTGAGTTAGCAAAGTAGCGCCGTAGAGATGGACGGTGGATTGCGTTGCGGCGGCGGTCTCGGCGTACTCGCCGCACAGTGATGGTGCTGAATGCGACGCTAAAGACCCTGTGGCCGGTCGTCACGGAAATAAGAGTTTAGCGGTAATTGTGCTGCATGAAGCGAACGCTTATTGCCCGAAGCCATCGCGTAGCGTGTCGCGTCTCCGTACTTGTGAGATGCGATCAGCGTCACGGGGAGAGGAATTGGCGGAGAAACGGCTGGCTCTCGATCGTAACCTCAACGCGTCAGTGGCGTTGGAAAGCTTTACCTCACCGTGTCACTTCTTCAGGTGCATAGACCTTAACACTACCCTTGGTTACGTTTGCAAGCGGCCGCGCACGAAACGCGACTGCGAATCGCGTCAAGTGCAACGCTATGAGCGCGTACGTCTTATTATCAAAAGCGTCAAATGCGAAAGCAAAATAGGGAGATATTGTTTCCCGCCAGTACTTAAAGAAAAACAGACAAAGCTAAAAGTACACTATCAACAGAAGCATGTATTTCAGTGTTGCCGTTTCACTTAATCTCAATAGGACATGGCACTCATCTTTTGCTTTGTGAACATTAACTAAGCCTGCCTGCAAGCAGACTTCACGGACTTTATATAAAAGCACCTCACGAATGCATGGCATAGAGTAGCAGGTACATAATTTCATTCAAATAAAAAAAGGCTTTCAATAATGCTATTTGATTTCAATGTTTGAAAAGGCCCTCAATCTCGTTAATTCTGTCTAACAATGGGCACACAGCACTTACCAAGGGCATATAGGCAGGTACACCACTCGTGTGATGCAAGTACGCACCAAAATGTGAGAGGTGAAACAAAATTTGTCATGCCCATCCCTACAATTCCTTTGCTGTAGGACCACAGTAATGCATCCACAGCAGCACCAGGCAGCTCCTTTCAATGCAGCAAGATTCCTTGTAAGAGGGCAATGTGTGATGTCAAGAAAGGTGAAGTCGGCTGGAAAAAGATATCTTCACATATGCTACTCAACATTGGGGAACGGGACGAATATAGAGGGGGATAATGAAGGTGGAGGGTGATGCCACATCACAAACAGGTAATGCAGTGTGCAAGACACTTGCTTTATTTGCTTCATGCAAGTTATCGGTTTGGTTTATTGGGGTTTAACGTCCCAAAGCGACTCAGGCTATGAGAGACGCCGTTGTGAAGGGCTCCGGAAATTTCGACCACCTGGGGTTCTTTAACGTGCATGCAAGTTATTATCATATCATGCACATACACGCGTATTATCTAGTGCGCATGTCATATTAAGCCTGAACATGGCTCTGGGTCACGTCAAGGAGCTGAAGGATAATAAAAACAACGGTGAGTTAAGAAGGAAAAACAGCAACACAACAAGAAAAGCACAAGCATGCACAGCAGCAACATAACACACAAATGGGGCAAGAAATGCAAGGCTAACATGACCCACAGTATTTGAGGGAGGCAGCATCACAGACAAGCAGTGGTATTCTAGCAAAAGGTCTCTTAATGCAGCATGATAACACTGGATGATGTGGATTGGTTTTGGCAAGCCCTGTGCACTCCACGAGCAATCTACAAGAGGCCTCAGCCATGTTTCTAGCCTGATGTGCAAGTGCATGACTTTCCCTCTGTGCACACTCCTGACCACATACATATCAGGGCCATTGGTTTTCTTTGAGGGGTGGATCACAATGCCGTTAGGCAACATTTACACCATACACTGATGCAATAAAGACCCTGTGATGCCACTATTGCGCACTGCAGGAGAGTAATGCTCAATGAAATGCGTTCACTCTCAAAGTACCTTCCTTTACTGTGAACTAAAATAGACAACCCTCTATGTACACTCAAAATATGATATCTACAGTTCAGTGAAGGGCACCATACCAGATGTAGGTGCTGAAATGTCGGCAAATGTCTGAAAGGACACTGAGGACTAATCGAGGTTGCTCTGCAACAGTAGATTACCACATTCCAATAACAAAGGGCCTACCTGTACTGAGAACAAAGCTTGTGTACAGCTCAGAGATTATTTGTTCAAAGAAGCAGTTCAAAATTACCATGGTGAAGTGCGTTGGCAGGAAGGCTATTACAGCCCTTGGTTGGTAATAACTTTATTAGTCCCACTTCAGTGGATCAGGTGAGGGTTAGTGAAGGGGTGTTGAAGAGGTCGGCGACGGCCCTCAGGCCACTTTAGGTGACCAGGCACTGTTTGGCTGCAGCAACCTTCAAGGCCCAGGCCATGATGCAAAGCTGAAGCTCTGCCTGTGAGCTGCGCAGAGAAGCCTCCCATCGCTCCTGTGATTCCACCCCTTGGAAAGGAGGTTCCGGTTTGTTTGGGCAAGCCTGATATGAGCGTTTAAAATCCGCTCTGGTGCTCGAGCATAAGTGACAGGTTGGAGATTTCTCCCCTCTATGTACGTATTACACTCCACTGCATGAGAAAAAAAAAAACAGAACACTTAAAATGCCTAGTGGTGTGTGCACATGGAGGGTAAATTGTTTTTTTGAGCATGATTAAGGCAGCTTGAAAAATGGTAAGCAAGTCTGATTCAGAGTTTCCACGAGGAGAGTGTTAAATAAATGAACAGAAGCTATTCACCACCAATATAATGATAGAACAGGTAGCAAAATGTTGATGAAATTGGAGTCATTGCAAGTGCCTGTGCATAAAATTTAAGCTCCCTGAAAAATTACCGTCTTGTACAGCTTTGCTGGCTAATTTCTCTGAAAGTTCTAGCAGAAGTATGAAACCAAACCAAGTCAGGTGGAAACAGGCTGCTATTCTTTTTTCACACTATAAGAATAATTTTTTTTTTCCGACTACCACCAGGTAATATTATTAGTGCTGTATGGTATGTGATGGCATCGCAATTAGTGCTAAGAAGTTATTGGGTGCCATGTGCAGCCAGAAAAGAAAGGTACGGAAAGCCTGCACACACCACTGTCAAGGAGAGAGGCTGCCATTCAGCAGAAAACCCAGTGTTATCCAGCCGGCATTGCGTCAAAAGACAAGCTTCACGCGTGTATGTCCACAGTGAAAGTCACTGAAAAGAGGATTTGTAATCTGAATCAAACGTCAGCACACGTCTGAAACTACTTCACTTTATAAAATAATAGATTTTACGCACAGAAAATTAATAAATTTCTTTCTGCCTTGAAACCCATGACCCCTGGATCGCCAGCCAGGCACGCTACCAACTAGACCGTGTAGGCACATTGACTTTGCTGAGGTACAAAGGGGGGGGGGGGGGGGGAGTGATGTGTGGGTGCTGTTGGCTTAATTTGAAGCCTAGCAATGTAATTACTGCAGTGAACTAGAGATGTGCCAATTAGTGAGAAACTAATTACAATAACATTACATAGGTGAACTGCAGTGTGGAAGAGTTCAAAGACAAGAATTGGGAACCTGTGCTGAGGCAACTCTGATAAATGTGTGAACATGAATGAAGAACAGTGACTGTGTGTGTGAAGAGAAACCGCTGCAGGGAGCCATGAACACTGTTGTGTGATACCCATGAATGCTGAGCTTAAGTGTGCCCCTACATTTTTGGGGAGCGAGACAAGTTGCATTGCCTCTTAGGTGTTGCAATTTTCTCAAAAAAAGTGAGGTGTCTTTTACATGCAGAGTGAAAAGTTTGTGGAAGCCATTATTGGCAAAATAATTTATTTCCATCACTGAACTTCATGCATCCTAGAATTCATTATGCAGCCTAACTGCGAATCATTACCTAGTGCAACAATACACATTGACGAATATGTCTCGTCTACAAAGATAAGAATTTTTTTGGGACAGACTCATCTTTCATAACCGTTTGACAGTGGTGTACATGCACATTAGTGTTGCCTAGTTTGCAAACTTAAGTAGCCAGCAGTCGCCTTTGCTAAACAGAAAAATGGCAGCACGTACACTGATATGGTCCAGTCACACTAAGGGTTCAGGGGGTGAGCAGGTTGTCTCGGATTTTTCATAAAATGACCAAACAGCATCCCCAATTTGCATGAAGCAAAACGCAAGGGAACATGTCAATGAAAATGGGATCTAACAGAGTTTCACTGGGAGGACAGGTGGGCAGTGATCTTCCAATGCATGCAGAAAAACAACACAGACCGCAAATCCTGGAAAGAGAAAAAAATCCCAAACCTGGGAAGACCGCCTGAGTAACCCAGAAAGATCAACAAAGTTTACTACCACTACTACGACTATTATGATCCATTTCCAGTAGAATTATTGAACCGGATCATACCGTTCCAGCTACAAAATGCCATTTGGAGCTTTATTATTGAAACACAAATTACGTCCAGCTGCATAATTTATGCCTCCATTTACCTTCAACTGAATTAATGTACAATTTCTAGGTTTTCGTCACAGGTACAAATTTGAGCTAGAAGATGGGAATGGGTACACGTGTCAGAGCGCTGGCCAGGCTTTGCATTTTCATCTGAGAAAATGACCGTGAAACAATTACATGACTTTTCCTTCAGGAAAAATAGTTCACTGCTGTATAACTACGTGCAGCATGTGAAAGAAGCAGACAGAGGCAACCAAATGCCATGAGGCAAAGCATGTTGTGATCTCATCACACAAACAGTGCCACACAAGATGTATTGCACCCTGAAGAACAGATGTTGTAAATGACTAGAGACACAGCGACCATGCTGTATGTTGAGCATGTTGTGGACTGCTGGCTCTCAACAAACACCAAAGCAAACAATGCATTGGTGAAAGCATGTCCAGTCAACACCCAGGTGCTGGAAGGAAAACATTTTGGTGCTTTCCTGTCCTTCACTGAACTTAAGCACCAAATAAAATGTGCGTTGTGTACAAGCAGAACACGTAGGGAGGCACCACACGAAGGGATGGCACTTCTTCACAATCACCAAAGCATGTGTTGAAGCATGCACTCAGCAAGTTGGCAGACGGTAGGCTGAAAACACTTGGGGCACTTCCTGACTCACACAAAACTGCAGCACCAGACAAAAATGATTTCTACTGTCATGGATATCACCAATATGGTCCTATTCAAAGAACAGCACCAAAATGATGAAGACTTCATCAGCTTCCTGGCAGTATGCTATCAAACTTGAAGCAGAGCAAATGTATGCTGATTACTTGTGGCATAGCTACACGTGACAATCACGGCAGTGAGTGCAATTCTCGAAAGCAGCTGCTGATCATGCACTTCCTGTCTGTCAGGTAGAATCCAAATGGTGCTGTGTCCTCCTCCTTGCTGTTGATGTTGGTGCTCCTTCTGTTATCACCACCTGCCAGTGGTGTCATGGTCCTGCAGCTGAGTGTGGATGAATATGTTGTGTTGCACAGTGCAAGCTCCGCTGACCTTTGCAGAGAACTCTTGACCATGGCGTACCATGACCATGACACCTTTGCAGACACCTCATGTAATCGTTCAGGAACCCGGTATCACCACCCAGCTAGGCAGCCAGTCCAGCCGAGGGGTGAGCGAAGATGAATCTGGCATCATGGCTCCCGAGCACACGAGACCCCACGGTGAGAGTAGTCCACCACATCTGCATAAGATGCAAACCATCACCTGCACATTAATCAACGCTGTGCACTGAAATCTTCCAACGAGCTAGACATTGCGTTTCCAAATATGAGAAATTGTTGAAGCCTCAAGTTCAACTATTGTCTAGTTTTACGCACAAATGTAAAATACGCTGACTGCAAAATCAATCATTAGTATCAAAACGAAGTGTTGCCATATAGCTAGAGGTACTTGATGACACATTTCCCAAACTGATGGATACAAATAATTAACACACACTTTATATACTCAAGAAAACCACCACAGAATGCACTGCAAGGAAGGGCACAAGTTCAACTGTTTATGACTACCATGAGTTTTTTAGTATATGCATGCTTTTTCATTTTGCACCAATTGAAATGAGGCTACCTTGACATTGCGGTCACTAAGAGAAATCCAAAGCCAGAGAACAACACTGCGTGTCACCCACACCTATCTCCACTGTCACCTGAAAAGTACAGACATGATTAATTTACATGTGGTTCTATTTACACTGTTCTTCCTTGCTCAATAAACTATATATAAATGCAGACAGATATCATTAGCCGCATGCAATCTTACTGCAGGCAAACATGCTATCCCTTCATGCCTGCCACAACACACTAAGCACATGCTCACCAGTTTAACGATTTCCATGCGGGCAGCACATGGAGAGAGACTGCACATAAATGGGTCATGGATGGATCCCGCACAGATTCTTGTGAGCTGGAACCTTCACCGGCAGGAACACCACACCTGTAAATAAAATGTACAAGACTCATATATATTTGTTTTCCGTGTGCCCTTAGAGAAATAATTTTTTCCACCCTCCTACGGTAATTTCCACGTGACTGCTGCGTAACTGATGATGTAACACTGTTATGAAAATTTCAGCTTGAATAGCGAAATCACTTTAGTGTGCTTCATTAATAATGCTTAAGACAGGTTATAGTATTCTTTTACAATGTCACGCATTTTTTTTTTTTTTCACACTTAAGGAAACGACGCCTTTCAGCTGATTTCACCGATGCTGCCTTTCACATTCATCAACACCAAACACAAAGAAATCGATCAACGTACTAGCATGCTAGGCTTTGTTTTCTCAACTTGGCGCTGTGTGCAAAAACTGAAACACAGTATGAAAAAAGCAACGCGAAGTGCCGAATACAAATTTCGGATTCTTGTTTTAAAGTCATCTCCAGCATGCATGCGAAAGGAATGAGAATGATGCTACACACACACGGATGTCTCGTCAAGAAGCCCGACACATTCCTGGAGTTTGTTGCTCGGCCGCGCGAACACCTCTCGTGTCATCCGCTCATCACGCGAGGCAAAGCCCATCCGTTCAGCGACGTTTCACAGCTGGCGATCGTCCCTCAGAGCTCGACAGTTCGGCACTGCTTCTCGCCGCAATGCATCCTTGCATAGCCACCACATATATGCCTCGTCAGATGATTGCACAGACGAGCTGTCTAGTCAGAGACAACTCGAAAGCATCGCGGTGACCTCGAAAGTCGCTCACCTTTCCCACTTCTAGGGTTTAACAAACGACGAATGAATGCAAGGAGCAGCAAATCGCAGCGCCGGCACCGCCATTCGAGCAATTTTCGCGCTTCACTAACCGCACGGACGGATGATTTCTCACCGCGAGCGAAGGGTTTGCAACGAGAGAGCAGTTAGCGCCCCCATGCGGCTGTACGCTTAAGCCTTCACTATTAACGCTCTCGAGGGTTACTTATTTCAGATGAGCTCTTACAACGCGATATCATTACATTGTGCAATCAAAACAAGACTTTTGTAAGCTTAGTTTTGTCTTGAAATAAATACCCGTTAAAATGCGGCTACCTAACGCCGTATAAATCAGCATTTCACTAACTCATTTGCATGATTCGGGTACCTTTCGCCGGGCGAAATGATGGCGGCGAATTTCAGCCATTTTTTGCAATGGCGGCACAACGTAAACGTGATGAAACGTCATTCTGACATCACTCCAAAATGTGTGCCTATCACGTGATTTACGTGATATTGTTCCAACCAATCAGATTTTAGGAAGTTGCCATTTCCGGTGTGCAGCTATTTTCTCCGAATTGGCAAGTCGAGCGCAAGTGCTCTCGCACGGACCGCTTGTAGCTTCTTTTCCCTTCACAATCACATATATGTACCAGCCGGGCACCAAGAATAGCGCTACGAAAATGCATTTTCAATGCCACGTCAAATCGACGTCACCGCGAAAAGTGCTCGCGTAACCGACCCTGATTGACACGCCCATTGACGGCGATTGACACTTCTGACAGCCAATCAGAGAGGCAATATGGCGCCGACAGGCGAATGTGAATATCGAGAATAGGGCCCCAGGTTTCGACGTGCAATGCTCGTCAAAAGCGTTTGGCTTTGATCGCTTGCCTGGACGCCGCGGCTAACACGTCACCCACAAGCCGCAAAGGCGTTATGCCACGCATCGCGTGCGCTTGGCAAGCGGCTGTGAACCTACTACGTGCATTCTGTCAGGGTGACAATGAGCGCATCAGTCACTCCGCAGAAGGAAGCCAAGACCATACTCTTTTTCTTTTTTTATTTGCACGTTCAGTGCCATCTGGCGGAAACGGGGAAGCGCCGAACTCGGCCGTGAAAGGGCCCGAGTGTCCGCGCTTTACTTTTATGTTACTCTATGATAGCACACAGCCACTGCCCCGCAAGCTGTCCTTGCCACGCTGACAAAGCTTTTCTTTTTCGGATGTGGTCCCTGCTGCGCAGCCTTTATCAAAAAATAGATAATCAACCTAGTGAGTAAATGAATTCATGATGACTCACAAAAAACGAGCGCACCGAGCAGCCGTACCAGAAGTGGCGGAGACCCACACACACATAAACAAAACGCCTCCTGATGCGCCCATCAGGGCTTTCAAAATCGACGTTCCCGTAGCTGACGATGACTATAATTTTCCTTACTCCGAGCGATAACGCCGGCCGCGGTCTAAGCTGAGCGCCGGGGTTCTCTAGCGAGGAAAGTTAGCACACGGGTTTAGAATTGGGCACTGCATTCATTACGACACGTCACCAGCGGAAGCTTCGCATACGCCATACTTCCTGCGCTCCTCGTGCGCCCAGTTTCGGTCCCGTGCGGGAAAAAGCGTCGGATTTCTTCGCGTTGCAGGGCTCTAGAAATTGAGTTTTTCTTCATTTCAAAAACTGACGTGACATCGTCTTGTTCACGGCATCAAAGTCGCAGTTGGTGCTAACCACCCAGCTACGGTAATTGAAAAGTTAATTAGTGGGTTTTTGTTCATTACCTGGATAATTAGAGGGGTTTTGCAGCGTATTGTGTCCGCCGGAGCAGAGAGTGTGAACCGAGACCTATTTGTTTTGCTATATTGAGCCCGATATTTTCAGAAACATTTTAAAGTGTTCGCTTAAACACCCGGTATATGGTCAGTAAACTCCTAGCGCTGAAACTTCAACGCATTTTCATCAGCATGCTGTGAAACATTGCCATTTCCATGTTAAAGACTGTGCGGCACAATTTAGGATGCCACCATAATTCGTACAGCTAAGTCTCAGCCTCTGTCTCGCTTAATCACCTGGATGAGACTTATAATTACCGTCTACTTTGTCTAAAACCGTTAACTCACGATAGTATTGGTGCCGTCTCATGATGCAGGCGCATGCAGATTTCGATGGCATCAGAGGTGCAGTTTGAGCATTTGCAAAGCTCTGCTTTCTAAACCGACATTACGGAAGCTCGAAGCACTGTATCAGTGGTTGTAGTATAGTAAGGTGTGGTATAATGTAGTGAAGTACAGTGAAGGGTAGTAAAGTACACTAGGGCAATGCTTAGTAGGGTGTCCCAGCTAACTTGGCCAAGATTCTGAAAAAACCCAAGCGTTCTTCAGAACTGAAATCGCGTGGATATTGTTAGGGTTTATCTAAAGTTACAGTACTATTTTTTTTTCGTTCTACTTTAATAATTGGTAGAGATAAATAAATTAACTTTTTAAATATAGCTTGAAACGTTAAGGCGTCCGTAGGAAAGGTGCGGATCTCGACAAATATTGTCCAACCCGGGAACTTCCAACGAGACAGACTCAGCGTGGCCGTTTTTATTCGGGAAGAACGAAAGCGTGCGCAGTTTAAAAAATATCACGTGACAGCGTGCTCCGTGCGTCCGAATGCGACGCGATTACAGCGCTCTCATCCGTGCTTTGTAAGAATCATCACTCGCTTCGCGCCTTTCGTGCTGCCCAAGAAAGAGCTTCGCGTTGGACTTGGTTCCAAGTTAAGCGCTAGTGGGTTCGTGCGGCAGTCAAAAGAAAGCGGCTCCCGTTTTTCAGCGTAATTCAGACGACGTTATTAAGCTTGTTATAATGCGTCTTTGTTGGGGTCTTGTTCCCAAATGCATTCTGCTAACGGGAGAGTGCCATTATCACCCCAGGAACCGGAGCCGCACTTTCTTTCAACTGCCACCCGAACCCACTGGCGCTTACCTTGAAACCAAGCACAACGCGAAGCTCTGTCTAGGGCAGCACGAAAGGCACGAAGCGAGTGGTGCTCTTTACAAAGCATGGATGATAGCGCTGTAATCGCGGCGCATCGGGCGCACCGAGCGCGCTGTCACGTGGTATTTTTTTAAAACTCCGCGGGCTTTCGTTTAAGCCGAATAAAAACTCCCACGCTAAGTCTATCTCGTTTGAAGTGCCTGGGTGGGACAATATTTGTGCAGCTCCACAACTTTCCTACTGACGCCTGAACGTTTCAAGATATATTTAAAAAGTTAGTTTATTGATCTCAACTAATTATTCAAATAGAACAAGTAAAAAAAATGGTACTGTAACTTTAGATAATCCTTAACAACATCCACGCGATTTCAGTTCTGACGAACGCTTAGGTTTTTTCAGAATCTTGGTCCAAGTTAGCTGGGACACCCTGTATATGATTACACTGTAGCATTGCATGGTTTGGTATACAGAGTGCCTCACCTAAGACTACACAATTTTTCAAAATAGGCTTCTTGAGTTAGAAGAGAACTTTTTTCGGCATAGCATTGTAAGCAGTGCAGTACTTCAGAATACAGATAAGACGAACTAACTAGCAGGCTGGTTAACTAATACTACTACTGTTAGGCCCCTACTACTGTCAGGCTCCTTAATTGTTGAGAGTGGTGTATCCAGTATAGCGTTACTGGATGACAGCTGCAGACAGCACTGCACTTCCTCTGCGCACAAATATTCGCCACGTGGCGCAAAGTTGATAGTGTAGTATTGTAGTGAAGTTCTTAACTTGAAGCTGCTATACATGGCCGAAAAACTTGCCGAAAAATCAGAGGGGACACTTAAGCTCCTCCTTAAGAGTATGACGCGATAGCGTATTTGGTGAATTCCCATACATGCAGAAGGTCATTCTCTATTCTATGCATTTATAGATCCCTGGGAGCCTTCATACCACTCCTGGAGCAGTGGTGCAGCGGTTAAGCGATGCGCCACTGCCCTGCGATGGCAGGTGCTCCCAGCGGTGGGCCTTGTTCGGCCCAAGTTGCTCTTCCCGAGCGACCAATCATTAATTTAATTGAACTGCCCTTCACCACGGTGGGCAGTTTGTTCACTATCCGGTGGGCAGGTTGTGATGGCGCCGCAGGGTCACGTGATCTAGGTGGCCAACCTGCCTCCTGGGTTTCTCTATGGCCAGGTTTCCTGGATAATGGGGCCTTTAATTCTATCGCTTTAAAAAAACAGGCCATAACGCAGGCCATGACGCACTATCTGCGGGTCCAGAACAGCGCTGGAGGGACTGAACCAGCGCTTAAAATAGAAAAATATTCCCGTTCAGTTTCGCGAGTTTGAATATGTCCCCACAGGTCGCTATGTTTCGTTGGGCCGGGCATGGCTTTCAAGGTTAGAAAGTGCTTTTGATGCGTCAAGATGCATGGTAGTATTCCAAGATAACATCATCGAGATGTTTTTGGCGCAGTTCAGTGTACCAGCTTTATTCAGTCGAGCACGCTCAAACACATTTCTGCCATGTGACAATAAATTTATTGCGATTTTACTGCATCGGAAAACATAGGGCATAAGAAGCAATAAAGCAGAAACAAAAACATCAACAAAAACTTACAAACAAGAAAAAAAAAAAGCACAAAGCAGAGCCCGGCATGGCAGGACACCGCCAGAAGTCAGGCACGTCGTTCCGCATCCACGCTGTTTATAAATATGAAAGATCTTCACAAAAAAAAAACGAAACAAAGAAGTGCAGTCACAGAATAAAGCAAATGTGACACAAGAGACCTCGAGGAAATCGAACTGCATATCTGGAAATCAATGCGGAAGAAGCACTCAGCAAGTAAATTATCTTTCATAGGAAAAAAATAGAATGAAAGGAAGAGCCACAAATTTTACAATTAGTACAGGATCAGAAATATAATGGTCACAACTGGACAACGCGAGAAACAAATAAAATGAGAATGATTGTCGTTAAGCAAATAGCCTTAAATAACATTGCGACGCAGCAATTTTTCTTTGCCCCGTTCTTCAACGAACAGGGCAAGGTATAATTCAACACACTGTCTCATATTTGTCTTTTTCTTTCATAAAAATTATCTGGGAAATTAGATATAACTTTTTTTTGCACATGCATAAGTGGCCAGGTCGACATTGGTTCGTCATTCTGAGGAGTGAGTGTGCTCTGCACGTTGAACTCCGCTTGCTACTAAGCTTCCAGACACACCTAAAACTTGCAGTAAAGGCGTTCGCACTGTAATAAGAAGTTTCCATTTGTACTGCATAACGATTTGGTTATCGTCAAAACGTCCTCCCTCCACTGACAACGACTCTAACTGCGCTCTGCTTTAAGTGCAAGTTTGCAACGCAACCCAGCAAGAGCGTTTCTTTGATGTGACGCTCTTAACACAAGACGCATAGTTGTATATAGAATAGACATACATATATAAAACTTGAGTAGCGTACTTTGTACATGCGTGTAGTAAGAGAACTCAAAGAGCGGTGACCACTAACTACCTGAAGCACTCGGTGGCAGAGCCCACCTTCCCGGTGATGATGCTCGTGAGGCGGAGAAGCAACGTGAAGCATTTGCACTGGACAAAAAGATTCCAAAACCACCGCTGCTCACTTAGCAGCCTACGGTAGCTCGTGAAATATATTTTACCGCAAACACAAACAGTTACAACAAAACAGAAGTCGCAGCTACAGCTGCACGGAAGCGCCTTTCCTGGGCATAAGTTGAAGGAAAATATAATCAAGAGATATGGATGCCAAACTTTCAGCGTAATATATATGCAGCGGTTCGATGCCGGACTTTGCTTTGGTCACTAGCCGTTAAGCGGTAACATGGCTACATGAGCTGCCAATCTTCCAGAGGATAACCATGAGTTGTAAACTTGGATGTTGCAGTGCATGGAATTTTTTTCTGACGGTAATGCCGGAAATTGACGCCACAGCTTTTATACCATAAAATAAAGTTCTTTCACCAAAGACTCAGACGCAAATTCAGCTTCACCATTACCAAGTCTCCCTCCCCCCTCTCCAAGAAAAGAAACTGCAATGACAGCCGTGCGTTAGAGCAACCCAATGCGTGTGCTTGGACAAGCCGCGAGTACTATCCAGTAAGCAGGTGCATTTGGCCTCGTTTAGATTCTCAAACGAATATGTAGTTAAAAAGCCGCAGAACTAGGCACATTAGGGAGCGTGAAACCGTCTTAAACTGTAGTAACCTTGCTGTAGCTGTGACTTCAGGTAAAGTAGCGTACGCATCTGACCGCATCTTTGTGACCTTGCATCCGTTTGTATCCATTTCGGCGTGTCATACCTATTCAGCTGTTCACAGTACGTGGCAGTGTGGCGCACTATATATTGTACACCACAGCCGCGGAATATACTTGCCGTATTCTGAGGACGCTAAGCATTGTCCACAACCCGCTTTTCCGTACACTGCTATTAACTCACAGCTACTAACACTTGCGTATCGTATTCATGTGTTAGCACTCGGTTCACAGTAAAAGGCCCCATTCAACGCGATATAGAAACCCACCCACGCGGTGAATTTGCTATGCCCAGTCTTACAGTTTGTTAGCATTGAAGTGGAAGCTACTTTACTGTGCGCCGTGCTGTCACGACTGCCGAAGTTATGGGTGCGAGCCAGTCCCGAAACATTGTTACGTGCGATTCGATTTGATAGATCGGCCTATGACTCGCTAGCGACAGCTGCTGCTTGCCCTTTGGAGCCGCCAAATTGTGAGACAGGGCATAGACGTTTAACAGACTTCACCATACCTGTACCCTCCAAAGCGTGGCATGTGATGACTGAATCCGCATAAAAACGTTAAAAACATATTCCACACGCACAGAAATACCCACGAAGGTGTTAAATACGTTTTTCCGCGCTGGAATGCTGACTGGCGTACAGCACACTTCACCACATCATGAACTACGTCAAGAGTACGGCCGCGCCAAGTCTGGTCTTGTGTGATTGCCCCAGCGCAGTGTTTGCGTAGGCCTTGGTGATCTACGGAACTTGCTCAATGCCTGACTTGAGCGCAGCGGATACCGCACTTTGCAAGAGCTTTTTGTGGCACTGAACAGGATGCCACAAGCACGCGCGATCAGCCTCCCAAGACGCGTGGCAAGTTCTAGGTAAAAAAAAAAAAAATTAACATTCTTAGTCGAAACTCTCGCACTTTCGCGCCCAGTTCACTGGTACGTAAAACCCTCGGCAAGTGCAAGCACACACCGACCTGCACAACAGGTATAAAGGCTGGACAGCCTAGCCCCAGCTGTTTGCGTAAACCGAGCTGGTAGATGCTGAGTTGCCTCGACCTTATGCTAGCGGGCCAGCCAGCGCAGGCAGGTTGGGGGACCGACATTCAGTATCCTCATTGGCGACTTCTCAAGACGTACGGGGAAATAATTTAGAGGCAACGCGCTTAGTCCTTGTAGACGGGCACATCGACGGTCCTCACGCCTCCGTTCTTGGTGACTTGAACGACACGGACCCGAGGGCCGGATGTCTTGGGGCGCGGCTTGTTGATGATGGACTTCTTGAAGAATTCGGCGGGCTTGCGACGGCGCACCTTCTTGACGGTACGAGCTGAGCCACCGGCTGCAGCCCCACTGCCGCCAGCGCTGCCGCCCCCGCTGCCTCCGCTTCTGACACCGCCGCCGCTTGCGCTTCTGGCGCTGACGCCTGCGCTGCTTCTGCCGACGAGGCCGCCTGCGTAGTCAATGTTGACTGGCGATGTTCTGACACCGCCGCCGCTTGGACTTCTGGCGCTGACGCCTGCGTAGTCAATGCTGACTGGCGATGACCCCTGCGTGGCCACCACGGGAGTTACGATGGGCACGACCGCAGCAGGCCTTGCAGCCAGGCGGCGGAACGAGGGCTTGCGGAGCACTGGGACCTGCGAATTTGAGTGGCGTGCCCAGAGATGGCGCTAACGTCATTGGTAGCCATGTCAGGATAGGGAGAACGTTAGACTACAATTGCTCTTGTCTTCTACCACACCGCGTCGACTAGGACGTAAACTAATCCAACGCTTGATTTACCAAACAAGGGGCTTCTGCCACGATCCAGTTTATCAAGTGAGAAGGTGTCCCAGTTTACCGATATCACCAAACATTATGAAGCACTTTGTTTGCAACAAGAGAGCACTCTTTTCGCTGTCGTATACCGACCTCCTTCAGGCGATGTTAAAAGATTCATGGACTTTGTGGATAACCTACTCGAATATGCATCCTTCGAACGATTGCGGCTAGTTCTTGGTGGAGATTTTAATATTAATGTTACTGCAGGTAATACCTCTTCTACTGAACTGAACAACAAACTTGCAGCCTGTGGGTTTCAAAACGTCATTAAAACACCAACGCGTGTCACATCAACAACTGCATCGGTTTTGGACCTATTGATTACGAACAGCAACACACCAGTAACCGCAGCCGGAACCGTCAATTGCAGCCTGAGTGATCATTGTCCTGTTTTTATGGCTTATTCAGACGTCGCTGTGGGTCGCAAACCTTCTCGTTCAAAGTTCATTTTTCAATCTATAAATGACACCAGTCTCGATGATTTTAGGAACAAAATTATTAGCACTGACTGGTCTGAGGTTTTTGCAGAAAGTACTGCAGATAAAGCATACGACACTTTTATGACTATTTTTTCTGCCCATTACAAGGCATGCTTCAAACTGAAATCTGTTAGGCAGCGTCGATCGATAAGAAAACCTTGGATCGGCATCGAGCAGGTAAAAATGATTGAAGATAAAAATAAGCTTTTCGCTCTGTTCTTAAAAACGCGTAAGCCTTCCATATTTGCAGAGTTCAAGAAACTACGCAATCGAATCACATCAGAACTAAGGAAAGCCAAAGTGCAGTACTTTCAGCAGCTGATTCAGGATGCCTCGACATCTCGTCCTGATCGGATCTGGAAGATTGTGAACGACGCACTCGGCCTGCGTACAGCTGCGCCTAATCAGTTTCAGATGACTGTCGAAGGTCAACTGCTTACTGAAGGTGCTCTAGCAGAGCATTTCAACACCCACTACATAACTGCCATGACTAACAATGCTGCTCCTTCTGTAACGTCTTGCGTCCTTGACGACAACCTCTTGAACACTGTTTTTATGGTGCCAACTAATACAGCTGAGGTTTACAACATATTTACGTCACTAAAGAACAGTAAAAGCCTTGACATAGATAATATCCAGGTCCGACCGGTCAAATACGTCCTCGACGTCATCTGTCCAGCCCTCGTACACATTTATAACCTTGCTTTGGAGACGGGTTTTTTTCCACTAAACATGAAACGCGCAAAAGTTTCAGTTATATATAAAGGTGGCGACAAAAATGATGCTGCCAACTACCGACCAGTGTCAGTTCTCCCAGTGTTTTCAAAAGGTCTTGAAAAAGTTATTCTGTCTCGTCTCGACCCCTTTTTTACCAAGCATAAACTTCTTTCTGAATGTCAGCATGGGTTCAGAAAAGGGTGCTCTACCGAGTCTGCCCTTTTGATTCAAAAGGAATTGATACTCAAAAACATGGATGCAAATAAACTAACGCTTGGGGTGTTTGTAGATTATAGCAAAGCTTTCGACTGCCTCAACCATACTGTTCTCCTTAATAAACTGTATCACTATGGCATTCGGGGCATACCCCATTCACTCTTAAAGTCATACCTTGCAACACGCATGCAGTCTGTAGTTATCGATGGCAGTCTGTCGTCCTTTAAAGAAATACCATGCGGCGTCCCTCAAGGCAGCGTTTTGGGACCGTTTTTGTTTAATATCTATGTGAACGATGTGGTTCGTATTGATAAGCATGTCAAGTTTGTTTTGTACGCTGATGATACCAGCTTGTTTTTCACATCAGATAATAGTTTTCACCTACTGCATACCGCTAATGAAACTCTCTGCAAATTGCTTGATTGGTCGAGCAAAAACTGTTTAAGAATAAATCCTAAAAAATCAAAAGCCATTCTGTTTGCTTCAAAAAACAAACCAGTAAGTTTGATTGGCGGGCTCCGCTTGGGCAGCTCTACAATCGATATAGTCAAAGAGCACAAGGTTTTAGGAGTGGTACTATCGCACCGTATGACTTGGGATGCGCATATACAGCAACTGGTGAAAAAACTCTCTTCCGCTGTTGGCTTAATACGTCGATCTCGAGATATTTTTCCAACTAACATTAAACTTCAAGTTTTTCACTCCGTCTTTCGGTCCCACATTAACTACTGCACGTTAATTTGGGCCACGACTACTAAAAGAAAAACATAACTATACTACATAGGCTCGAAAAGAAAGCTGTTCGTTGCATTGCTAATGTTTCATACTTTCACCACACTCATGACCTCTTTACTCAGCTCAAGTTGGTCAGTATACAACAGATTTACGATTACCGTCTACTATACCTGCTGTACTTCTCAAGTGTATCTTACCAGCAGTTCCTGAAGGAGCTGTGTACTCTTACTTTGCAAACTCGCACATATCGAACCAGAGCGTCTGAGGAATGGTATGTACCGCGGCCACGCACTAATTATCTTCTGCAAACATTAACGTACAACGTACCATTTCTATTAAACAAGATTAAAACACAATTTTCTGGTTCCATTGCCCTAACGCGCACCGCATTGCGCAGCATGTTTGTTTCTGGGCAATTTTCTAAGACTGTTTTATGATTTTGAGTGGTAATTGTGAAATTGGGCATACAGAGTGAGTGTGTGTGTGTTTGCCTTCTCATCGGGATCTCATGGGTAAAACGCTTTATGGTACTAATTTTTATTCGTTTGTTGCGTAGTTTTATTGTAGGGCACATTGTTATTTTGTGGCGTAGTTAAGTTGATGAATGAAGTCCGTGTATTCCATTACAATATTCACTTGCATTTTAACTATTGTACTCAGTAAGTAAGACAATGTATGTGTTCTGTTGCACATTTCATTTGTATTTGAATTATTGAAGTGTATATGAAGTCGCTGCTGCCAAAATGGTTCCCTGACCTAGTCAAGCTGTCCTCACAGCTTTTTGTCACGGAAGCCATCAACATTGTAATGTTGAAAATAAATTTTTGATTTGATTTGATTTGATTTGATTTGATCCCATTAAAAGGGAATGCCGATAAAATCAACCTTATAATGCATTTCGAAAGTCAATGAGGTCATTGAGAACATATGCAAAGGCTTTTTAGTCGCTTTCAGACATCAAAGCGACACAAAGGGCTTCATAGGAAAACCATGCCGAACCCCATTTTTCCGACGAAAAGTGTCCAAGTAATACATGGCTTAAGTAAGGACCGCCCCACTTACCTCTTCCAGGGTGACTCATAATTCCGCCCCTGGCTAAAAGCGAGGGTTAGTCGAAAGGACTACGAGTCTATGATGACACCTTTTCTGCATAAAGCTACCAGGGAAATATTTCTCATGATGTGTACAGTGTTAACATAGTTAAAGCAGCCGTCTAATTTTGATGGTGACATTCCGCTGCCTTTCTGGCAGCATATCAAAGTTTCAGAAGGCGGCAAGAAAACTACTCTTAAAAACTTTCGCCCCATTTGCCGATAATTTCGAAGAACCTGCCGGTTTTCTTTCCGGATGTGTGGCGCATTCCGTACCTGCTGGGAGTATGCTTGCTCGATGGGTCCGTGCCTTGCAGATATTCCGCCGATTGGGTAGAGCGAGTGGTGCACGGGCACCTTCCTCAGCGGAGTGGCCACCAGCGCTGGGGTAGCCACTAAGGCCGGTGTTGCCGCCACTGGGGCTAGACGGTGCACCTGCGGAGTGCCACATTTTTTATCACACTGCTACCATTCGAAGACGACATTTAAAAATTCGTTTTCATTTGAGCGACAGACATTACTGTCTGGCGCGTTCACATCCGCCAAATATTTGAAGAAGAATATCAGCCAGTTGAATTCTCCCGCGGGGCAAAGGCCTATCTCATGAAGGGATGATCATCCAGTTAGCCCAGCTAACTTCATAAACCTGATGTCCACCTGAGCTTCTTCCGTTTTGAGTTTACCTCCTCTTGTTAGCCTCAATCCATAACAAACCACCCCTAACCTGCTGCTTTCATTAAGTCTCCTTTGTCGTCTTTGTTTTAGCTAGGGTGGCACCAACTGATATTTCTTTGTCCACGCTGCTCTCAGTTTGTTTTTTAACGGCTATGTAGAGTTAATGCTATCTTGTGATTGATATACACTGACTTGAAAGCAGTGCTCTCGTCTTCTATGCACCGTTACTGATGCATGCTCGTCATAGAGGAGACAGTGCACCCACCGGTTGCGGCCGTGGCGCCACCAGGCGGTAGTGGTGCGGCGCGGCGGCTGCGGCTGCGCTGGCGATCTGCGCGGCGTGCGGCTGCTGCGACTCGATGCGCGCCGAGGCCGGCGCCGAGTCTTGCGTGCCCGGCTCGTTGGTCTTGACCCAGGCGCGGAATCCACGGTGGTCGGCCACGTACTGCACCTGCCGGAACAGGCCGTACGCGTCCCGGAAGCCGTACATGCCGGTCTTGACCCCGTTGCCGGCGTCCTGCTCGTGGCGCGACTGCCGGTTGCCGTACTCATCCTGCGTCTCGTAGCCGAACTGGTACGGCTGCGGAGCATACACCTGCGCGGGGGAAGCAAAGAAAGCACCGGATGTGACGTCATGTTGGAGCACGTAACAATAGTTGTTGCCTTAGTGGCATGGCACATAGCCACGAAGGGCGTTTGGCCAGGGTTCACTGAGCAGGGCCAAGAGAAGAGAGAACAGTGTTTGCAAGCTAAGGAATGGGCTTTGCGTAATAGTCAAAGATTAATTCGAGAAAAACATAGGAAACAAGATTATAGAATTCAATATATCAAAATTACTGAGAGATGTTTAAATTTGAAAAATTTTGGAAACAGTCAGCAAGGGACAATAGTAGATCTTCAGTGAATAGTGGACCTTCAGTGATATTCGCATATTATCGCACAGCCTTGCCAAAAAAAGGGTCGTCACCACCCATCAGTAATAAATGCCGCTCACTGCTGGCGTAGCAAAGATATTAAACTTCGATTTCCTCAATGTTCAGGTTTTATACCTCCCTCTATCCTGACGTGCCTGAATGGCGTCACCCCAGCGAGGGGCCCGACAAGATTTTCGTCCTCGTCCTCTAAGAACCATTCAGCACACACTTCAAAGAGGTGATCCTGCTGGCGGAGCGCGCGGTGCAATATGTAAATTAAGTTACATTGTATAGTTGGCGTCCTGAGAGAACGTATGTTCAAGGTCTTTGTGCCGCTGTTATTAGCCTTGAAGTAGTTGCAATGTTCGTTCTATGTTCAGCAGGGCGCGATGGTACATATCGGTTCATATGCGTTGGCAGAGTTTGTTGAACTCCGTGAACCTACGATAAACTTCAGGTATAAGTTTCCACCCATCTCGTCTTGTCTATCTTGTGTACGCCTATTCTGAGCCACCCATTATTTTGCATCCTTGTTTTATGCGTTTGACTAACGTTAGGTGGTCTGCTAAAGCTGTCGCTAGTGTGGACCAAGTAGACGCGAAGACAGAAGAGATGTCCTCGTCTTGATTGTGGTAAATATATAAGTAAAGGAAATGTTGTTATGTTTGTGGGGGTGCGCCGCTAGTGGATATATACTGTAAGTAAGGAGAAAACAAGGTCAACAAGAAGAAAGGTAGGTAGGTCGACCTGAGGTGTACTGCCGAAACCTGTTACTTTAGTCCGGAGGTCTGGGAAGGAAGGCATATTTTTGTAATACGATGAAGATTGCAAGAGTGGGCAAGCGTAGTAGGGCGGCAGAAAGTTAGCTGCGCGAATGAGATTGAAATGTTTTAGTATTAGCTGGCACAGGACCAGGATAACTGGAGTGATATGGGAGAGGTATTTGCTCTGCGGTTGGCGTAATAAGGCTGTTGATGATGAAGACGACGACGATGAGGATACATTGAGGTTGAGGGCGAGTCTGTTACACAAGTGATTGTTGGAAATATTCATAGCCGAGGAGACAGGCCCCACCGTGCGTAATAAACCAGCCTGCCCCGGACGGCTCGTTAAGCAGATTTGCATTACGCTAGCCGACCAGCAGAAGGAGGCCGACAGCAATGGCCAGTTCCTCCCACTTGCGCACGTACATTCAGGGCAGGAACGAAGTGTACGATCAGGTGATCACCGAGCTGGCACAAATCACAGTCAGAAGAGTCAGTATGCATGACGAGGCCCATACACAATGAAGTAAATACGGCGCTAAATCTTGTGCAAAGCAGTACAGAGGTGTAGTCCCAGCGTTAGCCTTAACGGCGCGTTTAGGCCAAGCCCGCAGAAGCGACTACGGTGATAGTTAAGTTCCGCAGAAACAGCCAAGCGGGCATTGTCTGCCGTCTATGCGTGTAGCTTAGCGTAAGTAGTGAAAGTTATATTTGCTCTCGACGCGCGGGCGTACGTTATTTACCCACGGCCCCAGCCTCGCTGAAAGCTCCGAGTGCTTTAAGCTGGCAAAGAACAAACCGCCGAGCCATTAGGAGTGAAGGCGGAGGAGGAGGAGGTATACCAGGAACGGCCTCCAGATTATAGTGTTTCGCGCAGATCACAACTTTTCGAGCAACGCGATTCACCTTGAAGCTCCGCCCGATCGCATACGCGTTCAGGCAACGCCGCGCGGGCTCTCGTGTTACGAAACGCGGCCGCGGCCGGCAACGCTTTCCTGTGCCGTCCCTCACCGTGCAGTGGCTGCGCCGGCAATCCCGATCGGAGCAGAAAGAGATTGTTAGAAAGCGCTTGACCCAACTTCCATAGGAAAGGGGAAGGAGGAAAGGGAGGGGGAGAGACGAGTTGCGCGCACGTCCAAGCCGACCGTCACGCACAACACTGCAAGCAGCGGCACGGCCGCGCATGCCAAAGAAGGCCCAGCAGTATATATATATACGTGTCCTCGCGTTCAGTCCGCGCTACGCGGCCAGCAGTGCACGCAAACAACAAAGAGACGGCGGCGTGCGGGCCCGTGCATACGTGAATGTATATGGGCTACCGCTGACGGACCGACGTATAAGGCACACAGTTTGCGCACCCGGACACGTCATGTCTGCGCCGCGGTCGCTTCGAAAACAATGGGAATTCACTAGACTCGGTCTGTGTGTGCTCTGCAGTGGCTTGTATAGCCTTGCAGGTGTCACGTCTAGACGGGCATATGCGAGTCGTCGCCACTCACGAACACCGTGTACTATAAGGTCCCAAGGAAGTGTGTGCGAGTGTCTTGATTTTTATTTAGTACAATACGCACGCGTGTATACGCACAAAGGCAAACGGAGCCACAGCGAATCCGGGTACTATAAAAACGGCCTCGAATAGATGGATCTGCGGCACGAAATCATTAGGTTGCTCATAAACATGTCTCGCGTGGCTTGAACTTTTCCCCGACTTATACAGATGGCTTCAATGGCGGCGGGTTTAGCAATCGTTTCTGGAGCGTAATCGCGGGCCGACTTTGGCCAGTTTGTTCGTGGAGGGGACATTGTTTCGCTGCCTGAACGAGTTTTGAGCAATCAGATATGCGCGCCGGGCGAGCACGCGTTGGGGACAGTTCAGCGTCGGCCGTCGGAGTGGACCCGCGGAACTGACCCATTTATTGCGCGAATCGGTGCCGATAAAGGGCTATCTCTGCCAAAGACCCGCGCACGCGCGCTTGTGGTCAGCTGCAGCTTTAAGTACGCTAAACACGCGGTTGCGACGTGACTACGCGCTCGCGCTAGAGTAGCGTCCGTGTAGGCAGAGACGGGGAGAGCAGAAACTAGCGCACGCTTTATCTTTACCTTTTATTTCTATTTATCTTTGAACGCCCTGAATTGAGATTTTGACTTAGCGGTTGCGACATTACACAAGGCTTGATAAAAAAAAATCGTGTTCTCACACCGATAGTGTCAAGCGCACGTCGTTAAAAAAAAAAAACTACAATCAAGCTATGCGCAAATGTTCGATCAGTGAACTGCATAAGTCTGTAGTGATTTGCTTTTGTCCTACCACATCGGCCCGATATCTCTCCACACATGCCGAAACCTCTCGACGCGTTCGAGAATGTGACGGTCGTAAACGTAAGAATCGGCGTTGAGCTGAGCACGGCGATCCCTTTGCGATTGGGGTTCGGGTGTTGGTTTTACCCCCCGCAGTACTTGCCAGCTGAGCCACTAAAGTCCGGCGCCGGATCGTGCTTACGTCGTGCCTTGCCTATAGAGCTGAACGGATTACGAAAGATAAGCAGATAACGACTTGTTGGAAAAGCAGTATAAAGTGAGACATCTGCGTCTGCCGAAACAAATAAGAGAGGAAAATGCGGGCGGATGCGTCTATACGTCTGCTTCAATGCCTCTGAACAAAGGCAGTAAAGTGAGGGACTAGCCACAACCTACACTACAGGCTTTATTTGTTTATTTACATTTTTTGGGTTTACGCAGGCGTAAAAACAACACACCGCCTGTTGAAAAAGTTTATAGCCCACCGCTCCGTAAGGATGAACGGCGCGGTAGACTGTAAACTTGGAATATGCTTGCAGATATATCGACGATTCCTTTCATGTTTGTATTCTCGGCAATTGAAAGCCGCCCTGATCGCAGTACTAAATCAACCTCAGGGTAACATTCCATTTCAACAGCGCGAATACTCGCTCATTTCCGCTCCAGCGTGTAATTCGAGAAAAACAAACACCACAAACATTCCACGTTTTTCTTCTAGTTCTGACCCTTTCTTGCTCAAAGCAAACTGCTTCTATTTCACACCCAAATTTTTTTTTTTTTTTTTTTTACGTTAGAGAGGGGTACGGCGCAAAGTACATAATCGAGAGGGACGGATGAGAAATACTCCAGCAACAATAAAAAAATTCTTTAGTGCAAGGCAGAGCCCCAAACCTTATATCATTTATTTTTCTTCCTCGTCCTTGACAGTTCCACTGCACAGCACGCAGTGTTCCACTTCGCGCCAAGGCACGACGTCGGAGCGGTTTCGTGCGGCGTCGACTGTGTGTGCGTGCGTGTGTGGCTGTTCGCCGCTGCTTTTGTTGCTTTTTCCTTTCGCCGACGGCTGACAATCAGAACCTAGCTGTGCGCGCGCGCGCACCCATTAGATTGTCAGCGCCGGCGCGAAGGGTGGGAAATGGCATTCGTAATAATTACGCTCAGCCACTCTCGGGCAGCGTCCAGCAAAACGCTTGCCAGAACGCTCTCTCCGGCCGAACTCGATCGCGCGCATGCCGCGCGAGCTCGATACGGACACGAGACTGCCGCGCAGCGCGAGACCTTCGCGCCAGAACTTCGTATATTAGCGCCCATATATATTTACGCCGTCTGTGTCCAAGCTGCGCGCTTAAGGTTATATTTCATTTGTTCCCGTGGAACGGTTGGGCGTGGTTCTCTAAATCTCTGCGCGCGAGCGAGTCTGTGGACCAGCCGAGGAGGCCGTACCTCAGGCACAGGTGCGAGGCGTCACTGTTTTCTTGCTTACCCATTCCTATCTGGGATAAGAGCGAACTGAGAGAAAGCATTTTACGCTCCGCCGTAATATGTGCGCCGAGGTATTTGTGCAGTGTCGTAGTGAAGTGGGCGTGAAGCGGTATCTAGGCGCACTGTTTGAATTTGCTATTGTGACATCACAGGGGATTGGCAAGTGCAAGGAGATTCACCACGGATTAACCGGATTAACCTGATTAACCCAGACATGACAATTTCTCGTCTACATTGACTGGAGGGCGCCTTTCAGGAGCATTTGCCACTTTTTCTTGAATTCAATTCGACTATAAGACATCAACAGGCTATGGAGTGAACTAGAATTTACCTATTTATTTTGCTTCTTCATGTGCGCGAGTATGTAAGCGCAGTTCTGTAGCTTTTTGGTCTTCAGAAATCTAGCCTGATTTCCCGTTTTTAATTACACGGTAACATCATTTTTCTTGCAAGTCTCTGCAGGGCCCAGCCTACTAACGACGAAACGTGCGAAGTTTACACCTTTTATCTAACATTTTTATTGCCTGGGCCTTACTGCAGGTTTTATTTATTTATTTATTTCAAGTTACCCTCTTCGCCCAGAGGGCATTACAGAGGGGGAGTGATGCAGTGGAAAAAAAAAAAAACAGTGCAACATACGTAACAAACAGTTCGAAAGAATGTAACAGAGACAAAAAAATTAACAGAGGCTAATGTTATGGCACAGTATTTCGGGAAAGCGGGATAAATAATAAAAAAACGACATATACAAAAAGACAGGCAAAACTGAATACAGGCGTGAACAGGGGATTATCCCCGTTAAACCAAAGTTAAGGAATGCTAAGCTCACGCTGAAATCAGTAAACGACTCTCATTCTGAAAGCGCCGACGGCACCACTTTTGACTACCACGACATAATATCTGCCGTCTTGCCAGCAACCTGATGCGAAAGTTGGGTTAGAGTTGGGTTGAGTTGCAAGAGAGATTACAGAGAAGGCAATGCTCAGAAAATGGCAGCGGACCCCAATGACAGAGACAAAAATACCGCTGCTGATTTAATGCGCATATAGCAAAGCAAACGGAATTGGTTCCCGTGAACGGTAGTGCTCGCTCGTAAATTGAAAAGGCGCTTGAATATGCACGCGTTCCACTGGGACGTTGTGAAGGTGTAGGTTGCGCAACCAGGGGACAAACCACGAAGAAAGACACAGAGACACACACAAGCGCACTAACAACTGTTTACTTCTTCCTGGGAACGCATACTTATACACCTGGCCACGCATGCTCAAATCCAATCTCTAACAACAATAGTCATGCCAAGGGCTGTTAACGCAGATGCGAAAGCAAAAAAATGATTTCGGCTACGTACAGAGCCACGGACGTGTCACTGATACAGTCTACAGCGTTTTCCTTTATGTGGAAAGCTTCCAAAGCCATGGGACGTGTTCAATTTTCCTGGGACGTGTTCAATGGGCCGTGTTCAATTTTCTATCGAGACTGCATCGCCAACCACACCTTCGACCTAGTAACTTATACAGACAGCTAGATAAAGGGCTGAAAAACAAAACGCCTCTGGTCTCTGGTCTGCAAGTTCCTTTGAGCAAATGACCTCCTGCCTCACTTGTTCTGTCGTCCTTCTTTCGTCGGACGTTTGAAACATAAATCATTCGAAACACAGAATTCGGAGAACGCGTAATACGAGAGCGCGGCTCACGCTTGACTTTTTGGGTTCCTAAAGGCACTAGAGAACAGTGAAGCGTTTAGATCAGTTCGGCCTCCACGGCGTTGCTTGGGCGATCGGCATCTGAAAGCTTGCTGGCTCCTGCGCCAAACTGCATATCGATGGCGACAAATAAATAAAGAAATGACGACGACAACGCCTTTGCCGTCTCCTTCACTGGTATGTTCGCGGCAATACACACAGTGTCCCGCAAACAAAGCAATGCAAACGCAAAGCAAAGAATCAAATCTTGGAGTCGGCCAGCAATTACGCCCCTATATGCATGCACTGTTTCCGCGCACTGTCCTGAATAGGGCGGAGCGCGGTGGAAAAAAAATTAATCGGGGCAATCAGCAACTGAAACGGACTGTTAGCCCGCTCGGAGCAGTGGACAGGCATGCGTGTATGAGCGGGTACGCACGCACTCGTTTACCGGTCGCGATGACCCGGCCGATACGCTCACGGCAAGGTCTTTCTGTGTTTCAAGAACGCGCCGGCGGCGAACGCCTTCCAAGACCCCCCGGGAAAAAGGACACCGTGTGGGTTCTCCGAGGCGCGACCTAATCAGCGACAATTAAATCTCGAAAGTCACCCATTGTCCGCAAAGCTCGTTAACCGAGTATGCAAACATGAGTGAGTGCTAGGCGGCGCCGCGGGCAGCGTGTGTGTGTGCGCGCGCAGGTGAGACACTGTAGAGATCAGACACCCTTCTTAGCGTTGACCATACGGCAAAGACCACAGCGGGAGCGTGAATGACCCTGTGAACTGTTCGCGCTCCGCACTAAGTGGAGCAGGAGGCAAGGTCAGTGTTTTATACGGAGCAAGATTAACGGTGCTGGCTAAATGCGTCACCCAAGTTGTAATCGTCAGTGCTGTTCAGTGCTCTTAATCGATTAAGCTCCAACACTGTCAGCACGGACACCTTACTGCTCAAAATGAGTTCGCGTAAGCTTTCAACCTATACCAACTGGCCAAACGCAAATGGGTGCTAACGTGGCGTTAAGTATAGACAAGACTCTATCACTGTTGCGCGGTAAGCTAGCTTGCTGGAGGTACAATGCCAAATAACGCATGAACAAGGACGCATTAAGACGCCCCGCCCAACACAGAGCTCGCTCGGCTTTGCGGCCCCTGTAGCTGCGTACGCAATACGATTTCTCTTTTGTTGCATCGATTTCCCTTTCTTTGTTGCCGCTGGGATCGCCCTTTGTCCGATCAGGGTGTTGGGTGACCACTGCCTAACCTGGGCGACTGTTATACGGCGTGCCGAGTTGCGAGAGGCAGAAATGTACAGGGAGTCATTCGATTTTTTTCTGCGACTACGAATGTAAAACACAACTCTGCAACTACGAAAGTAAAGCACAACTGAAATGCACTATGCTCTTCATAAATACTATTTCGTAGAATCGCGAGCTGGGATAGGTCGAAACGTGCCATTTAGCGCTGGTACAAGTATTCTCTTCAGGGGTAGCTTCAGTGAGTAACTGGATCGCTATGCTAGAGGAACAGTAAAGGGAAGTGCAGAAAGACGCAACAGAGCGGCAAAGGAAAACTTCGTTCGCTTGGACGAGCGAAACGAAATGGCAAAGACAGAACAGTCGAACTAAAGCAAAGTACAAATAGAAACATTGTGTGCTGTGAAATTAATCATTGAGTACGCTCCAGTGAAACATATAACACAAAACAAAGTGAACACATGTCGACGGGAGGCCTTGGTCCGCCAGCGGACAGTGGCTTACCCTCAACCCTTGCTCGCTTTCTTTTGTGTTGCCAAGAATCCCATTTTCCTGCCCTGTATCTGCCGAGATATACATAACCAGATACAGGAAATTAAATTTGTGCAACTCTACGAATGGCTTTCTCTTCGAGTGCAACATGAGAAAAAAAAAGGTACCTGCGCGCATATAAACGCGTGTTTTTTTTTTTTTTTAAATTAGATTTCTTTTCACAGATTATTTGTCTAGGGTATTCTGCGCCAATACGAGTCACGAATGCATTGGGCAATTTTTTATTTATTTTTATTTGTCTCACTTGCTCTTCCGTGCTTGTTCATTCTATGCAAGATTCGCGGAGTTTAGTTAAACATAAACAAAGAACATCAACGCATTGTAACAATGCTCACATCTAAAGTTGTGTCTCGAGAAAAAAAGATATCACATAATATGACTTGGAGCGCCCTGTGAATCTAAGCGCTGTCCTGTCTTCTGATAATCAAACTTCCGAGAAAAAAAGAAATCAGTTCTGAAAAAAAAAAATGCACCTCATTTCTAAGCATCTGTGTTAAGCGATGCAAATGAAGAGAAAAAAAAAACGTCTGTGTAAATTCGCCTTAATCGTTGTGATTCTCTCACGTCTGCAATATCCCACTACCGAACTGCATCGACCATGGTGATCTGGTTCTGCGCATTGATCTGTGAAAGATATGATAATAAAAGGGCATTTTTCACTGTGTAAAACGGTCAGCCTTCCTTGTAGAGAGCGTGTTTAATACAAGGGTTCCCTTCCTCGTGTATATTGTCGACGTCGACGACAGCCGCTGATCTAAAGGAGCGATTCTCACTCGACATACCCGTGCTTCTCGACGGTCACAGCATTAGCGCGTTGGTGGACACAGGAGCAGGAGAGGAGCTAGGCGGCTTGCGCCTAGCCTGTGTGATTAAGGACCCATCCGTGACAATATAAACAATCATACTTCGGCTACTACACAACGTGGTGGTAGTGGTGAGGCGGGGTTACCAAGGTGTGCTCCCAGGTGTGGGTGTAGTTAATAAAACAAAATGAAAAAACGGTGTCGTTACCTCTTGATCCTCGTAGCCTGCTCGAGCTGATGCGACCAGCGCAGACGCCAGAAGAGCCACCTGCAAGACAAGGGAACGACAGGATACTTGGTAAGCGCAACAAACATCACCTTGCTTCTTATATAAAAAAAAGACAAAATGCTGACTCCACTTTTTTTGTGATAGCGAGATGGAACCAAGGAAAACTTTCGAATAAAAAAAAAAATAGATGCTCGAGGCTTCTTACATGTTTAGTAATGCAGTGTCAAGAGTAACTTCAATTTTTTTCTCAGATTTTTGGGTAAAATATGCAAAATATACTTTTGTTCTCGAATCATGGTCACCTAGCGTCCAAGTGATTGAATAATCTATACTTAGCAAGGTTTCATTTACAGGCGTAGAATTCGGTCCATTATTAGAAATTTTCCCTGGAGGTATTTATGGTTTTGGTAGATATATTTCCACAAAACGAAAATAATATGTGCGAAAAGCTATTATTTCGCCGCACAATAATTTTAATAAAATACTGCAGAAAAAAGTGAGGGTCTGTTTACACTTCAAAAATTCTCCAATCACATCACAAGAAATTTCAGTGACAAAGAAGTGAAGAAAACTGATGTTTACATGAAGCGTGCAATAAAAACGTGAAAAAGATTCGAACAAGCGAGCATGCCTGGGGCTCAGGCTCAAGGAAGTGACGCAAAAAAAAAAGTGGCAGCAATGAGAAACAAATAATAAGGACGAAAGACGCGTGAAAGACAAAATTTAAGCAATGCTGCGGATAACAGTCACGAAACCAAAGGGCTTCGACCGTGAGCTTACGTCCAAGCTCACAACGCCCTTTTTTCATTCATTGCACGAAGTGTCCGAGAGGCAAAAGTCCATTGTTCACACGCGTGTCCATCGCCACCCTGTGGAGCGAGGCACAAGAGCAAAGCGGATTTGCTTCGCGGTAAGCCGGGTTCTCCAAAATAAAAATGCGCAAAGCAAAGCACATGTGTGTTGCACGAGTGAACGAGCCTTTCGATATTCGTTCGATGGCTGTCTGCCGTAGCCGTCAATTGCAAAAGATTGACGCTTGTACGGCCCGACAGATCACGAATTGCCGTGCATGGCCGCAGCATGTCAAATGCTTTGCTCGTGACATTCGGGACACGCGTTACGTTGTGTGGTCATTCACTCACGTTCGTAGGAGCGTCAAATATCTGTGTGCTTATGTGTGTGTGTTCAAGGAATGCAGCTAGAGCAGTGTGTCCTGCTTCCTTAATTTCCTGTACCTGGCCGTCAGGACACACTTCCTCGTGGAAAAATTACGTGACTATAGGCAATTGCATGTAGTAACGTAACCTCTAGTCGGTGGACAATTACGTGACAATTGCGTGTAGTAACGTAACCTCTGTGGTTACGTTATACCTACAAGTTATTCAAGAAGGCTCAGTAGCACGATGAGTCAAGCAAAAATACCGGAGAAATTTAACAAGATTTGGCGCCTGTGCGGCGTAGGATGCGCCACTTTTTGTCTGCCTGCATATGTAGGCAGCTCATGCTGCAATTCACGAAACATTTATGAACGTCAATAGCAAATTTGTCGCCACAACACTCTACAGCTCCGTTTACACTACACGCTTGTAAAAGCACCTACGCTCTAGAGCAAATACTAACTAAATTTTCTGCCTCTATTAGCGACCAGGTGCCCCAAGCGATGATTTCAGTTCGCCGGTTCCCGTATTTCGATCAAGATCACATCCTGGCGACATAAGGTACGCTTGACACTGTAGTCCGTTTAAAGATCACGCCATAGTCGTGCCCTTCGTGCGCCTATATTTATATTCTAAGTCAAGAGCGGGCGGCTACCGGCGCGTCTGCAGACACTACACGACTCCCTGCGACACTAAGGATGTCACTGTCGCGTTGTCGCATCAGGGACCCACCATCGTATGACCTGTCACGGCTCAGTTAGTCCATGCAGCGTCGCAAAGAACGCGCCACATACATGAGCCACTGTCACGAGCGTCGACTTGGGCGCGCGTAGCACGACGCGCTGGACACAACACGCGCCCACAATGCGGTCTTCAAGAATGCCGCGCAGTCTATTTCGGCATCCTGGGCGGTGAATGGCAGCTTCGACAGGTCGCCGCCATCGTGACAGGAGAGCAGCCAGCGCAAACACGTGGTCGCATTCGAGCAAACGCCCGCGTGAACGCCCCGGGAGTCTGTTGTGATGCCATATTTAGAAGAGCTCCCCGGTGGTGAACAAAGTATATACGTCTTGCGTTGCGCGGTGGCGACAGTTGCCCTGTCATTCCTTCCGAGCTTGATTCGAACGTTTACTGAGTCAGCCATGTTTCGTTTTCCCCACTTTGGACTCATCAGTGTGTTTGAAGCTGTCGACACATACAGCTCAATGAGCACAGTGCTTTAACCGACGTATTTGCTCCCGGCGTGGGACCGTTGGGTTCCCTAAGGAGGGGAATCGGAATCCAGAAAAGAGTCGAGCTGTTGCAGCTCTCACACTTCTATCCTTAACGCATTTAAAGCGAATGGCATTGTGTACTTATTTCAAGGATCGTGTTTCTTTGTGAAACGAAAGTGGAGCGGGGCGGTGTCTACTGGCTTCATTATTTTATAGCCACTGTAAATTCAAAGTTATGCCAAACATTCTTGAAAAAAAATTTTTTAATTAGAAAATTTTAAGATACTGTTATAGAAATATTTAAGTTACCGGCCCATTCTTCTGACATGTTGCAAAATCTTTCTTTTAAAGTGTTTTCATCGATCGCATCGAGCATTTAATACTGTCATCAAAAACCAATGGGAACGCACTTGACGACAGCAAAAACCTGAATGAAAAAAAATGCAAGACTGCCGTCGGGCGATTTGCGGATATACTGATTTTTATAGTGAAATCTAACGTTATATGAAAAAAGTGCGTTCATAAACGGTTGCCATCTCAAAAATGCTTTTGTCCAGAAATGTTGGGTATGGGAAGAAAAGTAAACACTCGCAAGAACATTAAACGATGCCAACCTAGGCCGTCTTCGCCTGTTCGTATTCCCTGAGTTTAGTCTCTTTAGTCAGGCTACTTTGGGTCACGCTATCTATACGTCTTGCTAAGTTAAAGAAAATCGCATGTATTGAGTCGAATAAAATAAATTTCCATTAAATAAGCAATGCCTCGACATCAAATTAGGTTAGCTGCAGACACCAGCAGGCAAAAAAAAAAATGAAAGGGAAGGAATGATACCCTGTTGCGTGTTGAGAAGCCAGAAGGACGAGAGGTACAAATTAAATGCGTTGGCTGTATCTCCTGTGTCATTACAGTATAAGGGCACTCCCTGCGTCTTCTAATCTGCGCTTTAGAGATTCATCCGACGAAACTTGCGGGGAGCGCGAGATGCGTGCGCGGAGTCATAAAACCCCAAGGCCGGAATGCAAATGAGCTCTGACGTTAACGGGTCTTTACTACTCCTGTGAAATACGTCCCGCGTTGATGTTGCCTCAGTCGGAGGTGTGCTAGCGGCCTGCTCATGTGGGCACGCACGCGTTGGCTTGTTTGCGCGGAATACTTTGAGCGGCAACCCTTTGTGCAACCGTTGCGGGCTTCACCATCAAGGTCGGCCGCAAATTAGACCCGTACTTTTATCTTTGTTGCGTCGTGCGGTTTACTGCCAAGTATGAGTAAGCAATGTGCCTCGAAAAAAAAAATTACCTGAGGACGGCAGGGCAGTGCTGCATGCGATGAATGCTATATTCTTTACGGGCCCTAAACTTAGTGCCTTGCTGTGTACAGACTTCCTGCAGGCCTGTCGAGGGCGCTTGGGCGGGGCTCCGTGGAGCAAACTAGATGGAATTTTTCTGCAGACCGTGTATACCAGAAGCAACGCTTCTGCGCGCACATATTCACAAAGAAACACGAGCTACATAAATGCCAGACCCACACCTCGAAGCAGGCGTTAGAATTAACTTTCCTTTAACTGCTGTTGATGTATCTAGAGCCCTCTGTATATGATGAGTAGAGAAACTACGCTAGAAAGTACGACATCACAGCTAGATACGTGCGGAAAAACGACGACTACCAACGCCGTGTTGGTGTTTTGGAGCCAGTGCTTGTTTCGCTATGTGCCTATGTATAGCTGCGGTACAAACATTTTCAGCATCCCTTTCGTACGCACTGCTGCTTTGAACGAACCAGTCTTTAAGTGATATCCTGGTTAATCGGACAAGCCTGCAGAGGTCTACACACTGGAAACATTGCACGTACAACACTATGTGAGCGCTATACACCAGACAAACGTTATGTCGTGTTATGTGTGTTATGTGTGAGCTCTGTGAGCTCACACTAGCAAGAGGCACGACGATGCAAGAGATGCATCGTAATGGGCATATAAACTACCTTGGACGTCATCGGGACGTTTGAGACGTCCTTTGAACTTCCAGTGGAGTTTCAGTGTTCACTAGCATGGTTTAGGTGGTGTGTTTAGTAAAGTAGTGCAGTGACGACACAGGCGAACGATTCATTTCACAACCTTAGCAATAGTTATTTTCCGCTAAAACAGTTCGTAAAAAGATTTTTATCGAGCTTAGAAAGGAGGCAAAAAAAAAAAACTTGTAAAGCGAAGCTTTTGCATATATCCGGATCTGTCTAGTGGCAGAAACCTAACTACAGCACTTATTCACTGTCAAGCCAGATGCGAGCATGACCTGATGGCGTAACTGTCGTCCTACATGCTAGAGGAATGCTCTGATGTACTCGCCAAAAGAAAAAAAAACTTAGTTGCCAGTTCGGCTAAGGCACGTGGTATTGATGCAGAGGGCCTCTTAAGCCTCTATTTGAGACAGCGTTAAGCTGCAGGTACTGTCTCTGATTAGATGGTAGCTTCAAGTTCCTTTCGCCAACGGAGAGACCCTGAAATCACCTGGCCTGAGTTAGCGGGTTCCCGCGCCAATCGCTTTCTTTGCATAATTAATCTTGTTGGCTGTTCAGCGCGAAAGTGCTGTGGATTAATTAAGGGGCAAACAGAATACATTTACTGGCTTATCGGTTTCCTTGCCAAAACGGAAAATGATAACTGAAAGCCAAAACTGCGTTGATTCGATGACAGCTCTCCTCAAGCAAGCTGCTTATGCAAACGCTGAACGCAGCCTTGGAAGCTGCGGTACATGTTTGATAGGGCTCAGGCTGCTTCGACTTCTTTGCGGCTTGTAAATTTTCAGGACTTAATGCCCCAAGAAACAGAAACACTTTATATAAATGTGTAAAATACGATGTTTTGTTTCTTTCTTGCCTTAGTTCATGGGCTGAGCTAAATGTCCTAAAACCTTCGGTCTTATATCTGCTGTGCTATACAAAAGTTATTCAGTGTTTCAAATTTTAACCTGCTCCTGTGGGCAGTTTGCAACAATCTATTATTATTTTTGTCTACATAGTAATTTACATTCAATTTGCCTCCTATTTCACATTTTTAAATTATTTACCTCGTTCTGCTTTACTTCGTTCTGCAGAATTGTTGGGCAGAAGCAGAATCTAAAATGGAACACTCAAGAACTACTTCGTCCCAATCCGTTAGCAGCAACCTCAAATTTCGCGTACCTAAACCGCTCCTGCTGCTGAATACAGCGCAACGATTTGTTCTTAATTGACATCTCGTTCCTCCCGTTTTAACGATAACGCCGACCGGTTGCGTTATGAAACGGGCTCTCCCGCCGCACGCTAAGCTTCCTAAACGGCGCCGGCAGGTGCAGCGAAGCACGTAATAGATGTGCGTACGTTACCAGCGACACGAAAGCGCCGGCGGGCACCGCTGAGTCCCTTCCGCGTCTGGAGAGAAATAACTCGCGGCCAGACCGGTGGTTGCTGTGGAAGGAACACTCTATTAACCCAGTGGGGAGCAGTCGAGGAACGAGTTACTATTCCTGACAGCCGGCGGGCAAATGCACGATCGCTGCACGGCAGACCCCGCGTGGCTGCGCTAGGTAAGGCCTGGTCTGGATGCGGAACAACTCGACAGTTCTAGGAGCGAGCGAACCAATACCCCCGAATAGCCCCAATACTTGCGCCTCGGCTGTATTGGTTTTCGTTCACGCAAACAGGATACTCGGCTTTAATCTGCATTCCCGAGAAGCGAACACCCCCCAGTGCGGCTTGTTCTTGTTCGCCCTCAACGCGGTTCTTTATTGAGACCGATCATTCAGAGGCTCAGCTTTTAATCAGTGCCTGTCTCGCTATGCGCAGCTAAGAACGAACTCGGCGATGGTAACACGCTTGCTTGGGGCAGCAGGTTATAATGGAGTGATTCGTAGCTGATTGGCAGCAATAAATATTAATATTATGCTGATACAGGCACACTGTTGACATGATCGTGTTAGTGACACCGTTGCGTACGCCAGACGTTGATTCCGAGGTCTTGTTGACAAAAATTGCAGTGCTGTCGCCAGCCTCTGACGGAGCCTGTTTTCAGGCGGCATCGGCGTGGATACGCAGTACTGCATTAGCCTTTAGTTTCGACGTTCCTTATAATAACTTTCAGCTTTTTTCTTGACTTGCCCAATTCTTTCCTAATATATAGCACATTTCAGTACCACGTCGTTACCAACTTCGCCTGGTGAAGTAGTTTGGTAACAAGCACACAGTATATAAAAGAGAAATGAAGAAAACGGACGATGGAGATAAATTCTTGGACGAGATACCAAATGTTGAGATAAAAGCATTCGCGATGGCAGGAAGCCTTTTGACTTTCTTTACTCCACATCTTATCTCAGATTTATCTGCTGCAGGCTCGGAACCACCAAAGTAGGCTTCAGAGACAATGCGCTCACGCCTAAAGCAGTACGAGCACGTTCTCACTAGGAGCAAGCAACCATGATTGCTCCTTGACTAGCAAAGAAATGATGGCGGCATATGATCCTTCCGCAGTTGCAAACATAACTATTTATACTATACTATTATACTATTTATTTATTTATTTATTTATTTATTTATTTATTTATTCCCAAAATGCTGCTGGACGTGCAAGTTAAGGCAGGCGTAAATGGAGTACTGCATTAAGATCAGAGTGCACCGGCACGCGAGCTTGCGTAATTTAGCCGTATTACAGCGCTTATATCAATCATAGAGGCTGTTGCCTTGCATTCTACGTAATGTGCCTGTCTATGGTTGTAGTTATGACGACGACAACGAATGTGCTCATGAGTGGAAATTTCAATATCACAGTTGGGTGCCAGCATACACCACCCCCGAGTTCCTAATGCAGCGGTTATCAACGAAGCCAGATTACCGAACCGCGTTCTGTTTAATTTCGGCGCGTCCACAAGGTATCCTTTTCAGCGACAGGCAAGGAAAAAACCGAAACCTTCGGTATGTTCAGCAATAACTGGCGCATGGTAACCGAAGAATATGTGACGTGCAAGCAGAACTACAGCATAGTGAGCATTAGTAAGCAATCGAGAAAATAAATAGGATGTGAACAAAGGCCCCTAGACACTTGAAACGCGGGTGCACGGCTTCTGCATCCGTAATGAATGCCGTCGCTCCCGCATTATATCTCCTGCCTCTCAAATGCCAGCGCGTTGAATCTTCTACTACTATAAATAAATAATTAATAGGAGCCCGCCGGGATTTTTTCTCAGAAATTTTTGCTGCTAATGATTTGTCGCTTTCTGAGGACTGCCAACGTCACTAACGAAAGTTGTACTCGCTCATGTCTCCCGTGCTTTGAGGCATGAAATGTCTTAGGAGGGACACAGCGTTTAAATAACAAGAGTCACAAAACGTTCTTAGCGTTACACCCAGTACGATGGGTAAGCTAGTTTGACTGACGCGAATGTACGGCTGTAGTGTTTCCATATATGTATATATGCCGACCATGGTCGGCCGCCGCGGTGGCTCAGTGGCTATGGTGCTCGGCTGCTGGCCCGAAAGACGCAGGTTCGATCCCGGCCGCGGCGGCTGAATTTCTTTGGAGGAGAAATTCGAGGCCCGTGTACTGTGCGATGTCAGTGCACGTTAAAGAACCCCAAGTGGTCGAAATTTCCGGAGCCCTCCACTACGGCGTCTCTCATAGCCTTAGTCGCTTTGGGACGTTAAACCCCATAAACAAACAAACAAGCAAACAAACCATGGTCGGTGATTTTCATGATAATGAAGATATGCGCCAAAACTGAGTTCGCTTAGCAATCGACTTGACGTTTACGCTTGTGGTAGTAAGATTTAGAGCGACAAAGCAACAGCTGGAGGCTGTGCGAAATGATGATGATAGTTGCAGTGCTTAGTAACACTAAATATGGGGGAGGGATGTAGCGTCTATGCGGTTACACTAACATTACCGCCTCGAGTAATCCCTGCAGTGAATGCCTTTTGCTGACAGTGTTCGAGTAGCCGGGTACAGTAATGAGTCCCGGAGTGAGGATGACGGGTAAGGATATAGAGCAGACGTAACGCACGGTCACGAACTCGGCAACAGTCGTGCACGGTCATGGCTCACTGCGCTTGTTACGCCTGATGTCAGCCTCATCTAAAAAGTCATTCATAATCAGCGGTTGCGCGGACGACGCCTATACATGAGTTCGCCGAACGTGCAATGCTCAAATGTAGCTGATGATGTCTTAATTCGGCATTGTGATCGCTTGCTCACTTAGGTAATCTAAGCCAACGTAGACATGCACAACTCTGCGGACCTCCCCATCCCGTACTGAGGCCGTTAATTTAGTATTGGCACTTGCATAAGGCACCCTACCCACCGCCATCGTAAACCTGCTTGGAAATAGCGATGAAATTATATAACGCTTATTCCTACTGCACCACGCACATATAGAATGTAACTGAGTATGTTTTGGTAAGAATGCAAGGATGCTCACGGTTTATCACTACAGCAGCTCTTCATTTTCCCGACTCGTTTCCCGGAAAGGGATTTAGGTAGGTATAGAAGTACGCATTCAGTAGCTTTAAATACAAGGTACAAAAAACACTTTCCTTTGACACTTTCCTCCGGTCGTAATTGGAGCATTCGCTGGCACGGGCATTCAGCGCTGATTTATGTTACAAAGCTCGCAAGCAAGCTGCCGCGAGGAACGTTTTACGACGTTTACCGTCTACGCGGCGGCTGGCATGTTTGCCTTGCGCGGACAGCGCATGGACACAGCATTTATCTCGTCAACCTAGATGTCCAGCGGAGACGCCACCTTGCCGCCCACTCGCTTCACGCGCGTCGCCGCGTCCTTGCAGCGCTGCGGGTTGACCGCTGAAGCGTACATAACGGCGGCCTTCCTATACGGGCCGAGCAGCCCCAATAAAATATCAGTCAAGCGTTTCATTGGAAAGATTGGGAAGGAGTGTGGGTATTTATAGCTCGCGAAATCGCTGTGCGTTCGCATCGTTGGGTCCGCGCCAGCGGAGGCTGCAAAAGATGGGCTGCGGCACGCATGGTAAAAGAAGAAAGGAACGGAGGAGGTTCTAAACATTTTTAACGACCCGGAGCCTCTTGAAAGCTTGTGCCAGAACGGGTAGCGTGAAGCAAATAACCCAATAAAAGCTGACAGGCTGCAGTAGCTGGAAGCGTAAAAGAGGGATCTCAGTCTGATAAACAGCAGGTTCCGCACTTTTTCTCATGGCCCGTCAAATGTGCCAAGTACGTAGTAGCCTCCCTTAAGTACCAGTACCGTAAGACGGAGGGAAAATCGCGCGCTGGCTTTGTGATGGTCATGCTGTTTATTACAGATGTAAACAAATGTTTTTCTCGATGATCTGTGCTCTCTGCAGGAACTACGGAACTTTGTATATTTAGTGGGGAGCTTCATGTTTGTTTCGTTCGTTATTCATGTTTAGCATGTTTAAGTTAAATATTTTGCACTGTACAAGGGTATATTTGTCAGTGCATATATAAACAAATGCGGATCTACACACGAGGAGTGATCGACTGTATTACCAGTAGAAAGCTTGCGCACAGTCTATATCAATTCTGCTAATCATGCTCATGAACAGAGGTTAGCCTGTCAACGATCGATTGGTTTAGGTATACTGAAGCGAAATGCTTTACCGCTGCCTACGAAGCCAGCTAGCTGAGCCTCGCTGCGCGTTACATTAATGTTGTCCTAGAATTCAAGCGTTTGTCAGAAATCAGATCTGAGTGCAAGCATCTGGAGACTGAGAGAGCTCTGCCTCCTTTTGAAATGTTGGAGGCGCTACCAATTCTCTTGCCCCCCTCCTCTTGCTTTTCGGAGTTCTTGGATCTCTGCAAATATTCTTTTTCCTGAGAAGAAAGGCTTCTGTTGGGCTGTTGGTCTTGGGATTTATCGTCCCAAAGCTATACCTCGAGACACGAGAAATACCATTGTAGAGGGCTCCGGATCTATTTCTACCACCTGGGGATCTTAACCGGCAGTGACACCGCAGCAGACGAATATTGTTGGGTTTTTTTTTTTGCATTTTGGCACACTGAAGTCCCGTCGCCGTAAACAATGACAAGGAATCAAACCTGCGACCTCGTGCTGAGCAGCGAAGCGCCTTTGCTGCCTCGTCAACACAGCGAATCCCTTGGGAGAAAGGCGGCTGCAAGCGTATGGTCGGTGGTGTAGAGTAATGTCGGGTCAAATCTGTGGTTGGACGATCAAAATGTGTGCGTGAAGCTATTGCATGTATTCTTCAGCAAGCAGACTATGCTACGTTTCATTCTAAGAGTGCAATGCGGTGTTGTGGTAACTGTGCAAGTAGCGCGCACGCTTTAACGTAAAACCCCGTCGCGCATAGATCGTACTTCACGAGGCCTCTTCGATGGGCAAGATGAAACCACGATAGAGAGTAAAACCATATGCTACAGAGTGCAGGTCAGGGTTCTGCACGCTGTAACGAAATGTACTTGCTTTGTCAAGGTAGTCCCGATTTCAGTCACAAGTATTGTTCCCATTGATTTCAACCTAAAACCTAATTTTCAGTTCGGTGTATGGCGCTAATGGTGAACTAACTTTGAGGCACTAACGTAGCCAGTTCGAATAGGCATACGAAGGCGAAGTATGACACAAGAACCTTCAAATCCTCATGTTTCTGGAAACTTCAGCATCTCAATAAGCCGGTGAAGGACGACGTGTGCACGGGGCGACGCTGAAGAGGCGAGGCTGAAGGATGACGGTCGTATATCGGAGGAAGCCAAGGTGACTTCAGCCGCGAACGAATGTCATAAGCGGAAACATCAGCATAATTACCCCTTACCTTTCCCGTTACATCGCCACTGAATTGTAGAGTATAATACGTCACAGGTGTCCACTGACGTCACTGCATCTTACGATTCAAACTATGGGAACCCATTGAGGTGTACACCCCCGTTAAAAGTATCGGGCCCAACGGCTTGTGAGGCCTGCTGTATGCCTCGGCTATGCATCCTCAGCGACCGCAATTTCTCGAAAGAGGAATGGCTTCGTGTCCTTATTCCTCCCACGCTTTGGACTCTTAGATGTGCTGAGGAGCCCCGTTAAACAGCTTAGAAGCAAAGCTCTTAGGTTGTATACTTTTGACGGGAGCTGTACTTCAGACACCCTATGGCATTGTGGGCAGTTATCCGCTAATAAATCCGTCGACGTTCTCTTCCTATTCCTTGTTCTTATTTTGTGTAACTATACGTGAACGTGCAGATGTCGCACAAGCGTTTGAATGCAAATGCACAGCTCTCCACACTCTTTCCGCTCTACAACACATTTATTTCCGCGACGCATTACAGGGAAAGCAAACCGAAAAATATTTTTTTCTGTTGGTACGTGTTTACCGTAATCGCATGAGTTCATATCTAAACGGCGTTGTTAGCGCCTGTCGGATATCTTCCTGCTTAATTCTTTAACTTCTTTCTTTATTCTAGTAATTTCTTACTTCTTCAATACTGGTTTCCGCTATTCTCCTTTGTGCGAAAGTGAGAAAGTTATCACTCAAATGGAAGAGGGCTAAAAGAACGCGAAAGTCTTTGTTTCAACAGTGGGCGTTGTTTCAGCAAGGACTGGGCGACGGCAGGAAACAAAAGCGCTCACGAAAGGCAATTGTTCTCACCCCTGTTGCTCTTTGAGCCAAATAATAAGCGTAGCAGCCTTCACCTCCATTCCCATTACTGTGACTGAAGGCGCCGCGGAAACCCTAACTGCAAGCGTTTAGTATAAATTACAGCCTCGGCTAAACCGCACTATTACCATGGACTAATAACGTTCACCTCTCTGGTCGGCGCATTCGCGCTTGAAAGCAGGTTTCGTCGTAAGGTCATATGCGGTGAAAATTTACTCCTCGCCCTTTCGTTTCTCCTCGACAACCGACGCAAAACTAAGCGTATAAGTGGCAACCTCGCAATGGCCCGAAGACCCAGACGGCCATTTCTCGCTCAATGCTTCTCCCTGTTTAGCTATATGGAGCTCACCAAGCAGTTAGCGGCGCATTGAAAGCCAACACAATGCGCAGAAAAGCGTGTGCACTGTTGACTTTCCTTCGCCCTAGAACTTTAATGTTGCTGTCACGTCGCTGAGGTTACGACCACTTAGTGCTAAGTTCCACTTTATTACGACGCGAGCTAGCGATTCTTGTCCTGCCGAAAAGATTATGGGCCAACTACGATGGAATGAAATAAGCATGAGCCCCGTAAACATACGGCGAGGTTACCCCAATTCGCGTCAGTTTGCTAGTGTCTCGATGTAACCGCAATAACAGCGGACAGGTAAATCAAAACTTTTTGCTCGAGATCAGGAGAGGGGCTGGCAATCATTTTTACTCGTCTGCAGCCATTTTCAACTCTAAGGCACGCCACCGACTCATTATCAGCAAAGTGGACCGGTAGCACAGCGCCCTAACACTTCCGACTAGCGTGGAACACGGCGCGGGCTGGTATATCCACGCATTCTCCGGCCAATTTCGCCGACACTTCGGGCGCGAAGCGCTGTCTGTTCCGTCGCTGTCTGTTAGGAAACCCCGCCCATCCCCTCGAGGCAGCAGCTTTCAAAGAGGCGAGTCCACGCGACGCCGCAATTCACGAAATTGCCGATGCTCGTGTGCGTTTTTGTATGAAGGCAACGCAACGGTGCGAACGACGTTGCTGCCAACGCGATAGAGACTACGAGGAAAGAAAGATAGAAAAAAAAATAAAAGATGGCGCGGGCGATGGCAAGCAGCGGGCCATATAGCGTGTGGTGCGCGAACGTCCGCGTTTGTCAATCACGCGGCGGCCCGCGCGCACCTAGCTGGCGGCGACGAGGAAGGTCGCGCTTCGCTTTCGTTCCAGGAATCTAGGCCGTCGCAAGGCTCCGAATACCGCCATAGCACGCCTTATAGCCGCGGGTATTACGTCCCCCAAGGCGCTGCTTGCCTTGCCTGCTCGTGGTGCATTAGACCCGCACGCCTTATGCATTTGGCTAAAGCTGGGCCTCTCATCGGAGATTCATGTATGTTAACTGCGTTTACTTCTCTCGCTATGTTCCCGGCGTTCGTATATACGAACGCGTGTAGCCCGCTTATGCGACGCTTTAATGGAGCTGCAGAGTGTATCGCCGTCGAGATCCCGCATCGCACTATCATTCGCTCCGCATGCATGGTCCTCGTAGTGAGTTGGAAGGCAGCGTGAGTGTGAGTTCGTTACTTGTGTGCCGGTCAAGATGCGTGCTTCGCGAGCCATCACCGGAGGAAATGCATTACGCACGAAGTGTTTGCTCGTTCGGTTCCGCTCGGGCAACTTTTTGTTGCGAAGCGAGAATCGAAGACGAACGACCACGCACGCACAAAACACGGCGGCAGCGGTGTCTTCTATTCGCCACGGTCCACCTTATTTACGTAACGGAATCGAAGGAAAAATAATACGCGGGGATTACTGAAACGCGAACCACGACCGTGTTATCATCACTTTCGCGAGGTGGAAAAGAACGAGAGCGGAAAGATGAGGATTTGGAAAAGGTGTTTCGCTTTCGTTTTCACTTTTGTGCGAAGAGCGCGCGCATGCGTGTTATACGTGTTGCAAGCGCCGATGATGCGCTAGTGACTGCGTGATTGTTTCTTTTATTTTTGTTTTCTTTTTACGTGTCTTTCTTTTTTCGAGCTGTCGTTCGGACTGTGCGCATGCGATTCTGGGGGAATGGTGTGATCGTGCGCGACCACTCGGATGCGGTGGTGTGCGGAAGCAGAGCGCTTTCTTCATCTCCGCATCACGGCGCCCGCTATGCTTATACTGCATGCGGGTTCTGCGGTCGAGGAATCCGCGCCGGGCTCCTTTGCCTGAAGAGCGCGGTCAGTCGTCGCCCAAGAAACAGCCTCGGCTTCCGCTTGTCCACTCTTCCAGGAAATGCAGCGCGCTGCCCCCTTTCTTTACGGCTCTTTATGTTCTTTTATTTTTCCTGCGTTCGTAATGCAGCGAAAAAAACTCCATTATACACCACCGGAGCATTTATATCCTGACGGAGGAATCCTTAAGCTGTCACGAAGTAGGTTGAACTCATGTTCCGGGGTACAATACTGTGCGGTCTGAAATTTGATTTCCTTCTTTGTTCTTTTTCTTTTGCGTATGCGTGTGTCTTGATGTGGAACATGCGAGATTCTGTGCGCCTTGCTTACTCGTTTTAGTGAGTACAGCGCAAATCACAAGACGAAGGACGTAAAGACGAGGCTAACACGAGCGTTGGCAAGAAGTCCAAAACGCTGCTTTCGTTTCCTGTTTATCAGTGCGCACTGGAAGTGGTAGTCGTCGAGTCGAATTGAGTGCGACCACCGCATTAGTCCATGTCCAGAGACATGGACATCTGAGACTGGAGCTTAACCTTTACGGCTGGAAAAACGACGGCAGCTGAAATGAACACGTTATTCCCCGAGCACAACGTACGTTACCTATATTTCACTATTTATAGCGTACGAGACAGACTACAGTGACTCTGGATAGTCCTCCGCAGTTTTCTCCAGCAAAAGTTTGGCCCATATCTAGTCCCTGATATTACTTCTTCGAAATGTTTACTTTTCGCCATAACCACCGTGGCCATAAGATATTACTGTTGTGAGCTAATACATGTAGCCTCAATGCGCACTCTGTCCTTAGCGATCCCAGTCCCGCACCCCGCCGCGTTTGCAGAGGTCGCTGAAAGGGTCCTGGAAACTGCGTCGCACATATTTTCAATGCATATCTGGCACAGAAAGCGCACGCGAGCGACAAAATGAGGAAATTTTTTCTGTGGTCACGACCCACTGACTCCGCGAAACATATTGCGCCCCTGGCCTTGCCGATCGAAGCAGCAAAAAATCTGGGGCACTTACCGCTTCCTTACCTGTGAGGCATTTGTTCTCTTACAATGCAGCGGCGGAGGGACGTCAATCCTCGAAGCGAGGTGTTTTCTTTACGGATTTCTGTTTGAGTTATTACTTGGGATAACGCACTCCTCTCGGGTGGTATAAGAGGCAACGGCGTCGTAGTAAGTCGTCACCGCAAACAGCACCGTTTACCTGTAGCTTTAAAAAGAACGATGTGACAGTGAGTGACGTAACGGATCACATTACCACAAACGGCACATCTGAAAGAGTGGTCACGACACGAATGCGTCTATATGGGACTAAAAGGGGGGTAAGCTGTCCTCTAGAGCACTGCCTTTTGCAGAAGGGAGTGACAGCGTGAGGACAGCTTATTCCATTTTTATTCCTTTCTGCTTAGAGTGTAGCCTATAGTAAGATAACATTCCCTGCAGCCAACAGGAAGCGTGGGCGCTACGTATCTACGTAGATACGTGATACGTATCTACGTATCATACCTACGTACAGCTACGTACCTGCGTATATCTCATAGATGCCGACGGCGTCTACCAGAGCTATGCTGTGGGAGTCAGCTCTGTGGTGCACACCGCTGGTCTCTGCAGCTTTACAAAGAGTATGTTTGGACTAACAAAAGGAAGTGAAAATAAAAAGTCGCTGCCCATGCCGCTTAGCTTTGCAGCTTTACAGCCACCCACAGAGCTACGCTGTAAAGGCTAGTATTCATCGCGTTCTCGAAACGCGCGGCTGCTGTTTATAAAACAAGCACGCTGGCCGAAGCCATCAGGCGTGACGCCCGGTCCCGTACGGGAGCAAAGCGTTTAAATAACACGCGCTTGCGTTGCCTCTCGCGCCGCAGTCGCCGCTCGCGCACGCGCTTTCGACGGGTGGTGTGCGCGTGGGCGTTCTCATGCACGTCCGGCGTTCCAGTTGCAGCGCTCGGCGTGAGCGGCAGTGGGTGGGACCGATCGCTCCATCTCGATCGCGGCGTGAGGTCAAGCACACATCCCTCGCACTACTTCCACCACCACCACTGTACTACTACGCAACCCAGTCCCGCTAGTTCTGTGCAGCGCTGCCGAAAATTGAGCAGAAGCCTCCAAATGCAGTATGCTTCGAGTCAGCGTGAGTTGCTCATTAAGCTTTTCCACATCGCACGATTCTCGCCCTTGCGAGCCCGAAGAAACCGCCTTTTCGAGGCAGTACGAGTACGGGACTTGTACAGTGCTACGGACTGAAGTAGGCTCCTGTGTTCTCTAGCTAGCTTCCGGCTATGAAGTGGTGCACGAAACTATAGAAGCGTGAATTGTGTAGGCTTGAAGGGAGCGACCGGGCTTGCCGCAGCGCGCATTGAAGGACGGCGAATGTGGGTCCCGCGCGACAGAATGCGAGGGTCCATCCATTCGATTCAGCTGCGTGTACACGGAGGGGATTAAACAAAGGCACGAACGAGGAACGAGTGTTGCTGGCCGAGATTTACGGAGGACAGGGACACTAAAGAAGTGAGAAGCCTCGCTCTCTGCTGACGGCGAAAAATAAACACTGATTGGTATCTTACGTCCTCACAACGCCGTGAGTACAAAACACTCAATCAGTCCGCTATAGATACGTATCTGAGCGAGTGCAGCTCGGTTAGCTCTCCCAGTTTGTTCTTGAACCCTCTGAAAAACCTGCTGTGAGCTCCCGAGAGAGCGACAGTCCGAAGGTATGGCCTTCGAAAAGGAGAGTTATGCCAGACTCAATCCAAAGCCACTGCGGAGACGGCATTTCTTCTTCATTATTTTTGTCCCGGCCATCAATTTCTGAACGAATGCTTCGCTTCACTCAACAATACCTTTTGTCTTTCGACGTGAAACGCAGAGTAGGGCGGTTTCACATGTACGGCTGGCAGTGGTTGAAAAGCGTTTTGGAGTCAAGGCTCCTATTGTTTGCACTGGCTCAGCTCAATGATGTGAAAAAGCAAGAACTGCCGGAAAGAAAGGGTTTAAGTAAAAGGAAGACTCTTTTTTTATGCCTTATATAATCAACTGGGGTTTTTAGTCGCAAAAGAAAAAACGGAACATTTAGTTTATTCTTGCCAAAAAATAGTGAAACGGTTCAGAATATTTCACACATGAGAACAAGGTGTGCAACGAAGCTGCATTTCAAACCGGCCGACACTGGTCAAGACTTCAGTATTATGCGTACCGCAGTCTTTCCAGGTAAGGAGTCAGTTCAGTAAGTAATGACGTATGACCTCCGAGCGCACCGTGATTATGGCCCTGAACAACGCCAGCCTGCTGTCATCCGATGTCTATCCCCCCATAAAAATTAATAAAAAGGAGGGAGCCTATCCAGTTACACAAGATGTGGAAGGGGATGAACCGTAACGAAATAATCGTATGTCAACCCACGCTTATGTACCGAAGAAGATAGGCGTAGACATTTTTGTCTGCCTAATATGGCACAGCTTCTCCATGTGTCTAATGTATACAAAAACTTGGCAGGACCTGTCGAGCTCGACCTTTGCTTGCAGTGAGAGGAAGGAAGCTTGAATAAAATGGGATGCCCGCGTGATAGAAAAGGCACGGAACAGGTTTGCCTCTCCTACTTCACGGCGAGGGTCATGGGAGTATAGTGTATAAAAAGGATTCCACGCCTTCACCCTGTCAAAACGGTGCGCTCCTTGAACTGTCAGGTCCTATATAGAGAAGCTGTAGAGACAGTGGCAGCCCCTGACTGATAGCGTATCCACCCTACTCGTATGCGGTGGCGGGAAAGAGGAGTGTTTGTGCGGTTCGCCTTCAGGGCATGACGCAACAATTTACATTTGGTACGACAAATGCATATCGGCAGACGATTACCTGGCGTTGTGCCAATGAAAAGCTCAATGTAAAGGAAAGTTTCCAGGCCTACCCAAGATAAACATATATGAGCGCAATAATTTATGCCTAAAATATGGGTAGGAGTGTGAGGCCAGTCGGCAATGTAGTGAGCTCATTTATAAAGTCAGTCTTATTAAAAACGTCTTTACGTTGAGCGCACCCGCTTCTAGTGTTGCAGTTTCATTTCATACTATGCATGGGCAGGCGCCTGTGTAACTGCTGTGGTTATGACTAGAAATTCTTCGTTAACACTCGCGTTCAGTTTTATAGTATTCACTTGCTACAGTATCACACTAACTTTCAAGATTTTGTTGTTGCTGTTCCTGTTGTTAAAAATAGTTCCCGTCATTGACAACGTGAACTAATGCCAATATTATCAGAAAAATGCATGTAATGAGGATTTAGTGAAATTTTTCCTTTTTTTTTCTTCTTGACGGAGAAATTGAAAATTAAAACTCCCTGCTCACCGCAAAAACCATCATATTTCGACAAGCAAATTGAAATGGCACAGAAATTCCCGCACGATGCGTTTGTCTCCGTCCGCATGCAAACGCTGCCAAAATTACGAATTATCATCTCGATCAGCATCTTGCCACTACTACCGCAGATACGCAATCCCTCCCGGCCTATACCTCCTCCAACACGGATCTCTTGTGGAGAAGATCCTGACGGCGTATACTTCGGTCCAGCCGCGTATTACTTTAGGAGTTCGCCGGGGATTACCATCTACATGGCTCGAGCAATATACCGGCTCCTCGCACGCGCAACACAATGACGGCGACCACAAGATCGCGCATCGATCGATCAGCACGCCCCCCTCTCGGACTCGGACTGTTTGTTAACTGCGCGCGCAGTCAATCACGTCTTGTGTGTATCGCTACTGCAACACCGCGCACTGCTCTTGCGTCCCGCGTTCCCGCTATCCACTCTGCTCCGAGCCCGGCATGAAACAATAATCGGTCGTTACGGTGTGGTCGTGGTAGTGGCGCAATCGCCACGGAAGCCAAGCGAGACCGACGCCACCGACACCGACGAGGAGCGCTCCCTTCGGACACGGCTAGTGCTCATTACGGCGCATGCGTTCAAACACCAGTGCACAAACAAGACGCGGGAGCGCAGCACGGTTAAGGGCGGTGCCCCTCTGCTAGGCGGCGGTCTTTTCTTCGAAGGCGGTCTCCAGCTTCGCTTTCGATAAATTGCGTGCGTCACTGCTGAAGCCGAGCCCATAGAAACACGGGCCTATATAACTAAGCCCAAGCGGCACCGTTTAATATCGCGTCTGAACGGACATATAATTGTCCTTGCCTCTAAATCCGTCGGAAATGCGCGTACTCGGAGAACTGGAATGCCACTTACGTGCGCAAAGTAGCGCCGTCCGAAAGAAAATATTCCGGGCACGGCGACCGCAATGCAGTGTTTTCGAGTCCTAATCTTCAGCCCAGATTGGATCGGTCATGGTAGGCCGCCCCCACAATTCTACGTTGCATGGAACTACCTAAGAGGGCGGAGCGTTAAGCCGTACGCTCCGAATATGGTCCACCGTGTACACACAGACATACGAACACACAAACACAGGTGAACCCAAGCAGGCAGCTCAGACACAAGTGGATAGATAAACGCGAGGTGTTGCTTGTCGACTGACGATCGCGCTAGGCCAGCTTCCTGCTTAGGTTGCATGAGTTCCTCAGAAGCTCTGTGTGCCGGCAGTGTGCTAGCAGCAGTTTCATTTTTTTTTTTACATCACGAAGGGCGTTACAGTGGCCCCGCTTGACTCGCAGCGCGCGGTAAGGTATATACATACACACACACTGGCATCGAGGAGATATCAAACAAAAGACGGCGGCACCGCATCTGTGTTTCGCGGTCAACGCACAAAGGAACGGCTTCATCTCGTTTTTTCGTCGAGCCGCCGTTGAGTCGAGCTGATTTGTTGAGAGGAATGTGCGCCGACTCACTAGAGAGATAGTAGAAAGGGGGATGGGGTGGAGTGGAGTGGAGGCGGGAGAGGGGGGGGGGGGGCTACTTTTTTGTGCTGCTCTTCGAGGTTGAGGCAAAATGAACTAGCGTGTTCCGAAACTGTTGCCCCCCTCCAACTTCGCTCAGGTAGCAAGCGAAGCAACGAATCCGGTGCAAACAACACCACCGGGGTCCGTGTGTGCACGCGAACACCACTTTCACCCGGTGTTTCGAGCGTCACGATAGAGGTCAGTGGCGTCGCCGGCGGGCCCTTGACAAAAGTCGAGAAGTGAGACAAGTGTGACGAAAGATCGGGTTTGGAGCAAAGGAGCGCGACTGCCGTACGTGTTTGATCGACTTACAAGCGGAACAGACCGTGGTCTTGCGCGTGTTCTAATTAAAATTGGCGTCAAAAAGAGAATGGCAATGCTGACCCTTCCGGGTTGTCTAAACACGACCCGTAGTAAATGGTTTGCCCTGGAGTATAAAAACGCGGTCACGATGGTAAACAGCCGAAGAGAAAAGTGCACACTTTAATGAGGCCGGCCGCTACGGCGGCTTCTTGCTTTCGCAACGGTTCACTGAACAGTTTGCAAGATTCTCCGTGGAGTGTTTACCTCCCACCTAGACGGGTGTACGCTCGATACCTGAACAGATGCGAGCTCACATTCGCCGTGTAGCCCCGATTGAGTAGCCTACTTGTGTTAACTGGGGACTACCTGTGTTCAAGCCGCCCAATAGCCGGACTCTCTTTAAAATACCGCCTCGAAACTGTCCTATCTCATGTGCGAACTACCGCATTCCATCGGCCTCAGCTTCTGAACACATACTGTTCTCTCCGCTCCGGAGGCTCACAAGACGAACAACTTAGAGTGTGGAATAAGAATCAAGCTGTTTGGAGTCAAGGAAGTGCTGGGGCTGTCTGCGCGTTGTCTGCATGAAATTGTTGTTCGACTGACTGAATAAAGAAGGTGAGGAAAGCCAAATAAAAGCATAACCAGAAAGATACCCTGTACAAACGGCTAGCACAAATGCAGCTTCGGATTGAGCCAGCAATCGTCTCTGGCTGAGAGAACAAGACCATCGCGAAGAAGATAAAACGTGCTTCGTGCCAAGAAGGGGAAGACACCGCATCAAGTAGAGCGTTGAAGCGTGGAGGATGTTTTAGGAAGGTACGCTGGCCCTCGTCTGTGTGGCATGTGCAGATGCGCGAAGCGTGCGCGGCGGCGACTCCGATGTCGAGGGCGCTGCTGTAGATACACCATGGGCTTTCGCAGAAAGCCCCACACAGCACGTGTAGTGCCTTTCGCGTATGAGGGATGGGTACGCGAGAAAATACGGGGCCGCTCACAAGCGTGAAGCAGCAGTATAGTTCCAAGTCCGCGTATACGTGTGCTCACCTGAGCGAAGCGCAAAGGAATCTGCAGCCGGGCGTGGATGTGTGTACGATACGCGCAGAGTCGCTGTTCTGCTACACTCGCCACAGAGTTTCGCGTTGTGCTTCAGTTCCCTGGTGCGATTACGATGATCGTGTGCCCACCGTGTAGGAACGCGCCTTTTCACGTTGAAAAGTGCCGCGGCTAAAAAAAAAAAAGCGAGAGTAGGTCTTCGTCTTACATGAGCGATACATACGTCTCCGCAATTTTACGGCCTTGAGCGGAGCCCGACAGGTGCTACCTGTCACCTTGACCCTGAGTGACTCGTGTTTTTTCAAGGCCCACCGGAGCGTGAAAAGACCGAGAGTTCGCTACGAACTCCCACTTTGCGCGAAACTGGAGCAGAGCCCGCCTCGTTACAACGGTGCTCTTTTGCCCGGGATGCCTCCTCGCAAGATTTATTCCAGCGTAAAAAGCGTAAGTTGTAAAGGCGGGAAACTGACATAAATAGGCTGCATAGTGTCACAGAGGATTGCGTCGCATGACATATGAGTGAGATACCCAGGATCTCCTTAGCGACAGATCCGAGGTGCCGCTGACACTGATCACATACATTAGAGGCAATGGGAGGGGGGCGGGGTCATTGGCCCAGCACTGACAGCGCCAACGGCGCTGATTCAAGCGCTGTGCGTACGTGTTGTGCTCACCGCAGACCGCCGTCAGGCTTCCAGATTTCGAGTGAACGTGTAATCTGCCTATACAGGTAAAACGAATAATGTCGTTTTCTTTATCACTTTTTTTGCTCAGTTCCTACTAAAGTTGTCACTTTGAAAGTGGTAAACAAGTAATTAAACTAGCCACTTTATTGTTTCATATCAAGAACAAAATGTTCGGCACGTAACAGTGACATCTCTCCCGCCCCTTTCATTATAGCCAATATCTTGCTGCTGTCACCGAAGAAATCCACACGCGTTCCTAACTCAGATGATGCGTCCAGCTAATTAGGTGCACCCGTCATCTCTGGCACCCCGTGACCATCTTTCAGGCCTCTGACAGCAATTTGCATGATTAAACCAGCATGCTTCGAAAATGAAACAACCGTCATTCAGAACAATACGGCTGTTTCCTTTCCATTAAGCGACTTCATGGCTTTCAGACGCCACATTTTCAATACTGCTAGCTTCGTCTTAATCGCTGCTACATCTTCTTTCATTGCTTCATTTCATTGAAAGCGACTGGTGCCGAGCTCTACCTAGCGTTCCTGAACTCTGGTTACAAAAAATGCGGACATTATTACGCATTGACCGTGACACACTATAGGAAAAAAAATACCCGTAGTGTAACGTAGAACTAAGGTAACGTAGTATGTTTCAAGAGCAGTTATGGTCAAGCCAGATGTTTTAGAGAGTCGTCAGGTGTGCGCGAAATAAACAGCACGAGTTACGGTACACCTAACGTGCGCAGGACGTGCAAACCATGAGCAAAAGTGCCGCGTCACGAAATGCTGCGTATGAAAAGCCGTGCCATGTAACTCATTCAAACTCACTGGGACGTCGTGCTAGAAACGTGAAGGGGAGCTGAAAACGCCGCGGCCGGTGGTCTGCCGGTTTCTGTGAGGTCCGCAGTTTTGTTGTTGTTGTTGTTGCTTTGTTCTCGTCCCGTTTCAAAAAAGCAGGAAGGGGGACGGAGGCACCGTGCCGAGTGTAGTAGGTGAGAAGTCGGTGTATTCCGTCAAAGGAGCAACCAGTTAGGCAACGCTGGTATGTGGCGTAGACGAAAGAGCATTTATTTTCGGAACACAGGGAACGAACGGGCAAGCTCTCCGCGTGGGCACTAAGCTTAGCTGGCCGCACACTCTCGCAACGCTGCAACAACGGCCAAAGGAACCTGCGTAATTTAGTAACGCTAGCTGTGCTAAGCATGCCAGACCGGAGCTTCGCGGAAGACATGACGATATCGCTATATACTGTTTGGCTGCCTGGCCACACGCCTTATACGACGGGTCTTGAAAACTCTCCCATGCCTTGTGCTCCAAGAGCTACGAGATTGTGCATATGACGTAACCTGGGCACCACATTTTTACATACTCACCATCTATGCATTTTACAGATCCTCCTCCCCACCCCCTTTATATAATGGCTACTATATACTCAATGCCTTAACCGTGAAAACTTGAGCAACGGCGTAAATTTACTCGCGTAAACTGAAAACGAATTTTTTTAATACTTGATCGAAGACATCAATGCGATAAACAAGCCAGAAAATTAACCAAGAAACTAAAATACACGACGATAGCAAGCCCTAGCCAAGAAAATAAGAAGCAAAAACATAATGTGGGTGATTTGGAATTACTTCCAACTGTGGTGGGAAGTGAACAATAATCAAGCTGGGTTCTATCTGTGTCCAGAAGATAGACATACGCGTCGGATCGACATCACAGTGTGCCATGTTTCACTATAATCCTACTTTAAATGGCTTATACCATGTCACTCTTACATTTAGGTGCCCGTGCAGGGCGCAGTTGATCGGAATCCGTGGAAAGCTTTCTTTTTAAGGTATGTGGAATGCAAGCCAACGCTGCACTAAATAGTTAACTAATCCGAAATAAATTAAGGTGAATTCAAACTGGAAAGCAAGGCGTAATAAATTTTTGTGAATAGTGATAAAAATTCTGCCGTATTGGAGAATTGCTTTCGTTAGCTGGTTGGCGGGAAATTAAGAGGCGGTTTGGAAAATCAGTCTGGCGCCAAGAAGGCGCCAGCTATTCCAAGAGCATTGAACGCTTGCCAGAACGAAACAGAACCAGGGAGGTAGCGAGGAAAAGGAACGAAGGCGACCTACGATCAAGGGAAGATAGAGAAGGCGCGTGTTTAAAATACCTGCAGTAGCAGGACGCAACGGCTTAAGAAGAGCCAGCAAGCCATTAAGATTATTTCGACGGTATCAAGCTAACTACGGTTGGCAAAATGAGACGCGCCGCGGGTGCGGGAGCCCGATAGAGCTGTCATTTAATGTGGTGCCGAAAGAGAGAGAGTGAAAAAGCTTATGGCACAGGATAACGCCGTTATTGTGAGCAAAGCACAAAAAGCAACAAAGGGAACCAAGAAAACGAAAGAATGAAGATTACTACACGTATACTGTTCGAAAAAAATGCAACAAGAAAATAAAGTTGAACCTCAATCACAGGAAGATTTCTCTTGTTTGAGGTGAAGCAATGGCACGGTTAGTTTCCCGTTGCGTGTGTGATGAATATTTTCAAAAAGAAAGAGCTAACTGCACCAGTTTCAACTCCAGCAATCAAAAAGAATTGATTTCTGCAGTCTCATTCGTAGTACTCTCCCACTCATCCATTTGTCCAGTACAGCAAGACTCAGAGCCATCAGATTAACTCCGTAATGCAGAATTCGTAATGCTATATATGTATATAACATATATGCTATATGTATATAACTAGACTATGCATGAACATGTGCCCACTGAAAAGGCCTGAAAAAGCGATCATCAAATACAAAAAAAATGACACTGGTTTAGCTCTGGTTAAACCTGGATGATTGCGAAAGCAACGAAGAGAGAGAGAGGCGATGGAGAGCGCGCGGCAGCGACGGCGGCCCCAGCACGCTAGCTATGCGCCGCTAGAAGTTCTTCTAAACTATGCGCCGCTACTGCGCATGCGCAACTGGCGAGCGCGGCGGCGGCACCTCTGAGTCACCCGCGCAGCGACGGCGGTGGCGCGCCAGCTGTGCACCGTGTGACGTCCCTGCTCCTCGCGCATGCGCAGTATGGCCTGGCCGCTCCGCGAAATGGCTCGGCGACTCGCGTAGTGTTGCTTTCGCAACAAAAAGCGATAAACGAAGCCATGAAAGGCAATATTTAATGTCGTGCCTCCCTATCCATTCATGCCAGTCGCACAGAGACACGCAGTTGACGTCTTTCTAGGTCGCGTCACAGCCGCGTCATCCGTCACAGCATAATAGGATTCGCGCCCGAGAAAACCCGCCGCGCTTCATTCAGTTCAGAAACCTTTTCCGCGTTCGCCAGTTACGGCTTGAGACGCTGAAAGAGCGGCCCCGCTGAGCGCCGCACAGGCGCACGCGGAAAACTGCCCGAGTCAGGGTCAACTGAATAAAGCGCGGTGATTTGCTGTTTCGACTCAAACCGTGTGACCTTTCTTTATTTTTTTTGTTCCCACCTCAGCCGCTATGGAGAGTGTAGTTAGAATCGCGGCAGGCTCAGAGCGGGTTAATCTGTGGAATCGAACGAATGCGTGCAGTGTATACTGGCCAGACTTCTCATTCTCGCTCCAAGAATATATAACCCGTAGGAGAACGGGGACAGACTCTTACAAAATGTATGTCAACAATACAGGAATGCTAACCGCATATGTCATCTCAGTATCCTTAAATACAGGAAAAAGGAAGGCGCATTTAGCGAAGGAGTTTGGCAACACAGACCGGGTGCGTACAGAAAGGCGCCAACGATCCCCACTGCTAGAAGTTCATTGACACTGGTTGCAACACTGCACATTGTCACCGTGCAGCCAGCTTAGAAAGCGCCCGTGAATCTCCCAGTGCTGCAGCAACTTGTAAGGGGCGCTGTAATTTTTTTTTTGTTGATCGTGCTATATTCACACTCAGCTTCCCAGCGACACAATGAATGGCTTCGTACAAGCCAAGTCACTTACCCGGCTCTGGCGCGATATTTGTACTCGGGAAAAGCAGCCCACATACGCACACGGAGATGAAAGAACAGAGAGATGGACGCTACCACAAGAGCTGCTGTAGTGGTCGCTTCTATTCTATTCCCCCTGTGTGTATATGTGCACTGCCGTGTTTCAAGGATATGTCGAACCAACTAGCCTTGCCAGTACCTATTCGACGATATTCGTACTTTTATCCCTTCTACTTGCGTGCCTCCCGATTCTAAGCATTCGATAACGACATAAGGGACGAGAAATCGCATTCGCTTAATCCTCTCTTAACTCTGAACGCACGAAGTGGTGCGAACATCGCCGCTTTTGTTTTAATCCCTGCCTGCCCCCCTCCCAAATCCTCCTGGGTGTTAAATACTTTCCCCGTAAGGACCAAGTGGCGCGCTCGTTCTTATCGAACCGCCAGTCGAATGGACGAGGCGACCGGAGAGGGCCGTATGTCATTCCCGGACGCGAAGAGCAGCAGACGCGAGATAACGGAGAGACAGCAACAAACAACGGGCTCGCGGGTGGAGGAGGGAGTGCTGGCATGGCGGCGCCCACAAAGGCACTCGCACATTCTGGCCAAGATTTCGCTGCTCGATCGACCATCGACCAAATGCGAGGGCGACAGAAAGGCGGGCACCAGTCGCCGCTCGAAGTCCTCCACACTCACCCTCTCGCTCAAGCGCCGCCTCGACCTATTTCGGTAGCTTCAGTTTCCATCGACTCTTCTCTTATCTTCCGCAGAAGAAAGTCCCGCGCTCCTCTGGTCGTTGGAATCCAAGGGCTGCCGTATCCCGGTTGCCTGCCCGAAGTGGACCTTTTCTTTCGGCGTGGCTCTCTCCCCTTCATTGATTTTGTTTTCTGTAAGCCATTTCGAAATGCGACGCTCCTTCGACCGCAAAGTAATTTCTGAATGATGACAGTAGCGTGAAGCGCAGAACTTCTAAAAACCTGTCCCACAAGGCCTAACGGCAGGCGCTGACTGCGAGGACTGGTCCTTATTACACACTTAAGCACAAGCCACCTGAACAGCTGTTTTGGATTACGTTGTAAAGAATGCAAGCTAGAACGTTAGGCGAGTCCATAAAGAGTCATTCGTCTCTATTCACTCTCTCCTCTTTAAGACAACTATGTTATGGAGATAAACGAGTCGGGTCATTTGTGTCTACTCGTAACTACAGCGGGTGAAATGAACCTTCAGCAAGTGAACGCGAGCAACTCTGTGTACAGTCGCGGACAGAATAATATGGACCGCGCTTCTGCGTTCCGACTCTTCCCTCTCGTTATTTAACTTTATTTAAAAAAAACTTTATTTTTTGTGTATAGGCAACGTTTGAGTTTAAGGTAAGAGTTTGGCGACAGTTTGATGTAAGAGTTCGAGTTTGAAGCTTGAGGGAAAGTTTAGACCCCCGAAGCGGGGCCCACTTTATTCACTACGTGACTCTAAACATGTGAAGTCTGAGATAACGAGCGTGCCGATAATCAGGTCACCGCTAATTGTCATCAGTGCGTCTACGTCCGGGTTCCAAGGCCACAAAAAATCTACCCACAGGCCTATATATATGAAATGGAAACATCAATTTTATCCGCGTGCCTGCATCTTTTCGAGCAACGGCCTTGTCGCTCAGAAAATGTGCGCGCACGACATTCGCGAGTCGTCGCCTGCACTCACGATAAGGAACGAATTAAGGTTAAGCTAATTAAGGAGCCTATCGAGAAGCAGTAACACGTACGAGGGGGCGAGAAGCAAAGAGAAGGAAAGCTGTTCCTTCCCATTTCAACGGCTCAGCCTTACTCGCGAAGCGGTTTTTTTCCACGGCTCGCCCTTGCTTGGCGTTTGTTTCCTGCACGTTTTAGCGTTGTACTGTGCGCTCGTCGAAGGAGAACAAAATAAGCAATGCAAGCAGAATCGGTGCGACTTGTGCGTATATATCGCGCTGGCCAGCCAAGGCTGCCTGGGAAACCGCACCCCGCCGCAGGCCACGCCAGCAGGCCGCGGCCTTGGAGCGGCGTAGTGTCCGGTGCGCGAGATTCGGACCACAGCCTCGGGGAATCTGTACGGCTCCATGACGCCTGCCAGCAGACGCATGACGTGCGAGATCCGCTACTTGGGTTAGTGTGCGACAAGACTCATATCTCAGACGTCGAAGTGGACTTTCCTTAAATTTCTTTTCATTTTCAGGAGAGAACGGTATGGAATGGATTTGCACTGGGCGCTGGGGATTTAAGATGACCACTTCTGGAGAGCGCAAAGTGTTCGTATACATTATGCGGAAAAGCGCTCGCGGTTGTCGGGTAAGCAACGTAAAACAAATCAAGAATTTGAGTTTCTTTCGCGTATAATTAGATACCAATAAAAACAAACGTCAAAGGTACTTTCAAGTGTAAACTGGAAGAGTCCGCTTGGCTATTTGGCTTGCAGAGATACTGCACTTGTGAGTTGCGAAGTCTGAGGAAGTCACGAACTAGACACACGCGCAACAAGCGTAGATGCATGCAATGCAGCGCCCGCAAACACAAAATTGTTCGAAGAAATATTAAAATAACTAGAAACGTCACTCACATTCCATAAGTAAAGCAGTTTCCTCGCAAACGAGGGAAATTGTCTCACAGCAAACTAATGCCGGGTTTATGCACATTTTGCTCGCTGATGCATCAGTCAGTCCGGCGAACTTGGGTATCCATAAATTAAACTAATTAAATATACGTCTACACGTTCGTGCATAGGAACCAGGGCTACGAGCAACATCTAGCCAAGAAAGTGAACCAAACTGCCTGTTCTATGCTAACAGCCATAACCCAAAGGAGGTAGCTGGCGGAACCTTCTCCGAATATAATGACCACGGCTTAGCTTGTCACTTGGCTAGGCCTCGCCGACTCCCACTAGATGGAGGGCTACCCCGGACTAGAAGTCTTGCATGGCTAAGGTTTAAAACCTTTCATTGTCTCTCTCCAAGGCTTATCAATTCGCAAACGGCTGTTTACGCAAGCATCGAGTGTCCAAGTGGTAACCTATAGGGTGCAGCGACAGCCACATTATACCTGAACGGCGAGGCGCTTAACGCAACGAAGAGTTGAAACATATATACGCAGTTCAGCACAGTAAAAGCAATGAACCTGCGATGCATTCACATCTGAAGCATGGGACTATGTTTTCCTGCGCACTTTCTCATGCGTGGGCATGGCTCTTTCCTTCCACTGTCGTCCACGGAGCCGGGGCCGAAGCAGCTTTCTTCTTATTCAATTCGGGCAGAGCGAGGTCCCTCCGTGGGAAAGCGGTTACAACGGCGAATGAGGTTTCACGTCATCCGTCATTTCTGAAGGAATTGACACTCCGTCAGCCCATGGGCAATCAACCAAAGTTGCTCTTTATGATTACTTTCGGGTCACACAAATGCAAATGAACCGCGGAAAAACATTGCCTGTCGCTGATTGAGTGCTCATCCAAAAGCTTCAAGGACGCTCGCCAAAAGGCCGGCGCACGCATTTTAATGCAGGGGGGGGGGGGGGGGGGTTACTTCATTATACAGAATACAGCGTTCAGGTAACAAAACTGAAGCCCGCCTTGTAATCGAATGCGTCCACGCACTTATCAGCCTATCGAGCTATTCGACGACAGCTTGGTTACGACACGCACGAATTACGGCATTTCGCATGGTCACAGAGCTGGATTATTGCTATTGGCTCAGTAAGCCATTGACAAAACGCTCATTTAAATTCTCACTGTTTTCCAGCAGTGCTCGGTTTCGTCCACGCTGACGTAATGACACTTTTGACGCCTGTCTGCTGTGCGGTGTCAGTGCACGTTAAAGAAGCCCCGGCAGTTGAAATCAACCCGAACGATCCACTGCTCAACTAAGATTCTCTTCCTTCTTTCACTCCCCCCTCTATTCCTTCCTTCACGGCCTGATTCGGCGGTACACCGAGAAGTGAGACAGTGTACGAGCTCAGGACACGTACACGGACACCAATCTAGCCGTACACTGCAAGGCTTGCCGTTCTAAAGCTTGCACGCCTGTTCTTGATAGCACCTGCGTCCTCAAGAGATACAGAAATCGGCGAGCAAGGGCTCTCCCGAATGATCGCAATGTAGTTTAGTTTTCTTGCTCTCCTATTATGTAATAAATGGGTAATAATTCATGACGATGACGATCTTCTAGGCGTAGATTATTCACCAACGAGGATAGTCGATTATCCATCATCGAGGATAACCGGAGCGATTATGTAAGCACGCTGTCTGTAAGCCTTGGGTAGAAAACAGATTATTTTTCTACATGATCTCTCTGCGAAGCGCCACGCAATAATTTTTTTCTTTTTGTAGTTGTTTTTGTATCATCTGGCTTGCCTTATCCTTTTTTTTGCTTTGCATGCCGTCCCCTTTTTTGTCAGCACATATTCCCGTCTATCCGAATAAAAGAATCATTTGATAGCGCGTTGCGCCAACCACTTCTTTCTAATCCTGTGGTTGCGCTTCGTTTTCTATTAAAAGTATGTGGGACTTATCAGGACGATAAGTACCACATACCTGACCCTGGGGAGAGCTGAGTGGGTTACGACATTAACGTAAGTTAGTGATATCTGACATCAAGAAGAGGAAGTCGATATGGGCCGGACATGTAATGCTGAGGGTATAGTACATATATGAGGTTGACGGAGTGGATTCCATCAAAAGGTAAGCGTAGGAAGAGGGCGGCAGATACTCAGGTGGGCGGAGGAGATTAGAAAGTTTGCGGGCATGGTATTGTAGAACTGGCGCAAGACAGGGTCAATTGGGGATCAATGGAAGAGCCTTTGTCCTGCGGTAGAGGTAGGTGTGGGCTGATGATGATAATGATGACCTGACACTACTCGTTGTTAACTACGTCTTTTGTGTCAGTGTTGGCAGCACTCCTTGCAGGTGCAACACTTTCGTGAGCATGCGCGGGAACGCATGCAGGTACACTAGCTCACGATGCATCCTCTTTCCAGTACTCCTGGACACGCGCTTCCGTGCGTACTGAGCATAATAGCCACGTTCATGGGAGGCAGGCAATCTTTCACGACTGGTCACGAACTGAACTCCCTCTGCCCGCCCGTCGTGCATGGTGCATGCGCTCACAATGCCGGCGTAACAAAGCAACCTGCCGTGATCAATAACGTAATTCGCAAACGTCTCATTTATAAAAGCAGGGAAGAGCTTGTTCGGCGTGACAGATTTGTTCGTGAGGTTATCATCGCTAATTAGTGGAGTGTGTATGCACAAGGAGAAAAAAAAGCGAGCGGATGCATTACATCGGGAGCACCGTTTCACCCGTAATTTATGCTAAGAAGGTTGCGCAATATGAATCTTCGCTTTTACTGTGTGCTGTTGTCCTCCGTAATAAGAAGCGATCCGCACAGTGCGATTATTGTCTTCGCCTCCTGTTATGAACCGCAGTACGCGACTTGTACACCAGCAGGTACAAAAAGGCCGCAGATTAAGTAGGTATTAGCGAACCTCAGAACCAATCTTGCTTTCAGTCACCGATAACATTTCGAATACCGAATTTTTTAGCTTCGCAAAAATGAAGGCTTCCAGCTGAACCGTTCAAGTTACGTTGCGTCGCGACCATTCTCAATACATTGCGGTAACGATCGAGAACTGTCCGTGTTCGCCGCTTTCGGTGACCCACATTATCCGTTTATGCACTCGTCAACACCGTACTCCGCCCCTATAGCACTTGCCTCTTCAACTCGTTTTTATAAGCCCATTGTTTGGATCTCAGTGATCGACTACAAATTATTCCGCTTTCCCAATCGCGGAATGATCTATCCCGGTTCCCTTGCGTACCAGCTGCGCGTCTAACATGTTGCCTACACAGAGTTAGCTCTCGGTTTTCTGGCCTCCCAGAAATCCAGTCTTCGTTAGGAGCTCCCTTAGGTCTCAGCGAACATAATTGCAGCTTGCTCGTTAACTCCAGACGCCATAAAAATTCAGGGGGCACTTTGACTGTCTAAAGCGGGTAGAGGCGGAAGCGTTTTCCGCACCACCTTCGCTGTTTCTGTGGCACTGGTGGCGTCACATATATTTGAGTACTAATTTCTAAGTGATGGCAAATCACTAATTAATTGTTAATTACTGAGTAATGCCTGAATACTAATTAACTGCTAATTAATGACGCTTAAGCTTCGCCTTTAGGAGTGGAACGCGACAGCGCGTTGTAGCGCTGCCAGGGAGTCCATGGAACGCCACCACCCGTTCGGCGCGATGCCTTGCCCTTTGAACGCAACGCTTTTTGAGGAAAGGAAATGGCGCAGTAATTCTCTGTAATCTCGGTGGACACCTGAACCGCACCGTAGAGGAAGGGAGGTGGGAGTGAAAGAAGATAGATAAAGAGGAGCCGTAATGAAGAAAATGAAAATTGTGTTTGAGGAAAGGAAATTACGCAGTAACTGTCTCACATATCTCGGTGGACACCCGTCAAAATTCAGGGGGGCACTTATTTGACCTAAAGTGTGGTCACTGATGTGTGGTTAAGATGTTAAGCTTCGCCCCTAAGACTGGAACGTGACAGCGTCTTGCAACGCTGCCAATGAGTCCATAGAACGCCATCGCCCATTCGGTTCTACGCCTCGCTCATCGGTAAATTGGTTTTTGAGGAAAGGAAATGTATCTGTCTCTCATATCTCGGTGGACACCTAAACCTCGCTGGAAGGGAATGGAGGAGGATGAGAGTGAGTGAAGACACCGTATTCACTAGACGCGCCTTTGTTCATTCCGAACCATCGAGCTGGCATGGCGCAGTGGATAGCGTGCTCGTCTCTCGCGCCGAAGACCGGGGTTCGATTCCTGAGCTCGACCAATTTCTTAATCGCTTTTATTTATTTATATGGCCTGACTAGTAAAGCTAATTAGGCTAATTGGGTAATTAAGCAATTAACTAAGCTCAGTCCCACTTGGAGCATCGCTATACTATCCCTTCAATTGGTTGTATGGTTACTAGCCAAAGTGCAATTGGCCCCGTTTGAAATGCGCGCACTGTGAAGTCACGACCGTTTCCACCAATTGAAAAGCGTGACATTTTCTGTCGACAACTGCTGCTTACAACGATGAGACATTAAAGGCTTCCGCCTTAATAATTTGTCTTTAATTTGCAACGCAAGTGACAACTTACAAGTATCACTGGCACTTTTTCATGCGCGTCGGTAGGAGAAGAATTTGATAGTTCTTTTTTCCTTTAGCGGCGTTTCACATTACCATAACTGTTACAACAAACGTTACGTGCGCATCCTCTTCCTCTTCCTGCTCGCCGTGCATTCCCCTGGGAGCGGGTGCGGTGTTCCTCGAATAGCGACAGTCCCGGCACGTCGTCCGCTCCGGCAGTGTTGCCACAACAAAGCAACGGACAAAGCCAGCACTCAGCCTTCGAAGACAAAAGGACGTCGCCTTCAGCGCCTGTCCTTGTATACAGGCAGCACGTCTTCCGCTATACCAAATTGGCGTTCGCACACCAGACGGCTCCGCGGCCGTCTGCGCGCCAGAGATAACCCACGTCTAGCCGTCGCGTTCCCATATACGGCGAAGGAACGAACACTATACCGTAGCGACGAAAGTAAGGCAAGGTCTCTGAGTGAGCCGCCTGTCTCACCTGCGTGCTATAAGAACAAAGAAAAACAACAGAGTGTCCAGGCGCAGACAGTCTGTCCACGCATTTGGCCGACCACGCCATGCGACGGGCAGGAAAAAAAAAAAAAGATTTTCTCATCGTCCCCAGCTCCCACGCTCCGCATTCTTCCGCGCGCGGCTCCGTTTTCTATCCCGCTCTATTCTCTTCTCTCTTTTTTTTTTCCTTTCGCCGTCGCTGCACCCGTTAAGCGCGCACTGCACTGCCCAGCCTTCCGCGCAGCGAACACAGCAGCGGGCTCACGTACACAGTAGAACGTGCTCGGCGTCGCAGTTCGTACATACACACTGTATACACGGAGTGGTATACTTCAGTGTATACGTTCAGGCCGCGACACGGAACGCGGAGACGGACGTCCTTGCCGTCGACGAATTTGCGCAATCGGCACTGCCCTGCCTCCGGCGCATTCCTCCGCAAGCGCGGAAGGCTAACAAGCCGCTATCGCGCCTAATCTGCGATCGCGGGCGCGCGCGCCTCTATGGGATCGGGCTGGGCGAGCACGAGCCGCTCTGAAAGTACGTGCTCGCGCACGGGCGCGCGAGCACGCGTGAGTATCCAGATAAGTGTAGCAGCGCAGACAGATTGGCGCTCGAAAAGCATCTGGGTCGGTCAGCACGCGCTGTTTGTTACTCTATGCCGCTTTCGCCGCGGTCTCATGTCGCCGCCGGCTCCGGCGGTCACTGTTTCTATATACACGCGGCAACAGAGAAAACCGGGGGAACGGCGGCTGTTAGCTGGCTTCATTATGCGGTGACCAGCGCGGCCTGCGGGGTGCGTGTATGCGCGCTCACAGGCGCGCTTACGCTAAGATCGCGCTACTTTAGCGGCGTCCGAGACTGCGCTAAAATGCCGAAAGAGGGAGATAGCGAAAAAGAGAGAGAGACAAAATGAGAGAGAAGCTGAGAAACGTATCTGTTTCCACACTGGAAAGTACCGGCGCCGGCGGCAAGTTTGTCGCCTGATTACTGCGTTCTTGCTGCAAAAAAAAAAAGAAATAAAGAAATCCCTGGATATACCTTCTCTTTTTTTTTTACTTTTGTACGCTCGGCTTTCGGCTCAGACCACCCTGGCTTACGCGCTATTACGTGAATGCGGCTTAACGCCGCTCCAATCCGTGGGGGACAGAGCTGCAGGCGTGAAAGCAAGAACTGCAAATGCAGCGATTTATGAACCGAAAGAGCGAAACGTAGGTGATATTAGGCAAAGAATAAGAAGAAAAAAAGAGTAATGACTGTGGAGGAAGCTGTTTTCTGTCCCATGTCGCGCACTGGAAATGCGCTCAGTAATTGCTCGGCGACTGCCGCTTGCGCGGACCCGTAAGAGGGATCGCGCAATGACGCTGAAGAGGGATAATTGTGCGGAATAATTGGGTTGCCCCGTAATCATTTCGCACCGTAACTGATGTCGATAAGGTTTTCCGCCAGATGGAGGCCGCGTTCTGAACGATAACGTCAAAGACGGAAAGATGGCGAAATAAACGTGACACCTACCTCTCTACACCTGGTGCTGAGATGCTTGATATTGCTAGGTGGCGGATTACGTGCTCGGTAAGACGTTCACGCTGTAAGGTGTGGTTTGTTTTGATCCTTATGCCTGGAGGGGCGAGATGGGCCACTTCCGGGGCCACTCGAGCGATATCCGAAAGATTCTATAACTAGATCACTCCCGAACAAAATATGTCAACTTGTTTGTCTTGTCGCAAGTTTTCTAGAACCTTCTTTGAAGTAATCTGAAACCCGAAGCGATTCATGTTGTCTTTGTGCCGTGGCGCATTTCTATTTGTTTATTCATCTTCCAGGCCTCGAAAGGAACGAGAAAGAGAAGGCTACCACATGCAATGACAAGGCTGGACATGAATGGCCAGTGCGTGTATTCGTTCGCGTTCCTGCTGACGTCAACTTTGAGAAGGTGGACGAATGGAGTTTGCTGAGCAAGCTACAAAAACATGTGCGCATAAGCGGGCGTGTGGACGACCAACACTTTCTCTTGTGCATGCGAGAGATGAAACGCTACTTAAGTTCGCAAATAAAATCACTGGAGGGGCTTCATAGGCTTTCTGACTAAGTAGGAATATTTGTTAATTTTATGCTGAAAAGGAGACGTGTAAGCTAGGGAGCTGATTCTCTCTTCTGTGCATCTTATGGTAGCAGCATGAATTTAAAGCCTTCTTTCAGTGCGAAAGTACCAGTGTCACAATCCCAAAAAGCTGGCTTCTCTTTCTATCCTATGAAAGTAAAGCCCACCCTCCAAAAGCACCGCCCGCCCACCACCCCTACACCACCTCTATGGGACTGCACACTGCCTCACATCAGCATATCTAACAGCTACAGTGCGCGATCGCAAAGCGGCCTCAGCAGTAAATATTGCATCACGAACGAATGAATATTCCGCTACGTTCTATAAGTTACAAGGCAAACTGCTCGTATTATCCAACCAGCTGGGTTATGACGTTTTTCAATGAACGTGGGTATGTTTTCCAGTGCTTCGACGACGGCCTTACATTGCTCCAAGATGGCAGTTTCGACTGGTAGTCTCAGTCTTTTTCTAATAGCAACCGCGCGCCGTCTCTTACTAAGCATGTGCACTTATTCGCTGCCCTTAGAGATCTGTCTGGTCCGTAGCTTTTTGGAGCCTCAGGAACATGGCGCTGATTCCTCCACCCAGTCTCCTCATCGTAATTTTACCACAGAGACCAACGTGAGAAAAAAATCACCTCTCTTTTGAGAAAAATCTCTTTTGAGAAAAATCATGGGGTTGATAGGAGTCTAAGTGCGGCGTAGTTCATATGTGACCCTCGGCCTTATTGTCTTTCTTTTTTTTCCCATAAATTGTGTGATAGCATAGAAGCCTCGTTGGAGTGAAAACTCGGCAACCGCCGTCGTCCCACCTGCAACCTGCCAACCGTCCTCCTCTCCACCCCGCCGCTCCTCCTCCATGTCTCTCGTTCTCCATTCGAAAGAGAAAGGAGGGATACGCCGGACTGAAATGAATCAGCTCATATGAAGTTGACAAAGATTGACGCAGAGAAAAAAAATTTAGACAGAAGCGATCAGAATTGAAATAGAATCAAGAGCTGAACAGCATTGGACATGAAATATAACAACAACTGGAATAAATTGGCGAGAGAAAGAAAAATGACATCCACCCAATTGATAGCCGTTAATTTTTTTTATGTACATTATATGCACCTGAAGAATTATGCACAGGACTTCGGTTTCAATTTCAGAGCGGCATACAACAGGGTAGCACATCTATACATTTCCAGCTGGGTCCGCGGTTGAAACACCCAATCCTCTGCATTCCGCGATCAAATGTGATCACCTGTTATGTAAACAAAACAGTTTCCTCCCCTCTTTTATCCCCACAGGAATCCGCCACATTTTAAACCCTTCGCGCTCAAAAAAAAAAAAGAAAAAGATTTCAAGCTGCGGCACCTGACACTTGCACCCCATCTCCATGTTAACCTTTCTTCCTGGTTTCATACTCGGCCACGCAATGTTCCAATACCGACGTTTCCATGACTGCCTGGGCGGACTGAGACGCGAACGGTTATAAGAAAAAATCACGCTACGTAGAGGAGTGGCGCTGAGATCGAACATGGCCTCCCCGGCCTTCGAGATGGGGACGGTGCTGAGTTCTTTTCCGTTGCACTGCAATCATCTGCTGCCAACCGAGTGTATACACACCTATCATGGGCAGGACACGCATCTCTTAAATGTGCACGCTCGCTCAAAGTGAAACAGCAGCTGCGCCCGTGCAGTCGCGTGCTCGGCCCGTTAGGCCGCAGCCCGTTGGTCTCGATAGCCGCGTTCGATGCGAGGCAGTCCTTGTCCCACTCCTTGGGCGATTCACTCTCGCTGCTCAACCTTCGTTAGCAAAATAGAAATTTCGTGACCCGCTTAATAGAAAGCGTGGGTGCGTTCCGGCGGCTGCGTAGTCTCCAGCCGACGCCCGTTGAGGGCCGACGGGTTCGCAAACTGGAAACAAAGACCGCTGCGTTCGCCTGAGGTTCGTTATCTGAGCGACTGTCCGTTCTACGGCTAGATTTGCGTTTCCAACTGGGAAGTCAAGTCGTTTCGTCATATTACGGGCAAGCATGTTATCAGGAGCTGGCCTACAAGAAACGCAGAGCCGCATAGAAGTCCTTTCCTGGTTAGTGGTGAAGTTTAACGTGAGGTGAAAACAGTATACGAGGTCTGTTAGAAAAGTATCCGACTTTATTTTTTTTTTTGCGAACACCTGATGGATATGAAACAAGCGCGCTTGCATCAGGCGACCTTGAACCTTCATGTGCATGCATGAATTTTTTCCCGCCTGCCGATAGTGTCAGTCGCTGGAAAGCAGCGTTTGAGTGAGGCAGTGCGCAGTGCTCTCGTCGGTTTTTTGTTGCAAGGAAAATGGTGGAGCGAGAGGCGCAGCGCTACTACCTCAAATTTTGCCAGAAACTTGGCGATAGCCAAGTGGAAACCATTCGAAATGTTCATACGGCTTTCAGTGATGATGCTATGAGCAGCACACAGATTAAGCAGTGGTGCAACTGGTTTAAAGACGGCCGCACATCTGTGGAGAGAGAGCCACGCTCCGGTCGGCCATCAACATGCCGAAAGGACCACGTAATTGCCGAAGTGAACGCTGTGGGGATGCGGGACTGTTGTGTGACTATCCGAGAAATTGCGGAAGAGGTGGACATCAGCAATTTTTCTGCACATTGCATTATCACCGAAGATTTGGCCATGGAGAGAGTTGCGGCGAAATTTGTGCCGAAGCTGCTGACGGTGGAGAAAAAGTAGCTTCGTGTTGAAGTCTCACAGGAGATGCTGGATTCCACAAACAGTTACCCTGACTTCACCGACGCCGTAATCACTAGTGACGAGTCTTGGGTGTACGGGTACGACCCGGAAACCAAATCCCAGTCGTCACAGAGGACGTATTCCACGTCACCAAGACCAAAGAAGGCCCGCCAAGTGCGCAGCAATGTCAATGTGATGCTGACTGTTTTTTGACTCCCTCTGTGTGGCACATCACGAGTACGCACCCCACAGGATCAAAGAATGACTAAATAGTACTACAGGGATGTCCTCCATCGCCTACGTGGTGCTCTGCGGCGCAAGAGACCGGAATTGAGGTCAGCAAGAAATTGGCGCATCCCTCGCGGCATTGCTCCTGCACATTCCTCGCATTTGATTCAGACTTTTCTGGAGAAAAACCAGACTCCTGTAGTTCAACAGGCTCCTTACTCGCCTGATATGTCCCCCTACGACTTCTGGCTGTTTCCCAAAATCAAGAGGCCATTGACAGGAGCGCGATTTCAGAAAAGAAAGGACATTATGGCTGCTACGACAGCAGAGCTAAATTCCATTCCGAAAAGGGCCTTTTCGGAATACTTCCAACAATGGCAGCACCGCTGGGAGATGTATGTGGAGCCCCAAGGAGACTACTTTGAAGGTTATTAGGTTTCTAACGCTCCAGTTATGCCAGTTTTTTTTCTTCGGCCAAAGGTCGGATACTTTTCTAACAGACCTCGTATACGATGTTTTGTCAGGTTCACTCCACATAATGACGTAGGAATGTGGTTAAAGTCAGCCTCCCTCCTGGCGAGGGTGGCGGCCGTAGGGGAAGGGCTCCGGCAGTCTTCAGAAGAAACTCATGGTACTGCTGCCGCTCACTGAGACAAAACACAAATAGAAGGCAAAAGGCAGATACAGCACTAAACTCCCAAGTGAACCCCCTGATCATCACCCTTCCTGTCTATTGACTTTCCTTTTTTGATCCTTCTTTCCGCGTTGTTGCTGTCAACATTATGTGAAAATGTCACTGTATTGTAGTTTTGTATTGTAGTATTGTAGTTTTCCACAGAGGCGCACATCCTCCGTCAAGCCTTCTATAGGCTTTTTTGGCTGCGCTCCTGCCATCTGTGATGCTAAATAAAAGTGACTCGACACTTGTACTTTTACTCTGTGCGCTAAAAAATACCATGACACCGTATCAACTATCCTAATCACCTATTGATGACGGTTTGACATTTTCAGTCGATTAGGAACATTGTGAAGTGCTTAGAAAGAAGACCATGTCCAACATTCTTGGACAAATATTTTGAAAAGTGGAAAATTTTAAGGTACTGTTATAGAAATATTGAAGGTGATGGTTCATTATTTTGATGCATAGTCCAGTATTTCTTGTGAAGTGTTTCCATCTCTCGCATCGAGCAGTTAAGACTACCATAGAAAACCAATAGGGAACGCTTTTGACGATAGCCAAAACGTTGATAGCAAAAAGAATGCAGGCCTGTCGAAGGGAGATCTGCGGATATATTGATACTTACAGTGAAATCTTACTATATGAGGAAAAATTGCCTACATAAACTCTTTCCCGTTCAAAAATGCTTTTGTCCAAAATTGTTGGGTATGAATTCTAAGGACGTCATAACCTCCAATGCTTGAAATTCTCGACTGCCTTGCATTAGATCTCTCCCTGCTTGGCGAATCTACGATAATTTGCAAGTATGATTCATCTGCGATGCCATTGAAAACAGGGTTGGTGGCCCTATCGAAATAGTTATTGTATTCTGTATTCATAAGACGTATCCGAGTCCCCAGATAGGCGTCAGCTGGCCTCTTTCTCTACACTTCTTTTTATTTCCTGGCCCCTCCTCACTTCAACCGAGCAGCCGATCTGTCGAGGGCCATAAATGCCGACTTGCGGACCCCGCGGTCAGCGACCTTGTCATGAACCCCGTGGCAGCCTGCTTAGTAAAGCGTGTGTCCTCTGCCCTTAGAACGATGACGGCAAAAGCAGCGTTGAAAGGGTATAGCTGCCTGGCTAGTAGGTCATGGCAGTTGACTCTCGTGAAAAATGCTTACAGCGACCCAGCTATTTACCCTAAGAAGGCGGAAGGTCAAGCCATTATGGGAGGAATCTCGAAACAAGCATGGTCGCAGACTCGCCTCGTATGCTTAAGGTATCAAAACGCTTGCCGCATCTTGAGTTATTTACAGGTGCCGTACTGCCGTAGATTGTGCCCCAGCTTCGAATAAGCTGACGGGCAGAGCCCGAAGGGGCATATGCAGTTTTCAGGCGTGTGGGGAGTTACGACAGCATAGATATAGGACCGAGAACAGGTGGGTTGGACGTGCGCCGTAGACCACGCGTGATGTCCGAGTCTTTCTCTTCCAATTTACGTCTCTCCATCCTGTCCTTCAAAGTGAGGTTGAAGGTGTGTTCCCAGAATGAGCCAGCTACTAAGCCTTTTCGTTCCTTGTTAACTAACCTAGTTGATTGAAAGACGAAGTGCCGGTAGACTAAATTAACGTTTTATTAACGAGAGAAAGCCGAGTGGTTGTAAGGAGGGAATGGGGAAATTGAGGAGAACGCTATACTCAAGAAAAATCAAGATCAGGAATTTAATGTTGCATCATCATCAGCCTGACTACGCCCACTGCAGGGCAAATGCCTCTACCATATTTCTCCAATAAACCTTGTCTTGTGTCAGCTGCGGCTGCCCTATATCCCCGCATGCTTGAAGGGGAGCAAATCTTCATATAGCCCAAGCTGTACAAGAGTTATCAGAGAGAGGAAAAAGTTTGTGCAGTTGAATGTAAAGATTAATTTATAGTTGTGTTATTTGCTGAAATGGTTACGGTATCGCAAGATTTACATCATTGTTGCGCTCAATATGAAAATGTGGCTGGTCCTGGCAACAAGAAATTTCACTCATGCATGCAGTTGCTAAAGGAGCTATCGAAACATCACGGCATCGCAGTTAACCTCGTGAAGTATAATTACAACTTGGCCTAGAAAAAAACTGCCAAGAGAAACTAAAGGGGACAAAGTGCTCGGCCCACCTTTCAACGCGTAACTAACCTTTGGCATATATTACCAACCAGTACAATTAATGCCGTCCACAGAATAATAAGCACCGTACTCCGGAAGGCCGGTGCTTGAAGGGTCGCTGCACGCTAAAACAACAAGAAAATTGCCACTTTGCCCATCGTCAAGCAAATAGAGGCCTCGGAACCGCGCCGAGCTCATTTGCGCTGTGGTTAATGAAATACCCCCTTGGAGCGATGGAAGATCGTTCATCCTCAGCCACGGCCCACAGCACCGTGATGCTAACTACGTATACCCCGCACGTGCTACGGAGTTCTTGGTATCCGTCGCCCGCCTCTCGCTTATCGCTCAACGTCACCCGTCCTCCTCTCCCTCTCATATTTCTGCGCCAAGCTATAGAAGCCTTTGGGGAGCGCAGAAAACCCACTTCTCGAAGATAAAAGAGCGACAACCCCGTCCGAAGAATCGCTGAAGCGCAACGCGGTCCTGTAACGAAGTCTCACGCGCGCAGGCCACCAATTACCAGCACAGACGCGCGTCTCCCGTCCGCCTGTCAGGTTTAATGAAGATAAAGCTCGGCAAGCCAACGGGGGCGAACTTCTTGGGTCCCTTCTGTTTCCGGGTTACGGGGACAAGGAAGGCCCTGACAACACACCGCACTCGGTACCACCACCACTACGCATACCACCTGCTCCAGAATGCACTCCACAGTATGCTACAACATTTCGCAATACATTGTGCGTGTAGTACATATCGCAACAGCGCCGGCGAGCAGGAGCGTGCGCGCTTTGCCTGTTTCGCCAGTTTCTTTTAGCCGCCAGCGCGAAACGCGCTGCAAGGGCGGCTCTCTTTATCTGCTTGATTGAAGACTGTCCTTACGATTGCAATCAAGGCACGCACGCACACACGCACAAGCACATACACGCCTGTCTGTTCTATTTCGCGTTCTTCTCGGCCGATTATTTGCCACGCCCTTAAGCGAGGTTTCCTCGTTTCCGTGCCGAACCGTTTGGCCGCCATTACACGCCCAGGGAGACGTGAGAAAACTGCAACAAGCAAGGAGAGAGAGATAGATGGAATTCGTGACAGGTGCACTGCGCCGCGGAGCCGTTTCGCGAAAAACAACGAAGCAAAACGCTCATTTGTGAATGTCCGTGCGGACCTCTCCACCGCACGACAACCAGTTGCGTGAGGTTCGCTGCAGTGAGCACTGCGTATCATTCCTTGGCACGAAAGTGGGGAAAAATAGAAATAACAATAGCGGACGAAGGCCGCGGCATGCGTGGAAGCGACGCCAGCTTATACGTTTTTTTATATATATATAAGTTTGGCCATACAATCTCGTGCAATGCGGTGGAAGCCTAATGAATAGAAGCCAATATCGGCGGCGGCGACGGCACACTGCCGTGATCCTTGAAAGCGGATAATGGCGCGATTTGGTTGCCCCTCTGAAATGCACGGCAAGCATGCTTCATTCATCGACGGCCGCGCCAGCTTCCTATTTCGTCCGTCTAATGCAATGCCGCGCTCCATTTGGAAACCCCTCCTCCACCAACACCACCGAACCCCCTTTGCTCCTCTCCCGCCATTCCGATTTTTGTTTCTGCGCTATTCGTGTCTTCGTCCCCAAGCACGCGGCACTGTGAGCCGAGAAAGAAAGACGTTTCCTTTTCGGGTTCCACTGAGTGTTCTCTCACGCGAGGTTAGCTTGTGTTAAGAAGGAAATGATTGGCGAGGTGAGGAGGAGAGAAGGGGATGAAGTGCCGAACACCACCGCCCCCGCAACAGACTATTCACGACGATGGGTGTTGGCCAGCGTGCGCTTTCGGACATCGGCGCCGGTGAACAATGGACGCTTGGCAACGATCATTCGCAAGCGAAAGCGATTTGGTGGCGGCACTCCTTCGCGGGCTTACACCGCCTACGCCTCAAGGCGGTAGAGCGGTAGCGGCTCGTCGCCGTACAGAGCGTACGGAGCTCGCCTTGCCGCTTTTGGCAGGTGGCTGAGCCGCTCTCGCCTCCCGCTTTTCCAGAGCACAGCAGTGGTGGTGGCACTTCTGGTCGTAGTAGTGGTGGTGGTGGTGGTGGTGGCAGCAACCGCACGCTGCTTGTTGTACGCAGTTACGAGGCCGTGTGAGACCTTGGCGTCCGCCTCGGGCGTCTGCGGTCCACAGCCGCCGTCCTTCGGAGGTCGTCGATGGCGAGCCGCGATCAACTTCCGCGCAGCGAGAGGGCGAGGGGGGGAACCACTGCTTCTCCTGTTGCAGGCGTTGCCTCCGCCTCGGCTGCCCGCTGAGCAGCTGCTTTAATTACTCGCCTCTCGTGTTCTGTGGCGCGCGCGGTCTCTGGAACGCGCTCCGTTAGTGCTGTTCTGGCGATGAGGAAGGGGAACGGGGGGAACGCGAGTGTATATACGGGGAAACTCCTTCAGCGGGCGCGCCGCGCCAACAAGAAAGCTCGATCGGCGATGTTGGAACGCTACATATACACGAGAGACTCGATGTCAAGGAGACAGAGAAGGAGTAATCAGCTTTTATAGCAGATTAGCTTCCTGCGTGGCGGTCACTTTTCCAGAAACAAAGATCTAGCTGCCTCTGGTGTCCTTGTGCCCGCACTGTTAACATAGAGATCTCTTTTGTGTCAATAAAAATACTACACCCGTCATTTATCCGCGCTACCTTATTAGCTCTCCGTCTAGGTGTTCGGCAGGGTCAAATGTGGTGCCAGCGCCAGGACAGCACTTATAGTGACGTCGCTATCGCACTGCACAAGCACTGGCGGAAGCTGAGAACCACTGTTGACTTTTTCGCGAAGGTGCAACAATGTTGGCGACGAGTATGCATGAGACGCTAGACGACCTGCATGGTTGATATTAAGCGCGCTTATCCTATCCCGGCTTGTAATTAGTCGCCCCGCGTATGCAAACTTTGCCCAAGAATGTTAAGACAGCTACAGGAAGTAGCGTGACCACATCGCGCATAAAAGAGAGGCTGAATGCACGAAGCTTGAGAAGTGTTGCGCGTCGTGTGTGCTGCTTTGCAAGTGGCTGGCGCTGGCAACGGCACAGCTTCATCAGGAATTCAAATATTACCACCGCGTCGAACCTCATTCTGGCATCTGGAGAGAGCATGCAAATAACTTCACGGCTGGTTTTCCCTCGTGTGAAGCGGATGTAATCAGACCTGAGATTGACTGAAGGTTCTTGGTTTTGGAGACCTTTTTATTCAGTAAAAAAAAAATACCTCAAGACAAGTTTGTGGCGGTACGTCATGGCGTTGCCTCAAGCTTATGCATATAGAAGAAATTTCGAGAAGATTGAATGATTTTATACGCTTTGATGAGTGATGCAAATAAAGCCGCCGAGCAAACAGGTCAGACATTTTCTCCGGCTACAGTGTCAACTCTCATGGACATCTGTCATGTGTGTTGGTATGTACAGATGAGGCATGGATGCAAAATAAGTATTCGACAATACATACTTACCCCGAGAACAGGTTTCGCTGGTGATTACTTCATTATTGACAGGATAAACAGTGCGAAAAATAGCAAAAAAACTAAAACAGTCTGAGTTACGAAGCCCACTCTTCTTTTTGTTTCCTCAACTTCTTTTTTGCGGCTTTTCTGCCGTGAAACCAATGCACAGCCAACCAGCATCATTTTAAAGTTTGGTGAGGCGTTTCATTCTAAAAGAGTGATAGGAAAGGTGTTCGATCAGGTAAAACACACAAAAAAATTTAACGCCAGCGCCTTATCTTTAAGTGGCCCATTGAATTGCGCGCGATTGCGGAACGGCTCAGTGACGGACTCCAGAGCTGGTGTATGATACGTGCGCACCCGACCCGATTCGCCTTTGAAGCGAACAAGTTCTTGAAAACAACGCACGATCACTCACAAGTAGATTCCGCGTATCCTCCTCCCAGTCTTTTCAATGCTTTCAGCTTCTCTCTCTCCTACGCGGCGTATCTCGCATACCAACACGGCGGCCTGCTCTTGGAGCCATTCTGCAAAAGCGCAAAGACGACACGATTTCGTCGCCTTTGTGTGGCTAGTCCCGCCGCCCCTGTTCCTGAAACCTGCACCAAGTGGAACATATATGTTCAGATCGAAAGGACTCCCATGCTCTTTGGATCGTGAACCGAACTGCAGCAAAGTAAAGCAACGTTCAAAACCTTTGCAATCGTGCAGAACTCTGTCCCGTCCCTGCACTCTTCCGTGGGGTATCACATAGGCTCCAGCTAGGAACTGGAACTGAAGTTTAGGGTATTCATAGTTGTTCTACATACTTATGTAGAACTGTGTCCCATACGTCTTTACAATCTGTAAGCTATGCGCGGCAATGTTACATGTAAAGTTGTTGCACATATTCCAAGATATATCTTATGTGGAACATTGTTCCACAGTCATATATGTGGAACACCGCTCTGCTTAATTCTAAAGAATGTGATGTGGAAGCTCGTTCCACATACAAGTAAAAGAGCCGGCAGTGGTGGAAAAGAAAAACGACGCATACAAGCTAGTTTCCGGAACAAAAACGTATGAAACAGACTAGCCTACAAAAAAAGCCTAGAATATGCGCTGTGTAGCCCATGCGGAACAGTGATACGTCCTGCGTGACGAGCAGACAAATTGTTCCGCTCATAAGACACGCACCGTCCTTCCTCATCGGTCTAATTTCACGAACACGTCTCAGGCATTTCGCCCGCCGCAACGCTGCCTTGTCTTGTCTGATCGTCGCGAGATGACGCCCACTACGGAGCAATGCACTTGTCTGCGTTTAGCTTACGGCCAGCCCAAAACAAGTCGACGTCGCACTGAACAAGAAGCGAGAGCATCAAAGACGTTCCAGATACCGCGACGAGCAACGGCTTTTCCACGCATGGCGCAGCTAGGCACGCCGCTGCTTCCGTATAGTGAATGCTTAGACCGCCACGCTTCTTCCATTTAACTATCCTCCTTTATTTTCCCCCTCTCCACTGCGCCTGATTTTTACTGCCGCCTGGTAGACACGAAGGAACGCCCGCGTTGATACCCCGACTCCGCCGTCACAGGTGTCTGCGCGCGTCAGCTATGCGGACCACACGGACGAAAGTTTATGCGGCGCGGTGCTTTCCATAATGGTTACCGCTTTTCTCTGGTCCTGCTTTGAAGTAGTACGCGCGGAGACTTTTGGGGCACTGCTTCACGCATGCAAACCGTCAAAAAGTGGAGGAACGAAAGCGAAATTCGTTCCCCCAGCCGAGGTTGGACCGAGGCGAGTTGTTTACTCCGGAAAAGCAAAACAAGGAGAATAATTTGCGCGTTCTAGCCTAGACGTTTACCTCTGCATGGTCGACGTACTTGTCGCGAACGTCGTGAAAAACATGTTCTTTTCTTTTGTCTGATTTTTTTTTTTTTTTGCTCTCCGCGGCAACGTTTCGCTTTCGAGGCGCATTAAACGCTTCTTAATGGGCTGCCGAGAAGATTAGGACCGCCTGATATGGAGAGGAGAAGTACGAGAGAAGGTGAGGAGGTACACTCCGCAAGCAAGTTGGCGTAAATCGAAAAGCACCGGGAGAAAGTAGTCGCATTGCCTTCTTTTTTAATTATTCCAAGCGTAAAAAGAGGGCACAAGGGAGACACGACACGTGAAAGAAAAAAAAAGAAGGAAATAAAAAGCGAAGAAAGAAGAATTCGGTCATTAAGGCTCGGAAGTTTGACTCAGTGGGCCACTTTGCGAAACAGGAATTGCCCCGTGTCGTTTGAATGGAGGTGAAAGAACACGTTGCGTGCGTTGAAGAACGCGGCATCTCGTATCATGGATGTGGACCTGTCTGCTATCGTTGCGTTTGATGCGAGATGCATTTTTATTATTTAGAAGCTGCACATGAGGTAAGACTACGAGTTCAGAAGTAAAGTTTTTGAGTGCCAACTCCTAAATTCACCGACCGTACGCCCTCACTAATGCTTACACTGCTAAGTATATTACCTTTTCTTAGGTACCGAGTTTTAAGAAAAAGCTAACAATTTTTCTTCGCCTTTTACCGCATGTCTGCTGGTACATCTTGAATGTATATAAATTGTGATACAACTTCAATATGTATATAAACACAGTTTCAAGATTTTTCCTAAAATACAGGTAATATTCTGAAATTATAAATCACGTAGTACCATCGGTGTTACTATATTTTTTTATGGCTTCCCGGAATGCAGACCGCATCGTGCATGCAAACATATATCTTGCTTATTGAAACGCCTCTGTTGCCTTCAGATAGCATAGCCTACTTTATGTGCATGGCTGTGTACTACACGAGCGAAGCAGATTGTTTGGGTAGGCTCTAATACTATAGATAGAAATGTGTACAAACACATATCAGCATACAGAAATTGCCGTAAGTGCAACTTCTACAATTTAAATTTATAGGAAATGGGAACTGCGAGACGACCATATATCGTATGTTTTACTTAATTTGAACCACACTTTAAAAAGGTAAACAGGAACAGCGCACACGGATAAACAAGAATGAAATTAGTATTAATCATGCAGTTGGTTAATTACTCATTTAGAAATATTACACTGTTTTAAAAAAAGTTCTACAGAGCGCCCATAAACACACGGCCCAGATGCTTGAGGCAATGTAACTTTTAAGTGCTTCTCTGCTGTGAGCATTAGCCAAAGCTCATGAATTACGAAAGAAAAGAAACGCGAGTGTCTAATTTTGCGCTTGGATAACAGAGCTCCTATTGTGTGTGTTAAAAATGGAGTCCACGTGTTGGCTGCAGCAATCGACAGCCGGCTCGTAAAGTAAAGATTCAACAGCAAGCACCACAAGCATATTGTGGTTCCAAAGATGGTAAGCTCGGTTCAAGTTACGTCAAACATGCGATATGATTTTGAAGTAACTCTAATAAGTATTTAAACTGCTGCTCCCGAATCTCTAAGCGTGACACTGTAGGCTTCTCAAGTAGTACTTTTAGCTTTTGTGAATGTGAAACGGAGCATACTTTTATTTTTCCTGAGACAAAGGTGACGAAAAGGAAGGGGGATAAGTACATGGAATACACCAGTGCTTAATTTAGAAATGCTGTATATCTCTCTGACAAGTCTTTTGTCGACCGTGTTGACTTATACGTACCGTTTTAACGCGAATTTAAGAGGCGCTTCCCATTGATTGAACCGGATATGTGATCTGCTTCGATAAACTTTTTTTCCTGGAACAAAGCTGACAAAAAGGAAAGTGGAGAGGTACATGGAAAGTAGGGGTGCTTTATGTAATGTTAATGTGGTACCTTTATTAACAAATAGAAAACCGGTACACTATTAACCTGCGGCCTCCATATGAAGACATCGCTTCTATTTTTATTCATTGGACAGGAATTGCCTCCAGGCTTGGTACCTGCTGCTCTATGAGTATGCTCCTTGAAGAAGCGTTTATAAATAAGTACTTTCTCTATACAATAACGCAAATACAAATGTAATAAATCTTTTTACCTGACGATGTTTTGGTATATTCCGCAACTATAGGGCATGAAATTATGCTTAGAATAAATTATCTTTAAAATAAAACAAGCATTCCGTTCGGATGGTGCTAGCAGTACTCTGCACTGCACAGTGAAAACAATAAGCCCATTTTCAACGGCCGGAATTTGCTGCCGGCTCGCGACTTTTGAAAGTGCGGAATAAAATAAACTGACTCAAAAGGAACTAAAGAGCAGAGTTCGGAGCAAATAGCGCTCATGAAAACACTACTCACGAAAAGTCCCTGCCACTATTGACCGGAATTAGAAATAGTGTATACGCAAACGAATGCTCACGTATAATTTATCGGCATCCAGAACTGCAGCTGACGACAAAAAAAGCCTATTCAGTATTACAGATGTGCATCCCAAGCTAGCAACGAGTCACGCGGTTACTGCTTTGGCAGCAAAAAAAGAAAATACTAAATTAGGTTACGTATCTTGTTCATTTCATTCCGGCAAGGGAATTTCACAGTATCCTGAGCACGTTCACTACGCTTAATGTGTGTTGAGAATCATTTTTTGCCGAGGTGAAGCAGATTAGGAGGAAAGCAAATTCCCAGTAACAGTCTTTTATTAGGAGGACAACTAAAGCGAGTAGTCAGGGAAAATATAAAGCGGAGGGAAGAAGGGAGAGAGGGTAGAAGGGGGAAAGAAACGTGCCTTGAGTGAGGCCGTTCGTATTGCTGGCGCTGTCAGAGCAATCCGTGACGTCAGCTGTGATGTCATGAAACCCCCGATGAGCGGGCATCGGGTATATTATTTAGTGTCACAGAACTCTTGTGTTTAGATGCACCTAGTGACGTCGCTTAGCTGACAGCTTGTGCTGCTGACAAAGCCAACATTCCAAGCGAATAGAAATTTCGTGTGGTCTGTTATCGCGCCACACGAGTAGTTCAGAAGGCCGTCGATGGCGTCGCTACAGGCTTTCGCTATTTCATAGGAGATGAGAGTTCTGGAACGGCGCCGATTGCTCTGAAAATGCCTTGTATTCAGCTAATTCTGCAGGGTGTGGGCATAACAGATTTTTTTTAAACATCCATTTTACCCTGTACAACTGATCCTGCTGATGTCCTTGCTGTGCTCTTGCGAAGTCGAATGAATTGAGCCGTCATATACTATGAAGCAATAGGAACAGTGAACGCTGAATTCGTTAGCAAACCTTTCTTTTCCTTCTTTTTTTTCTGGGGGGGGGGGGGGGGGGGGGGGGAAACGGCTCGACAAAGGACAGATGATGCTAGAAAGCTTCTGGCGCCCATCTCGCATTATGTGAAATCGGAACACGTAAAAAGTTGTTGGAGATCTTGGTGCGCTTCACGGTCTGTAGAAAAGACCTTCTCATTTAGCACTACTTGCGACTTCTCTGTAACTGAAGCTTAAGTTGATGAATCTCCACGGACTTATTCAGTAGCGTCTCTCGTGACTTGGACAAGTAAGCAAGCGGGAAATTCAGGAGGAGACTTTCTTTTCAGAGCTGTCATTTAGGTAAGGCAGGCACAAGCGTGCATGTATGTATGGGTCGTAGCGTCGCATTAGTTTCGCGATAGCAACCGCTAAACATAACTAGAATCTTTTGGAACAGCCACTGATGGCAAAACGCGTTGTGTAAGGCAATGCTCACACGACACACAATGCCCACAGCACTGCTGCAGGCTCCTGGGGAATGTTAAGCTAGACATCCCTGGTATGTGGCATCGTGCGGAAAATTTATGAACTAGCTCACTTGGGCGGATTTACATTTGTTGAAAATCCCTCTGGGACATTTTTGTCGATATATATATACGAGATGCCTGCCATGTGTCCGATCGTGTCATGTGGTGCTCATTAAATGCGTGCCTATTGGCAGCGACGCTACGAGATGCTGAAATGAAATCACGATTGAAAAGTTATGTTTTTATCAATGAAGATTTTTATATCAATAAGTGAATTACGCAATCATTTTGCGGTTGTATGCTCACATACCTTTAATTTCTTTTCTTGCATGTCTTATTATCCAAGTAGATGGTAAGCAGCGTGATTTTCAAGTAACTGACACCATCCACTCCCTTGACTAATTTTCATTGCTATCCGATGTTCCGTGGATTCCCAAATAACCAAGAGAACAACGCCCTACTGCGTGGCGCACACGCTTTCTGAAGGAAAAATAGCGTTCATAGAGGAATTCCATCATTCCATATTTTCCTGGTTGACGGGCAGTTTTTGTTGTCCCACTATTCTACCCTTCGCGGTCTTCCCATCGAGAAACAAAGTAAAACTCACGACACCAATAGAATACTTATAAAGATGCTGAACAGCGTATAGCGGTTCACTATTGATCCAATATAGTACTCTGCGCAGCCTTTTGCTGGCCAAAACAAACAAAGAAACAAAGTGGCCGCGTTACAGCATCGTTGTGCGCGTAACTCAAGGTAGTTACGTTTGCTCTCCCAGTTTTCACCTGCGATGATGGCCCAGGAGTGTTAGGGGCTTGCTTGCATAAATTACGATAAAGAAACAACTTTTAACACAACGAAGATTCAAAAGGAATGATAACAAGAATATTCGCGCGTACGGCACATACCGCGTGAGAAAAAGTAGCCACTGCTGCTAAGGTCGAGCGCTTGCAACTTAAAATTTAAAAATAGAGCGATGAAAAAGGCGTCCATCCTTACCTGAAGCAGCCCCATGCTGGCAATTTTTCACTTGCTCTTCAAGGAGAAGCAAACCAAAACACAGCAGCAAACGTCTGCCTGGACGATCACACACTCGAGACACTCTCCGGTCGGCGGTTGCGCCGAGCGGCGCTTGGCAAAATCTCCGTGAGAGCGAGGTCCAACACGGTCGGCGCGAGCGAATCACTCCGCTCTAACCCAGGCGAGTCGACGGCGGTCGAGTCGTGTCGTGTCGAGAAACACCTTCGAGCGTCGTCGTTCGCAGTCCGGACGGATTCGCTGCTACGCGATACAACTGCGGCAGCGGCTCTGGTCGAGGAGAGCTTTTTGTCGTCGCCAGTGGCGTCTGGCGGGGAAGAGTTCTCGCCCTTTTGCTTTTACGAAGCAGCACGCGCGCGCACAGCTCTTGCCCGAACGAGGCCGCCCGCTCTCGCCCCGCACCGCGCTCTCCTCTCCCCCGCATTGCGCTGCATTCGGTGGAGAAGCCACGCGGCTTTCTCCGTGAGGGTCGCCTTCTCCGCCAGACGCCGCCGTTCCCTCTCTCCTATCGAACATTGTCCGGCGCGACGAGCTTTTCCCCTCCCCCGCCGGTACCCTGTACCTCCTCTCTCAACTTTCTCCGCCATGCAATGCTTCCGCGCTAAGGGACGCACGAACAGGCCGCGTTCCCCGCACGTCCTTCGTGTCTGGCGGTGTGGCATCACATTTCGGCGCGGCATTCCGCAACCAACGCGTGTAAGCGCAGCGAAGCAATACAATACAGGCGACGATTAAAACCTGCGTGCGCTGCTGCTCATGAGCGCGCTTTCCTTCCTCTCTCTTTCACTCTCTTTCATTCTTTTTCGTGAGCCTTTGTATTGTAATGATCACCCGCGTTCGCTCGAGAAAGAGTACAAGTAGGTAGCGAACTGTAGAAGATAATTTGCGGAGGGAGCGCGTAATTTTATTCCGCGAGCGTTGAGCCCTGAAGACGAAAAGCTGCCGATGTCTTAATGATGGCGGACGGTGAGGATGCCTCGCACAGTTCATTAAGCGTCGCTTAATACTGCGCGATTGGCTCTTCTTTGCCGTGTCCTTTGTGTGCAGTAGAAAGAAGAGCGGCCGCTCGTAAAGACCTCCCGCGATGATGAGGCGCGATTGTGAAGGACTACAGCGCAGCCTTGTAGCGTCGTGGCCTGGAATATTTGTTTATTTGCAGGACAAGAGCGAGACTTGCGGTAAGTGTGCATGGGAGTAGAGGATTACATTTGTGTGCCAGCTAGTGAATGCATTTTGTTATGCAGTTTTATTATTTGCATTTTCGTCCGTACGTTAGCATTTGCTATCGTTTCGTTAATGATGTAACCTCTGAGCACGTGAGTAATTAATAACTTGGTAGGGGTGGAGCACGTATCGTGTACCAACCTTGACATCAAAACTGTAAGAAAGGCAACCTTTCCCGATTATCTCTCGAGCATTAAGAAAATGATGTGATTAGCTCCTGCTTTCAATGCTTTTTAAAGGGCTGTCTTTTCAGCTCAATAGCTCTACGCAAAAAAAAAAAATCCCCTTCCTTTACAAGTGTACTGTGCATTGGGGGTTACCCCTAATAAGATGTTGCACCTGACATGAAAGTTTTGATGATGCACTCAGTTCTTTATATTTTTAGGAGGGGGGGGGGGGGGTGGAGAGAGAAAGGGGTGCCAATCACATGAGGGCAAACGCCTCGTAACTCCTGAGAACATACAGTAGTGAACAAAAAGCTATTTTATTCTATTTTTTTTACGTACTAAGCGTTGTGCATGAGCTGTATGGGAAGCCATTATGAAACTTGCTACAAGACAGCAACCAGTATTTATCATAATATTAAGCACCAGTTTGTTCCCACAGCAAATTTATTGAAGAGCTCCTTTCTTTACTGCGTGAAATCGTCGGCGATAAAGTGGGTTTTTATTAAATATTAGGCACCAGTTTCAGTAATGCTTTTTGCACAATAACTTATTGTGGTCGGTGACTCGAACGCAAGCCTTTTCAGTCAGTCACTGCATGATACCCCCGAGGCATGCAGTCCAGGATGCTGTCAATGAACTATGTTTCCCACATCTTGCAGCAGCTGGTCAAATTTCTCCTCGGCGCTGCTTACTTTTTGTCCTTCGGTTTACGTGCGAAGTCTATCCAGAGGTGTTCAGATGAATTATTGTCAGCAGATCGTCCTGGCCACTACAAAGGACCACCCTTCTCATTCATGGAGGAAATTTCTAACATTCTCCCATCACAGTACCAGCGTCCTGTCACAACCTCCACCGCACCTTGGAGGTATGCAGCATGGCAAATTAAGATCACAATCCCTGGAATTAAAAGAAAAACAAACACCCCTAATCCTGCACTTAAATACTTTGCGCTTGAGCACATTCATAGTTGCTACAATGCGTACCGTCACATATACACTGATGGCTCTGTCACGTCCTTGTCATCTGCGATTGGCGTCTGGATTCCGTCGACATGCACCACAATTTTAGCGATCTCAGTCACCGCACCTCGACTACTGCTACCAAGCTGGCTGCTCTGCGTGTTGCATTTACTTACATCCTACAACAACCGCCAACAGCGTGGGTTGTCTTCAGTGACTCTCGCGCTGCACTACAGGCGATAAATTCACCAGCAAGCCTTCAAGAGCAGATCGTCGATGGCTTGAATAGGTTACACACCGAGGCCTGTGAGTTGCGTCATCGTGTTGTGCTTCAGTGGTTACCCGCTCACTGTGGCCTCGCAGGCAATGATCGTGCTGACGGTGCAGCAAGATCGGCGCATGGCGACACCTCCTTGGTTCTACCGATACCCTTTTCTCGTAGTGATGGCGCGAGACTTCTCGCTACTAAAGCCTGGCAGACGCAACGCTCTTTGTGGTGTGATCCGCGGCGTCAATACAGACCCCTCTTTCGCACTGACCCAGTTTGTGAATTCCGCATGCCCCGGAATTTAAATAGACGTGACTGTAAATGCCTGCACCGAATTCGTCTGGACGTTGCCTTTTCTAAATTCTATCTTCATAAAATTGGTGTATCAAGTAGCCCTCTGTGCCCGACATGTGGTGTGCGCGAAGATATTGAACACTTGATTTGCCACTGCCAAATCTTTAATACTCATCGCAAGGCACTGTTAGGTGCTTTAGGACTTCGTCAGGACGACCCCGTACACCTGGAGCATGTCCTTGGGCCCTGGACTGATGCAACTTCGGCTGAGCAAGGGACAAAAGCACTCTTAGTTTTTCTAAGGGACACGGGTTTAGTGGACATACTTTGATAGTCATCTAAAAGACACGGTTTTAGTGAACATACTTTGATAATCATTGTGTGTGTGAGAGTGCGTGTGTGTTGAGTATGTTTGATGCCACTTTTTTTTTTCACCCTCTTCTTTCATCCTCACCTGGAGTAGCATGCCAGGCCTATAACTAGGCAGACCTCTCCATTATCCATTAAAGTCTCTTTCCTTCCTTCCTTCTCATCTTCAACCATTTTTCCACAAGCATGAAAAAGTGTTGCGGGTCGACGTTCAGTTAAAACACATATACAAAGCCAAAATTCTTGTGTGCATAAGAAAGCATAACCTTTAAACAATTCCCTGATAAAACACTTTGTTAATGGTACCTTTAAGTCGACGAAGGGAGGCAACTCCATGAGAGGAAGTTGATAACGAGAGCCCGGGAAGTTGATAACGAGATCTATATCAGGTGCATCTCGGACAAAATAAATAATTATTGCACTCGCTACCAAACAACAAGAACTTCATGGTTAAGAACTTCGACCCGACTAGCAAATCACTCGTTTTCATCACTATCTTGCCCACTCAAGGTGTTCTTTTTCCTACCTCATACTGACAGCTCAATCCTTTTCACAGATGGGAGCGTTTTGGCCTGGTCTGCCGGGGTTTAGCTCAGGACATTGCACATGGCATTTCACCGGCAATGGAGCCACTCCAGGGCCTGATACCAGCGCCATATCTTTGGAAATGTCGATAACTTACAGTCGAGAGCTTTTTCGGTTCGCGTGAACAATGACCTTGTCTACAATTTTGTCGGTTGGTCTGGGGTGCCACTATCAAGATCGAAAAACCAAAAAGCAAATCTAGTCTGAATCTATATTTCTTCAAAACTTCCGAAGCCGCGAACTGCGCTGCTCTGAACTGCATAGAAAGATAGCGGCGTTTGATCGAAAAGTTGTGGCCGCGGATAATCGCTATTTAAACGGTTCTTGTGACGTTTCTTGCACCTCGCACTCCGCCCATAGCTTATAAAGATTTGCAATTATACATGTAATCGCAGAATATGTCACTTGGACATGACACTTCAGAAGAGAATAAGTCAGGGCATATAGGTTGTTCATACTTAAGAAGAAAAGGGTTTATCGTTTTTTATCGAGCTGAACGTCCCAAAGCGACTAAGGCTATGAGGGACGCCGTAGTGGAGGGCTCCGGAAATTTCGACCACCTGGGGTTCTTTTAACGCGCGCTGACATCAAGCAGTACACGGACCTCCAGCATCGCCTCTATCGAAATGCAACCGCTGCGGCCGTGATGGAATCCGCGTTGACATCTGCCCTAGATGTGAATGCGTTCCACTGCCCTTGTCTGAAAGAGTCAGATATCTAGGCATTCATCTCGGCGCCAACATGTTTTGGTCTGCTCATGTTGAGCATCTCATCAAATGACTCCGTGTAACTTCTATGTATCTGTACAGAATGAAATTCAATACTTCTGTTAGGTTGCGTCAGCTTGTGTTTAAGGCTATAGGAGAGTCCGTTTTAAGGTACGGTGTCACTGTTTATGGCTCATGTGCATTGTCTAGAACGAGCCAAATCGATACATTACTGCACAGAATTGCCGCAAACATTTTGTATGGCACGTCTAAGGAGGGCTTAGATAGTGCTGAAAGAATGCTCGCAGCTGATGTGTACTTCATTCAAGATTTATTTACACATGTAGTAATTAGTAGAAACTACTTTTCTAATAACTTTAAGCTTCCTGAAAGCAAACCTAAAATACTAAGAAAAGTAGAGCCGTTTAAACTTCCCAAGATATATACACACTACGGAGAAAGGTGCCAAATGTTCTACATCCCCTTCCTTTTTAACCAGCTTCCAACTAAAATACTATCATTGCAGACTCTCAAAGAGGTCAAATCACAAGTAAAGTCCTGGCTAATTGCGTCTAGACCTTTGAAATGGTACACTGACTTAATCGCTCGGAGCACTCTAAAGGTCTTGTTGACATGTGTTATGAAGAACGGTTGTTTTAGTTGTATCCTCCTAACCTATGTAATTGACTTACTTTTTCAGTCTGTGCAAGTGTGATTGTTGTTCCTATCAATATATGTTTTTCTTTTTTCTCTCTCTTTTATATTGCAAACCATGTTATTTTGTCTGTACTGAGTCTGCACTTTGTATGATTGCCGTGGCCCGCCCACAAGCGCCCTGTCTTGCGCTTTCGCGGGCACACGTACTTCCATGTATAAATATGACAAAATAAATGTCTATGTATGTATATGCATGCATGCATGCATGTATGTATGTATGTATGTATGTATGTATGTATGTATGTATGTATGTATGTATGTATGTATGTATGTATGTATGTATGTATGTATGTATGTATGTATGTATGTATGTATGTATGTATGTATGTATGTATGTATGTATGTATGTATGTATGTATGTATGTATGTATGTATGTATGTATGTATGTATGTGTTTCGGGTTAGCTGCCGAGTGCCATAACCACTGAGCCACCGCGGTGGCTCCCTTACTTAAAAAGAAATAATAGCGCACATTCTCAGTTCAAAGTAAGCTCTTGTCCGTGTCTTCTCGTTCGTCCTTTCTTCTTTTGTCTGTATTTCTTCGTAAGTATGATAAAGAAAACAAGCTAATAATTATTTAGAACAGACGGAAATAAACGCGAAGGAAAGCGCTCATGAAAGGACGAAAATGATAAACGAATTGAAGGCAAACAGTTATGCCCGTAAGTGCTCCTGGCGGAATATGAGGGCAAAATTGCATCGAAATGTAAGGAAGTAACATAGTTCAGTAGCGTGGCTTTTTGGGCTTGTTGGTACATAGTTCTAATACACTGTAGCGCAGCAAAAGACGAGGACACAAGAGACGAGAAACGAACAGCACGACCGCTCGTGCTGTTCAAAAGACGAGGACACAAGATACGAGAAACGAACACCACAAGCGCTCGTGCTGTTCGTTTCTCGTCTCTTGTGTCCTCGTCTTTTGCGGCCCTACAGTGTATTGGAACTATGTACCAACAAGCCCAAAAAGCCACGCTACTGAACTATATTTCTAGTACAACGGGCCCACTTAAAAAAAAAAAATAGCGCTCGTGCTGTTCGTTTCTCGTCTCTGGTGTCCTCGTCTTTTACTGCGCTACAGTGTATTGGAAGTAACATAAATATTTTATTTCCGGAATATTTTCAATTTATATAGCAAAAAAGTGAAAATGACATACTTTTCGTTCACTACAGCAGGTCCTCATGGAAATATTTCTATCTGACAGGGCTGGGAAGTGAGACGAGAGCCGTGAAGGTGAGATACGTGACTGTGATGCTAACTGTCGAACGTGACGAATGACAGAATAGAGTTAAAACTCACTTTACCAAAACGGCGTGTAACGATGTAACTGACAAAACGAAGAAAATTAAATTTCTTTTAGGTGCTCTACGCAAGCCCGTGCCTTTAAAACCCGAGTGAATGTCCATTCACATAGAACAAAATTTTCGCAACGCTCCTCCCCTGCTACTCCTGACAGATGCAAAAAAAAAGTATAATGACCATGCACGTATACACCGTTCGTCATGAAATATAATGTGCAACGCATTTAAACACTCATTCGATAAAGTGGTTCAAAGTAATTAAGCCTCCCACACGACTTTCAGCAACATACCATTCTTTTTTCAGGAGAAAAAAAATTATGTGAAAAATTTATGTCGAACCCGGATATAACAATCTCGCGGCCGGTGGCGAAATAGTTCGATATATCGATAATTCGATATATAACAAATGGCAAAAGAGACGCTTACCTGTAACCTAGAAGCAAGAATACATTGCACCAACGCTAGAGGCTCGCTTCTTGCACCGACGTGCCGCCGGCTGAAGTCCTGGCAGCGCACCGCTTTCAAGGCGTAGCCATAGGTCTAGCCTGCTTTGCATGAAAGCCACCGCGTACGCTTCTTTGGAACTATCCACTGCCTATCGTGTCTAATCATGTCACCAGTATAATACAAATAAAATAATTGCCTATTAATATTAAAGTACAAGGGGTCTCAGCAACGCCTTCTGCAGCGAAGGACGCCACGCGAGAGCCGCCGCAAGGTTTGTTAACTAAGCTGCCTTCACCGCATGAGAGCAATATGGCGTGGAAAATCACTACAGGAAACCGAAACCTTCCCTCAATCACACCCCACGTTTACCTCTTCGCGTGACTTCACAGCGCTAGCGCTGTCAGCAGGTGTCAAAGGCTTCACCCCCGACCCGTCTCCGCGCGAGGAGAGTAGGACAAGCGCCACTTTCAGGGGCGCGGCGCGCAGTTCGATATATTGAATGGCCGGCGAAATTGTAATTTGATATACAGCGCAATCCTCCTATACTTTTACACAAGATTTTCAAGTGGATGGTATACGTCTTACATGTAGCCAATAATTTTAAATATCCGCTCTCGATATATCCGGGCATCGACAATTGAAAATGTTGAGAGAGAGCCTAGCGGGGGTATAGTAGAAGCGGTGCTGGATTAAGTATGCCTTACAACGGAGGCCTCGAACCCAAAGCTGCAAAGCGCGTTGAGCGCCTCTTTTGGAGAAGTTTGAGGGTGAATCCAGTTCGTGAATGACGTCTCAGTCGAGGAGGTGTTCCGTTTCACTTCTTCGCTACCTGAAACAAAAGCAAAGAACGGAATCTCGCTTCAGACGCGGTATCTTGGCCATGGGGTCCACTGCTCTTTCGACCTCCGTCTAGCCGCTGTGTGTGCAGCACCGCTTCTTTACAATATGATGCGCATCTTTTTCGGCGGGTGTCTACGTAATTTTGCGAGCTTGTATTCCGACAGCCCTAAATCGCAGTGGTTCCGTGGCCACTTGTAATCGTTGCTTTCGTAGCTTCGTGGCTAATGTGCGAAACTCCAGACGAAAAAGCGCGGGAACGAGATCAGGATGACGCTTATTTAGTTTTGAATCTCACTGCTTTGTATCCAGTTCTACCATTTGCTTATTCCTCTATTTTCTATCTTTATTAAAAAATACAATTTGTTTGCCGTTTCTCTGATGTACTGCAAAGTGCATCTTTCGTTTGCGCTGACGGATTTTTTTTTTTTTTTAAGCGAGATTCATTGCCTCAGGGCATCATTGGACGGAGGTGTAATGAAGGATGCAGTAATGATTTCATATCAGCAACCATTTGGCGCCCAGCTTGCAACAGTAACAACGATAGCGCTTAGAAGGCCCATGGGGATAAAATGTGCTGTCGACCATAAAATTAGCCCATTGACTGGACGGAAGTGACGTCATCAAACGGGAGCATTCCCGTGAGCTGGAGGGAAATGACGACACCAGACCGGAAGTGACGTCGCTTTCGGTAAAGGCAGGGTAAGACAATTGAATTAGGTGTCTCTGTAAATTTTTTTTCTTCCAATTCTTCGTAGGCTGCCAGAATTGTTTCTTGCAATCATTCAGTTTTTAATAGAGGAATAGATGTGTGAGGGACTCTCTCAGATGTAGATGGCGTCTGCGTCCGCGTCAGTGTTGCACGTCGTAACTGACAACTCTCGCGTTCACCTTCTAGCCAATAAGAGGGCCCTACAAGAGGGCTGTTCAACTCGGCCTGAGCTATGTATTGTACTATAAGGTATCGGACACGTGGGCCCTTGCCTGCAGCATACGCATGCTCATTACAGCGACCTTCATCTGTATAAACACGGCCGATCCGGTTTTTCGTTTTCATATGTGAACAAGGGATCCGTAGGAGTCCCGTAACGTCATTTGTTTTTTACCCTGTTCTTCAATTTCTTGGCGAGTGTTAGTTTTTTCACAATGATGTCATTTCCTCGCCAGACGAGTTTTCGTCGAACTCTGGACTACATACTATAAGGTACTTTTACGCCAGGCGCGAGGGCTACAGAACTATTGATGTCAGTTTCTCGTCTGGACAAAAGATGAATTCGGAAGTGTATTTGCTATTCAGATGCGCGCGAAGGATATGTCGGTACCCTACTCCAAACTTGGTTACTCTTTCCTCTTCTATGAAATAAGACTGCGTTGACGAGCTTGGCCAACTCCAGAGGCGTGTAGCAGAAGAAGGCAGCCCGCAAATCTTGCACCGCGTGCTCCCTCGTCAGGAATAACTTTGCACGTGCGTTTCTGCCACAGTTAGGGTCACGAGAGACGCTCCACTCGTATCTGCGTGCCCAGGCCGAAAATAAACTATAAGCAGGACAGGAAGAAAAGCACGAAAGTGGGACATTTTTCCCACCGCAGCCGTTTTATTACGAGCGGCTTGTCAAGAAGCAGAGCCTCCTCCTCACGCAGTTCCTTACTTTGATTACAGTCAGAAATGCAGCGCCGGGAACGCTACGTTTAAGTATGTACATAATGCTAGCCTGAGGGAAAGCCAGTTTGATGGTACACGCAGGAAGGTGACCGGTACGAAGCAAGCCACTTTTTTCATGTTCTTAAATTTAGGAGCTACTGAAGAAAAAATTCCTTTCACAAAAACGTGCTACGACTGGCTTGACGTCGTCAGCTCTGAGCGTAATTAGACAGGGGCAGCTCCTAATCACTGTGATTTTTGCTGTCCAATCAGTGGCCACACAATGCGCGCCTCGGTCGCCACGCTTTGTGACTCTGCTCAAGAAGTGGGGAGCAAGAAAGCTGCCTTATTAAAAAGGGCATTAGGAACGCTACATCGGCTCGGGGAGAAAGAAAATCGCTTATTAAAAAGTGGAAGATAAAGCGCTCAAAAGATCCTGGGCTGGACGGAAGTGACGTAATCATACGGGAGCATCCCCGTTGAATGGAGGGAAGGGACGACACCAGACCGGAGGTGGCGTAACTTTCGGTGAAGGCGTAAACTGCTGCTAATGCCTAGAGCTCTTTAATCAAACTAATCTCGCTAATGCTATCGAATTGCCAAGACTTAATAAATTATAGCGTCCCTGTGAAGTTTTTTCATAATGACAGGATTTTTTTTCAGCATGACTACAGTACAGTTACTTACAACCTACTTGCAGGACACCAAAAAGTAAATGCATGCTCATACGTATGAAATGCAATTCACTAATTATTGATGAAGGACTTTGATTAAATACATATCTACCTAATCACCATTATTCGTGCAGCAGCTAAATAACCTTCACCTTGATTCGTAAGGGTATTCGAGATCATGTTCCTTGGATTTCATCCTGTCCGCTATTGTGACTGGTTAGCTCATAGGTGCCTATCACTCAAGAACAAGTAAGCGCTATGAAAGTGTCGTTAATCCCGCCAGGGTAATTCGTAACGTGCTGAAAACTTTAAGCAAGAGCTTGCCCCTATCAAGATTCTGCGTGGTCTTGCTGTTTTTTACTTTTCTTTTTCTCTCGAACTTAAATACTCCTGCTTTTCTCAGCAATTACCAGTCATCTCAATTTACGGCCAATACCTTTCATGGGCCTCCTCTGCATCCAAGACCTTCTTTCGTATTACGGGCGTTTTTTTTCTCTTACTGCGGTTTCGTTCGCGCAAACACATGTTGTGTGGGTAAACCGAATGCAAGGAACGAAACGGGCAATTTATTATTTGCATAACTAATTCAATAATACGCTCATTACGAAGCCTTTCGCGCACACCATGGTCGCAGCTGAAAGCACCGTAATTTCTGCCGTATAATTTCGGTCGTCCCAGGAGCCCTCCTATTACGTGGTTTCCGCGCTAAGCGAGCCATTTGTAATCGCCACGGGACGTCAGGCGCGGTGAGCGCACAGAAGCGTCCCAGTCACGCCTTTCCTGCGGGCAGCACGACGCTGACCGCGTCAGCTAATTAAAAAACCAAATTGGCCCGCGTGCATCCTCATAATGAGCGAGAAAAGAAATAAGCAGAGGAAACGATCACGACGTTGTAGCTGGAGCAGATTCCTTCAGAGTGTCGCGTCAATCTCGAGAGGGGCGAAGCAGCAGCAAAAGCCGAAAGGCGTGTGAGCGTTGGCCGAAGAACGATACCGCGGCAAAGCACGCGGGCATAACGTTCGCGCTCGTAGTTTGATTGGCGTGCGACACGGTCTTGGTGATGGGTGCCTCGCGCGCATAGCTGATCACTGGCAGCCCTCTTAGCGGCGGCGGCGGCCTCGATGTGTTGGAAGACGGGCGTGAAAACCGCACGGTGGGCACCGAGCCGCCGAGTTTTCAGCGCCGCGTCGACTCCCGTGGGGAGCAGAGAGAGATTCGTGCGGTGACGGACGCCGCTGTGCGACCCCGCGGGGTGTCACGATCATCGCGCGCTTTTGCCGCGTACTTGTCGCATCAGCGGCGCTAAACGGCAGACAGATAGGTCGGGGCCTCGCCTGTGCAGGGAGAAAGCAAGCCCATTATGACACCTCGTTTCCACATCGCCGGGCCTCGCCCAACAGCGGGAGCGAAAGCCTCACCTCTGGCTACTGGATGTTCGCAGTGTCAACGGCTACTTAACGTCGTTCGCCGCGTCGTTTCGTGGATAATACGCTCCAAATCAGCTGCCTTCCGCTTTTGCGCAATTCTTGTACGCACGTTGGGTGGCGAATTACGTTGCACTGTCGCGCGTCGCATGGATGAGCCTGTGTGTGTATTGTCTCATTAGAAAGGTGTAATGCTGCAGGAATTACACAGCTGTCGTCGCATTTATTTATTTATTTATTTATTTATTTATTTATTTATTTATTTATTTATTTATTTATTTATTTATTTATTTATTTATTTATTTATTTATTTATTTATTTATTTATTTATTTATTTATTTATTTATTTATTTATTTATTTATTTATTTATTTATTTATTTATTTATTTATTTATTACAAATACCTCAAGGGCCCTCGGGTGAGGGCTTTACATGAGGGGACTACTTGAAGCTGTTCCCACGTGAATACGGTCAGGTGCCAATAGTTTTGCTAATGTGGCCCTTTATTAAAGGCTGATATGAGCTCCGTCATTTACTGCGCCGCACACAGTGCTTGCGAGAAGCATGTATAAGACGTTTAGTTTCTGCACTGAGCGACATATCAGCAAACGAAACATGCCAGAGCACCAAATCTAAGTATTCCCCGTTTTAACTACGGTGGATTCCGTGGCGTAGACTATGAACATCCGGTCACGTGATGGTCACGTGTCCAGCACCGCCCACGTGACGTGCGTCCGTTGCGGCCAACGTTACTAGCCCAGGTTGTGGCAAAGTCTACGTCTTAGGCATGAGCAAAAGAAGCTACCAGTATGTCGACAGCACAGCGTAAACACTTAGTAATTTTTATCTCATTTCTAGACAAAAGGCGCAATGTATTAGTTTGCTTGAAACTAGTCTGTTCCGTCAAGTCTGCTCTCTTTCGGCGCTGTGTCCATTGTGTCCTTAAAGGCACAACTCATCCTGCGCTCCCCCCAAGGGTCTTGGTGGAGTCACCAGTTGACGGAAGCATTGAAAGAGGCGCTGATTCCCTTCGTGTTTAAGGCCAGCCATTCACAAGCTCATCACTCATACACGAGGCCTTCCATTTTTAACCACTTCCGTCTCCCTCTTGACACAATCACCACTCCGCGCTCTCCCTCGCGAGACCTTTGATTTACGCAGCCGGACTGAATAGTCTCGGTCGGAAATGCCGACTTTGGCATTCGTGAATTAACCCACCATTTATTTGCCTTTTATTCGTCCCTGGTGATCGTAGCTGAGCAGCGGGCGCGTACGCAGGAGGCCCCTTTGCTCTGCAGCCTCACGGGAAGGCATAAGCTTTCGGCAAGGACGTTTCGTTCCATTTTACGGACAGACATTTCGATTCGGCCAGCGGCTAGCGCGGCAGCTAAGCTCTCACGCCAGGCATTACAGCCGCCGAGACAGCGCCTCGAGTGGTGTGCACCAGACTAATAAACGCCTCGAGAGAATCACAAAAGCGCGCGCTCCGCCGTTACAGAAAAGGAGTAATCGCGGCGGCTATCAACTCGCCATTTCCTGGCACCCCAAAGCGGTCGCGTAATAGGCGGCCAGCTGTTACAGCCCAGGGACGTTTTCGGAGAACAGGTTCTGTCGCTAGAAGAAAAAAGAAAAACTTGCGCGAACCAGAGTGGCATATGGAGTTAAACGCGTGTGATATGCACGGACCAATCGTATAACACGCAGTCAAAGGTTATGACTGCCATGTTGGTGCGCACAAATGAGAATTGGTTGAACGCGGGAAAATAACGAGAACGCTCGTGAAAATAAAAGCGCGCACATGTGTACGGGGACGTATTTCGCCTTCTGGGGTGGGTGTGCCTGTGAAAGGCGACGCCGACGACAGGCGTTGTCACGTGTGCCGCAAGAGGACAGCCCCTTGACCGCGCCCTTTCACTGTAGATGTGGATGAGACAGCTTTTAGTTCCTGTCTTGTCCTTCGGCTGAAAGGACAATAGAAAGGAAATGCAATACAATATATAAATAAATACACTGCTCTTATTTGTTGTATAAAAACCACGGTAAAAAAAAATGACGGACGATTACGATAGTCGGTCATGCGAAATTTGAGCGGAGCTCCTGACACGGCACCTGCTACTGCTGGCAGGTGGCGTGTTACGCCGACAACGCCGACGCCGATGACTACGACGCGGAATCCACGAACGGGCGCCTAACAGCTGCGCTGTAAAAATGTAGAATCATGCGTTCGAAACGAGGGATATAAAATGCGTCAGATTGCGAAGTGTTCTCCGTAACATTACACATACCATAGGCTTCAGAACTGCCCGAGCCCGTAATGACCAGCGTCATGCTGCTAATGACAGTATAGAGTCTGAACTTGATTAACAAGCTCGTTTCTCTTTTGAGCAAGCTAGATGTCGTATGCGTGTGATTTCGTCTCAATAGTAGACGAACGCCATAACACGCAGCTACTGACGTCATGCTTCCATGTGCACGCATGTCCGACACGCTTCAGTGCGGAAAAGCATACCACTCTCGAGCGCATATTGTTCTCCACGGGTTGTGAGTTCTATGCAAAAAAAAGAAAGGGAATACGGCACTAGCTTCAGCCTTGTCTGCTGTCCCATTATGATCCAGGAGTTAGTAATCCCAACAGTGAAGCTCATAGCATCTATAGCTTGCGACTAGCTCTTCGAATTTCGTCTTGCCTGCCTGCGTTTGTATAACTGCATGCAATGGTATACACGGGCCATCTTAAAAAGCCAATGAAAGGTTCCGTCAAGCACGGACGCATTTTCGTTGAAGCCAAGCGTCAAACACACTGTGCTGTAATAAAAGAGCTTGGTAGCAACATTACGAATTCTAGTTGCGGTAATACCACGGCATGTGAATATTGATAGGGGATCGCGCATTGGCTGGCTGCATCGGAGGACTGCAACTTCCTCAGTATGCCGATCGACGCACAGCGAATAACAGTAGGGAGCTGCCGGAAATCACAGAGAAGCGTGACTGCTCAAATGGATTATTCAATCTAAACTTCAGCTATCTTTCACTGGAGGAGCCTTTCAGTACCCTACTTACAGTGCCAATAAACACAAGCGGCGTGCACCCTCTAAAGCAGGAATAAATTGGAGGCGCCCCGCTATTAAGCCGTGATAGAGGGCTTCACAGAAAGGCGCATACAAGAAGCTCTCACGAGCAATGAAATTGCAGGTCTGGAGCTATCATTCAGCCATGCACAGTTCTTGAGGTATGTTTCACATAGGTTTCCGATTCGTATGGCGAAGGCACAACAGCTGTAACGCACCAATCGGTTGCACTACTTTGCCACTGAAACTGGTGCCTGAAGCTGGATACGCAAAGACCACGAACGACATTCACCTGTGCAATTTTCATTTCCCTGTTTTGAATATTCTAGACGTCATGCTCCTGATATTCGACAGGTGATGTAAGTACCTGACCATAGTCATAGCGTCACTTCCAGGCTTGTTAGCGGCGATTAACGAGACGAAAATTCACAGGGACACCCAGTCACATTGTGTATTGGCACTGCGATAGCATTAGAAGCCGTTGATGCCTTTACCGGCAGTGACGCCACGTCCGGTCTGGTGACATCATATCCGTCCAGCCAATGGGAAATACCCGGTCTCGTGACGTCACTTTCGTCCAGCCAACCAGCGAAACGCTTTTAGTGCGATAGAATTAGAAGCCCGATCTTCGATCTCGGGACCCCGCAGCTCTAGCCTCGCGGCAGCCGACGCGATCTCCCTCCGTCAACTCTCGGACGCGAACCACCTTTTTCTGCAGCACCCGCCCTCACACCCTCTTCTTCTTCCCGGCCTGCCATCGCACCCGTAGCCGCGCCTCGGTGTCAAGGCCTGCGCCGCCTCCGTAGCACGCGCTCTGAGGCAATGTTCGCGACTGACGACACGACGGCAGCCACAACTGCGCGAGAGGAGACCAGCATGCGGCTAAACGGCGCCCATTAGCTTCCTTCATTTTTTTTTCCTCTTTCCTCTCAAAAAGTGTCCGCAAGGAACGCAAGAAAAGGAGAAGTCGTTTTCTGGCATTTCAAAAACAGCGCGGCGGCGGGAAAAACAAAATGCCCGCAGCAATCACCCACTCGTTAGCAGCCAGAGCCACGGGAAAATAAAAAGGAGTGAGAGAGTGCACGCACGACTGCGCGGTTCCTGCGTCTTCTTTTTAATATACCTCCGGGGCCATTGTTCGGCCCTTCATGGCGCGGCTTGAAACCGCGGCTGCCGGTGTTCATTTCACCCTCCTCGTTTCTGCGGAGGTTGCGTAGGCCGCGGGGTAGAGTAGTGGGAAGACTCGAATTACGACGCAGAGGGCGTTGAACGGAAGAAAGACAAAGAAGGAGAAAATAAAAAAGAAAAAGCTACCGCGTATCACGGTGGGGCTCCCGTCGCTTTCGCTGTGGAAAAACGCTTATCTAACGGCGAATGTGACGGCTTCCCTCTCTCTCTTTCCCTCTCCGTTGAGTTCTCTTTTTGTTGCCGCCGTCGTGCCATAAATGAATCGCCAGCGCGGCGTCACTCATTCATTCCGGACTCGCGGCATAATTGCCTCCGCAACGAGCGCGAGCGTGGGCCGCGTAAGTGTGCTGCCGTTTGGCTGGGGATTCTAGCGACTCCGCTTCTATACGAGAAAACTGCGTTTCACGCAGGCAGTCTATCCTCGCGCGAGGGTGAATAGATACTTCCTCGTGACATACATCGTAGCGTTCTCAGATACACCCTTCAGCCTTGACTGCCAGCTTAGATTTGAAAAGCCTGCCCTCGGAAAGCCTCGGTTCAGCAGAAGCGCAGCTCACAATGATGTTCGACAGCAGCAAACAATGCAGCAATGCTCCAGTCAGAGTTCACTCAACTAAGAAAGCTTAAGAACATCCGCTATAGATGTTTAGGCATAGAGTAACCCGAACTCCCATACCGAGCAATCCATGACGTAGGTTCGGATCACACCGATATTTGCAAAGGTTCTCAATGCTTACTTCATTCCAGCTGTCGTATACTGACAGCTAAATGCAATTAATAAGGGAGTAATTACTCATTATAATAGCATCCCCCCAGTCGCAGCAATAAGGCTACGAAGGAAAGCTGCGTAGCTGTATCGATGTGCTTGTGTGGATTTTAATGAGTAATTACTCCCTGATTACAAATCTGCTACATCTTGGGTAGACTAAACGCAACTAGAAGTGACTGCAGCCAAACTCTCTCTTCTTTTTTGCGGACAAGCCACACTGACTGAGTAGGCCCGTAGGTAACTTTGTGCATATCTTTGACAGCATCGCGATGGCAAAGTGCATTGACTACGTTCTTGTAGTTATTTTCTTTCGCTTTGTTTGGATAGTCAGCCATACATAAAACGTACGAAGTTTGTTTCTCTATGAGTCAGCGGCGACACCAGCGACATTACTGATTGCGATTATGGCGCCCCGGTGCTTTCTGCGTTCAGCCTCATTAAAGCACTTAGGTGGGTGTGCTGGTTAATTGTTAGGCCTTGTTACTGATGCCTGACGCCTGCGCGCGTGTATGCTGGTAATGACAATAAGTGACTTCCGCTAAACATGAAATGATACACATAAAAAAAAAAGATTCACATCCGCCGACCGGTCCTATTTCTTCGTCTTCTTGTCCCAAATTTTCTTCATTCCGCCTCGCTGTAAGGTGCACGTTTCCAAACGTACTTCTTGCTCTTTACGCTCTGGCCAGAGACCTGATTTGTCGCTTTATACTCTCACGCGCCCACATACTTGAGCAGGCTAGTCAGATTGTAGTCACACCCATGCCCTAAACGAAATTCCTCTCCTTTCTGACGCAATTGTGAACATAACGCATAGCTTGGCTTTTCTCCGTCGAGAGGCAATCTGCTGGAACTTTTCATTTTAGCTAGGATGTGTTTTCCTCCAGACGGCCCGACCACTAAGCACCGTTGCTGTTAGGGCATGAAACAACAACAGCAGCAACAGCAACAGCAAAAGCGGTAGCTGAACTGCCAACAGCGAACATTTTTGCATTAACGAGAAAGCGGTAGCAATGGGCTCCCAGAGAATGACACTGTTGCGACACGAACAAGAGGTGACAAAGCCTTTACGTATAGATGTCGCAGCAGTTTAACCTCATCCTACACTCTCCTCCTCTCCGCCACCACCTCCTTTCGTTCGTTCACACACCTCAGAAAACGCGGGGATCGCGGCACGCGCCTCTTGCGTCACAGAGCGGCGGCCTGCCGCAGGCACCGATCTCCGCGAAAGCGACCGCGGAGACAGCGTCGCGTGATTGGAATTCTCGGCTCGTGCTCCGGTGGAGAGCGGCGGTTGTCCCGACATCGCTATTCTGTCGGCGTCTCGTCACCGCTCTCCAGATGAGTAAAAAACAAAAAACGGCAGCGAGATGCGTTCGTTGTTTCGGAAAGTGGAGTCTCACTATCGCACGCGCAGCGTCTCGCGGATTACGTGTTTGCTCGCAAATGTCGGGGGCTATCCTTGAGCTGTGTAATCCTTTGATATTGAGTCAGTCAGAAGAGAAGATACAGGAGATACGGGTTCCGTGTCTAAAGAAAAACGATGAACCAGCGTGCCGCATTATGCTTGTGTTTCAGAATGCTGGGAAATCATTGCGAGAACCGTCGAGGACTCAAGTGTTTTTCCGCGCTTAGATCTTATGCTTCTTTTTTATTTCAGCCATTTGGTATCAAAGCGACGAACACACGCCCACTGCTGGAAGTCAACGAAGTGTCTGACAATTCGCAGACCACTCGCAACCCGCAATGCGATGGCATTGTGTTTTCTATGTATGCCACAAAACATGGCGGATTCGGGCTGATTGACTCGGTCGGTCGGTCGGTCGGTCGGTCGGTCGGTCGGTCGGTCGGTCGGTCGGTCGGTCGGTCGGTCGGTCGGTTCATTGAAGGAGCACCAGTAGTTTGCTCAAAGGATCCGCAATGGGCCACAGCGCTTGCTTGTATCGTTCCCATTGCAGAGCGGTAGTATTGCGCTGTTCGCAGCCAGCATTTGCCGCCTTTTAACGGAAGGTAAAGTTGACAGAAGTGCAGCCGGAGAGACGTTCCTTTGACGCGGGCTGTCGTGTTCCTGAATTCCCTATGGTTAGTTTCAAAACGTAGTTATATTTGGCGCTACATTAGTATGGAGTGCAGCGGTTAAGCGATGCGCCACTGCTCTGTGATGGCAGGTACTGTCACCGGTGGGGCTGGTACGACGCAGGTTGCTCTTCCCGAGCAACCTCTCGCCAGCAATCATTAATTTAACTGGCACCTGCCACGGTGGGCAGTTTACTCACAATCCGATGGATAGGTTGCGACGACGTCACAAGACAACGTGACCTGGTGGCCCAGCTGCCACCTAGGTTAGTTCCCTGGAGATTTTTCGTGGACATTTCTCTAACGGCCATCGTCGTTGAAGCTGACAACGATGCCGGCTTTTCAGCGACACAGGATCCTTAACGCTGTTACGTTAAAACTGAACCAAGGAAAAAGCAAAGCAAACGCAGTAGCAATCACTACGCGCGATATGCCGCCGCGGTGGCTCAGTGGTTATGGTACTCGGCTGCTGTACCGAAAGACGCGGGTTTGATCCCGGCCGCAGTGCTCGCATTTCGACTGAGCGGAAATGCTAGAGGACCGTGTACATGCGATTTCAGTACACGTGAAAAAACTTCAGGCGGTCGAAATTATCCGGAGCCCTCCATATGGTGTCCCCCGTTAGCCTGTGTCGCTTTGGGACGCTAAAGCCAATTAACAAAACCAAATTACACATAATCCGAGGAACTGAGTATCTCATCCTGACTGTAGGCATCCTTCTATATATGTCGTAATTGTTCATTACTGGCATATATTTTCTTTGTTGGCATGTTTACATGGCTCACCTGAAGATATTAAGTCAGACAGCTTTGGTATATTTATTGTATTTACAATGGTGATGTAAGTAGTACGATGTGATTGCAAGAGCGATTAAAGTATATGCATGAAAGCGCTGTGCGTGCGGTGTGCGCGCGCAGCGGGTTGTGTTATTGCTCCGAACCTCCTCTGAACTAAGCGAGGTTCTGGCGAGCAGCGTTTATCGGCAGATGTTCGACGCGAAGAAATGCAGCAGGGCTTCAGCCTGATACGCATCACGCGAGAGAGCTGAGACAGGACGAATTACGAAGGAGCGTACGTGTTATTCGCGTTACGCACGCAAAGTCCTCGGAAGCCTGTCTCCGCTGTGATAGCTCGCTTCGCAAACAAGTTAGGGGCACTGCGTGCGCGATTGTCCCCTGTTATTACAAAGCGAAGCGTATAGTGATGTAATCGCATGTTTAAACGAACCACTCACAGTGCAACATAGTAACGTTTTGTGAGGTCGCGCATTTGTTAGGTGGCGTGACCAGCCGTATATTTATCGGCACCACAAAGGAACGCGGGGAAGAGACGTGAATTCTTGAAGCAGCACGCAAAGAGCATTCCTGAGTTTCGAAATGCGCATCATGCGCACTAGCGAGACAAGACTTATGTCACACAGTATATAAGCGCAAATACAAAATATGCTAATGTCGTGCGCGAAGAGAAGAGGACTGACTGGATTTTTTTTTTTATTATTATTGGGAGGGGGGAGAGGACTGCAGTCGCTTCTTCGCAGATTGGGAATGAAAACGCTGCTCTTTTTTTATTCTTACCGGCCGCTGTTCGTTCGATGACTCTGCATGTAGCGGTCCTAAGCACGCCTTAGATGGCTGCAAGAGGACAGCGGAACTGTTCGCTCCTTCGCATGAGTTCTTTTTCTAAAGCCGTTTCTTGTTTTTCTTTTTTTTTTTTACATTTTCTCGAGTCAAACCTACAACGCAGTCCTCCTGCCGTTGCGGGTCTTATTAACGCGAGGAGTAAGACACCGGAGAATGAAAAGAATATCGCAAGAAGCAAGACTAGCGGTGAAAGCACGGTCTCTGCTGTTATCAGCAGTCGAACAAAGGAAACATTACCACAAACCGCGTCGAAATAGGTCGCGCCGCCTAATTAATGTAACAACCAGAGCTGCACCGCAGTCGCATCCACAAAGTAGGCAACAGCTATGCGTGCACGTGCCAGCCGTGGCCTCGGAGCCATGATAACAGGCCCTGCGACACAATTTTCCAACCACAATTAGCCACGCTGTTGCAAAAATAACCGTCGATAAAAAGAAAAAATACAGACGCCCACGCGAAGCGTTGAGCACAGCCGCTGTATAAATGCATACCCACCGACTTCCCGCAGAAGCCTTTTCATTTTATCGAAGCTGGCTAAATCTCCACAAAGAGTTCGGGCTTTACTTCGCTTTACTCACGCCTTTGGTCCGGCGTTTTGGTTACGTTTCTAAAAAAATATATCAGCGCTACTTTTTTGGACGAGCACACAGACAGGCAAACATAGCACCCGTATTGTCATGTCTGTTTGTGTGCTCGTCTGAAAAAAAGTAGCGCTGTATTACTTTTCTAGAAGTGATGCATCAATAATTAGCCCCGCAGCGTTATTTGTTAAGCGAACTTCGGTTATGTGCATGGATATGTTCGCAGTTCACTCCCCATCGTCACCTATCACGTCTCTCTTTCTTGCCTTACCACATCCTCCAGTGCAGAGTAGCAGGCCAGAGCATACGATAACTAAGGCTGACCTCTCTGCCTTCCTTTTTAAGTAAACATTTGTCTCTCTACCGAAGCTGTTTCCTTCTTTTTTTGTGTGTGTGCTATACTTGTTCCAACATCATCATCCTCTTATAAGCTCACCCTATTCTACCCAGTGCACACAGACGATCTATACTCCCATCTACGCGACCATGCATGCAGTGTACGCTATAGCTTGTAAGGACCGTGCGACACCTGCGGTTCCCACAGTTTTTGCGGTTCACGTCAGCGCCTAATGGTTTCATGCTATTCAGGCACATAACACTAAAGACCGCACGCCACTGGTCAACGAGTTAATGAAGCCCTGCTCTTTTCTCATTGGCGGTCAGAAGCTGGTAACGTGATCTCATAGTGTACGCGTCATCAGGGCTTTTGTTTCAACGGACACACGACGAAGACACACATGCAGGTCGCACGACCACGAAAGGAACATCGGTGTGTGTGCATTTTCTGCTGCAACATGCTGCGGAAACAGGAAATTACGCTCACCACTGCAGCAGAACACCTGGTAAAACTTTCTCCTGCATCGATCAATGTGAAATATACATGTCGATTAATGATTTTTATGTTCCACTTAAAGCAACTCAGTGGACTACCGAGCTCATCGCATAGTGGAAGGATCCGGATTAGTTTCCACCATTTGAAGTTCTCCAACGGTAGAATCTCAGTGAATGGACGTTTTCGCGTTTCGCCTCGATCAAAATGCGGCAGCCTTCGCCGGGGATCGAACCCGAGAGCTCGCCCACAGCAGCCGAGCGGCGCAGCCACCTACGCCACGGCGGACCTCAGTCCCCGTCAACAATTCACAAGTCTTTAACGAGGCTATACAAAGTTCGCACCAAGTACGCACAGAGAGGTCCACAAACATCACAAAGAGACGTCAGCGGCGCCAACGCCAGTAGCGCCTTGCAAAGCACCTCCGTGACCCCACACGCGCCATCGACTGCCTTTTTCCGGGTCGCTCCGTTTTGTCCGCGCAGGCGGGGAGGCGCTCCTATTCTGGACGCGACGGCCAAATTGAAAGTAAACAAAGGGGGAGGACGCATGCGCGAATCCCCGCCCCATTGTCTCACGCGGGAGGCTGGCTGGAACACAGCGTCGCGCTCCCGACCTGCTCTGGCCCGCCCGCCATAAGGCGCCACGCTGTACAACGCGGCGCTAGCTAGAAACGTTTATAGGCGGCGACAGCCGCGAGGGCGCTCTGTCCGCGAACAAGGGGGCCCGAGCTGACGACGACCAGGAGTTATCAGTGTCGGAAGTGGCCGAGCGCGCGCGCCCGCGTGCGCACACGGCTGCTCGTCGGGACGCGTTCCATATGCATTGAAACGTGCCGACGTTTCGGCGCCTCGGGGTGGCCGCCTGGCAGCGGAAATGAATAGGCAACCGCCGTGTGCGAGCGTGCATTGAAAGAGCCACACGCGGCGCTTATTATAGAACCGCCCGGTAACGAAGTACGCGACTGTTTCTTCTCCAGCGTGCCTGTGTTTGTTCCCACGGATGGCTTCGAGGAGATGTATGTATATTCGGTGGAGAGACGCGGGAGTTGAGAGTCACGATATGCAAGCACCTGTCCGTGCAATGACCGATGATTATGAACCAGCTTCTCCCTGCAGCAGGTCTTTTCTTCTAGGCTGCATTCACCGGAGCCTCTGGATCCTTAAGCGTTCTACTCTGTTCTGTAACACAAGCCCATGGCCTAACTTATTCAATACGCCCTGCGTTCAAAGACAGTTCTGAAACCAATACTACTCAAGAATCTACGTTATACACGTAAACTGCCAACTATTTAGCCTTAGCAGTATACGACTGCTTTTTTTTTTTTCATGATACATCAGCGTGTTCACCTATAGGCAGCCATGGGTCATGTAACCAGAGATGACGCATGCTCTACAGCATTCACTTTCATTCCGCATGATCGTCATAGCGCCAGTGCCACATGGATCAACAATGCCAGCCACGGATCACGATGCTTGGGTGTTCAATGCGTTAGCAATTTCTGTTGCTGCTGATTGTGTTGTAGCTCCGCCTTTACTGTATGACGCGATAGCGTTAATACCCATATATGCGGAATCGGTCATTCTCTCCATTCACAGATCGGGAGGGCCCTCATGCGACACCTGACGCAGTAGAGCAGCGGTTAAGCGATGCGCCACTGCCCCGGCAGGTGGCTGTTTCAAAAACAGCCACTGCTAATGGTGGTGCTTGTGAGACACAGATTGCTATATCCGAGAAACCTCTCGCCTACCGATCATTAATTGAACTGCCACCTGCCACGGTGGGCAGTTTGTTCCCAATCCGGTCGGCTTTGGCATATGCCGCGGGGGGCAAGTTCTGATGACGTCAAGAGGTTCGCACGCGTCATGCTTGACGGCGGTCATCATTGCACAGACCCTTATAATGTTAACACGTTAACAAAACCCCATGCAATGTCCCTAACTTGACCATCGCCATGAAATCGCACTGAAATGGTTCTATTTATGCGCAAGTATGATCGCCAAAGAAGGCCTGCGAAAGTACGTTATTTTTCTCCTTCTTGTAGTGAGACCATGGTGATTCGCTAGTATCTCATATATGGGCTAAATATAAAAGAGCCACAAGCATATGTCCTTTTTCGCTCAAGCGTGATTCGCCTTCGCGTGCGCAATGTTTTACCCCGTAGCGCCACCGCCACGGACTGCTTCGTTAGAATGAGCGCGCTTTCGCTTTCCAAGTCGCATATTAAGTTTCACTGCCTACGAAATCTCGAGCTCGGAAACAAACGACGTTGTTGCCCCTGGCAATTCATCTCATTCACTTCTGGGAGAGGCTGCATGCAGCCCGTAAGCGAACGGACCGCGCGCCAATTTGCAACGCAGTACCAGGCGTGTTTTTTTAAGGTTTACGATAATTTTAACCACAATCATAATGTATAACTATCTGCACTAGTTTATCTTAAGCATTCATAAAAGTGGTTCGACGCTTCCTTTGCAGTAGAGTAGAGTTCACTGCAGGTCCGTCTCTTGGTATGCGCAACCCGACTCGCGAAACCAGCTTGGCCCGCAAAGGTCTATGGAAGTGTTGGGATCTCATCAAGTCACGAAGTACCGAGTTTCACTTTGCATAACGTGATCTGCGCCCCAAAAGCAACGTGTATCCTGTGCGAGGTTGGTGTAGTGTGGAGATAATTAATTTATCACGAACAACGGCAGCAGCACTGGATGGAAAAAGCCAGTATGCTAACGTACACCTTCGCATCAAGAAAGAAACAGGCATCTTAAGTCGAGGACGGTGTCATCGACAGATTATCAATCACGAACAACAATAGCATTACTCGCCGGCGAGAAGGAAAAAAACGTATTATGCAAACGCTGGGGAAGAAACAAAAGGTCAAAGACAATATCATTGTCTATATTCGTTTCCAACCTATAGCACTCAATGCAGGGAGCTGGCGAAAATTAGCGGAACTCGCTTTGCCAGATGGAAGGAAACGCATTGCATATACATGCATAGCTCGCAACAGACAAAACGGTTCAGGGCTTTCCCTCACAGCGCGTGTAAATAAATATACAACAGCACGCCAGAGCCGTCGATGAGAATAGCACCGCCGGCGTGCGAGCTTATGCAAAGCAGCGAGCGACCCAGACATTGGGAGCCCCGATTGTGCTCTTGGTTTATGGAGGGCGGCCCGAACTGGACCCCCGTCCTGTACACGCTCGCATATACACGCTCCCGTCGTTCGCGTTCGTTTCGTGTCCCTCTTTCTTTTTTCTTTTTTCCTTTCTCTCTCCCCCCCCCCTCCCCCCTCCCCGAACGTTTCCCCCGCGCTAAATACTGAGGCGTCAAGGCCGCGGGCTGAAGGCGTTTTCCCCCAAGTCAGTCCAAGGCTGCATGTGAAACGACGGCGCCGAGAACCCAAATGAGCAGTCGTTAGCACGCGCAGCTATACATATAGGCAATCTTTCGGATGGGACTATAAATACAATAGAATCGACGGCTTGAATGAGTTGCAGCCTCCGTCGAGAGGTGGAAGCGGTCAGAATACGCCGCCAAGGCCCTTCTTTTCTAAGGCGCGCTCACTCGCTCCTCGATGCTTCATTCAGAGATGATGATGCGTTGGTGTTGTAGGAGGCGCGTAAATCATTCGGCGACGTTGGGACGTTGCGCTTTGAGTTTTCTCCGTGTAAGTTCCCGCTTCGGAAGCGCGGGGTATTCGCAGCAAACTTGGTCATTCTCTGTAGAAAACGAAGCCAGCCTTGGGATGCCCGCACGTATATAAACGCTTCCTTCGAGCAAGTGCGCAAGCAGCGCCTAGATCTCGATCCGATTCCTTCGTTGCTAGCGCCGGAGGAACGCGGTCAGTCGCCTTCGAAAGCAGAAGAAAGTGTTGACTAACGCGCGAGGTGCTGCCGAAGGTTTGTTTAGCTTAGACAACTTTTACCGCCGGAATGTAGCGTCACACGTTGCCGCGAGCTCGCCGGTGTTGTTTGCCGAAGAAGGCAGACTTCGCGAGGTCGCTTCTGCAACCTGTCATTACTGTCGGAGCTCGGCAGAGAGGCGTTGCGTGTAGAAGGAGCGTTGCTGGTGCCGCATTCTCTTCGCTATGCGCGGGAAATGCAGAACGTCATCGCGAGGCTTTTGTTTTACGGCCACATTCTTTAACTTCAGCTATGCACACCTTGCTGACAACGAAGCAAGGCCGACCTGTGTGTAAATTAGGACTGTGGTAGCAAGAAATGATTCCATAAATGCATTACATAGCTGTGAACTAGAGAACTAACTTTTTAGAAGGTGACCACTAACAATGATCGAATTTAAGGCTAATGCGCATGTAGTGACTGCCTAGACTATGAAGTCGGTGACGCTACGATCGATCGGTGTCTTGGGAAAAGCAAGACAGCAGTGTTAAGGCCACGGGCCGATATTCGCAGCGGATTTTTGACGATTTATTCTTATGACTCTTTTAATTCAGTCACTGCCACGAATGATACTGAAGCCGGTGTCGTGGATTAATTGGTAAAGTAAAAATTCGGTGTAAAATACTCGTTTAGGAGTCCTGACTCATTACACTGGTGATGATAAACAGTGACAGTCAAGATGTTCGCTGTCAAGGAGTACGACAGCCTGCAAATGCACACTTCATTAAAAATTTTTGTGCAGTGGCCGAGGCCATGTATTCTCACAGCATGAACAGGCGGAGCTTACGAAGTAGCAGGCTGCTGATCGCCAGGCGGCTCACCAGTATTGCCCGAGAAAGGGCATCGCATCATTACGTACGGCATGGTACATAACGCATTCTTGGTGGGAAGTACTGAAGGGTCATTTAATCTGAAAATCTCTACCAATCGATATCGATATTTACGAAAGTTTAGAGGACAACGACATGCATAATTAACATGTTATTTATCTCTGTATTGTATGTTGCGCCTCAACATCGAAAATACTATAAATTTGCACTAAAGAAGGTCACCCTCGCTAATGCGCCACAAGTTCTGCACCAGAGGTTTTTGTTTTCTTCCGAAGTAAAACGTTGCATGCTAAATGCCATGTTTATCAGCAGAAACTGATAAAAATTGAATTCCCGATATCAGAGAGGACGTCCGGTCTAACGTCCTTTCTGCTTTATGCAAACAAAATCTATTTTGTGACGTTTATTACAGTTTCCTTGTGGCCTTCATGAAAGAAAGCATACGTTTTTCTTACTCGAGAAGAAAGTGCCATGCGTAAATCGAAATTCTTGTTATGTCATAAAGGAGTTAACCACGTCAGTGATTTAGTCCACTGCCATGCTCACCAAGTAAGTAATTTGTAACCAACGACTATTAAAGAAAACGCTGTTTTATTCAAAATGTGCTAACAAAACTAAGAGCTTTGACCACTTACATTTTTCGCACCTTCACTGACAACCCTCATGATCATTATTCGTGGCAGATTGATAGGTAACATACAAGATGAACTATTGCATCCGGATAATTTTCGAACGCTCGTTCAGCCAATCACCTCTAGAATCAAATGAGCAACCCTCTCAAAAACAATTACCGAGCACTTTAGTTGAGTGCAGTGTAATAACACCAGCTGTTATTGGTTGTTATTAGCGCCGCCCCACGCAACTAATTGTTCGGGCCCGTGAAAAACGTGTGTTGCCCCCGTCACAGCCGAGTGGCCCGCTTGGTGTCGCTCGCGGGTTAAGCGCGTGGGAAGAGCAGCGTCATCAACCGCGCACAATGTGCAAGCCATCACGAAAAACAATTGCAAATCTTGGCCGGTTCAAACTTCGCGACTACGACGAGCACGAAGAATAAGAAGAAGCAATGTGAAAAGTGTCAGCCAGCTGAAGAACGGCTCACTGTCGCTAAATGGCACCCGCCTGCACGCTTGCACGCTTGCTCACCCAGTCTAGGAGGGAGGCCGGCGGCCGAGGTGTAGGCAGAGGCGTGACGTTGCGAGGGCGACAAGAAGAAAGAGAACACTCACGTCCGCTGCGAACTAGAACCTTCAATCGGCCCGACAGTCTTCGCGACTCCGTGGGACTGACTCTGCGCCTCTGGGAGACGTTGCGCTAGTGGCCGGTACAACAAGACTTGGCCCCCCTTATAAAAATGGTCTATATACTTTCTATAGACTTTTTATAGACTCTATAGCCATCCTTTAGACTTTTCCTTTCTGTCTATAGAAATTCTATAGAAAATCTTTAGACTAATGTCTATAGCTGCCTCAATTTGCTTTTGTCTATAGATTGTCTATAGACTCTGTATAGACTAAGGTCTATAGCTGCCTCAATTTCCTTTTGTCTATAAACTCTCTATAGACTAAAGTCTATAACTGCTTCAATTTCCTTTCGTCTATTGGCCTTGTAGTACAGCTTCAGGCGATCTCAGGGTGATTACTTTAGGCTAAACTGGACGTCAATAAAGGGCTCGACAGCAAATTATTTTTGCATCAAGGTGGCGCATATACATCAGCGGAAGACCGCCACGTACTTGAAAAAGTTGAGTAACAATGGCCGCCGTATAATAAAAAAAGACTCCTTAGCCTGTTTCAGCCGAAAACGCTGCCGATTGCATTCACATACATGTAGCTTTTCACGGCGCATGCTGCTCATCAGTGGATTCTGTTGATCTCAAAGTTTATCACCACCTTCCCCAGCAAGCCTGAACAAGAGCCGCAGATCGGGGCCGGCATTATGAAGTTCTCGTACAAGGCTTCTAGCCAATTTGTTAATCAGAAACGGCAGGGGATACCCGAGCCAATACCTGAAGAGTCTGGACCTTTTTGGGACGGGATGGAACGTCTGGAAAACAACGCGATGCCGTGGCCTGCCGTCCTTACTTGGATTCAGGACCCAAGAGCCCGACAGAGTACCTTTTACTTTTGTTCGCTGTCTTGTGGAAAAGGTCACCTCCCAACTACCATGGGATCAGATAGACAATCCCGTCGCTCCAACCTCCTCCATATACAAGCCAAGAGATGTATCACGCTAACATGTTTGCCCTCCTGTGCTGGAATAAAGGCAAAAAGTTGAGAACAGAAGTGTCCGCCTCCGAAGACCAGTAAATAAAGACGTTTCCAAGCAAACAGCCAAACCGGCATCCACTTCGCAATCCGCTTTTCTTCGCGGCCTGGGCCATCGGGGCTGCGATGACGGTATGGAAATTATGTGACGGAAAGGCGCGGAGCGGCGGACGAGCTGGCAGACCGCGAAGCGTCTCTACGCAATCGGGAACGTGGCCCACAGGTGAAAGGGGGCACCGTGAAAGGCGATCTAATGAGCAGGCGCTCCCCGATCGCCCTGCAAAATGGTGCAAGAGAGGTCAGGCTCCCCTAAACCTCACGGCGATCTCACAGATTCACGAACCTCGTTACTACCTCTAAAGCATGAAGTGCCGCTTAGTTTGCTTGCTTTTGACGACGATACTTTTCTATCAAATCTATCAAAGGCAAAAAAAAAAAAAAAAAAATCTCCTTGGGGCGTGTAGACTGGCACAATGTCTAATTACAGGGTCTGCATCGTCGTGCATACAGCGGAGAAATGAGATGGGCCAGAAAGAACGAAGCTCCTCTGTAAAAGAGATCAGCGCCTGAACTAAACATTTTGTTGTTGTTAGTTGCTGCGCCGCCAATCTGCCGGCGTTTTTTTCGTAGTATAGGATGAACGCGCGTGAGGGTATTCGTTGTCGGCGGAGTGTTTCGCTGTAGTATATGCAGATATGCGCGCACACGGCGCGTCTGCCCCTCCTCTCGAGCTCTTTGTCGCCGCGAGCACGAAGCGAGTTGGCAGGCGGAAATGCGCGCGTACGACCGCCATGGAGGCGACGCACGAAGACGCTGACCCTCTGCTGATTGAGCAGATCTGGCCGAGATACTCGAGATGTTTTCTGCGCGCAACGAGTTCGGGAGCGTCGCCCGCCTCCGTCTTGTTCTGAGCTCGGACCCGTCTTCTTGACACAATTACACGTGCTCGAAGGCTATACGGTACATTTGAATCGGAATCTTTTTTTTTTTTTTTCATCTGCAGCTGACACTTTACGTCGTGTCATCTTCGTTCTATTTATTTTTGTGCTACCACAGCCGAGGAGAAACCAGGTTGAAAGTGGCGCGCATTGACGCATCTTCATCTTTCTTCTTATTCAGCTTAGTATCACTGCAAGGGTCTTCACGCAGCTCCGCCACAAGGAAGAGACGATGCAACGCAGCCTAGACCGAGCGATGTATTTCGTCGTGCAATAGTTTAAGACGTGAGCTTCGGAATTTGTTTAGAAAGTTGCTTTTATTGTTTTTGAATCACGCGACTCAAGTAGCACGCCTGAAAGCGCGGAATATGCCTTATACCGTAACACACAACGCAGCTACACCAAAGTGGATGCAGGACACACATCGTATGCTGTTGCAATCGTGCCGATAATTCCTTCCCCATTTCCGCTCAAGTGAACGTGAATTGGAGTAGCGTACTCGCCGTAAGTGCAGGTAAAATAAAAGAGGTTAATAAGTGATGATGTAAACAACCGATTAATGGTACATAACGAAACAGCTTTATTGCGAAAGTATACAATCGAAATGATCTGTATTGCATGCAACACCGCCGTAATAATATAAAGACACATTGTAACGGTTAAAGTGCATGGTTAAACTGCATGTTGTTTCCCCAACAGGGCGTGAAATTAAGCATTGTTTCTTTGGTGAGACTGCTTCATTCAACAAGAACTTGCGCTATGGAAACAGATGGAGACTAAAACTGCAAGTTATCTGTAAGCGAACAGCAACAGGTTATTATAGCTAAGGAACGAATTACTTATTAGCATCAGCCTGAGCGCAATCGTATCTGCGACAAGGGAAAGCTATACAGTTTGTAATGCATTCGGGCTGGGTAAGATTATTGGGTAATTTTTGTTCTGTCCTCACGCTCCCTCTTTTTTTTGGGGGGGGGCTTCTTGTTCCTTTAGGCGGCCAGGCTTTCGTTCAGACTGATAGCATTTATACACTCGTTATAACACAATCTCACGCTTTCCAACTGTTACTGTGTTGCGTTGTGCTCACCACTGTGTTACCCAATGTCACACTCCTTCGTTGACGCAGTCCTTAATTTCCGTCGAACGGCGCAAGCTGATTTACATGAAAACAGGTGTCAAGAAAAATAAAAAGGAAGGAATAAGGTCTGCTGCGGACCACGAGTACTTTTGATCACAATCAGAATTCTTTCCGCCTACTTTGATCATTATTTCCGCTTTATATCGAAATTCTTTGGCACTTCGCCAATAACCATTTCACATGGATGTAAGGAAGTTCTATTTCTATGGAGCTCTCACAAAACACTGGCCAGCGTTGATTGTGGGAACGTGGCATATGAACTGAGGTCAACTGCCACAATAATAGTAACCGCAGCGCTTGCAGGCTGGTGACGGCACACATCGGCGACATTGTTAAGAAAACGTCTAGCTCGCTGCAAATTCTCTGTGCTCTCATGAGATAATTTCGGGCGAGATTTCGCGTTCGCATTTTTAATCCTGTTATGCCCAGGCAATGAAAATGTCGGACGAAAGTTTTAAACTTTGCTCATGTCGTCATTATCGATTCCTACGTTTCAGAAACGTAAATGTTGGAGATTTTTTGAGCAATATATTTTGATTTCATTGTTATTTAAACTTACCGAGTAGGTTATATAATTTCTTAACATTGACAAGTGATAAAACTGCGCACACGAACTTGGGCACATATAATAGATCAACATCGAACTTAAAATTCCTTCCAACGGTTCCTGATGTAGCACCACGCCGCTGAAAATGCATTTTGTTTTACCAAGAGGGCTGTTCGCAGTGAGAGAATTTGCAACAGTCCTTCTGCATCTTTGTCAATTGACATTTGAGCTTTGCATTAAAGGCAGTTCGTGCTGTGCTTTGGTAATTTTATATTATTTAGGGACTATACGGGAAAATTACTAGCGCTTCACGGCGCGGCGTATCATATACAGTCTTTGTTGTACGTGATACGCGACGCATCACAGAGTAAAAGTTCGTATCTGCAACACTTTTGCGTTCCAAATGACAACATCATATTTTGTTTCTGAGGTCCAGGTGTTTTTATCCCTTACAGTAATTGAGCGCAGGTGAGTGGTTCGCACGGAGGCCGACCACCTGCATGTTAGACCAACAAGACAAGCCATTAGCTCTCACCCATCGCAACACTGCGGGTTAAATACTAGTCGCGCCTCTTTCTTTGATTACCTGCAAGCATATCTCTCGTCAAAAAGAACAACCTAAACAGCAAGGACGAAACAACAAGGTGTACTTATGCTTGAGGTTATCGCTTGGTTTGTCGTGATCACTGAGCAGGTCTCTTTGATGCACACGATTATGCTGACTGTCACTTGCACTACGCGTTGCTCCGTGACACGAGGTGTAGCTGTCTTGCGCGTCAACTCTGACCCCTCGCAGTGCACCTTGCTACACGGTCGATCCTCGTTCATTAATAACTGCTAATAGCCTAGTGAAATCTGGGACGAGCGCGTTAGGTTCGGCTTCCAGAGTGCCCAGGACTAAGGATGCCATCTAATCCGCCTACACAAAAGGCAGAGACATCCATCAAGCTGTTTAGTTCACATGACTCTTGGCAATGCATCACAGGAAATTGGCTTGTACCACAGCGACCACACACGCCGCCCTCCGTTCCATTGTGACCTTCGATGCCCCATCGCGTGTGAATCGGCGACGCGTACGCCATCTCTCCCAAGTCAAGCGGCCACTGCGCACCCCACCAAAGAAGGTGGGCGAGCAAGTGACGCGGCCATCTTAAATGCACGCTGAACCGCATCCGGAGATGACGGCAAAGGTCGCGAGATTGAGAGCGCCCACCGGGAGGGTGAACGGGGCCCCCTTCTTCCCCTCAAAGCCCAACGCGCACAATGGAGCCGTTCAGGCCTCCTCTCTCAGTTTCAACGGTCGGCAGCAACAACTTCCTGCTGCATGTACCTGCGGCGAGTAGAAACATCACGGCCCGAGCTCAACCCTCGCTTATCGCGAGGACCCCTTCCGAGTTTGCGCACGGTCAATGGCCTTCTCAACACAAACTGAAAGGGCGAAGGAGAAAGGGTAGTTGTCAGAGGGGTGTAGGCAGATGGGTAGGAAGAAAGGTGTGAATTGGAGCACGGAGGCCTTTGTTGAGCAGCCGCGATGATGTTGTGAGAGCCTAGAACAGAATGGACAAGCCGCACGATGCGAACATCCGCTGCATGCTAATAGAGTCATCGAGACGATCTGATACGGCGTACGGAAACGGCGGTCAGATCAAGCTCTCGGAGGGAGCCCAGATGCACGAGAAAGGTGAAAAAATAAAAGAGCGCTAACCTCGATTTTCGCTTGTGCTTCCAATCAGCGGGAATTGCTGCGATTGTGAGCGATGGACGGCACCGATGATTTCCGAAGTGGGGCTTTTCTCAGAAAGCGGAAAAACGGCCAGTGAGAAAAGAATGCCTTGGCTCAAAGTTTGATGCATACACAAGAATAAGAAGACGAAAGTACGAGAACAACAGCTCACTTTGCACACGTCTCCAGATGTTTAAGGAAGTAGTTCAAGACCACATTGAGTACCGCTGAGTGCGGTTTTAAATGGAGACGAAAAGATTACTAAAAATGCAACACTGGACGGAAATATCAGTGCATAGCAGCTCACAACGAGGGTCTGATGCTAATGATAATAAGGTGCCCTCCAAGTTTTATTGGTAGTGTTTATGTATGCAGCTCTTAGGTTTGCGTGTCTATTTGTGTGACTGCAGCGTGCGTGTGCCAGCATTTGTGTATGATATACCGGATGCCAGGACCGTTTTATCAAGTGTCTGTGCCGACCCATTCCCCTCAGGACAACTAAAACGAACTGCAGCTACATATTCTCCGTTTCTTTATGTTTTCTTTTACAGGTATCAATTCTAATTTGTCGACAACTTCGTCAGTCATAGCAAAAAAAGGAGAAAGTACAGTTGTCTTAAGCCAAAAAAAAATTTTCACCTGGAGCTGTAGCATGTTTGATGACAAAGCTTTCGATGGCGAGAGCGTTTTAGACGTGATTTCTGAACTTTGAGATAAAGCACAGGTGTTCCATGGCGTACTCCTGACCCGAACATCGAAGATGAGGTATAACCTCAGCATTTTCTTAGACACCTTGTCAGTAAGCGGTCATGCAAACATGGCGACGGCCTGTGTCCGGCAGTATACAAAACTGGCACTTAGATGGAATATAGAGAACCAATAACTATTAATAATTAATTAATCTATAAAAATGAGTGCAGATATGCTCAGAGGAGATTAGTTTTGAAATTGCCTTCTAGCCATAAATATCGATAAACCAAGTTCATAAACAAAGTGACAAGACGAGGAAGAACTTGTGTGAACGTCTGATCAGGTGTTGATATGCTAGTTAATGTGACTGCTTAGGGCAAAAGCAGGTAACACCCGTGTCACCATGCATGGGAAGTTTATCGCAGCTCTTGCGTACTTCCTTGGAAATTAAAATAGCGCCTCGCGAGGCATACCAGCTAGTGCATTCTTCGTACGCCAGCGTTGTCACTGATGTATCAAAAAGAATACACTAGAAAGAAAACTGACGGCTCGTAAGCATGATCGCACTGAAACGGAGATGCATCTTTTCATCGCAGGCACCTGCAGCTTACGTGAGTAATCAATTTCGCGTTTGTAGTGCAAGGCTAAGCCTTTCTATGCAAATTACTTCGTCGCCTGGCGATGATTTTCGTACAATGAGAGTTACTCAACATCCAGGACAGGTGCAGCTGCTTGTCAGCGACGCGGAGCTAGGCGACAGCTTATTGCGCATGCGCGACACTCGCAACGCCGCCAGAGCGGACACGTCGCTGCTGTCTAGTCCATTTCGCGCTAGGCGCGAGCGCGACCGCGTTTCTTCCGGAGGTGCCGCAACGACTTAAACAATGGCTCGTATATGACCTGACACGTGATTCATCAGAGCGTCCAGCCGCCACCAGAAAAAAAAATACCGGGAGCTAAGTGCCCGCCGCGTGTGGCTTTGTAAGGCTTTGTGAGCCGCAGCGAACAAGCAGCCCACGCTGCTCTAAGCGTGAATGTATACTATAGGGTCGCGGGGCAGGTGGCTTGCGCGGCTCCCCTGTGTTTACCACTCCATTCTAAACTCGCAAATAGGCGCAGCGTCCTTTGCCAAGAGACGACGAGCGAAGCGGTAGAGCCAATGCAACCCCGACAATTCTGCGCTGGACCGATTTGGACTAAGAAAAAAACTTTCCACTGCCACTGTGCGATTCGTTCTTAATATAGGAACTTAATCCCCGGGTCGTGCCACCCGGGAGGTCAAAAAAAAAAAAAAAGATGCCTAGCGTTACGCGCCCGCACATTTTCACCCACTTGTTGCACGTATACAGTGGACAGCTCATTTCCGTGAGCAACTTAATTGCGTCAGCAACAGCGACAATGAACGTATGTTCTGCGGACGGGTGCCGGTGTATGTATACACTGTATAGTGGCGTGTATGAATGCTTCCCGTTGTCCACTTTCGTTGTGCCCGCGTTCTATTGTGCTGTGCCACAGAACAGTCGCCGACGTTGAACGCGTGTGGGTGCAGGTATGACTCGTGCACGCTGCTGTATGGCGAGTAATGGTTACACCTGTGTGTGGCACCGCTGTAGCCTTTACGTTAGCAAAGTAATCGTAGTGTAATGCTCTGTGTTAGTTGGTCAGAACATACAGTTGGACAGCTAACCGAGCAAAAGGTTTTGAAACAGGAAAGTGCTTTATGAATAGTAAGCCGAGCCCCTTTCTGAAAACTATGCATTAAAAGACTCAGAATTACTGCTCGGCTATCGTTACGTTCCATATATAACTTACGTATATTCCCGCGAAGTCTGTTTCAACTGGACTATGCGATTTTGTAGTTCCACTCATGTGTAGAAATAACTATGACATATTATCGAAGCAACAAGCAAATCATCTCCGTGCAATCATTGCTACGATGCGCCGACTATATTGCAGGGTAAGATCGCAACTGCAATGACGATAGCAAGAGGTTAAATGCATGGCCCTGTTCCTGTCTCAAGGCTAAGCCGGCTACTGAAAGGCGAAAAGCTTCCCTTATAAGCGTAGTTTGCGTTTAAACCTATGTCCGAGTGTCTTTTGACTCACACCGTCAGTAGTGGCTTCTTCTGGGCCGACGTGACTTCGACTGCACAGCTCATAATTAAATGTCGCTGGTTTCTATGTATCAGGAAGAACAGCATGCGAGCACCCCCCCCCCCCCCCCCCTCCGTCCCCCCGTTTTTTCTGCCAGCTTATGGGTGGAAGAGAAAATATGTTGCGTAATTATCTGTGATCGACTGGAAAGAATGCCACGGCAAAGCCGAGAGGTAAGCAGAAGTATCAGAAACAAACGATAACTTTGACGAAGACCTCCCAGGTCTTAAGCCTGTGAGCGTCGCGTCGTACGCGCGCGATTACAAGATACCTGCCCCAGAAATGTCGCAGCCGACGGTCTTATGACCAATTTTTGTAGTCGTGCGGTCTGCCGTTTCCGCGCGAGTTTCCGAAACGACCGCAAGCATTCCAGTTACTGCGAGCCAGGTGGCAACGCGGAACGTACTGCGCTATCAACAATAAATAGGTTGATCCGAAATAGGCGTGGACCTCCCACCTCGAAGTAAAAAAGGAACAGGCCGCTCAGCTACACGTTTATTTGGAGAGGCTAATAGAGCTGAGTTTCCCTCTCCCGAGGGTGCTTTACTGCCCGCGCATTTGTGATTCCTGCGTGTTCGCATAAACGGAGACCGAAGGCAGGGAAGGATGCGGACTAAAACCTCAGGCCATTTGGCACCCGTGCACAGACAAAAAGGGGTCCGTGCTCGTCGCTGACAGCCATAGCTTTGAGGACCAGAAGCTTCCAAGCGTTTTGTTTTCTGTTTATATGAAAATCTCTTCCAAATTATACGGGTAGCACGGCTGTATTGATTTCATTGCAAGAAGCAGAGCAATTTTTCCTTATGGATGCCTTGCAAAGACGCCCGTATTCGTCTGCCCCATTGCAGACGTCTCAACACGACCACGTCATCATTCGCACGAAGTAGAGATTCGCGAATAGTACTTCTCTGAAACCGAATCGAATGTGAATAGAGTATTTAAAAATCTAATAGAATATGAGTCGGATATTCTTGTGACTATTTGCTTCTTATGCGAATATTCGTACTAAGCGAATATTCACGCGAAACAGCGCAGCTCTGACAGCGTCGATATTGCTATATTCGTACAGAACGAATACAGTAATGGGGAAGAAACGTGGAGGCTAACAAAGAGGGTTCAGCTCAAGTTAAGAACAACGCAGCGAGCTATGGAAAGGAAAATGATAGGTGTAACGTTAAGAGATCGGAAGAGGGCGGAGTGGGTGAGGGATCAAACGCGGGTTAATGAAATCTTAGTTGAAATCAAGAGGAAGAAATGGGCTGGGGCAGGGCATGTAATGCGAAGGCAAGATAACCGCTGGTCCTTAAGGGTAACGGAGTGGATTCCAAGAGAAAGCAAACGTAGCAGGGGACGGCAGAAAGTTAGGTGGGCGGATGAGATTAAGAAGTTTGCGGGGATACAGTGTCGGCAACTGACAAAGGACAGGGTTAACTGGAGAGACATGGGAGAGGCCTTTGCCCTGCAGTGGGTGTAGTCAGGCTGATGATGATGATGATACAAAACGAATATTCGCGCGAAACAGTGAAGCGCTGGAAGCGTCGGCAAACTAACATTTAGATCGTATAGGGGAACATCCTGCGCGTAATACGTCTCCCACGCAATAGCGCTGACTTACGGGGAAACGAGGCGCATCGGCAGCCTCTCGTCTACGGTGAAATCGGAACGGATCGTGGCGGGGGTCTCGCTATACACAAACAAAAACTCGGCGACCGGTTCTACAGGCGTGAGCGTCGTATACATACACACCCACACCCCACAGTGCGACGACACCTGCGTTTCTGAAAGGGCGTGGAGATACCTCCGGCAAACGACGCAAGCTTTGTCTCCGCCTCCCCAGGTAGCGCGCATAGCGATAAGCCGAAGCGATAATTGCTCGCGACCGGTCCCTTCAATATGCGCTGCACTCCTCAGCTCTTCTTTCACGCGCTTTCTTTTTTTTTCCTTCTCTCTTCGTTTGTTTTCGTTTCTTCTATGCCCGCGCTGTTCAAGCCGTGGATGTCTTTGTCCCTCCCGCACATCCTTCGACGGCGGCGCTGCATTCTTTCGCGGTGCCGACGACCCGCGACGCACGTCGTCTCAAGATGAGAATCGTCGGCGTTCTGCAATGCAAAGGACGCCAACGACGCCAACGACGCTGAGCCGCTTGTTGTTGCTCCTCGCTCCCTCGCCGCCGCCGCCGCACGAGCGTGCGGTCAGCGTGGTTATACGGGCAGCATGCATAATACAGCTGTTAGCGCCGCCAGTTATACGGCACGGACGGGTTACGCGGAAGCGTTATGGCTCGCGCCGGCTGTAAACGAGCGCTGCCTGCGAGACCGGCGCGCGCTGGCGTAAAGTTACGAGGCGGCGCTGAGGTAGCTCGACGCTTTTTGAACGAAGAAACATAATAAGGCACTATTCAAGCGCTGACGCATCGCTCTTCGGCTTTGGTTATGGAAACGCGAGTCAAATGCGAACGTTTACGTGAGAGGTATTGCCGCAGGTTTACGTCAGACTTTTCGCGCTTTATTCGAGAACGTATACGGTATACTGGCACCCACACAATGATGACCGTACCCTGATGAATAACTTCACATGCATACACTAATAACACCAGCATATGAGGTTCGATTTGCTGGTGAGCGGTGAGGAAGGGGCAGCAGTATGCAGAGAGACAGCGCAGTTCTGCGTTATGCGGCATAGCGCTGCATCACTGCTTACTGCTGTCCAGTATTTCGCGCTGCTCGAAAATGGTAGACTTTATCTTTTCTTTCACATTCTGAGCCTGCTGTTAGAACTGGTTTTAGCATTTAGATATGTCCGCGAATTAATTGTTGCCACCCAGTGTTATCCTTGGTCGCTTCTTATCCAGTGGAGTTAAAAGCAGCGCCGCTGACAAGGGAAGCATCCCACAATCTTATCTTCGCAGATGCAAACACTGTTTGCATTCGCGCAAACGCAAACACTGGTACGCAAACGCAAACAGTGCAAACACTGTTGGCATTTGCGCAAATAAAAAGCGACTAATGATAAAATTGGGTGGCAACATTTGATTCGCCGCATATCCAAATGATAAAATGAGCTCTAAGAGATTAAACTAAATAGAGCAAACTAATAAATCTACTTTGTGCGAAAATGCACGAAGCTAAGCAAAAACGAAAAGAAATGGGTCCTATAGGTGTTTCATTTGAATACTTTCTGGGAGCTGGAAACATATGCAAGAAGCTTTTATTATTACAGTCGTCTCGTCAGTCGCAGAAACATGGCTGTCCCACCATTTTTTTTTTTTTCGAGAATCTTGCCAGATTCGTTCATTTTTCACAGCCAGCGTATATACGGTATAAATACATAGAAGGGAAGAATGCGAAAGACTGGACTTCTCTTGTTCGCTCAGAAACGCAGGAATCAGCACTGGGCCTTATGAACTGTGCTCATAACCTAGCCGATTGTTGCGTGTGGTGACGCTCGTAGTAATATCTGCCAAAGCCGTAATTGTACTCAAGCTACGCCCGAGGCCATGCGCCTGTAGCGTTCTCCTCCTCCTCCCACCAGCCCGATTGTGGGGAGTGTTTATAGACATACGTGAGTCGGCGGCCGTCGACAGTTCCTTTCCTGGAACGCCCATTCGCGCCTCTTCAATGTAGGCCGCGCGCCGTAATTGTGTGCTCCTGGCCGCGGCGCTGGCTGACAATGCTTCGCCTCTCGCGCAGGACGCGAACGTCGTAAGGCGTCCATTCAGACGCTGCCGAAGCAGACTCCTTCTCCTTCTCCTGTTCGCTCTTTCCGTCGCCGCAGGACACGTGGACGCTTCGCTAGCGAGCGCCAAGGATACACTTCTCACCTCCGGAGTTGTCACTTTATTCCTCCTCCAAGCTGGGATAGATATAACGACGTAAGGTTGTGCTCTGTGCCCAGTTTCGTAGTTTAGGGAGACGACAGCTACAACAACTAGAGCCACGAGCTCAATTTTTGGTAGCGCTATAAAATTTGGAATTGTAGAAGCGTAGCTTGTTTGATCAGTTGGTGCATGGGACTAGGGAGAGAAACCACCAAAACAGGACTCGTACACGAGAAAAGAATTCACACGGACGACGCTGGAGATTTGGAGAAATTTGGAAAGTTCGCATTTTTGAGATCGTCCAATACAGCTACGAAGCGTAGAAGTCTTGCTTCAGTTGAAAATCTAGAGACCTCATGTCCACACCACGGGTCTACGCAACAATGCTATGACGCAAAACGGTGTTTCGAGGCAGAACAATGACAGCCGCCACTCTAAGCAGAGGCGCGCTGGTAAGGACACGCCTTATAGACGGCGTGATTCCCACGCGCCACATATGGTCACAAGAAGCATGGGCACCGTCAACAGATTCAACACCGCCGCATCTGGCCTGCAAATACCGTCTGTGGACGAGGGGCTACCAACAGCGCACCAAAATCGCAAACCGTTAAATTAGGTCGATGATTCTGTTGCTCTTGAATATCGAAGAGACTGGATTCGAACGTATAGCCCACCGCTGGCTGCATCTGCTCTCCCGTCGTGCCCACCCGGTTGGTTCGATCACTGACCTTTCAAGTGCAGAGGCAGAGTGCACGTACGCTATAGGCTTCACCCACAGTCCGTGTTGGGGGCGTCTTTTTTCCGGTTCATACAGGACGTGCTGATAGGGTAGGCCGAAAACTCACCGCCCACTTGCGACTGATTCACCTTGCGCAGTTTTTGCTTTTCGTTTATCGGTCAAAGGCGCCTCTTTTAGGTTTGTTCCTTTAATGCATCTGAAGGTGAAAGGGGGGCCAGGAGTGTATGGAATACAGTTCTGAGATCAAAGTGTACACTTGCGCATGACCTTGAGAATTTAAGACCCAAACTCTGCCCGTGGCTCTGTGCACTTCGACGCCCCATTTTATGCGTCGGCACACTAAGCCCCTGAATCTCCGATTCCCTGGACGCTTGCGCAACTAGATCGCGAAGCCATTTTTCCCTTGCCACTCCTGCAAATTATAGCTTCGCTTGCCTTGCAGATCACTATAAACCAACAAGCCGATGAGAAGAGAAATCAGATGCGGGCAATAAAAGATGACAAGTGGGATCAAACTGGGTACACAATCTTCGAACGTTATCGTTTACATCGCTTTCACATGTTGCCAATGACGAGTAGGCGTAGCTCAATGCCAGAACATTATAGTTCGCACTGCGTTTTCAGTTTTAATAAATGCAGGACTTCGCCACACCGTTGGCTGCGGCAAACTATGCGCTGAGACTGTTGATGCTGGAGAAGAAGCGCGTGATACAGTTGAGCAAGATTGTATGAGAACTCGTTTAGCCAGCGTGGAAGCTCTTCGCTTGCGTGTGACCCGCAGCGGATGCGGCTCCCACGTACGCATCTCGGCATCCTCCGACGCGCGTGACCCGATCTCGTTATCGGCAGGGGCAGCAACGGCCACGGACACGTGCTTCCTACGCTTTCAGCCGGCGCACGGCGCGCCATCACCATCCACCCGCAATTCGGTAACAGCGGGAATTTGGCAGCCGTTTACGGGTCTGAAAAATCCCAGCGAAGTTTCTGCGGGAGATTCAAGGCGAGCGCCTAGTTTTCCACGCAAGACGCACAAAAATAAAGAATTAACATAGATGGGGGGGGGGGGGGGGGGGGGGGTAGTGAGAAGAGGAATAGCAATAACGCACGACGACAGCTGCTATAGTGCGGACGACCCTCCACAGCCGACACTTCCTGAGAATCTCGAGGAGGAAACACGACTCAAGAAGTCATGAGTGAACACCTGTCTGAGAAGTCTGGGAAGAAAAAAATGCTTCAAGGAGACGCGCCGAAAGCGGCGCAGATGAATACTTATGGTGTGATTAACGCGCGTCTATAACACCTTTGAGGGTTTCTTGTACATATTTTCCTGTCCCGTGTTCCCCGTGGAAGTTTCAAAACGACTCGTGCATCATGCCGATGACAGGCTCGTTATCCAGGGAGGAAAACAAGCGCGGCTTTAGCCGGGTATTGTGGCCAGATGAACCGCGGAACAGGGCAACATTCTATTTTTTGAAGCAACTTGTCGTCCTGTGTATATCCATGCAGAGCACATCCTCATTCTGCATTGTGGCGCACACGGAAGCCGACGCGAAACGAATACAGTGCGGACAGGAACTGTCTGCGCGGTGTTAGATGAAGTCCGCGTGCACAAGACAGGAACTCACTCTGCTCAGGTGTGCATAGCCTTGCATCTGCTTAGCAAGACATCGTTAGTCTGAAAGCTTGACAGACATGTGCCTGACGTCGTGAGTTTCTTTCCTTCACGTTTTCCTCTTTGCACATCACCTCTCCTTGTCACAAGTGGATCCTCAGCTGCTCTCGCTCGCTACCACTACGCAGGCTTTGTTCTTTGATTTAAGTGTGAGTTGAAAACCCTTTGGGCACTTCCTTAGAATGTGATCTCGCGTGCATCTTTGGCGAACGGCAGCACCAAAATGCTCTGAGTATTGATATACATCACCCCAATACACTGCGAATTGCCATACTTTGGCGTGACCCACAGTGAAGTTCGCCAATTTTACACCGAAGCGCACACTGGTAGCCGTATGCAGCTTCATACCTCGCCGAACTCTAGCGTCAAATCAGCTGACTAAACCAGCGTCCCAGACCTCGGACGTTTATTGAAGCTTACTCCATCTCGCCCTTTCTCTCTTTATTTGGGAAGTACTAACACGCATGACTCGTTGCTTCGGTAACATAACGTCAATGCAAGGTTTGCCTATAGTTTATTTCCTGTGCTGGTTAATCGAAGTCTCCCCAACCACCCAGCACGCTTGCAGAGAGCTTCCTATATCGCGCACAGCCAATCAGTGGGACGTAGTTGTATCCAGCCATTAATATCACTATACCTCCGCTGCCACGGAGGTTGAGGTGATCGGCTCGTACTTGTACAGCCCTCTCTTCCAGTGGGGGTCACATGCGGCTGAGCCACGCTCAGAAAGGACAGTTGCAAAATGCGCTTCCTCCTACTCGAGCATGCACCCGCACCTCCGACGACCGGAATCGTGTAAACGCTCACTTACGGGGCAAGCGGAAGATGGTATCGTAGCTGCTACGTTTCCTGATTGAAAGTACCTATCCTTCGTTCCTTTTTTTAACGACATTTACCAGGAGGCGAACGAGTTCTGGGAAACCCGCAGTAGGCACTTTACCGTGCAGCTGGTGCACACTTAATAATCTACGTTCCGTTGCGAAACCATAGTACTCAACTTTTTTTGGTTTACAGCAGTAACGGTAATAAATATTTCCTTTTAAAAAAAAAAGTGCAATGCCCTGGCACGCTCTTCTCAGAGACAAGATCACTCGTGCAGTTGTTCACCTCATATGCGACAATATCGAGGTAAAAGCACTTTGATACCCATTCTGGGAACGTAGAACTGCGGTGGTGTGGTAACTAGTGTGTGAAAAAATCCGCCCTCCATGATGTAAACAGCAATGCAGGCAGCCGGAACGCTGAAGAACGGTGGAATTTTACGGGTACCACTCGAAACTGACACGTTACAATATTTTATAGCCCTTAAAACTCCATACATTCTAGGGTCAAATACCTTTCCACAACAATCGTAGTCGTTCCGATCCGAACCCAGAGGGAAAGATAGGATCCAGCGATGATAAACCTGCGCGCTTATTAAGTACCCTACACTCAGGCTTTTATGGAATATTCTTGCAGCGTATTGAGTTGCATGAAAGGCCTTTCAAATTTGTTTCCCGCAGCCAGTTCTGCAGTGGTCAGCGAAAGAACTGAGTGCATTGCTCTCTTTATCCAGACTCGTATTAATTCAGCCACTACTATGAACTTTTTTCAACATATATGCGCTTCTTTTGGGTACAGCGAAAAAAAAAAACTTAATATCCTATGCGCCCTGAGAGGATTAGCGTAATATCAAGATAGAACTGAAGGTGGGTGGAAGCGGCAGGGGGAAGACATTAAAAGATTCCGGAGCTTATCTCAGGAAGGCGCCTGAGGAAATATCCGCAGGTGCCGCTTCAGGAAACGAAACGCCATTCACATAATGGATCCCGACGTGCTCGGGCCTCCATGCATGAGATTTTCTCTCCCTGGGCACCGTCGTGTTTAGCGCTGTGCTACTTGAGTGGTTTGCTCATGCAAGAAGTAGACCTTATGCCGAATGCTGTCATATTATTTAATGCAGGGAATATGCACTGCGTTCTCTATGCCCTTCTCGTTTAAAAAATACATAGATGTGACCAATCTTCCAACGAAAGGCAAAATTTTAATTTGATGCAATATGGCGTTGCGCTCTATTGAATACGGGGAATATTGCAAAAACAGTATAAAAATTACTAGTCAAGGTTACAGCCAACTCGTTGTTTTGTGATGGTGTGGAAGCCGTTTCAGCAATGCGCAACAATGCAGCTTTTTAGAACACGCCCTGCAATGTGAGAGGCGTGATTTTGACTTAGTAATCGCGTGACGGTGCCTTGGGTTTCTTTAAATCGATAATACTGGATCCGTGCTAAAGATCTTGCAAAAGTATGTTTTTGTTTTTGTTTTTTGTTTGTCTAGGGTATTTTCATGTTGAGTGCTTGAACTACTCAGTCTGGAAATTATGAAAAATAGAGCGGAGTGCAGTCGCGATTACCTAGATGATCGAGACGAGGTATGCTTTTATGTATGGTGGGGTACAGGAAATTATATCTGGATCCATCACTATGGTTTAAGATCGAAGAAGAAAACACAGCATGGAAATACAATTTTCTTCTGTTCATGGAATTATACACAGCCTTTGAAGGAGATATCACATCAACATCTTGGGGACGTGGGTGGAAGCGGGGGAGGATTGGCGTTTTCTTGATTAGTTGCTTACATTCAAAGCCGCGATAGCAAGTGTCTATTATGCCTAAGTTATGGCTCTTGGCACTGCACCAATAATGATATGGGACAAGCGAGGACATATATTTTGCTCTTTCAGAATCCTAGCTTACAAATCGTATGTCTATGTCGCAGATAGCTGTACAGGAGAGCGGCTTTGAAATCGACGCGAAGAACTCCAGTGGCGAATCGTGGCACAGTAGCAACGGCATTACAAAAAAAAAAACCTTGAAACGCAAGGAAAACGCACTGAGCCCCAAGACACCTATTTCATGATCCGGTGTCACCAGACCTAAGGTTTTCAAATACAAAAAAGTATCTGTGAGGACACTAAGTATACATCGCAAAACAAAACCGACAGCACATACCAGCAGGCAGGTGCATGCGAGACGAAGAAAATGAGTCGGGGACATGGACTGCTGCACCTTATGATGTCAAAGCAGTATTTGAGACTGCGCGTAGGCCAGAGGATTAACTCAAGAGCAACGACGCACTACTTTGTTTCAGGGGCACCGTTCATGTTTGTCTTTCTTCCGCTCGTTAGCGAGTCGCGTGGCTACTCGGGCTTACGCTCGATACACGCAACCCACGGAAACTCTCCAGCTCTCCTCCTCTCGGACACTCTGAACAGTCGTGACGACGGTCCTCGGGAAAGCCTTTGTCCACACATGCGCCAGCGAGTCTCGGCCCATTTGTATACGTCCACGGTGGTACAACTTCGTGAATACGGCTGCACACAGTGGTCCAACCCCGCCTTCTTCCTGCGTTCACCTGAAGTGGCCCGTACGCAGAGCCTCGTTCAAACAGATTTCTCCGCACCGTCCCCGTTTCTCATGGGACCCCCCCAACCGCTCCCTGGCCCTCCCGCTGGTGGACAGCAACGTTTCATAAGACCCCACGCACAACCACCACCACAGCCACCCGAATTCGAGTCTGCCTCGTCGTGCCCTAGCGTTGCCGTCTCACAAGCCAGCCAGCCTTTCGCTTGCCAGCTCTCATTGCAAAAGGAAGTCCTCCGCTCGGCCCCATTGTCTTAAATTTCGCGCCGCTCCGCGCGGAAGACCGGCTCCGGACTCGCGCTGCATGCGTTTGTGTGCGCACGTTGCAATGGGGGACAACGAGGGACACTGAGACGCCTCTTCTTCTTCGCTGCGCATCGTTCGTTTTCTTGCCCGGCGCTCTTGGTCGTTTAACGGCACCGGCGGAGTAAGCGAGTGTGGAGGAGCATTCGAATGGTCACGTTTTTTTGCGCTTGATGTATTTGCTTTTCCTCGAACTCTCCGGAACAAAGAGCAGTGCGGCGAGTGCATCGGCAATTAGTGACCTCCTCCGGCGTCTTTTGCGAACGGCGTCCGTGTAGATGGCACGCCAGACGGACTGCTGCCGCTGCTCGAGTTCTATTGCCGCCTCGGCAGTTGCGACAGAGCGCCGCCACTCGGCGAACGCGGAAGCTACGGCGCGGTCCTCGGTGAAGACGACGCGCTGTTGTTCACCCGAGAACCCAGTGGCTTCTTTTTCCCCTCCTTCTTTTTCGTTTGTTTGTTTCAGGGTGGCTAATGCGTAACAGAGAAACATGCTTGCAGCCATTGTTGAGGAGCACGCGCTAGGGTTAGATACCAAGCTGTAATTGAGCCGGATTAAATTATTCTAATTGAACAAACGTTACTTGTGGTCGCAGCGACACAAGGAAGAAAAGTTCTGCGTTGCGAACTTCTCATTCCCTAACAACGCTGCACTGTCCTCCTGACAGTGAGGATTGTGACCGCACAGCCTTTCCTCGTTGCGATGAGTGCTTCTTTCTTAAAGCTTATCATGATGTCCGTGTCTTGATGGCTTTGCAGTCTCATCTGAACCCCTGCGGTATTTGCGGGCACGAATGAAGCTGAGAAGGTCCTGGTTTAGAGCTTCCATTCCCAGCGCCTCCACCAAGTTTAGAAACCTTCTTGCTCATTTCCTTGTTTGTTTCTCTAATCTTGGCGCTGGAATTGTCTCCCAGCCGGCATTTAGCTCAGGCCGCTAAGTACGCTTCAAATACGGCATACAGTATCAACATAGTTGCGCCTTGAAATAGCCCCTGGTGAGCGGGGAGTGTGTGGCGTGACTTCAAGGAATATTTAAAGGCAGGAAAAATGTAGAGGCCGACTGAATATTCGCACAAGTATGCTCCTTGCATGACGTCAGAAGTGGTTAAAAGGGGGAGGGGATGCTACAGGGGACAGTAAAACATGGGGAGGAAGTATATTTCAGTGAATTGGTACGGTGAGCTGCACGCAATACAGGTAATTATCACTACAATGCCCGCCTTCTCGTGGGCCCTTGAGCTGTATTTACTTGCAAGAAATATTAATCTAAAAGTAACTCATTCAGCATACCTTCCCTGGACTTACCTTTGTTTATTTATTTCTTTATTTATTTAGAGCATACTGCAGGCCCAGTGAAGGGCCCTGGCAGGAGGGGCACAATAAACACAATACAAAAAGTACAAAACAAAAGTACAAGGCAAGTCATGAAACAAAAACAATTCAATGAGCGGCCCGTTCAATGGCATCAATGTCAACTGTTGATGATGGTGGTAGCTGATTCTACTCGGTATTAGTGCGAGGAAAAAAAGAAAATTTCAATATGTTAGTTCTGGCAAAGTAAGGTTTTAACGATTCAGTGTGCCTGTTTCTTGTTGACCTGGACGTTATCGGTTGGAGATACAAATCGGGAGCCATTGACAGTTTGTTATTTTTCAATAGAAAGAGAAATCTTAACCTTAGTATTCAGCGCCGAGAGTTCAAGGGTCTGCATATTATGTTGAAGCAACAGTGCAGATGGTGAGTCAGTGGTGAAATATTGAGAAAATATAAACCGAATAGCTTTGCGCTGTTCGCTTTAAAACGCCGCCAAAGAGTAGCACGTTCGCGTATGCATAAAGTGAACGTTCATACCATTTAGCATTGCACCACAGGCCGCGTCGACGCACCAGTCGTATCAAGTAGCAGTATTATGCAATCAACGATGATCAAGCAACTTTGTTACCAGTACGATTATGTGGCAATGCAGACACTGGATCCCACACGTCCACGTATACTCTTATCTCCATACCTATACTCGCAGTCATCATCACCCGCTGCTCTGACACATTCTCTACTCTATTACTACGCGCGATTACATAGCCACGGAGACCTCGAGACCTGCGGTCGGTCGGTTGTTAACTCCCTTAACAACCCATCATCAAACAGACTGCGATGTCACCGGCAATGTTTATAACGGTGTTTGCAGTTCTGCAAACCCTCGGAAACCTCGATACCGACTCGCCCGAAACAAAGAGAGCTGGAGCACAGGCGAAGAAGGACAATGTCCAGCTTTTGCGCAACCGTTCTTGCGCCATGCACTCAACTGCATGCCCCGGCGGAAGTATGTATATAGAACAACGTCTTGAAGCCATGAGCTACTGCTTGCTACCGTGGCTGCCCGGGCGGGTCTGAACGAGCATTCATTAGGGAGTGCCAGGGGCCCATAAATAAACGACGTTAGCGTACACACGCTATCCTTACTCCGCGCAGGACTGACAATGGCCGTATACATGTGGTCCACCCGCAAACCATGCGTGAACGGGCAAGGAGGGAGCGGTTCCGGCAGCGGTCCTCCTCTTGTTTCAAGCGGCTACCTACACGGTGCTTCCGTTGCGAATTGCGGCCGCTTTGTTGCTTCGATCCCTCCGTTGTTCTTTCGCGAAATCTCTGTGTACCGGATGTCTTTATCTGCCCGGCCGCAAACCGACCTTTTCCTGACCCATTAATCTTATGAACACGAAGTGCGTTACACCATCAAAGCAACAGCAGGGAGCATCGTAGACAGAATAGCAGGTGCGGAGAAAGGCCTGGGAAAGATCCCTCGTGCCCGCTTATGTACTACGTTGTAGCACACGCAGGCATTGTCTGAGGCTTGGACGCGGGAAGGATGTGGCGATTTTTAAGCTCTTTTTTTTTTTTTTTTAGGTACGCGATGAGAAGCCGATACTGTGGCCATCTTCGGCCCAAGAACGGTTCGCTGAAGTGGGTCGCGCCGATTCCGAACTTGACACGGCCTTCTCTGTCCCTGTTCGCCTTGCGTCGGATGGAATATGCTGATGCGAGGACGCAATCTGGCGATGGACAAAAAAGTTGCGGAGAAGCTTTTACCTCGATTTGACTTCTCATAACAAAAGAAAAAGCGGCGGTTCTTATTTTCTGTGCCATATCTTTTTTTTTTTTGCTTCATAAAGAAGCTTGAAGCCTGTCATACCGGCATGAGAATGAGGTAAGGCGGATTATCCTTCTAGTGCATTTCAAAGCAGGCTTATTTGAGAGCCGTACACAAAAGAAAAAACTTTTCGTGTTTACCGGGGGGTGCTTCTTTGATAGACAACAAGATTATCAGTTTGCACCAAATGTGCAATAGTGAATTGAGGTTATGGAGATGTAAGGCTGAGAGAAGCACCGGTGCAACGTGTTCTTGTGCCAGGAGTGAGATGGTATCTGCGCATCCGTGAACAGCTTCTGGAAACAGGCTTTGTTTTTTTGTGCGTACACCTTAGTAGCGCGGAATATACTCCCAAGACTGCCGGGTCTGGCTGCGTGCGCTTATGCGCCCCAATTGGGCGTGCGCGCGCGCTCTGCGTTCACGCGACCGGCCCCGCTCATTGTTCGGCCGACTTTTGCGCAGCGGCGATGGCGAAAGTAGATCTAAGGCCTTCGATATTGGCGCGCTTCGCGTTCTTGCGTGCGTGCAGGAATACGATACGGGGCTGGGCGTGCGCCCTGCGTCACTTTGTGAATTATGATGGGCGCGCAGCAGCGGGAACAGCCCTATTCTGCGAAACTATGCACAGGGTATACACAATCACTTGCAAAAGGGGCGAATAAGCAAAAAAGTACGATGGCAGAACCAGTAGTCAGCAGTCGTTAGGATAAAAAATACGCTTTACTTACATCTGCGATACTCCATGGCTGCTTACCTTCACGATGTAAAAAGTAGAGCATTATTAAAAACGGATACAATGTTGCGGGTGAGCTCCTTGAGAGGCGTGAATCTATAGAGCGCCCCAATACGCCAGCCTGTCTCTCCTCTAGCTCTTGCCCTGTGTTTGTTGCGTTTAAAATCTTAACGCTTTATTCTGTTGCTGCTAACGCTAGTGAACATTTTTATTCATCAGACAGTATCTAGTGCCGTGCACTGTTGCTAAGAATATGACTCATTCCTCCAGTAGTTCTGCTGTCGCAGATAATGGATGGGCATTGCACTACGTGGCCATAAAATATGATCGAAGTGAATGCAACCTCGACAAAAAATTTTCTCTCAGTATGGAGAGAAAGCAACAAAGACAAAGACACAAGAGTCTACAGCTATCTTCCTTCGTATTTTCCTCATTTCTCAAGACGGGGTGTACTCATCCGTACTTAGGCGAAAAGCCGCTTTTGTGGCAAAATTGAGCCCTGGGGTCGGCCGAGTGCTTGGAACAGCTGCTTGGAAACAGTGATGCGTCAACCCGGATGCAACGCACGCAGCTAAAAGGATTACACGGGAGCAGCCGTACGCACAAAGGCGAACCCACCTATCCAGCCGTTCGCGACGCTACTTACAAGGGCGCCGCGCGCGCAGAGACGCGAAACTAGCAACGCATGAAACGCAGTTCGCTACAACAAGGCATAGGTACATGTGCGTGTCCGTCAAGCGCTGAGCGCCAGCCATGTTCTCAACTTCTGAAAGCTCACCACCGCCGCGCGCTGTCCTTAGCAAGAAACCCTGCAAGAACACTGCGGTCGCATCTGCAGATAGCGGACGCGAAGGCCGCTTGTATTCTCCAAGTTGCATGCAATCCGCTTCAAATTACGCAACGAGACCTACCAGCCTGACGAAGCGCAATGTGCGTGCTTTAACAGAGACGAGCATACAATGAGCCAGGTGTTTTTGAACGCCGCGCAGTGAAAACACGCTAGCTTGAGAAGAGAGAGAGTGAGAGTGCCCGGGATCCCGCCGCATGCAATAGTACGTGCAGCCGAGGGCGCGCTGCAGTACATTGAAACGGCGCGGGATTTTCTTACCCCGACTGTCGCAACTTTTTTTCTCGCGACTGCACGCGCAAAAGCCTTTTGTAGCCACCACAACGACCACAGCCGTCGCGGCCGGTAAAGAGCAGCAACGGATCGGCGCTGGCGGTGCGCACCTCACCACACGCGCGCCTCGTATGCGAGAAGCAGCAGCAGCAACAGCAGGGGCCATGAGTAAGAAGCCACGCCGGCGGTGGAGCGCTGCCGTTGCTAATCACCCGCAACAAAGCATCTTCTCCGCGGCTGCCGCCAACCGCTTCTGCTTGATGCTGCCACCGGCTTACGATCGCTGCGGCTGCCAACGGCGCTCTTTGACGTTTGTGCCTGCGTACTTGGTGGGGCACTCTTCCTCGGCGGTACCTGGCGGTGGGTTGCGCGCGCGCTCGCGTAATGGACGGGCCGAGCGCCGCCATAAACCCGGCGCCCGACATCCCGAAGAGAAAGCGCCGTTAATCCACCCCCCCCCCCCCCCCCCATCCACTATACCGCCACGTGCGAGGGTTGCAGGCGGGCGTACTTAACCCGTTAAAGGCCTTCCGTTTAGCACTTGCTAACCCACTTCGTAGGTACACCTCGGGGTGTGGCCTCTGTACGCTCAGAGCACAATCGAAGAGTCAAGTATATAGGTAAAAGAGCATTGTTCGGCGGAGCGCAGTGTGCGACAGGAATTCTATGTCTTATTAGGACTGCTGTTACGAGAACTTGAGTAATAGGTTGTCCTATAGGTGGGCCGTTTACTCACTTTTATTGCGGATGCAAACAAAAACAAAAAAAAAAGCAATATGCATATTAGGGTCAGCTTTAATGACCAATGTATGAGGAAGGGGTTGGAAAGCAGCCGGTCTTGCGCACTTTGTTGGATCTTTCTTAAAGCACGTGCCCTGCGGCCTTCACCACGGACCATTTCGTTGATGAGGCCAGCTTCCGTGCCGCTGTTCTTTTCCTTGTTCCTTTAATATAGACCTTTAATTTATATTCGCCGGTGATAAACCAACTTCGATGCGTCCTGCTTTTCTTCAGGCAAGTAAAACGTTATGTGCCGTAAATTAACGCGAGAATATGCACATGACAGAGGGCACGATACTATGCAGGTAGCATCGAACGTTTTCACACAGTTGTCATCGAGCTGCTGGGATAAACGAAAAGTGCGCAAAAGCTGCAAAAGCTACAAGCGGGCTTCTAAGCGTCGCGTGCTTTGCAAGAGTCCGCTGCCCCGCACAGAAAAGGGCATCAAGGCGATACTGGAACAGTCGGAATCAGTAGAACAAAAACAAAATAACTGAAATTCCGATAAACTCGGCGTTTTTTTTTTTTTTGAAGTGGCTGAACCCTACAGCCGAAGCAGGAATGAATATGTATTTAACAGGTGCACGAGAAGCTTCCCCAACTATGACAACGCATGAGTGGTAGACCTACTATAGTCGAATACAACTCAAGCACGAAGCGGCGAATGCCCCTTTAAGAAGGCTCTCCTGCCAATGACGTCGGCCGAATGACGACGACGTGACGTCATGAAAATCAGTCGACGGCATTGGCTGGAAAGCTTCCTTGGGGGGGGGGTGCACGATTACAGCTTCGTTCTTGCGTTGTATCTAACTACAAGTAAAATCGATGCAGCTTTCAGTAAACGAATGGGTTTTCAGGAACTTTGCTTGAGATGTTTCTTCAGTGTATCATTGCACATGATTACAGCCAACGTGGTAAGGACTTAATTGTTAACGACGGGTTTGCGCTTGTCTCGTGGAATGTGTAGATATGGAAGACCCGAAACTGAGGTTTCATAGATTTCCTCGGCGGATTTCCAGTGGCAGCGAGCAGGCCCGCATAAGAACGTGTGAAAGTTATATATGTCACACTACAATCAAACCTAAATAATGACAGACACTGCTCCCACGCCCGGAGGGTGTGGTAGCTCTGTCTGTCATTTAGATCCGACAGCGCTGTAGGCGATCAAATCATGCCCGAGGTGTGCCTGTGGGAACGACAAAAGAGGCGTGATGAAGGGGTGAGCCGGTAGTCGAGCGCTGGCAGTATAGGTCTCCCGTGTAAGAAGAACGTTATAATTGTCGATTGCTCAGTGCCGTGTATCACGCATGACCTCATTGTTATTGTTGTCGTCACCAAAGTCCTGTTGTTCTAAGCCGCGAGTGGATGTTGCATAAAATTAGTGCAGAGTGCTGGGCCATCTAACTGTAGAGGCTGCCTTAGTATGGTACGCATTTTTTCATGGCAAAATCGCCGAAGTCAGTACCTGAGAAAAATAGAGGGAGAATGAATTACTTAAAGAGCAAGTCCGTTTCTCCATTAATCTGTTTTTACAGCAGGCAAGTCAATAAAGGTCTCCAGACGTGCAGCGACGCCATGGTGAGGCTTGTTGTCTATCCTCAAAGAAACAAAATGCGAGATGCGAATCTGAAAGACAGTTGGCCCTAATTTTATGCACCAGCCACACACGACCTCGAATAGCAGGCCTTTGGCGACGACAACAATAACAGTGAGATCATACATGGCACTGAGCAATCGACAATTATAGCGTCCTCCTTGCATGGGAGACCCCTTGCCAGCGATCGACTACCGGCTCACCCCTTCATCTCGCCCCCCTTTGTCGTTCCCATAGGCACACCTCAGTCATGACTAGATCGCCTACAGCGCAGCCGGATCTAAATGACAGATGGCAATTCTCCCGGCTGTCACGGACAAGCCCCCACGCTCAATCTCATCGTCGTCTTCGTCCATATCTCACGCAGCACCAGAGAACAACGAACAGAGCCAAAGTAGAACGCCAGTTCGTGACCCGGTCTGCACCGTCACGTGACCTCTACGACCTTCCCCTTGTTCTTCGCGCTGCCGGTGGGCTCAGACGCACCCGCACAACACTCGCACGGACGTGTGGCCTCCACGACGTGAGCGGTCCGCACGACCGTGTGGGGCCCGAGTGCTGACCACGTCTTTCTTCCCCACGTCACATGCTGTGCGACCGACACAGCGGATGCCGAAGGGTGCGGACCGAAGTCGGTCGCATTCTGCTCGCCGAAGCTCGGTGTTCAAGGCCGCACATTATTGCCCATTGTGTCCACCTCCCGAAGAAAGTCTGGAACATCGAGTGTGCGCTATTGTTGCCTGCCGGCCGGTTTCTTTTTGGATCTCTTTATTATGCCGGAGCACATCGATATGTCGGCCGGCTTGAAGCGGATGTATAATGTCGTGAGCGCTGCACGAACCCCCGAGTTCTTTCGAGAATGAGAATAGTTGGCAAATACGCACCAGTTGCTCGGAGAGAACAGTTTAGCGATATTACCGGGTGTGTACGTAGCTTAGAAAGAGCAATAAATCGTTTGCCGACCCTTAGAATGAACCGCTATCCGGAGTAGCTTCAGTAGACTACAATGGTATTCCAGGCGGGCACAAAAAAAAATAAAGAAGGCGAAGAATCAGGGGAGGAGGACGGTAGAACACAGCGCTATTCCGGTCGGTCTTGAAGTAGGAGACAAAGGAGCGCAAAAAGAAAGAATCAACTGGGGCGCTCACTCAGTGCCTCAGGAGTAAGATTACGACGCCGAAAGACTAGGTAGGCAATGCGAACCGAAGCCGGTACTGGAATAAATGTGCGTTTTGATATGTGCTCATTGTGCTTCTTACGAGTGCGTTAATGCCCATCCCACAATTTCACTTTGACGTGCAGCTCCCGAGAACTTTACAAGCGCTAAACACTTAAAGAGGAACTGAAGTGGTTTTAGTTTTTGACAATTTTAAAGGAATCGAATGGCTGAAATATGCAGGGGAAGCACGCTAAGTCGTTTTGCGCCTGCATTTGAAATGGTGCCGTAATGGCCGATTAGAGAAGAGACGGCCTTCAAGCTTCTCTGCAATGCGCAGCGCCGAGTAGGAGGAGCATGATGACGTCATCCTGGTGGCGCGGCACATTTCCAAGGCAGGAGCGCTAGTTCAAAAGAAGAAATCAAACGCCATCGCGTTCGACGAGACGCGGAAATGGGTATAAGAAGGCACGGAAAGTCTGAAAATCTTCCTTAATATAACTTAATTACCGAGCTTCTCCGCAAGACACAAATTCGTAAGGAGAAGCCTGCACATCGTTGTGGCTTCTGATTAAATGCAAGCGCGAAAAAAACTTACCTTGCGTTAGCTACAAACTTCATACATTCGAATCCTTCAACCTCGTCAATTCTTTTAAAAAACGCTTCTACTTCCTTCTTTTCAATCAGTACGTATAAATCACAACAAAAATCCTAACGCAACTAAGAGTTCACTAAAGCTGAAATGTTTCAAAATGCTGACATCACAGAAAGGATGATTGTCTCAACCGTTGAGCGTCAGGAAGACACTAAACGTTTTTAACGCTCGTATTTATGGCCTGTGATCTGGACAGTCAATCCTGATCCCGAAAACAAGATGTTTTGCTGCGGTTTATTGCAAATGTTTTCTCCACCAGACAGCAAAATATTACCGAAGCATGGGTGAAACAAACCTACGCAGCCAATTCATAAACAACGCAGTGAATTCACGTATACAAATAACTAAAACTTATTTAACTGAGCCCCAAACTAAGTGGTCACTTAATAATTAATATGAAACTCAGCGGTAAAACGCCGTAGGTGCATAAATATTAGTAGATGTCAAACGTCCCCTGTTTCGAATGCTTGGGGCGAACTTATTTTGCAAGCAAATGAAAACAGTTTTTGCAGGGAGATATGACCCACTATATAAGAACCCCATGAAAATGGAGTTTTGTAGAACGCCAGCCAAGAGAAAATCACAAACGCCTTTCGATGTGCGCTTGCCTGAAGGCCACCCTGGGGGTCCAGGTACTTTGCCTGCGCGTAAAGAGCGCCTGTCTAAGACTTCTTGATGGCCACACTGGCGCCCTTGCTGTCCGTAATAACACACGCATTCAATAAGAAGGCGTTCCAAGCAAACGTCCGGGGCGTTACAATGACATAGAAGTTCGAACACGTCCTCGCCCACAGCTTGTGGAGGAAGCGAAGAACGGAGGTCAGATGAGAGCGGAAGTGGCAAGGTATTGGGGCCAAGGTGGGGGCGGCCATTCCGACAGCCTGCCTAAAGTTCACCTCCTTCTGTTTCAACGATGGAAGCAACCGCTGTCTTCAGAGTGTCTGCAAGCAGTGAAGAATTCCAGTTGCCAGATTGGAATGCCAGAAAGATCAGATTACCAATAATGAGTCTAGAAGATTTCAGCGCTATTTTATCACGTCATTATCGACAACTAACAAGGTAATTACCATCGATGCGAATGAGTAAATACTACCTTATTTCAACAATTTTGTCTACGTGCCCACATAAGTGGTTAAAATAAACATGACGTTAAATCTTGAAGAATAGTCTCTTTGATTAAGTCACTAATACATCATGGTCGAGCACTACAGTCTACATGCATCGAAGGTTTAGAAGAGGTACTGCATTGTCTTCATATCCGTTAAAATGTGAGAGATATGGTACGGTATAAGCGGCCGTCGAGGCGCACATGCGAAGATGAAGCCATCTTTGACTGACGACAACGCCGCACTAATTGCGAAGTTCATAAACTGTTTCCACTGCGTTCGTCCTCATCTGTTCGCCTGTCCTGCGTGTCCCGATAGCATCGAGGTCCTAAGCGCGAGCGCCAAAAGCCGAACACGACGCGAAACGAGGCTGACGCAACAACGGACACCGCGTTACCTAAGCCCACTCGACGCCGGAAGGCATCAGTCAGACATTTGAATAACAAGTGAACCACGTAATGGACCTTCGCAAAGAAGTACAGGCCACCCCCGTCGGTTGTTGGCCACACAAAGGGCGTCCCCTTAATGATAAGCATCGATCGCGTGTTTACAGACCGCGGATCCACAGTCGAGCACCTACGGTCGACGCCAACACGGGAACAACCACCTCCCTTCTTCGTGACGCCGGTCTTTCGACTCGCGGCGCGCCGCGAAAGCCGCAGGGGGGCGCCTCGCGACGGCTCCGCGGGCCGCATGACGAACAGTGCCCGCACCCGCGGACCTGCACCTGCTGCCGCCTCGCGCGCATTAGAATGAACGGAACGGGTCGCCTTGGAGTTTCACGCTGGCGCTTTCTAAACGGGCCAGGCGCGGCGCGCGCGCCTCTGCGCGAATAAGTGGCGCGAATGTAATACATATAAGTGTGGTAAAAGTCAGCCGAGGAAGCCGGCCGCACCTATGCAGCTCCCTTACCCCGCCTCTCCTTTGCTCCCTCTCGCTCTCAGTGGGCACCTTTCTTTATTTCACCTGTGGGAACCATAAGGAAGCGTCTTCGGGGCTGTGGAACCTATGTGCGCGCCTGCCCTCCTGCCTGCCTGCCTGCTTGGCTGCTAGCTCGTGATCGACGACGACGTATCCCGCAGCTCGCGAAATGTGTGCTTGTGTCTGCGGGCGCGTAGAGGATTTGTATGGTGGGTACGTCTCGTCGTTATATGTGCGTGTAGAAGGCTATAAGTCAGCAAACATTGTTTTAAATGCGAGCTGGTCACACCAGCGATGACAACACGCGCCGAAAGCGATTACACGCCAGCTGCTTATCTATGCGGAACTGCAGAGAATATATAGTAGTAGCGTGTTCGCGTCCGAAATGCCCAAGACCCTTCGTGTGTACCTGCTATTGAATTATACATTTTAGGTACTTGTGTGTTCCTGATGTGGCAGGAGATCGGCAGCGGCGAATAGCAGCTTCAGGTGGATAAATAGATGCCATTCAGCGCCCAATTGAGAGCGAAAACAGATTGCGAGGTAGATAGAAACGGAATTCAGAACATGCGGGACTGGAGGCACATTAAGAGGTCGAAATTAAGTTTGAAGCCGCCTATAAAAACTGAGACTGAAAACAGAGCAGTATGCACGTCGCGTTCATAATAATGACATGTTTCGAGGTCATTCTTTTTCTGGGCAAAAGATATTGAACTACCTCTTGGAGTATGTTTACCCGCCGCGGTGTCCTGGGTGCAGGTGCTAAACTAGAGCACAAGGGTTAGATTCCGGACTTCGATAGCAGCTAAAATGCAGAAACTCCTCTGTAGCAAGATTGAGAAAGTGTTCGAAATTAAACTAAGGTTGCTTCATAGCCCGTATTTATTTCTTAAGCCCGTAAAAGTCTATTGGTTTGGTTTATATTTACGTGCACCAAGTGCATGCATGTATATAGTCTTCTGACTTGTTTTTCTCCTTTATCAACGGCGAATTTCTGTTTGTCTTTTCTCTTGCCAATGCTGCCTCTTCCTTTTCTATCCACAATAAATTCCCAAGTAACGCGGGCTAACGACTTCCACGTAGTCATTCCTTTGCCTAAGAAGGTAGGCGTCTTCGTAACTTGGGATTACTAGTGTTATCTTGGATGTAGTTTATTTTGTTAATATAATTCGGACATATTTCAATTTGCATGCCGTGCATTGAGTTGATACAATGCTCGTAAGATTATGCAATCTGCGCACGAGCAACTCGCCTCAGAAACAAAGTAAAACAAACAAAAAGAAAAACTTCCCGGCGCAGAAAGCCGTTTCGCGCCACGATCCATTACCTGTCATTCGAAACGCTGTCTGCAGAAAGCTAGCAATAAAAAAAAAGCGAAGGCAAGAACAACAGACTTCCCGCCAACATTCACGTCTCAACGCCGACCGACACGCCCTCGGTGTCAAGACTCCACGGTTAGAGTGAATGAAAGCCAGGGACCAGTACACTAGCGAGCACGCGCCAGAGCCAATTCCAGCATCCTGTGGTGACAGCGCCGACAGCAGCAGCGACCGGGTTATCTGTAACCGGAAATCCGTGCCTACCCACGGCATTGCGCAACCGGCCAGGCAGGCCGCTGGCTAGCAAACGGGGCCCGGCAGTGGGTCCCTTTAACTCGCTTCCAGATCTCAGCGCGCTCACTGACAAGCCCCAGCACTTCCTCGTTATTAAAGCGAGGCTCGTTATTTCTGCGTCTCAAGAAGAAGAGCGCTATACTTACGCGCGACACGTTTTCTTAGTTTCTTTTTATGGCTCCCCCCACCGCAAAGTGTGGGAACACGCGTATACCTCCAATGATGGCGGGAAAGGAGGCATCATTAAACGGACCTGTTCCTAGGAAACCTCGCGGCCTTAGCTCTCGGCTATTACGCGAAGATGTGTGCGAGCGTCCCTGCGCGTGCTTAACTATGAGGTTGACTGTGAGATTACGCTGTTCAGGAGGAGCGCAGACGTGTAACCACGGAGTAGCGGGCATCTAACTAGCTGGAGAATGCATTAATGCAGCCAGTCGTTAATTATCATTGTAGGTATGACTGGGTTTTCGCGCCTGAGTGCAAAGCGATCACTATCTGGCGGAAGCCCCAATCATAGCTATACGAAATGCTTAACCATCGAACTTGAAAAAAAAAAAAATCTAACTCAGAGCCTTTGTGTACGTTTCTTCAACCAAAAAAAAATGGTAGGGGTTTGACGTACTTAAACCGAGTAGACATGCGCAAGCAGGTGTTCATTCTTCAAATGGAGGGGGCATTGAAACTCCGCCTTACGGACAGGATATGATATCTTTAGTGGGTTAATGGCCATATATGCAAAAGTGGTCAGTCTCTATTTAACGTTCATGTATGGCGGCGAGGCCTCACACCACTACAGCGCAGTGGCGCAGCGGTTAAGAGATGTGCCGCTGCACTGGCAAGTGGTTGTTGCGATCACAGCCACCGGTAGGGATTGTGCGACCCATGTTTCACTTCCCGACGCTCCTCCGAACTTACCCGAGCTTACTCGAGTTACTGCTCGATTAACTCGGGCAAGCTCGGATGATAACTCGGGTTGCTAGGCAGCGGCGCAAGATTGTACGTACGTATGCACGGTGACAAGATTCTTGGCCATTGTTGATGAGCGTATGAGTGATTTCGCACTAATACCGAAACGCTGCTCAAGAAGCAGGGTCTCGAACTTATGGCATCAGAGACGGCGGTTATCGTGTTCCAAAGACAACGTATATTTCATAAAATTATTCCGTTTTATGCCGCCCAGTTGGTATACACTACCGAAAAGTGATAATATCGGTTTCCGTTTTTCTTCACGAGTTTAGGGCTGCCCATACGAGGAGCACACTCATTATATTACTTTGTGCGACAGTCCGAAAGGCTGAAGGCAAATGCGCTGCACTCAACTTTTGAAACATATCGGGCCGGGAGCGCAATGTTGAGAAGTCATCCCAGTCCTCAGAACCCTACACAGCCCGTACGCATCAAGGTTGTGCGGCACGCACCTCATGAGACAGTGATGTTCACTACTGACAAGCCACACATTTTATTACCCCCCCCCCCCCCCCCAAGAAAAAAATATACTCAAATTACTCACCACCCCGTGAAGACTGTTCTGCATGACAAGCAACACTGCCGCCATTCTCTCATAAGACGGTCTGCGTTGTCACTTTACATCAAGGCATACGGGCTTCAAGGGAGAGACTGCTATAGGGCGTTTACGAACGCTCAGTGTGTCGTGTATCACAAAGACTTTGGAACCGGGACGTTGTACGCTGTCTCTGCCCTGCCCCGGTGACATGCAATCGGGTGTTTCCTCGAGTCCAAGGGCGCGGCTGTTGACGAGACCGGTTCGCCGTCAATCACCTGCCCATAGCTATAACGCAATGCTCAACTCGCTCCGCCACACGCAGTGACTCCCCAGGACAGCTCACGCGAAAACCGAGAGCATTATTTCAACTCCATGCACGCAATGCTGACTGTCGTGCCTTTCATTCGCTGTTTAGACTCCGGTAAGCGGTGGTGAGCAGAGTCACAGCGAGGCAGTGGCCAATAGGGCAAATGTTCTCCTTCCTCCACCCCGTGATCCTTAAATCCAATTCGGTCAAATGTTTTAGGGGAAACCCCCAAGGGGGAGTAAATTTGTAATAAGGGAGTAATTACTCATTGGCATCCACCCGAGCGCAGCCATACGGCTACAAAGGAGAGCTATACAGCTTTCTCAGAAACTTCGTAGTTAAAGAAAAATTCGTCCTGGTCCGGGGTTCGAACCCGGGACCACCGCTACACCGGAGCAGTCGCTCTACCAACTGAGCTAACCGGGACGGCAAGCTTATGGTAGGGCGAGAGCGAATTGATCAATAACTCGAAGTGGGAACAGTGTTGGTCAAATGTTCCCCTAAAACATTTGATTCTGCTTGGGATTCTGAAGCAACCCACTCCCATGTAGTTGCTCGCCGTATTACCGGCTCTAAAATCACCAGCCATCGCATCACCCACACGAGTAGCATGTTCCCCTGCACACTTGAGTTTCAGTAAAAATTTGTACTTGACACTGGCTGAGCATTTCAAAGCGCCTTATCACCCCCGACTTAATTACGCAGAGGACAAGCTTAAAAGACATTCATGTTTTGCTTCTGAAGGGGAAGGTGTTGCGGATTAAACTCCTCAGCCGTCTTGTTGGCTCAAACGAGTCGCTCTGCTTTTGAATATTTAACCTGGCTGGTCAGTTATCCCCAAGATTCTTGACGATAACTCAACTGTTTATTGTTTAGCCTTGCCTGCAAGGTTATAAAGTCCTGGAGCGCGTGCCCTTCGTGTTGCTGCTGCAGAGGCAAAACACATTTAAAACGGATGCATTGCTAATCGACAGGACGGAAGGGAGAAATCGGATCCGACACTGCGCTTTTAAATCAAGATTCGAGGGATAAAACAAATTAACATGCTGCGCGGGCTAGCCCCGCGTATATCTCACTGCAGCTTGCAGGAAGGTGGTTCGTCTATTAGACAAGTCAGTAGACCTAACACGCGCCGCAGTGGTCTCTTTAACAGTGCCCGAGTCAGTAATACCTAACATATGCTGCAGTGGTCTCTTAAGCAGTGTCCGAATCAGTAATATCTCTTTAATATACATATTATTTGGTTTGGCTTGTTGGGGTTTAACATTCCGGAGCACCTCAGGCTATGAGGGACGCCACACATATTATTTGCATCAGCCGTGCATTTGGTATGCTCTTATTCCCTACTCTTACAACACCTGCACCTTCTACTTAGAGTCTTAGAGTTATGCAGCCCATTTCGAAAACAAGCCAGCCCTGGCCTTGGAAGCTCCATTTAGGCCCGACCAAACAGAAAAGCAAATCGGCAGTGTGCTAGTTTCTCCATGAGCGTTTAGAAACCGATCGATGCAGGTCAGTCAAGGTCAATTCGATGCCCTCCATGTCTCTTAGGTGGCGGCGCTCTCTTCTACCTCAACGAGCAAGAGTTCAATGAGTTTTTCCAGAAGTATGGCGTAGGGGGTCGTTCAAAAATGCTATTTTTTTTATTGGTACTCATTATTAACTGCAAACATAACTGGATCAGAGAGTTGTAACGCCTTACGATGGAGTGAACGCTTGTCATATGTTTCACTCCTTCGATAAAAATAAAAAGTGTAGGAGGGTGGAGAATTGAACCCCGGAACATACAGGTGGGGGGCAAATGCGTCAGCTCTCGATTGCCGAGTCAAAATAGCCATTCTTTTTTTCAATTTCATGGCATCTGTTTTCAAAAAACGTACAAAAGCGTGAATGGCACCCCCGAGCGGCATAGAATCATTTCACTTGAATCATAAAATTCTTTCACGGCGTCACGAAGTGGGAGCACGCCACCAATGGGCTCCACACTCTCTGTTACCAATTCTAGGGGAGGAGAGACAAACACCTCCACCCAGGTGCCAGATCTTAAGCAGGACCGAGTGGCCAACCGGCGATAGGTCCACGCCTGACCAGCCGCTGACCGGAGGCACGACACAGGAGTCGGGAATGAGAGTGGATAGAATTTAATTAACAAAGAGAACAACACTTTCACCAATTCATCAACAATAGCACAGCATAGACACAGGACAGACGGAACAAACTTTAGCTTTGACACACAGTACCAAATATGACAGGCGAGAGGAAATACAAATACAAGGCACTTTTAAAGGAACGAATTTAGGGTATAGTTCGTAAATGTGGGAGTGGCGGGGGCTTAGCTGTTCGGGTGGTTGAGGTCCGGTCCGAGATAGGCGTCGGGCTGTCGATGTCGGGTCCCCGGAGTCGTTACTCGTTGCCCAGACACTTCGCGACGAGCCGACCACCTCTCGGCTGACACTTCACACACACGCGCGGTTAGCTAGCACACCGCCACATCCAAGATCTCCACCTCGACTGCTCTCCGCCACATTCCACAGTCCCCCCGTAGTTTCTGTCCCCCTCTCTCCCTCACCCTCCCCAGGCAGCCCGGGGCCCGGGACCGACGAACCAGAGGCGACGACGAAACGTAAACTATCGCGCCGAAACGTCCCGCGCCGAGCCCCGGCTGGCCCCGCAGACGCTCGAGCCGGAATTCCGCGTACAGGAGGTCACTGGCCAGACAACTGCTTTCTCACCGTCGGAGACCAGACAGAAGTGTGTGCGTGAGGGGGGGGGGGGGGGGGGGGGGGGGGGGGGTCGCGCATGGGGATGCTTAGGACGGAGTCCCCGCCGCCGGGCTCAACCGCCGCTGGGGAAAATCGCAACTGGCGCGAATTCTGTTTCACCACCCCCGCGTCAAGAATGTTATTGCTGATAACATTCCACACTCCAAAAACAGAAGTCGCGCATGCATCGCCGTATGCGACACGAGAACATTCGACTGTAATCATAGCACAGACACACTGATATAATACTGAGAAATACAATCATAAACACACTGAGACAATACTGCGGAATACAGGCGCGCACAAGTCATATGTAGACGCAAATCGAAAAACTGACTCCATACACAAATTAAAGCGAAAACATCTTGATTCTTAGATATCAGCATGTACTTGTTGGCGAGCGCTGGGCTCTGAAACCCGGCTGAGGTAATCAGCACCAACATTAATTTTTCCATGTATATTCTCGACCGTTACTTTGCTGAAGGGGGTGTCAACGAGAGGCTCCTGCTCAAAGGGAACCTTCCGCACTGTGCTGCGCGCCACGGTTTTCTGGCATATGTCGCACGATGCGACAAACCTGCCCACGTCCCCATGTAGTCCGGGCCAAAAGAAGTCTGCGAGAATGCGATCCGTTGTTTCCTTTCTACCGAGGTGCCCTGCCATCAGCCCCCCCATGTGCCAACTGGAGAACCTTCTCGCGGTGCTTCTGGGGCACTACCAGCTGGGTTGTCTTCGCTCCGGTGTCTGGAGTGTACTCTCGGTACAGCAGGCCGTCATGAAGACAGAATTTGAACGAACCGCCTCCCTTGCACTTTGTCCTCTTTCGCCGCTCGTCCGCCTCGAAGAAAACCAGGAGCCTGCTGTCATCTCGTTGGTCTTGCCTCATTTGGTCTGTGCTGACGTCAGGGAGAGCAGTAGGCACCCGTACCTTACGGAATACCTCTTTGGATTGTCGGGCCGCCTGCTGGCGGGTCGTGACCGCCGCCGTTGGCATGGTAACCTGGTCGGGGCCCTTGTCGCATGGATCATGATGCTTACCTGAAGGAGCCTCTGCCCTTTCCGAGTCCTCGGGGGTACACTCAGTATCTGATGCTCCTGGGCATCGTACCCTTTCAATGTTTCCCAGAACAAGGTCGAAAAGGGCTCCTCCATGCAACCCGCTATAACTTCCCCCTTGTAGTATGGGGTGTCGATCTGAATGCGGGCCTCGGGCAGTAGCTTAGCGGAGCGGTCTACCAAATAGACGACCCGGTGGTCGCCGGTCATTTCTTCGTCCTTCACGAAGCTGCGGTTGACGATCACCATGTTGCAACCTGTATCCCTCAGCACTCGACCCTTACTTCCACTGATCAGGCCTTCTACGACCGGCCAGTCGGGAGTCCTTGCCAACGCAGTCATATTCACGACTGGGACGCGCTGTCCATCCTTTAATTCCAGATAGCCATCCTGGATACATGCAGACATGTTCCTGGAGCTGGGTGGCGTCTGGTTCTTCTGCACTGGAGGGCCACGGTTCGCCCTGCACTGTGCCGCAATGTGCCCCGGTCGCGAACAGATGTAACACCGTGCAAGAACCCCCGGGCCACGCGGCTGTTCGGCCACCTTGCCTGCGACCAGACTCTTCTTCTTGGAGTCTCTTCGGCCGAAGTTGACGGTCCCTCGTGCCATCACGTATTCATCTGCTCGCTGAACCAATTCTTTGAGGTCCGTGGTCCGCTTTTCTCTTATAAACGTGACCATTGCAGGCGCACAGTTTTCTAACAACTGTTCGGCTAAAATTAGCCCCTTCACTCCCTCGTACGATTTCTCTGTTTTCGACAGTTCTATCCATCTTCCCCAGTAGTTCCCCAGTCGAGATACAAACTGTGAGGGAGTCTCGTGGTCATTAGGCGTTTCGTTCCTTAACTTCTGACGGAATCCCTCTTCTGTCAACCGAAATCTGAGCAGGAGCGCATGCTTGACTTTAACATAGTCATTCGAGTCACAAGCTGGCATTCGGCCAAACACATTCAGGGCCTCTCCCGTGAGGCAAGTGCTCAGCGCAGTGGCCCACTCCTCCCGTGGCCACTGCTGGGCTTCCGCCACCCGCTCAAACCGCGTCAGATACGCGTCCAGGTCATCACCTTTTTCGTTAAATGGGGCCATCAACTTGTGTGGCCGAACACTTAGTACTCGGGTTACCATCGTCGACGAGCTCGGTTCGCTGACCGAACTGCCGCTAATATTGGCACTCGCCCTTAACTGAAGGAGTGTCATCTCTTTCTCAATTTCCTGGAGCTTTCGCTCAGAGCGCTCCTTCTCCCGCGCATCTCGCTCCTTCTCCCGAGCATCTCGCTCCTTCTCCCGAGCATCTCGCTCTTTCTCCCGCTGGTCTTCCAGCTTACGCCGCTCGCGTTCCGCTGCTCTCTCTTCCCTCAGGAACTCGTGAAGCTCTGCTCCTTCCAAACCCAACTCCTTACCGAGTGCGACTAAGCGTTCTGCTTCCGCCATCGTGTCTCACATCGGCAATCAAAATCAAAATGCGCTTATACGGCTGTGTCGTTGTCTCGCGGTCAGAGTCAGTCGGGGTTAGCACAGGGTCCTGTCGCGGACGCCAGTTTGTCACGAAGTGGGAGCACGCCACCAATGGGCTCCACACTCTCTGTTACCAATTCTAGGGGAGGAGAGACAAACACCTCCACCCAGGTGCCAGATCTTAAGCAGGACCGAGTGGCTAACCGGCGATAGGTCCACGCCTGACCAGCCGCTGACCGGAGGCACGACACAGGAGTCGGGAATGAGAGTGGATAGAATTTAATTAACAAAGAGAACAACACTTTCACCAATTCATCAACAATAGCACAGCATAGACACAGGACAGACGGAACTGTACCTTTGACACACAGTACCAAATATGACAGGCGAGAGGAAATACAAATACAAGGCACTTTTAAAGGAACGAATTTAGGGTATAGTTCGTAAATGTGGGAGTGGCGGGGGCTTAGCTGTTCGGGTGGTTGAGGTCCGGTCCGAGATAGGCGTCGGGCTGTCGATGTCGGGTCCCCGGAGTCGTTACTCGTTGCCCAGACACTTCGCGACGAGCCGACCACCTCTCGGCTGACACTTCACACACACGCGCGGTTAGCTAGCACACCGCAACATCCAAGATCTCCACCTCGACTGCTCTCCGCCACATTCCACAGTCCCCCCCGTAGTTTCTGTCCCCCTCTCTCTCTCACCCTCCCCAGGCAGCCCGGGGCCCGGGACCGACGAATCAGAGGCGACGACGAAACGTAAACTATCGCGCCGAAACGTCCCGCGCCGAGCCCCGGCTGGCCCCGCAGACGCTCGAGCCGGAATTCCGCGTACAGGAGGTCACTGGCCAGACAACTGCTTTCTCACCGTCGGAGACCAGACAGAAGTGTGTGCGTGAGGGGGGGGGGGGGGGGGGGGGGGGTCGCGCATGGGGATGCTTAGGACGGAGTCCCCGCCGCCGGGCTCAACCGCCGCTGGGGAAAATCGCAACTGGCGCGAATTCTGTTTCACACGGAGAGCACAGCTGCCGGGATACTCTATTTGAGAGTGTTCCAGTTTTTATGGCGTATGTGGATACACACCCATTAGAGTTTATTTCAAGAAATCAGTATAAATGAAGCCCTTCTTTTATTTTCAATTGATGAGGAATGTGATGTGTAACTCTCCGATGTTGCACGTGGGCTTTGAGAGATGCCGTATTGGCTGGCTCTGGATCAGCTTCGGCCCCCTAGTGCACGCTGACATAACACGGCACACGGGTGTGCGTAAATTTCGCCAATATAAAGATGCGAGCTCTGCGGCCAGGATTCAACCACGCGACCTCGTGCTCCGCAGCGGGAAGTCTTAGCCATTGAGTCACCGCAAAAGACCGTCGTCCTGTTAGGTTAGTGTCAAGACCACACAGTTTTAATTACCTGTTTTCCTTTCTTTTTTGTCTCGTTTTCCAAGAGAACAGATGTACGGAAATGTATGAGTAAATGCGGATAAAATCATTCTCAGCATAACGAGAGGGTGGGGCTGTGTCACTGACGCCACTTTTTCATATCGTGGAAGCGATAAAAAGAGAGGGAACAGACTTTATTTTAGGCAAGATATTAACTGCCTAGCAGATTTAAAAATAGAGGGAGAAAGGAGTGCTTTTTGATTGACAGTCCTGCTGTGCTGACCATTCACTTGATTATATTTTTTTAAGGATCGACTCTTAAGCAAACGCATCCTCGTGTAAGTCAGGTCAGGTCAAATGTTTATGGGAATCCCCCTAGGTGGAGTAGATTTCTAACAAGGGAGTAATTACTCATTGGTATCCACCCGAGCGCAGCCATAAGGCTACAAAGGAAAGCTGTACAGCTTTCTCAGAAACTTCGCAGTTAAAGAAAAATTCGCCCTGGTCCCGGATAGGAACTCGAAGTGGAAACAGTGTTGGTCTAATGTTTAGGGGAATCCCTCAAGACCCGGACCAGGAAGAGCTTTTCTTTAACTGCGAGGTTTCTAAGAAAGCTGTACCGCTTTCCTTTGCAGCCGTATGGCTGCGCTTGGGTGGATGTCAATGAGTAATTACTCCCTTATCCTCGTGTAAGTGGCGAAAAAATATTGCCTGTTTATACGTACTAAATCTGCATTTTAGGCTATGATGAGTGCCGTAGAGGATGACCACTAATTATTTTCGTCAACCTTGGGTTCTTTAGCGCGTGAAATCTCAGCACACGAAAGTTCCTGAACTCGACACCATCGAAGTGTGGCCGCTTTTGCCGGTTTCAAACCTGCGACCTCAAGTTTAACCTGGCGTGTTAAAATTCGTCGCGAGCCTCGCCGAAGAACCCATTCTTCGCTCAGATCAACCATTAGACACTGCGAATCGTCCTGGGTCAAAACATGAAGCGGCGTTTTTTAACTCTTAGGGCGAAATTTTAGAACTCTTCTTAGCTTATGCAGATTCCCTACTTCAAATGAGGAGCCTTCCATTCTTCCTTTACTCGAGGAAGCATTGAGAGAGCAATCTAATTGTCAAGGTGCCCTTAGCCACTCCTTGGGTAAGGAGGATCTCAGAGCGGCGAAGACCAGCTTACATGTGTCTTGTGTCGAGAATATGTGTCTAAAAAGATGGACACTTAAGTTCCGCCTTAAGAACATGACGCGATAGCATATTGAGTTAATTCCCATATATGCCGAATGTCATTCTCCACTATACATCCACAGATCCCTGGGAGTCCTCATACCCCTCCTGGCGCAGTGGTGCAGCGGTTAAGCGAGATGCGCCACTGCCTTGCGATGGCAGGTACTGCCATTAGTGGGCCTTGTATGGCCCAGGTTGATCTTCTCAAGCGACCAGTCATTAATTTAACTGCCACCTTCAATGGCAGGCAGTTTGCTCCCTATTCGGTGGCCAGGTTGTGATGACGCTGCAAGGTCACGTGACCTAGGCGGCCCACCTGCCCCATAGGTTGCTCTTTGGACACCACCTGACACTGGCAGATGGTGTCATGTTGCACACATGGCGATACCCTGCTTTACCTAGCAGAGTGAAGCTATTGCTTCAGTAACAGAAGTGTGCTCGGCTAGATGAAAACAAAACAAGCCCACGTCTATAATTCTGCATTTATTTGTGCTGGTTAGGCATTTTGTACATATTGTTTCGAGGCTCTAGAGGGCTCGGCCGGAAAACTTTGCTTGTCTGACAACGTCAAATCGTTTAGAGTGCACTGACAGCGTTTGTTTTAAGGCGAAAGCCTTTAATGTCTCATCGTTGTAAGCAGCAGTTGTAGACAGAGAATGTCACGCTTTTCAGTTGGTCGAAACGGTCGTGACGTCACAGTGCGCCAATTTCAAACGGGGCCAATTGTACTTTGGCTAGTAACCATGCAACCAATTGAAGGGACCATATAGTGATGCTTCAAGTAAGTGGGACTGAGCTTAGTTAATTGCTTAATTACCCAATTAGCCTAATTAACTTCTCTAGTCAGGCCATATAAATAAATAAAACCTAGTAAGAAATTGGTCGAGCTCGGGAATCGAACCCCGGTCTTCGGAGTGCGAGACGAGCATGCTATCCACTCCGCCATGCCAGCTCGATGGTTTGGAATGAACAAAGGCACGTCTAGTGAATACGGTGTCTTCGCTCACTGCCATCCTCCTCCCTTCCCTTCCGGCGAGGTTTAGGTGTCCACCGAGATATGAGAAAGAAATACATTTCCTTTCCTCAAAAACCAATTTACCGACGAGCGAGGCGTAGAACCGAATGGGCGATGGCGTTCTATGGACTCCCTGGCAGCGTTGCAAGACGCTCTCGCGTTCCACTCTTAGAGGCGAAGCTTAACATCTTAACCACACATCAGTGACCGCACTTTAGGTCAAAAAAGTGCACCCCCCCCCCCCCCCCCTGAATTTTGACGGGTGTCCACCGAGATATGTGAGACAGTTACTGCGTAATTTTCTTTCCTCAAATACAATTTTCATTTTCTTCATTACGGGCCATCTTCGTCTTTCTTCTTTCACTCCCACTTCCTCCGTTCCTCTACGGTGCGGTTCAGGTGTCCACCGAGATGACAGAGATTTACTGCGCCATTTCCTTTCCTCAAAAACCGTTGCGTTGAAACGGCAAGGCATCGCGCCGAACGGGTGGTGGCGTTCCGTGGACTCCCTGGCAGCGCTACAACACGCTGTCGCGTTCCACTCCTAAAGGCGAAGCTTGAGCTTAAGCTTAATTAGTAGTTAATTAGTATTCAGGCAATAATTAGTAATTAACAATTAATTAGTGATTTGTCATCACTTAGTAATTAGTACTCAATTACATGTGACGCCACCAGTGCCACAGAAGCACTGAAAGTGGTGCGGAAAACGCTTTCGCCTCTACGCACTTTAGACAGTCAAAGTGTCCCCTGAATTTTTTGGTACGTCTATATCGGAGACAAGTACGCGTGCGCATTAATATACTCAAACCCAGCCGCATGGAAAACAAATCTGTCGAAGTCGTCGAACCTGCCGGCTGCGGATACGAAGTTACAGTGCCACTGCCACCATCTCCATGCAATGCAACGAAGCCTAGCGTCGACGAAGCCCCCAATTTGAAGTCGGCGCCGCCAAAGCCTCCGGAATCCCCTAATACGCCAGCAAGCACAGAGCGAGTAGCTCTGCAGTGAAGCATGCTTTCATGTCAAGAAGAGGTTGCTCCAAAGGAAGCCTCATTAACGGCTCCTTAGTAATGCGTATTTAAGAATTGAAAGCACGAAAGCCAGCCGCTCTTAAGTCATCATTATTGAGGCAAGGGGCGTTCTAAAATTTAGCCCATAATTTCGTGAGTACAAGCGTTTCATATAGCAAGGAATGTGGGCAGGATACTGCGAGATCTATAGATTTCTCACGTATGGGCCGCAAAATTTAAGAGCCCAGCACCACCTGTTTTATCATCAGACGTTCGCATAAGCAGCGGTTGTCGAAACACAGTTCCTGTGTCCGGCGGAACATTCGCCCCTTGTTTTGTTCACCCTGGGAATAAAAGCAAGAAAACTGTATGGTAGCTAGTATTGAGAAAAAGTTCACCTCGTACAAAAAACTTTCTTGACCAATTTTCTACCAGCACGTCGATTTCTCTGAAAAAAAAATTCTTTATTAACAAGCGTGCATACAAGTTTGAAATCAGAAGCATGACCGCGTATGCCCGTTGCCGATTACGTGTCATGCCACATTTATTTTAACATCCTAGTAAATTAAATTTTGGTCTTAAGCCTATATTTTATTTTTTCCAGGCTTACCTCGGTTTCTTTCGAAATTTTATCTTGCTGTATGTCTGGCAAGTGTGTTGCTATGTCGAATTGGCGTTGTATAGTCTTTCCAGACTCAGAAGAGATGCGCGTGAGGGTGAGATTGCTGGAATTTCAGACTGCATCTCTTGAAAAACGATATGACTTTTGTGGTACCGTGAGTATACAGTCGCAACAGCCGCCTCAGATATGCGTGCCAGCACGTATGCACCAGGCTCCCAGCGTTGTAGGCGTCATGCAAGTCACGCTTACTTCACGCCTAGTGAGTACCCGTCGAGCATGCAAATCGTTTTCCTTCTACCTCTCTCTTGAGGTTTGATACGAGCACGTAGCCGCATCCTCTCCCCTCCAAAGTTCGTACGCCATCACCTGGCAAATGAACAAAAGAACAGCTACATCTTCCTGCCGGGTGCGTGGATCGCGAATCAAGGAACGTTGCCCCGATTCCATTGTAACCGCCTCTGGTATACTGTGCGCGTTGTCTGGAACCACGGAAGCACCGCATTGGACGCTCATTTCTTGCGTTTCTTGTGTGAAGAGGCTTTTCGTGAGGAGCGGCCACCCCCTCAGTATTGGCTAAGCAGCTTATCGGTCATTTTCCTTGGTGCACACATCAAACATTGTGGCGTTCAGCAGTGTGCCCAATGAAATTCGTCGAGAAACACCGGCCGCTCCTGCTAACTTTAACTTCACAGTGTTCCGCGTGCTTACGCGCATGTAAAAGTAAAAATAACGGTCGGCGGAAAGCAGACCTGAAGAGCTACTTGCGTCCAGTGGACGGGTTTCACAGCTTCCGCATATCATCCACTGCCTTCGGCGGTGGCCCCGCTAAACGTGTTGCGTTATTCCGGTTTTTCTTAAGTATAACCTACAGCGCGTGCGCGTGCCTAGGCGGCACGTGTCGAGCGCGTCCTGATCTCGTGGCGATTACGCGAGTGCGATGGGGCGCATGTTCGCGTGTCCTGACCTTGCTGAGCAAACAATGGAGATTAGAATGCTACCTTTCCATTGTGCGCATAGCAATGTCAAAACACGTGACCTTTGCACTGTTGCAAAACAGGGAGAACGCAGTGGTTGAAAAAAATCGGAGTGCTGGCTGAGCCACTTGTGCATTGGCAACAATATAGCGTTTACGGCTCCGACAACACGCAGGTAGGCTCATTTTCATGCTCGAATTGATGCTTATTGTCAGCTCATGAACATTTCCTTGGCCCTTGCAGTCGTAGTGTGCAATGTGGAAGAGCGAATCGCTTTGGTTGTTTTTGTTTTGTTTTTTTTTTGTTTTTTTCTTGCGATGACAGCCAGAAAGCCGGTTGCAGAAGGTGTGGCTGGTTGCTTATTATATCTAATAATGTCCGGCTGCGCTACAGCTAGGTTATTTTATGAACTTGTGTGCATATATATAGCCCCAAAAACAACGCTACCAAGAGCATTGCGTCAACCTCGTCTTTTAGTTGTCGACTTCAATAATTAATGCAGCGGTTTCCAGGTCGAACAGCTTAATTCATGGACAGGAAATTTCTCTTATAGCATGATAGCACCGTTACATACTTATACCCGTGTCACAGGCGCACAAGAAAAGGCAGTAAATGCGTAAGGTCTTGAGTTTATTAATGCCATTATTTTCGGAGCTGGTACTGCACGTCTAAATTTATTGTCATTAAAGTCTCAATCGCAGGACAGTGGCGCGGCGCTTAACCGCGACTCCCAATGATTTACGAATGTAAAATAGAGAACGGCCAACTCTGTATATATGGGCGTTAAACCATTAAAGCTATCGCGTCATACGCTTAAGGCGACGTTTAAGTCCGATTTTTTCCCATCTTTTTCTAAAGCCTATTTGACCTTGAAAGCCGAGTCTAGAAGCGAAACCGAAGTGCTAGCACACCTAATCCGCATTTCGCCTAACCACGCTAAATATTTCGCCATTTGTTTTAATATACCGGATAAGGACGCAATAAAAAGTCTGAGCCCTGCTTTCTCAACACCCTTATCTTTACTAGGTAACAGGGAAAGAACACTCCCGCAAGCGCTTTCTGCAACAGCCGCGGAGATTACATTGAGGCTCAAGATGAATAGGCCAGACTGCGAACTTTTTCGAGGGGCCTAAACGCATTTGCTCGAATGTTAAATAACAGCCAAATCATGCGGTGTTTGATGGCAAGGAACACCGCTCCCAATGAATGCAATCACCGTTTTCATAAAGTTTTGCACACAAGAACTTAGTTTAGAGAATCAGATGGTGTTTCCGTAAAACTAACGCGTTCTTCTACATCCGGGCAGTAAGTTTGTTTCGTTTTTTTCCTCACTACGCATCAAGACAGGCTGTAATGTGACGTTGTCATTTTGACTAAATAGTTTTGTTAGCTTTGTACGAGGACCTACAGTCGTTAAGTACGTAAAATCAGCATTACGTGCAGCTTTTGCGCATTTTAGCATTAAGTGCCAATGTGTAGATATGAGAACACCTGAGAACCTGCATAAAATTCATTCCGAGAGAGGTTGGTTCGTTCCGTGTTTTTGCTCTATGGACATCTGAAGTACAAAACATAGGTAACTGCGTACACACAAACAAGGACGCGAAGGGCACACAACAAATGGACAAGCGCACAACCCTTTCACGTCCTTGCTGGTGTGTGCGCAATTACGTTTGTGATAATGAACGACCGACTCGCCCAACCACGTGCTCTCCTAATCTACGATATATCTATTCCTGCTTCAGATACGGTTTCTCTCACTGTCTCCAAGTTATGTCCGCTACTTTCGCTTTGTCAGCTTGACAAAGATGGAATACGAACAATTCCAGAAATACATGCATTGTTCCGATCATAATTCATGCCTTTACGGCCCTCTTCTGGCCGTTGAAGCGCAGAGCTCGAAACGAAGAGAAGTTGAAGCAGGGCGGGATGTTACATTACAAACGAGAAATTTCATCACGAAAGTGTTTCTGCAAGTTTCCATGGACAGATAAGTTCTCTTCTTCGCTCTAATCAAGTGGTCGCTCATGGCCGCACCATGGCATCGTTTCCTTTCCTCTGGACACGTGTACGCCGGTCGTCTCACTCTTGAGCATCATTCCCGGGGCCTGCTGTGAAAAGAGCCCGCGGTACACGTCTCCGCAGCGAGACAGCAATCTATATATTTACTTTCCTACGCTGCTGCAGAAGCGATTGTCCGGGTGCCCCGAAGACCCAGCGAGATAACATCATTAGGAGTAATAAAGCGCTCGACGACCAACTCGTGAGTTCTCGCAATTCGCGCGACGTCGCGGTGTGCGCATCGCTCTTTAAAGCCTTGTTCGGCAGCGAGGGAAGATTTCGCGTACGCGGATGCGGTCGCGGGGTGGCGTCCTGGGGCCAGCTAGGAAGAAGGTGCACTGGTTGTGTGTGTATGCACCGTGCCCCGGGCGGAACACAATGCGGTTCACGACCCCGGCGTGATGATGAAGTCGGGCCAGCAAAGGTCAGGCGTTGCGCTATAGCTGCGCCCCTTTCGATGACTGCAGTGGTCCGCGATCTACAAGGCACCCGGACAGCGCCTGTTCCGGCCCGGTGCCGTTGAACAAAGACGCTCCCGTTGGAAGCATGCGCTCCGCCTCAATAATTCCGGGCTGTAATCCGGATGTTGTGAGTGCTCTTCGCTTCTTGAAAAGAAACGTGCTGTGTCTACTCTACACGTGGTCTCACTGCAGCCCGTGGCAGTTGTCCGCGTTGCGAGCAACTTTGCTTTTCGCAGTGTCACTCTGAACACCCCTCGGCCGCAAGTATATAGAAACAAATACTAAAGAAAAAGCACATTTTCATCACATCCTTGCCAGAGCTTCGAACATATACATACAGCCTAATCCTCAACATGTCAATACTACAGAGTGGCATGAAACCTCAAGTCATAAGCCCTGGATGCAAAAGGAATCTTTTTTTTTTTTTTAGGAAAAATCGCGTTTCATAAAATTTCGACGGCGGGTGTACATGAACGATTGCCTTAGCAATCGTTCATGCACACCCGCGAGCAATCACCAAAAGGACTCGTAGAGCTTTCAGCTTCTGTAGCGCTGTGTGCAAATTTTAGAGCATCAATACAAAAAAAAACAAGAACAAGAAAACAAAATAGCTGACAAACAAGGGCAAGACACACCGCGCGCGACTATTGGTAGAGCTGCCTCCGCGTACGGTCGGTTTTGTTTTTGTTGTTTTCATTGGCTGGATTTTCTGGTTGAGCGACAACGGTCAACACTAACCACACTGCAAACATGACTTACCCTATCGGAGAGAAAAAATGGAGCAAGCCGTCCTCTAGCTTACTCCCTCTTATGGGAAGAGTGCGCAGCCCAAGTTCTTGGGTAGATTTCGATCACTAAATATGCGGAATGCTTACTTTTGGCAAAACAGACGGGTTCCCACCTCACATCATTGTAACTTGAAGCACTTAGCAATGGAAGGACTTTTAAGCGTGTTACCGGACGTCTTGAGATTAGCAAATAGAAGAGGTTGAAACGTCGGTTAAAATCTTATGTGCCATTAAGCCTGAGGACATCATCATCATCTTCGCAACTGCAGGAACTTCGCATGTTTTGAAAAGGAAATCTGTTTTCGCTGTCAACCGCAAGTATTCCGTATATTTAGGGATAAAAATCTACCGCGGGGCATGGGCAGCATACCTTGCAGCTTTTAAAAAGTGCGCTAGAGGACGGCTTTCTCCTTTTTTACTCCCTTTTAGGGTAATTACCGTTTAGAATGTATCCCCACAAGCTTCTCAAATCTGCTCCAGCTAGCTTTATTTATTACCTGTGCGAGTTCACATTTGAGCATGAAAAGAATTGTGTGGATGCACGCCCGCCAGCCGTACTTTTACGCAATAACGCGTGATTGGACGAACGGCCATAGATATTAGAAGAGGAGGTGTCTTTGCGCGCACAGGCTTTCCAGGATATTCGCGATTCTTCGGCGCAAACACTCCGATAAAAAAATGGATCATAGTCTTATGTTCCACTCGCTTTCCGTTCCGTGTCGTCTGTCGTATTTGCCTAGATCTACTCCTGCGACTAATCATTTCACCGTGCTCTGTTGTGAGGACACCTGAAACGAAGGTAATTTACAAGCCGGTTAAGTACTGCTACAGCAGTTCACCTTGCAACGACAATGGCTGCGAGTTGCGTAGGAAAAATGTATCACACAGCATACAAACTAGAACTCGTCTGGTTTCGCAGTGACGATAAGAACAGTTCCTTTCAACGAGCCGTCCTGCAACGACAATAACTCCGCCTACGTGTGTGGGCCTCATGCTTTCGAGCATTTCTTTTTTTTTTTGCAGTCAACTTTTTGTTTCTTTTTGGATGTTACAGCCACTCCTAAGTGGCCGGCTTCTGAGGATATATCAGCGCGGCTTCTGGCACAAATGCCAACAGACGACAAGGTTTCTTGGCAGCTACGGCAACTGCGGTGATGGTCAAACGCGACCTACATTGACTCAGGTATATCGAGGCACGCTAGTGTGAACGAAAAGAAAAAACGCAAAAAGAAATGACGGATTTACAGCGCTCGACGCAATTACGGTCATTCCGCGCTCTAAGTAAGCTAGCAGCATACGGAAAACCTAGGACATGCGGGTGCCTAAAAAAGAAAGAGACAGGCCGCTGATCCGTCGCTGCTTTATCGGAAACCTGCTTTCGCCAGCAACTTGAGAGGCCAATTAATAATCGATAACAGCTGGGACGAATAGAACGGAGAAAATCACACACAAAAAAAAATGCGAGAAGTGAGAAACGAGACACTCGGTGGTACAAACATAGCGCATGTCGCTACAAGGACGCCCTCTTTTCCGCGTACATATGCGCGCGCCCTACGGGCTGATGTTGTTGACGACCTACTGACCAATCCTACGTCACTCGATTGAGAAACGATCACGCGAACATTTCTGGAGTTCGACCGCACTGTCGATACGGAACGTACGAGACTGGATCGACAGTCTAGCGGCAGCGACGCGTTTGTCGTCTTTATCGACGTGTCTGGGAGCGAAAGCTGCGAGGCGCAGAGCGGGAGTCCGAGCCGAGCGGCACGGTTGTCCTCGACTGAATATCACCGCTTCGGGCGTGAATCGCGTCTGCTGTACAGCGCTCCATAGCATGCGTGCAGTTGGAAAAGGAAAAAAAAAGATAAACGAACGTAAAGCAAAGTGAGTGAGAGAGGGAAGAAGATTGAGAAGTGACGACGTAGCGGCCGGCAGCAACACCACGCCCTTGAGGCGCAAATATCGTGCTGGTGGGAAGTGGGGAGGTCTGCACTGGCCATTACGGAGAGCACGACGAAGGCTGTATGGGTGTATGCGCGTTTGTATAGTTGCTAACCCCTCGGTCTGCGTGCCCCGGCCGTTTCCGAAGGTGCCCGCGCCCCTTGGAGATGGAAAAATATAGAGAACAAGCGAAGTCAGCGCGCGTATACACACGCTCGGAGCGCGTGGCCGTTCATTTCCTGTCGACAATTATTGAGGAGCAGCGACGGCGGCGATGGTGGTATTTAGGCAAAGGGGTCTAGGTCCCGTGACCCATGCATGCAGTAGCCAGGCTGGCCCACTTTGATCACCGCCTGACACTATTTATTGAGACGCTGTCACCGTAGCCTCAGGCCTCTTCTGTTTTTGTTTGTTGATTGACACTTGCGACTATCCTTGCGGCCGAGAAACGGGAAATGTCATTGTCGTCATCAGAAACCACGTAGTAACGGATATGAGGGAAGAAACCATTATTTATTGCCTCGACCGTGTCACAAAAAAAGAGGGGCAAGACGCGATAGCGTATTGGGGTAATTCCCATATATGCAGAAGGTCATTCTCTACTTTATACATTCGTAGATCTCTGGGAGTCTTCATCATCTTCCTAGCGCAGTGGTGCAGCGGTTAAGCGATGCGCCACTGCTCTGCGACGGCAGGCGCTTATAGAGGTGTGCTTTGTGTGTCCCATGTTGCTCTTCCCGAGTGACCAATCATTAATTTAATGGTCACTTACAACGGTGGGCAGTTTTTTCACTATCCGATGGGCAGGTTGTGATGGCGCTGCAAGGTCACGTGACCTAGGTGGCCAACCTGCCTCGTGGGTTGCTCTCTCTTGGCGCCACCTGCCAGTCAAGCTGGTGATGTTGCACACACGGCGATACCCGGCTTTACCCAGCAGAGTGCAGCTATCGCTTTAAAAAACGAACAAAAAGTGTTGTGATGAACCATAACTGAATGTTCTTTATTCATGTTGTTGCGAAACTATTATAGCTATGGCATAATTTAATGATCGGCTGGTTCAAAGCGAACGCTCCACTCCGCGCCACAGCTCGCATCGCCCTCTGCTGGCTTTTAATACGAACAAAGGGCACCGGCTAATCGGCCCGATCAACGGTTGGAGATGAAACGGATGGTATTACGGCATAATGTGGCAACGGCTGCCGCATTTATTTCAAGTTGCGAGGCGAGTGCTGGAGAGGTCATGTCCGTTGAGTCCGGTAGCCATATGCGTGCTTGTCACCGCCAGTTCGTCGCCTCCGCGAGCCTGAGGTGTAGCGCTACAAGCTAATATGGTCAAAAGAGCGTGAATGACTTGCCACTGCAATGGAGGATGGACTGGACGATGTGGATGCTAGACCACGGAGGTTCGAGTTCATCGGCCACCAAGAGCAGAAGGCCAAGGCTCGTGTATGTGTGGAGCCGCGCGGGAGAGGTAATGTGTTGTCAGGTGCCTCCATCTCGACTGGCGCATTTTCATTGTGTCGCTTTGGTCGGGTCGTCGCGCCTAGTATTATAGCCTGGCTACAAGGTGGGAAAAAGCCTGGGTGCAGTTAGGTGCAGCTGGCATGATCGGCATGGCCGGTCCTGACCAAAAACTCTCGGCCGATGACCAAGATGCGAAATGCACGGAACCTCATGAACCAGGATGACAACGAACACCAAAACCTCCGCCAAATGTTACGCGGCGGCAATTCGAATGACATGATAACATGAGAGATAATTATGGCGTAAATTATTATGTAATTGTCGTAGTTCTTGCTGTTCAACAGATCTGTTGAAGGACGATATGGATTTTGCGCTAGAAACACTAGCCACCCTGCATATGTCATGCCTTATGACCTCGAGAGTACCGTAAGCTTGGAAGGATGCTGACATCGTCTTAATCCATATGAGAAACTTCGAAAATCACAGACCGACATGCTTCCTGCCCGTTTCCAGCAAGGTATTTACTAAGGTAATCTCTAATGGAGTCAACACAGCCTCGGACTTCTATCAACTAAATGATCAGGCAAGCTTTCGTAAAGGGCACTCGACCACAGACCATAATCAAACTATTAAAATCAAATGAAGTTTCAAATCAAATGAAGTTTATTTCGTATTTGCAGTACTTGGTTATGGGGTATATACATCAGGAGGCCCAAAAGTCGAGACTGCGAATAGGGCCTCCTTCAATCAAGTGATAGAGAAATGCGCAGAATATAATCAACCGGCCACTATGCAGGGTGTTTAAAAATACTGAGTACAAATTTTTCATTGAAAAGCCGTGAAATCAGACTGTGCAGGTTGATTATACGGCATGGCGGGCATTATTTACGTAATAGAGTGCTACCAAAAGACTAATTAACTAAAGTAAACTGATCAACTTTTTAATTTTCAGTCTTATGGCAAAAGATTATATTGAGAAATTCAAAGCCTTCGACATAGAAGGAGAACCCAGTTTATAAAATTTCAGAATCAGCATCGTGCTTTGGGATATGCAGCGTAGAAAATACGCGTTTGGCAGCTCGTTAAGTTGACTTTCCCTCGTTACATTTTCATAAAATCGCATTCCTACACGTAGTATCCCAATGGGAACTAATCATCTGCGTCCTAAAAGACGTAAATTGCGTAGTATTTGATTCAAAGAAAGCCCATCGATATGCATCGTGGGAAAGCCAACTTTACGAGATCTCAAAAGCGTTTTTTTCATGTTAGATATCTCGAAACGTGATGCAGATTCTGGAATTTCAAAAACTGTGCTCGCCTTTGATTTTGATGGACTTCAATTTGGGAATATAACCTTGCGCCCTGAAACTAAAAATTAAGAAGTTATTCAGTTAATTTTAGTTATCAGCATTTTCGCCGCACTCTATCACATAAATAATGCCCGCCTTCGCATTAAATCAAACTACAGACATCGAACCAGAGTATCTTTCAGGGCTTTTTTTTTAATCTGCATTGAATAACTTGAAACACCCTTTATTTATGTAGCCTTCATAGATAACGAGAAAACGTTCGACTAAGTCGAAACCACAGCAGTCATGCTGGCATTACGGGAGTAGGGTGTAGATGAGCCTTACATAAACATATTGAAAGATATCTATTACAGTTGCACAGCCACAGTAGTCCTCAATAAGGTCAGCAATAAAATTCCGGTAACGAAGGGTGCCATGCCGGCACACACGATCTCACCAATGCCATTCACCGCCTGTTTACAGGAGGTATTCAGAGGCCTGGATTGGGAACAGTTGGGGATAGTAGTTAATGAAGAATACCTCAGAAATATGGTACTCATTGATGGCATCGCCTTGCTAAGTCAAAGCAAAGCAAAAAAGGCAAAGCAGAGAGGTGGGTCTAAAAATTAAGATGCAAAAACCAAAGTAATGTTTAATAGCCTCGGAAGGGAACAGCAGCTTGCGATTGGTGGCGAGGTGCTGGAAGTAGTAATGGAATATGTCTACTTAGGGCAGGTATACATATAGTCACCGCATATCCGGATCCCAACAGCGAAACAACTAGAAGAATAAGTATGAGGTGGAGCGCATTTGGCAGGTTCTCTCAGAAAATGAATGGCACTTTACCAATATCCCTCAAGAGAGCAGTGTATAACAGCTGGATTTTACTATGTACTCAGCTATGAATCAGAAACGTGGAGGCTAAGAAAAATGATTCAACTTAAATTCAGCACAACGCAGCGCGTGATGGAAAAGAAAATTATGCGACTCCGAGGTAGGCAAAAAGCGTTGCACTGGAGTGATACTGGGCGCAGGCGAAAGTGTGACGTTAAGAAATCGGAAGCGGCAGAGTGGGTGAGGGAACAAACGCTGGTTAATGACATCCTAGTCGAAATCAAGAGGAAGAAGTGGGCTTGGGCAGGGCATGTAATGCAAGGGCAAGATAACCGCTGGTCCTTAAGGGTAACAGAGTGTATTCCAAGAGAAGGCAAACATAGCGGGGGGCAGCAGAAAGTTAGTTGGATGGACGAGAATAAGAAGTTTGCGAGGATAAGGTGGCCGCAACTGGCGAAGGACAGGGTTAATTGGAGAGTCATGATGAAAGCACTGGACATGCAGTGGGTCTGGTCAGTCTGATAATGAAGATGATGATTAGTTGCTGTTCTCATCTGTAACAACACCTATGGGAGAGGGGCATTTTCGAGGGTTTGGTGCCGAACCACAAACAGAGCGATGGAATATCTACTTGCTGATATCTGAAGTAAGTAATTTTGCACGAAAGTTTACACGATTTCGGTCGTAGGTTGAAAAAGTCATGATTAATTTTCGAAAAAACCGCAAAAAGGCTTTGAAGAAATATTGCACGAAGCTAAAAGTAATCTCCCGAGGCAATTATCTCACGCACGCACGCACACACGCACACGCACGCACGCACGCACGCACACGTACACACACACACACACACGCGCGCGCGCACGCACGCACACACACACACACGAACACACGCATTTCTAGAGCCTAACTCCTGTGCTCGCATCGAAAGAGAGGACTAGTACACACAGCGAGACCTAATCGTACGTGATAGATACCCTAGTAAGTCCTTCTTTAGACTAAGGAGCACACCTCAGGCAATTTAGGATATAGTTTTTTTAGGATCAAGGTACTCCTCCGATTCACACTGTTTTGATTAGGCTACATCGTGCCAAAATATATGCGTTTCCGAAAAGCATGCAGGCAAAGCAACCTTTCCAGTGTACGTAACTAGTCAAAAAAGCCAAATTTTGTCCAGCCAGGGCACCAAGGGTAATCGCGTTTTTGAAATTCTAAAAACTGGTATGACTATTACTAACGACCGACTACAAATCTCTAATTACAACTACGCGCCTAACTCTACCAGTTAAAAGTTAATTATTAAAAATTAGTTAATCAGCTTACTAATCGGTTTTCTGGCGTCCGCAAACACTAGTAATACTATACCTACTGAAAAAGCCGTATTTTTACCTCAAAAACCTATCTCAGAATTATTGAAAGTATTGCCTGAACCACCTGGTATATAGGGGCTGGTTATATTCTCCGCATTTCTCTGCCCCCTGATTGATAGTGTGAATATGGTCTATTGTCGAGTATCTTTTAGGAAAGCCTGCTTGATCGTTTAGTTTATCGAAGTCTAAGGTTGTCCTGATTCTATTTCCGATTACTTAAGTAAATACGTTGTAGGCAACGAATAGTAAGCTAATCGGTCTGTAATTTTTCAAGTCCTTGGCATCTTCTTTCTTATGAATTAAGATAATGTTAGCGTTTGTCCAAGCTCCTGGTACGCTCGAGGTCAATGAGGCATTGCGTATACAGTGTGGCAATGTATCATGGCAATGTAATTTTTTCAATAGCTGTGCATCAGTGCGCGCTGTATTTGCTCCCGTCCGCATCTGTCCATGCGGTAATATTGTGGCGCCACCTTTACGCAGTACCATGAACTGCCTATGAAAGCGCGCTCGTTTCAAAGAGAACATAGTGTCCGCAAAACACGCCATAGTCAGACATCGCTATAACGGAACGGTTTATAGTGAAATAATAGATATAACGAAGGAAGAGGCATTCCCCTTGGAATCTTCCATAGAAGCCCACGGCTCATTTTTATGAAATAATTTTTTCTTACAGCGAAATGTCAAAAACTTCAAATGAATCCACTGGCCATTTCGCGCTAAGTATGTCGATTTGTAACGCTGTCCAACGCTTCCGTTCCTGTTCGATGTGACAAACTGAAAACACCGCGTATAACCTGCTCTGTCGAGCACCACAAAAAGCACGAGGAAAACGTGCTGCCCGAAAAGGGGCCTGCATGGAGCGTTTGTCTGGACGATTCGTCAGCGTGGTTTCACTTTCGGTTTGATGCTGGTTCGCCGAAAATTGGGTACATTGTCTGCGGTACAATGCCACGCTGCGCCATGCTGCACATTCTCGTTAGCATCCCTGCCTTCCCTCTTCCTGTTTATCTCTCCCTCTGTGTCTCAATGGAACCCCCTCACTGCGCGTTGCCCATTGAGCGCGGATTCTGCTTCTCTGTATCAATGTGCAGCTTAGTTTAAATTGTAAATTGTGGGGTGTAACGACCCGAAGCGAAACGTGTGCTATGAGGGACGCCGTAGTGGAGGGCTCCGCATAAATTTAAGCCACCTGGTGTTATTTGACGTACGCGTTCACCGCGCAGCACCCGGGCGTTTTAGAACGAACGCTCTACTTCACGACCAAAGCTGCAAAACCCGGGCATCGCTGAAGCCTTGACCTTGAATAAATAAATAAAATAAATATTGCCGCGACTGGGATTGGAACCTCGAGCAGATCAGATTCGCTGGCCACTGCACGAGGGCACTATGCTATCGCCGCAGACGATCATGACTCGGGGTAAACTGCAGCATATTCTTGCGCTGTGCATGGTACATCATCGTATTCATCAACTTCAATCTACGGCGCGAGCAGATTAGATCAGCTTAGCATCGATCAGAGCTTATCCTAAGTCTAACATCGTCGCCAGACGCGCCGACGACCCAGGAAAACAACACCATGATCAAATCAGGCTAAGCGCATGCTTTCGCACATCTCAGAAGAGACGAGGCTTGGGCATGTTGGTATGACATACTTAAGGGAAATAAATAGCGCACAAGAGAAGACGGGACAAGCGAGGAGACACAGACAAGCCTGTGTCTGTGTCTCCTCGCTTGTCCCGTCTTCTCTTGTGCGCTATTTATTTCCCTTAAGTTTCGCACATCTACTCGGTTTAACTGCGTTAAAACCCTACCAATCTTTTTTTTTTGTATTTGATCTCCACTGAAGCACGGCTGCCGCGGCCGGCATCAAAAACGCAACCTTGGGGCCAGCAGCCGAACGCGAAAGCCACTGAGTTGACTGAGTCACCACAGCGGGTGACAGATTAGTTTCTACTCTCGCAGAAGGGTCTCATGGCTAAACTCTTTGGCAATGCACTTAGCGTGCTTGACAGTATCGACGTCCCGCTGATTTCACAGATCGATTCGAAGCAGCCGACATGCAACCAGCGGCAGCTGCTGGTTATTACTATAGTTTACTACTAGATTAATCGCTGCTGTGATCTATCCCCGATTCGGACGACCCCAGACTGAGTAGCTACTCACGTGTCGTCACGGGCGTCGTTCTGTTGTACAGCACGCGACTTCAGCGGTGGAGGCCGGAGCAAATGGCAACAAGCCGATAAGACACGTGCGGCAGCCTTTCGCCATGCTCCATGCATGAAATACGAAGTGGCAGCCACTGAGACGTCGGTGCATACTCCCTATTGATGGTGCGCTCCTGCATAGACATGTGGGCCGCCGCCTTCAACACGAAGGGCAGTAAAAAGCAGGCTGACCATCAAAATCGCTTATGTTATTGTTAGTGGCTATTTATTAGTAATAAGAAAATTTTAAAAAAAATGAAGGAACAGATGTTGCTAGCCGCGGCATCTGTCATCGAAGCCTGAAGCACCTGAGCTGCAGCTAGCGGGAATAAAATGACATGGAGAGGACAGGGAGAAGAAAAGAAAGGGGGGAATGATAGAAGAAAGGATAGGGATAGGGTCGCTTATTAGAGCCATTTCAGCTTGATGGAGGTGTACTGGGCCCTCAACACCAAAGGGTCCAAAGTTAACAAGGAGACAAGTCTAAAAACTATAGCCTTCAGAACATTGGCCGCGCTTGTAGGAGGCTTTCCGGCACGGATTTTGCAGCGACATCATATATATAGCATACCGTCTATAGACCTTATCTGCGCAGCTTAGTAGGAACACGCAAGCTTACTGCCTGATGCACTAGCCATAAGCGTCTTGCTGGATGCAGTAGTGTGTGAGGCGCTTTCGTCCTGGGCAAACCTCGTAATAAATTGTCACGCAAGGCTGTCACACTCTACGGGTCCGCGGTCTGTTGGAGAACTTTTCCCGATCGCTGTATAAACACGCAGCTTTTCTTTTGCGTGGTGCTTATGATGCGAATCACGGAAAATACTCGTTAGTTTATCCTTACGGTGCATGGTGAAAGTTTTCGTTTCAGGCGTCAACGTGAATTGCCTCGAGGCCAGGTATCCTGTTGCACGCCAGTGCCGGGGAATGAAACCTGAAAACGAATTTCAAAAAGGTCAGCCGTGCTGTTCACATTCGCTGGCCCATGAAACTCTAGCTGAGCCATCGCAGCGTAAAACTCGTCGGTCATCATCTGCGCGAATCCGATGGAGCAGTTGAGAGTGTGGCCAGACATGCTTGTGGAAATCCACTCAAGGCTGTCACACTTCACGAGTACAAAGCATTTCTTTTCCTGGTGGCTGCAGAAGTGACCATTTTTTGCGCTCTACTTTTGATGCTAATAACAGCGAACACTTGCGCGTCGGCTTTGCTAGTGGTAACAGTTTTCGTGCCAGGAGCTAGCCCGTGTGAATATTGTTTCTGTAATTCGCAAATGCACAGTACTGTCTTCTCGTAAGTCACTGACGGAAATGAAGTCGAAAAACGCACAGAACTTCGGTCTCGCTATTCTTTCAGCTGTTCCTCCGAGAAACATGAACTGTTCCATCGCGGCATAAAATTCCTCCGTCGTCTACGCGAGTTGGTCGGAACACTGAGCGTCTGAACATACGTGCCCACGTCGACTCACTTTCAAGCTTGCACGGTACCTGTGCATATCCACCGGGGTGGATGGAAATTCCATCCATGGCTGTCATACTTCACTAGTAAGAATGTTAGCGTAAGAAGAAAGAACAACATTAACAGCAGGGTCAGAACTGTCGCCGTTGCAGTGTTGTTGTTGTCCTCAAACAATAAATGGCGCGTATCCACTGTCGGGGGCATTGACAAGACAGAGCTGGCAACAAAATCCATACCCAACGATTCTGGACAAAAGAATTTTTTGAAGGAGAAGAGTTTATAAACGCATTTTTTTTTCATATATTGTAAGATTTCACTATAACAATCAATATATCTGCAGATCTCCCGTCGTCAGGCTTGCACTTTTATGCTATTAACGTTTTTGCGATCGCCAAAAGCGTTCCCCACTGGTTTTCTATGGCAGTCTTAGCTGTTCCATGCGAGCGATGGAAAATCTTTAAAAGGAATATTTTGCTACACAAAGGAAGAATGGACTATTATATACCTTCGATATTTCCTTAACAGTATCTTAAAATTTTTTCAATATTCAAAATTTTTGTTCACGAATGTGAGACATGATAGGTCGTGGGGATCTATCAGTCTTTCAGAAAGATCTATTTGAGCAGGAGGCTAAGAATTTGGCAATTAATGCGTTATCACGAAATCGCATTCCTTAAGCGCCAAAAACTTCGTGAGCTAATCTTAAATGACCTTCACGGGCTAGAAAGAATCAATCCAGGAGCTTATATTGATGGTATAAACAATATTAAAGCACAGCTCGCAACAGTTAACCACAGAGCAATATCAGGGGGCCTTAATTAGATCTCGGACGCTTAGGTTCCTTGGGGAAGAACTATCTCGCCGGGCATTGAGTGACAATAGGCATTGTGGAAATACCTATAGTGACTTCCGGAGAATTCTTGGGGCTTTCTATGACTATTATGCGCATATCTTTGGAGGCTGTTGTTGCTAGACTTGTGGCTCAGACTTGAGTCGTTTCTACGATGCATTTCCTCGACTTGGCGAAGAGGAGCGCGCTGTAGTCGAGAGTATTCTCTCCTTGGACGAAGTCATATCGGCCGCTTGAACTCTGCAGGGCCAGAAATCTCCTCGTCCGGATGGCTTGAGCTGCGACTCCTACTGAACGTTGTCGCCTTGCCTGGCGTCTGTCTGGTTGGAAGTTTTCAAAGTTGCTTACAATGTTGGCTTTTTAAGCAACTGCCGAACTCAACATTCAAAAATCAATTTTAATTATTATTAATTATTCCCGAAATCCTTCCTTCGATCTCTATTTGTTATAGTATGTCATAGGTCAGCACACCTATGAATGAACTCATTTCGCCTCACTCACGTTGAAATAGGCGAGTGTGAGCGTGTGCGTGCGTGCGTGCGTGCGTGTGTGCGTGCGTGCGTGCGCCTGATTGAATGGACGTGAGTGAGTGGGTGTGAATGAGTGAATTTCAGAGTAGAGACGATTATGAGTAGATGCAAGTGTGAAAAATGAGCTTTCGTCTGGATGGGGTCAGGAGCACACGTGACTAATATGGTTTTGGGGCCGTGAAATATACACAAACGACCTCCTCCTACTCCTAGCATCGTCACTAAAGCCAAAGAGCTCGACACATCCCTTGGCAGCTCATAACTGCGTCCTTGCTGGGTCTGCGCACACGCCAGGCTATAAGGGAGGATACCCATGAGCGTCGTCAGCAGCGGCAGTAAATCTCTCATCCACTTCGATGCCAGCAAAATATAAAAAAAAGAACGAACAGAGTACACACCGCGAGGGGACGTGAGTGTTGTAACGCGAGTGTTAATGGACATAAGTGTGCACACTGACATCGCACAGCATACGGGTCTTGCATTTCACCTCGATCGAAACGCAGTCACCGCGCCCTCGGTTCTACCCGGCGACCTAATCGTCAGCAAACGAACGCCGCAGAAGACAGACGGTCGAATTGCATCCCTTTTCTTCTTTACCTGCGACTGAATGCTGTAAAAAACGCTGCCGTGGCGGTCGCATGCTTGGACTACACATGTATAACGCTGACACAAAACTAACTATACGAACAATTTCACAGTGTTGGAGATTGGTAGTTGGGAAGGACCTTCGTATTGTCGACTGTCTCAATTTAGCGACCCATTTTAGTTATCATATACTTCTTAATTGTGGTGCTTAATTTAGCGTATTGCTGGACCGCGTGTTCTGGGCCATGAGTGCGTGTAGACTACACAGAGCCACGCTGTCTGTGCGGAGCAGAAGGTATAGAGCATAGATTTCAGAGTCTCGCCTGTTGCCGCTGTTCTTGCTTAAGATTGCGGCAAGGAAACATAAATAACGAGATAGAAAATTCAAGGCCCCCCTCCTTCAACAAGAGTTAAAATCTCATCAAAGAATATTTGAATATTCGTTACTTCTGCGCACCATAATCGTAGGAAATGGGCATGTTGCCTGCAAGTTTTGTTTCGTGATAATAGCGGCCGTCATGGCATAGGTAATAATGACGTTACCATATTAGTACGCCATAAAATTTGGTGCTCAAGAGGCAGTAGGCTGTCGAGAAGCGTTGCATATAATCGCTACTACCACGTTAGCAAAAGTGTGGAAAGAGTGTACACGAGTGCACGATGCACGGCTGCCACTTTTAAGCCAGATTCATTATATTAATTCACTCCGTTATTTGTGGAGGCCTTTTTCCTACCAACACCTCCTGCATTTTTCAATTCCTGTCACGTGAACCAGAAAATACGAATCAATCCCTTTTCTGTCCCTTTCCTCTGTCCTTCCTTTCTGGCTGGCTTTCCTGCCTATCTCGGGTTGAAAACGTAGGATCTCGCTGGACTGCGCCACGTCACGGAGGCTATAGGAAGTGCCGCGCGGCATCGCAGCCTGCGTGACGTAACGCGGGGCTCATAAAGTCACTGGAAAAAAATTTTCAAAAGCGCGCCACATCGCTGATGACTGGTGAACGAGGCCGCGCTCCTCCCACTGGAAACCCGATGATATGACAGACATTGATGATACAGGAGTCGTTGAACCTGCAGTGGACTCAACTTGACCGATGGTGTTGAAGCATCTAGAGCGGAAGCTCCTCTACAGCCTCAGCTGCGGCATCGGCGTAACCGAGCCACGATGATAGGTTAGCATGCAATGACGTCACGTATGACGCCACTGCAACGTGCCATGCTAAGTGGTTCGAACATAATGGCGCCACGAGTGACAGCATAGTTAAGTCACGATCACTCTACGACAGAAATGATCAGGAATAAATTATGCTATATTTACCAACACAAACAGTTCTCAGTGAATTTTCGTTAGGCAGTGGCAATCGCCCGTAGTTTTTCTCTTTGTTTTTCATCACGCTCTCGCACAGCTTTTCATGATGATCGTGAGAAGACGACGCATTGCTTGCCAAGCAAAGGATTCATCCGCTGACCTCTCGATTGCATGAAGGCCGCTCTCTGCAGCTACGAGTCCCTCAGTGTCTGTAGAAGTTCAATCCGTTTAAAGGAACAAATGGTTCTGGTGTAGGACCGCACGATTCAACTTTTTCTTTCATTTCGTCTTGGGAAAGTGGCCGGAATTCAGAGCCACGTGGTGCCGTGGCACAAAGAGAAAAAGCGGCTAGACAGTTGCGCCAGCCGCAGATAAGCGCGTCTAGTCTTTTTGCACCTCTTCTGAGCTGCTATTTTCAACTCTGAAAGCGCTCCAAAGGGACAGCAACGTTTCCCTGTTGCCACGAACAGTTAGTCTAAGCAGCACGTCGTTAACGGCGAGCGAGAACAGGTGAGGCTCCAAAGCAGCGCACTATCCCTCAGTCTGCTGTCTCACAGCCATGCGAACCGATTTGGCCTTGGTAAGCTATTACAGATATGCTTTACGTCGTTTATTCGAGGCCTCTTTCTCAACGTAGTTGTTCCCCATGCCGGGTTCAGGTTCTCTTCCGGTTTTGTAGTCTAAATCGAGCTTGCAATATCATGTCACGGCTTCAAGTAAGCTGTCAGGCTCATTCTTGTCACCACAGCTTGCAGTTTTTGTTTTAAACTGGCCCGCTCATTGCGATGCGGCTTTTACTGGAAATGGGCGTTGTCTTTAAGCTAGCACCGGGCATTGAACCGCAAACGTGTACTATAGAGGCATCCGAAAAGCGCAGCTTAGTATGTGGTCAGGAAAATATACGTCTCTCTTGTACAAGCTGAGCCTGGCTGACTTGCATAACGAGAATTATCGCTCCCTACTGCGCACCCTGTTCTGCGGAAGTCTGAAGCAAGGCATCTCCTTTCGTAACCGGAAAAACTCGTGGCAATACACCCCCCCCCCCCCCCCTTTCCTTCACCCTCACCTGCACATGCCATTCCACACGGAAAGGCTGTTCGAGCGAAGTTGCTTCACAGCGGCGCTACTGCCAGCTCGCTCTGTCGAAATGATTCCGGTGCGTTTGAATCTTGTATAGCGCGCTGTATTAGATTATGGGCGGCTAATATACCTCGTATTCTTAAGCGAACCTCTGGCAAGAGTAGGCTAGAGGAGAGAAGGCGAAGCAGCGGAGCCCACTAAGGTTCAGTTTACTCAAGCATATGAGGATAAAAGTGAGCATAACTGCCCCTTGTTCGACCCTCACTTCCTTGCTGCAAGAGAATGAAGTAAGCGAGACAGAAGCGGCGGAGTTTCCCAAGCAGTCGCGGGTAGTATCCACGCAGTCTCGGCGACTTTTTTCCTCTAGGCTCCGTCAGAGAAACTCGAAATGACAGCGGCGGCGGCACGGGGAGTGCCCGAGTCGCGACTTCGAGGGGAAAAAATAAAAATCGCATAGTCACCCGCGGACGCCCAGAATACACGCGCTCTCGTGACGAACCCTCTTTCGTTTTCTGTCTTCTTTTTCGTGAACTGGACGCCAGCCAGCCTGGAGGGTTCCGACCCGACATGCACTTGACGCTGAACCACGAGCGCGTCGCGACGGGCGAAGGTTGCTTAGTTCACCCTCCTTTTTTGTATTGTTAAACCTGCGGCGGACTTCCAGAGCGTAGAGCCGACAGCTCGCTGTGCCAACCCGGAGGGGGATCGGCAGACAACAAAGGCTGGATCTCTACGAGACACCGCGAGGGCATGGAGTGGCGCGCCCATGTCTCGTCATGCGCGCACGACCGCAGCGTGACGTCACGCATGTTGCGTCACGCGCCCTCTGCGCACCACCCGTATGTCGTGCAAGGCTCGCCTTCACGACCGCTTCCTGAGAATAGCTTTGCGGCAGCGTGTACAACAGCGCAAACTCAAACGTCAGACCGCGTAGTCTCAACTACGATTTAAAAACAGGCCTTATTCTCAGCCAAACTTGTCTTCGGGTGCCAACAGGAACTCCCTTCACCTGCCAGCGTGTTTCCCTCATACGACTTTACAAACTGTTCGTTCCTGTGACCTTCCTGAATGTCCGACGTGGGCGCCGACGCCCTCCGCATACACAAACGACGACACATTCAACCACGCGATCCTCAATTAAAGAGCGTGACGAGTAGGGGCTGGCGCCTTCCCCATCCCCAGCTGGAGTTAGCCACGGGGCCCTACGTCGTCAACCGGGACAGGGGCACGTGACCTGCGGCGCCGTTGCGAACGAGCTGCTGTCGGTTGCGCTAATGCAATGACTGGCGCGTGTCTTCCCTGCCTCGCAGAAGCCAAGGAACCCACCGGGCCACTCGGAGCTCACGTCGCCGAGGGTTTGCACGGAGCGCTCCGAAGCACTGCGCGGCCGTAACCCGTTTCCCGGAAACACACTGTGTGTGCACGAGGATTGTTTCGGAGCTGTACCCGGAGGTGTGTGTGCCGATTGCGATACCCGGAACGAGAAGCTGAATACGCAGCGACACCACGATGAATATGAATATAGATCGGATGCGCTTCTGCGTCGGCGGCAGCGTCTTCGCCCACGGACTCTACTGGGTGCTCCGGTGAGTATCGGCCGCTGGTCTTGCGTGCAACTTGATAGACTGAGAGCGGGGAAGGGGGGATGGGGGGGGGGGGGGGGGGGGGAGTTACGAGTAAAAACAAAGAGAAGAAGAGAGAGAATTGGAGAACCGCGTCTGGTGCCAACTGCAACAAACAAAGACTTATCCGACGTGGCAGCCACGGCTTCTGGATGGACAAGTGTTGGCGCCTTGCTGGATAAGGTGGGCGAACGTTATGCGAACTTCGCTGTTCTTGAAACGTCCTATTAGCTACACTGTCGAGAATGTGAAACAGTTATGGCACCAGTAGCGAACTTCCGGCCTGCGTTCCTCTTTTTCTCTCTCTCTTTTCTGTTCTGCACTCCAGCCTCTGTCTTGAGTTCGACGTGTGAACTCCACGAATATCGCCCGTGACACGCAGTCCTTCGCGCGTTATTTTTACGCCTAGGCGCGGGAACGCTGCGCTAGCAATGGATCGCTGCCACCGCAACCTTCAGACGCTGCTCCTCGAGCGCTAAATGATGGAGCAGCGCGCAGCCTTCAGCAAAGGGGTGCTTATTTCACGTCACTGCTGTTTCGCTTTGTTCGACTGTTTTCTCCGTTTTTATACAATAGAAATCCGCGCGATATTCCTGCGATTTAACGGTAATCACAGATTAAGAAGCGAAAATGCGCCGAGATAAGGAGCAACATATGACCATTAAGAGGGTTTCAGATTGGGCTAGTTGGTAGTTAACATGGTCAAACATAATTGCGCTTTTGAAAAGCCTTTATGACCTGAAGCTTATATATGTGTGTTCATCGCAATAAAACTTCAGTTGACAGTTTGCGCACGAGAGTTTGTGTCGTCCCTGTTTTGTCCCAAGTCTTTTCAAAAGCGCTTTTATGTTTGACCATGTCAACATATGACGCTACGCTGACTCGCAACTGAGCAATCCAATCAGAGATAAAAGAAAGGAACGCGGAAACGATATTGCACTGAACACTTGAAACCACACGCCACAATAAACTATAAGGTAGCAAAAATCAGAAAGCCTCCTATCAGCTGGTATTGTAAACAACCGCGGCTGCTCGGCACTTCTGTTTTTGATACCTTATCGGTCAGTTAGCTCTTCATGAAATTCCTATGCGGAACAGTTGCATATCTTGTGTGTTTTCTGAAATGCAACGCGTGAGCGTTGCCCCCTAGTTTTAACAAAACGTGCGCCTACCTGTGAAGCGAAACGTCTGTTTCCTTCTGACCCTGGGCGTAGATCGATCGAGATCCCTCCAATATGAAAGGGAACAACCAGTTTTCATAAAAAGACAAATTTTTCAGTTATTTCTCCACTAAAACTGAAAATTACTTTCGCATATTTTACGGAAGAGGAAAACTGGTTGAAAACAGCAGAAAGTGTGCTTGACACGCGTAATTATGGAGTAATCATTTTTTTAATGATCAAGCCCTGTTCCCTTTTCACATTGGAAAGGCCTGTGTAGTGTCAAGGACTGCTCCGCGATCAGTTGATGGGGCCGATGTACAGTTCAGAAAAGAAAGTATTTCAGGATGGCTCTTCTCAAATCACGCAATTCAATGTGAAGGAGGCTACGAGTATAAAAAGAGAACCACTGTTTATTGCCAACTGCGCGGTCGCAGTATATATGGTATTGGTGTGTAGTGTTTAACATCCAAAAGCTGCACATGGTCTGTGGGAGACGTTGTGTGGTGGAGGTCTCAGGACTAATTTCGATCAGACAGGGTTCTTTGAATTAACTAGCATTGTACAGAGCATTATGCCACCAAAGAAATGCGGCCTCCGCTGCTGCAATTCGTATCCGCAACCTTCTGCAGCCAAGCGCCTTAGCCATTAAGCCACCTCAGCGGGTACCTAGTCAGAATGAAGCACCCCCTTCCTAACACCCCCCCCCCCTCTCAAAAAAAGTGGAAAGAAATAAAAACACGGGTCCATTATTCTTTCCGTTCTGCGTTGTTAGCGATTCGCAACATCAACGTGAGCGGGTTTGGCATTTGCTTTCACGCGACATCTGTCACCATGCATACACGGAATACAGACGACAGACACGTACGATGACTGTGACTCATTCGCCGGAAATGCACTCTGTACTGGCGCGGAAGTATAGAGGCGATCGCATGGCGTAAGCATCCCCTTTCATCGTCCCTTGTTTTCGCTATTACCACACGCGCGTATGCATGAGCCGCCTGCATTCCGTCCTGCACTGTACGCATTCGCTCTTGCCTGACGGTCGATGAGACACGGCGTGCATACGTACAAAACAAGGCCGAAAGAACGAAAGCGAGCTGTGGAAAATGATATCAAATCTAATGACGATTGTCAGGCGACTTAGTCCTATATACTCAAGAATTGTTTCGAAGGAAAACGAGGGAGAATTACGAAGAATGTTCTAAGATAAAATTCAGGGCGCTCTATTTTCGACTGTCAGTACCAAACTGCACGCTATAGCGAAAGCTTCGATGTAACAAGTATTTGTTATGTGGTGCCTTGCCTAATCGATTGTACATTTAACATCAACCTAACGGTATACGTAGCAGTGTAAGGAATGGTTTGGTGACTGACTACACGCAATAATGTGATACCGCTACAAATCACCCACAGAAGTCGTGTAATACGCTGTGAGAACGTAAGGCCAGGGCCGATTCATAGCTGACGTGAAACCAATCAGAAACCGACTGATGCTTCCACACACGGATGCTTTGCTCTCTTTTGTGTCTGCAAGTATGTACGGTTAAGGCCGCGAAAAAGCAGAAAACTCTGGCAGCATGACTCGAGGTACTGCGTAGGTTTTGAACCTATCAGTTTCCTTTACTCGCACCCTGCCTGTGGCACGGATCAAGCCAGCTTGCTCGAAACCTGACAGCGCTTTGAGTGCATTGTTATTCTTTTGTTAATTTCTTTGCACGGCGTTCCCCGTAGCCTGAGTCGCTTTGGGACGTTAAGCCCAACAAACCAAACCAATTTCTTTGCATTTTTTTGAATAAATAATGTCACTTCCGCTTCGTGTGTGAAAGGCTTGGCGGAGGGGGCAGCAGAAATTACCTCCCGCTTATTGAAAGGACACTCTCTCTTCGATTACCTCCAGAAAGAAAGGTGCACTTTACTTATTGAACCATGTCTTGCTTGACCCCTCTGTATACTACTCATCGGTCGAGCTTTACAAGCGCCTGACTGAGATACTGGCTGGCAGCTTCTCATTTATTTATTTGTTTGTTTATTTATTTTTTTTACGTACTGGTTTGCGTTTCTTTGGCGACATTTTTTTCGGCGACCTCTGTCCCAGCGTTGCGGGAGCTGGGAAGGGTGCCCAAAACTTGCAATTCGTTAGGTTGACAGGACGACCCACACATCGAACCCCTTCCCCGCGGGTGCATTCTCTTGTCATACCCGGACCTGGCCGTGGGCGTGAAATGCGGCAGTTGAGCAGCACGCCGCGTGACGAGAACCATATGTACGAGAGACAAACAGCAAAGAAGCAAGCGCGGACAGAACGGTGCGCGCAGTCTCGGCTGCATGCATTCGCTGCCGCCCGGTTGCCGCTGTCTTTCTGAGTGTGTGATTTGTGCTGGAACTGTGCGTAAACGGCTTAGCGGAACGCACGCGGTGCTCGCGAGTAAACAACCTCGTGGCCACCGGCGTGCTACTGGTGAGGTGACTCTTTGGCGCCAACAGGGAAGACTACTCTGCTCTTGGTGGGGTGACGGACAGAGCGGACAGGGCCAAGCTTGGTGCAGGCGCCGGTCCGAAGAAGGAGTAACCGCTACGGTTTGCACTAGTTGGGTCGGTCAGGCTGACAGAGTCACATGCTGCGACTAGAACGAAAATAGTCGTCCTAGTCGCTGACGCCGCAGAGCGATTTTCGCACAGTGCTTTCACATGCAGCACGTACCCAGCGAATTCGGTCGGAGGGACAAGCTAGGTTGCTCGAAGTTCGCATAGGGAACCCACGATTAAACGCGACAGAAACGCTGCACGGAATGTGTTGATGATGTTATGACCAGCGTGTTTTTAGATGCAAGGCAATATTTCGTATGTTTTGATTAGAATAAACAGTTTTGCTTTCGCCGCGGCAACAGCTCCCACGTGACCTCACGAGGCGAGAATCGCGTGCATGTGAAACGGCCCTAAACTTTGCGGGATAGCGACCGCCTTGGTCGATGTGTAAAGAAGTTGTAAACTGTGCTGTACGTCGTCCTCGTTAACTGCCGTCACCAACTTAGGGCAGTTTCGTAGCTAAGCATGACCACTGCACGTAATGACACTGACACGAAGCAATGCAAAGTGTGTCATCTTCTGTCTACCTCGACGGTTCAGCGGCAGTTCCGTCGCTGTGATCAACATACAGACCACGTGAAGCCCGACCTCTCGCTCCACCCAGTCAGTGCAGAAACCCTATATTAGCATGGCAAACTATAGCTTTTAAAAGTCAACATGCATTTGCGTTTTTTTCTTACTGTACCTTTCATTCCTTTTTGAGTGGCGATGGAATTTCTTCCTACAAGCACAGCTCTAAGCAGGACCTTTTTTTGCGCGAATTGCTGGTAAATCTAACGATCGGGCTAAAAAAATGGTCAAGAAAAATTCTAGGCGACTTTTGACCGCGCAAGAATACCACATTATATATATCGCCGAAAAAAAAAACTGGTAATTCGTCCGTAGAAAATAATATTCGACAGAAAAGAAAAACGAAAACTGCGTTTTGAAATAAACACCGAAAAAAGACAGGCAATAAAAACCGAGAAGTCCAACCGCTAAATAGTCTACTTACCTAAATTCTGGCACTTCAGGACACAACACTTCAGAACGATAGAAAGGCGAGCTCTCACTGTCTCGACAGTTTTCATCGGCGTACTTTTCTTTTTTTTTCTTTATTAGTGTACTTCTCTTTCCACTGCTTCTTTGCACAAACAGCAGCATATCTGTTATTCTTCCCCATTATGTCCCTGTCGTATTCTGCTTCCATTGCGTTCTAGCTTCCGTGTATCATGCATACATCCTTGTTTCTTTTTCGTTTTTTTTTCTTCCCACGCATGACGCCGCTAAAATTTTACGCGCAAGGCTCTTCTTTATCACCATTTAAGCGTCCTTCGGTCTTTTTAATTTTTATTCGCTGCTGACACGCCGTCTTTCGAGTGGTTAACCTGGCTACTGCAAATCAGTTCTATCATTACTTTTTAAAGACTCAAGCTCTTATTTTTATAGGCATTTTCAAGAACAGTACGACAGTCTACGTCATGCTAGGCATCGGACTATGGTATAGCAGAAGTGAAGAGTTAGGCAGGGACACAAGAACTGAGTCCCACACGCGTTTGCCACAGTCCATAGGCCACACCTGGAGAGAAGTGAAAAGGGTTTCTTTTAATCTGCACTCCCCGCAACGATCCGCTTGAAACAATACTAGATAGGTCACTCTAATCTAAAGCTAATGGCCGGGAAAGTAACAGCGCGATAAAGGACGCGCCGAAAGCACGCGCACAGAAATCAGTACTTGAACAAAAAGCGCGCAAGTAGGAAAAATACAAGTTTAAATTTGTTTCTGCTTTCTCTTGAGAGCACATTGACGTGGCTGAAACGGAAGTACGCCCCCCCCCCCCCTTTTTTTTTTCTCTTTACATCGAGAAAACAAAACAAGAAATGTGTAGTTTTACCTATAGCTTTGTGGTTGGTCGTCAAAAGAAAGCAACCCGCTGAGGTATGCCCGGCCATGCAAGCCATTATTCATTCCACGGCCCAGTTCCTTGGGCAACGTCTTCGTATCTCAACGACTGAGTCCAAACAGTGCACGAAGCTCGTGCTCCAGTTCAGATCTCGACTGAGGCGCCAATTCAGCGCGTCTGGTCTTCCCTTCAACGATGAGCAGCGACTCGCGATGGCCTGTCGATCAGAACATGCATGGACATAACCTGTAATCAATCTGGCGGCCGGCGCATAATCATTACAGTACGGACTGCTGGAACGACGAAGCAGATGAGCGCGCTTTGCTGGCCTGCTCGTCGGCATCGCCTGCGAGTGTGTACCAGTTTCTACGAAATTAACGGTTTGGTGGAAAGACCGTCGGGACGATGCACCAGCCGGCACGGCCCGGAGAACACGCGCGGAACAGCTATAGATAGACTACGCGCAGCTACCATGCCACAGAAAAATCTTTTTAATGCGAGAGCATTATGTGGTTCTGACGCGTCAGCTAAAATTGTCCGCAAAATTACGTCGTTCTTCGAAGATAAATGTGTACAAGTGCGATTGCGACAGATAGTGCTTGATAAAATATTGCTGTGGGAAACATTTAGTTCATGAGGTGTAATTGATGAGGTGTAGTTAATGAGGCATTGATGAGGTGTAGTTAAACGCAAAAAATGCAATTAGAAATCACGATAGCAGTGGACGTAGATAAAGTACGTGCACGTCAGAACAGCCACTGACGTCGATATAGTATGTGGAAGTTTTGCTTTCTCATTGCTCCAATGCGGGTCGCCGGAGTGATGCCTAAGTTTCTGCGCTGCAAAGGCAACTGAAAAATTCTCAAACTTAGTAATTTAAATGTGCCGAATAGCATTTCTGCGATCAGTCATTGCATCGCTGGTAGTTTTATCGAACCTAAATGACTTATTTTTGGCGGCGATATCACACACTGATCCGGTCATGGGATTTTAACTGCGAAGTCATACGAAGTTGCTCTCGAAGACACCTACAATGCGACTTGTTGCATCATGATGCAATGTCCGTTGAACCTAGACTACAAGGTCTGCACACGTAAGAAAAAGAAAAAAGAATCGACAGATACCCTTGCGAAAATATGACTGTCCCTGCATGTGCACTGAATCCCACCCACACACACGCGTGCGCGCATGACACCACCGGAACGCTCCACGACGAACGGTTGAATCCATACTGTACTGGAAAACTATTCTAGTACATTATAGTTAAATCACAATTGTTGATACGAAAGTCTGGTAAGGCATACAATTGCAGGTGCGTACGTCGTCGGTTCAAATCCTCTTCTCAAGGTTACCTTCAACTTGACTATCTACATGCAACGCGGATTCGTATGACTACCCGGAACGCTGTACGACAACCGGATGTAGAAAGAGAAGTTTATTTTTTCTAATGTCAACGAAAGTACAAAACAAAACGGCTAAACTCAAAGGTCTGATGTCACATGCACATGCGCAATGCCGCTGCACTCCGCACGTCAGTAGGGCAATAAGAAAGCCGATACTCGACCGCCGCGCAGGACGATGAAGTATGTCGACCACTTGCGCAAAAACTCCGCTTCGCTCATTGACAGTGCGTCCACGCATGCTTGCTCAAAGAGGCGCGTGCGGAGGCGCTGCAACATCGGAAACATTGCTCTTTGCGGACGCCCATTTAAGGAAGCCGCTCCACGATGTGTCACAATTTTGGTAGGAATGTCCGGAAAGCTGGCGCCACATGGAAGTCGGCCAGTGGCGAGTATATATAGACGAACGTCATGCATAGGATTGCCTCAATAAAGTGGCGGTGCTCGGCTTGTTGTGTGCATCATACGGCCGCTTGATGACGTTACCCTATTTTTCTTGCCATTGCCGGGATTTTCTGCACCGTTTGCGAGTACACACACGCCGCCGGCATTTCTCGTAATCGGACTAGCAATGCTTTCTCATTAAAAAAAAAAAAAACGCAATTCAGAACGTGAACCCAAGCCAACCGAGATGTCTTGTCATCGGCACCTGCTGGGTATGCATGTTGTGTAATGTCCTCCGCCGCTAGAGCCCATGCTTGAGCCATTTATCGCGATGTGTGTATATCTTATCTGAGGTTACAAGGAAGCAATCGCACCGACAGCATTCGCGGCATTGCTTCCACGGTCGAAGTGAACGTTGTTTCGTCGTGTCGAGATGAAGGCATCCACTTGCGTCCGTCTCTGTGCCATCCAGTGCGGATACTCCGTCGCTTTGTGGTATGCTACTTGGTATGAGAATATGTTTTGTCTTAATAATCTATTTTCGTCAGTAAGCAGCGCAGATGAGCGCTCAGTATTTTCGCCTTTTCTTCGTCTATGCTCGGATTAATATTTTTGAGCAAAATACCCTTCTTTTCTCGCTTATTTAAGGTTTGTAATAAATTTAACTACATTGCGTAACCGCAGTTGTCTGCACGTAGATGTTTCGTGCATTATATTTTCGCGTTCGCTCACAACGAAGCGATGAATTCCAAGCGGGTAGCGCTCCATCGCATGTTGCTTGTGGAATCAGCTTGCAACCGATAGAGTAACCACTTTTGCGATTCTTTTTCGCCCGCAGATATATACGGCTCAAATATGGTTAACTATTTATGTGCACTTGATTCTTATTCACTCGGGATTTATTCGCCGTTGTATCACGTTCGCCAGCGAGTTCCGCATCGCGCTTTTTTTTTTGTCGACTTACTGCTTTCTTTCGCGGCCCGTGTAGTACGCCTCCACGCGCGTTTCATCGGAACGTCATCCATAACAATGTTGGACACCAGCCTCGGATTACGCAATGGCATCGCTTCTTGAGCGCGTTCGCACGCGCCATGGAAGGTTGCGCGTCAGGGCGGTTGCCAAAAAGAAACCGGACCGACACCCATTCCCGAGGCATGTCCCCAGCGGTGCCTACGGGTTACTGGTTGGCGTGCGAGACGTACCACACTCGCAAGCGTTTCATCGCGGCTACTCACTTAGCCAGCGAATTTAAGTGCAGGTGTCGGCCTGAGCTGTTTAAAAAAAAAAAAATAAAATCAATGCCCAGCTGCAAAAAGCTATGCCGCGGGGTCTAAACTGGCCGAGCGGAAATGGAGCGCTTATTTATTCGGCATTTTCATGGTCGTTGCAAACGCAGTCTCATTCATACTGTCATAAAAGCGCGCGCCAACTCGCTGACGGGAATGCCGTCGTCGAAACGGCGCGAAAATGCACAGACCGTTGTGCAGCATCGTCGGTGCGTATTGCGATCAGTAAACAGCGTCTCCAGAACAGTAAGGAATAGCAGTGGCAGGTTTTCTGTGGTACCAGAGGTGCGTACCACTGTTGGTAATGTTCCAAGCCCCGAGGCCCCCCACTCCTGAGGCCTCACCGCTTCACTGCTCCTTTCCGCGGTGGCGACACACGCGGTCAGGTGACTCCATCATATGTTTCGTGACGTCACGCGGGCTCAAAGAAAATAAACATGGCTGCCGCGCAGAAGCGGGTGCTCGAGCTGCTCGCTTGGTCGAGAGAACTTGTGCGTAGTGGATTCGAAAAGCAGTTTTCCACAGTTAATCGATGCGACAATGAGCACGACTCTTTGCTTCTGCGTGTGCTGGGACCATTTGAGGCCCATCTGGTCTCACTTCAGAGCCTTCTTATCTGGGAGAGACCGTACGTGAGCGCTGCTGCCTTTGTCGCAGTCAACTGCCTGTTCTGGTGAGTAGGCTCCCAAGATAGTCAACGAGTTACCGCTACATTCGGATATTCTCAGTGTTAGACTTGAAAATCGTGTGATCTGTACGTGTATTGGCGTTCGGTGGTTTTGATGAGGTTACCCCACGGCAACAACGGCAGCGCCCACACAAGTCTCGTTGTTTTGTCCAAATTTGGGTCTAAAATCGATAAAAACTTATATAAATTCATATTCGTGTACTTATTCCTAGGATTCCTACGTTTAATTGTTGATTTGTGACTCAAGAGTGTTCAGTTCACTGAACAACCCGGGCCCATTCAAACTCGAGGCATGCTTCCCAACATAACAAAGGCGTTTGTCTTTCGAGTGGGAACTTTTTTTTTTTTTTAAATTAGAACAGTGCTGAAAAACGCCAGTGTGGTCATAGATATAGATACTTATGTGAAATAGTCTTGGAAGTCGCCTAGTAAATGACTTGTACAGTGGTCGTATAAATAATAACTATCGATTGCCTTTTGGATGTTATTTTTGTGACAGCCTTGAGTGACACCATGACCTTTGTACGGTTGCTTCGACCTCGATCTTCTCCGCCATATATAAGTAATCATCTTCATCCTGGCTCGCTGTTTTCTTTCTTCGTTCGTTTAGCGGCGCACATAATTTCATTACCACCGTTGACGTTTTTAAGCATTGTCCCCGCACTGCTAACTGTCCGGTTGTCTTTTCTGGCAAAAACATTGATTTTGGAGCTCGCTTCTGCGGTAATCTGACTGATACGGACTGCGGAAATGTGCTGGATTTGTTTGCAGCCCATCGCTGGTTTATCTAAATCTCTGGCATTCCTGATCTTATCTTCATGGGTGGTCTTGCATTTTGACGTTCGCTGACCTGTGCTCTCACTCTAAGGCTTATCCTACTGCAGCTTCTTCGTCAGACCCGTTCCTAATCCTGCTTCCTTGGTGGTGAAGGTTCAGCTGCGCGAACCTGCCAAAGTAAAAATTCAAAATGTTCAAATTGCGTTGATACGTGATTCAAAATCTGAGAGGGATCCTGAAGGCAAATTAAAGTTGGTCTTTATCAATTAATCACAGCATTCTGATAACACAGGCCACTCTGTTAGCTACAAAAGAAGAAAAAACGAAATACAGGTATTGCTGCCACAGTCCGTTTTCACAAGCAAAGTGTGATGACATCAACTACTACTTTGTTTGCAAATATAAGGCAAAATCACACGGTTAACCACTTCCATTCAGCAAACCCCAAATCTATAATGCATGCCATGTCATCTTCACAAGTCTGAATCAAGTGGTGGGACAAATTTGACTGACATCAACCTAGCCACAGCTATGCAAAAACTTACAAAAATTAGATGGAGCAGTCCTTTGTGTCTCTTGAACTTCATACTGTGTAGAAAGTACATGTCAATACTTCATAGTTAGAATTCAGTACAAACAGACGCAGATGGAACTAAGGAAATGAACAGAATACTTTTGTCTGTGTCCATATGCACAGAATCTGCCTTCCACCATGATGGCTTAGTAGTTATGGTGCTCGGCTGCTGACGAAAGACACGGGTTTGATCCCAACCGCAGCGGTCGTATTTCAATGGAGGTGAAATGCTAGAGGCTTGTGTACTGCGTGATGTCATTGCACATTAAAGAACCCCAGATGGTCGAAATTTTTCGGAGCCCTCTACTACAGCGTCCCTCATAGCCCGAGTCGTTTTGGGACGTTAAACCCCATAAACCGAAATCTGCCTTTTTCACACAGCTACTATGTGCATACGCCTCTCCTCCTCCAGCTTCAGTGGTTGAAAACAGATTGCCAGCTACTACTATGTATGTGCAGTTCATTAGCTATAGGTGTAAGTGATAGGTGGCAGCAGCTGTCAAGCACACAGTCGCCACTTTGTAGGCGCAGTACACGCATCGTGGAACTGGAGCGTGCCTGCATATCCCGCGTTTGTGTTTGCAGACAGTTTTCGTCCACTCCTCAAGGGGCACCACATATTTTTATAAAGGCAGATTCTAATTATGAAGCCACTCCAACTCTCCCAGTTTAGCATCCTCTTGCATGTCAATACCTGACACCTTGAAACTGCTTAAATCTGCTGTTTCTAGGGCTAAATGGTGAAATTGACCCAATGTTTCACCATCTAAATTGTATTATTTATTTTTTTCTTGGAAGCTGTGTTCCTTTGAGAAATTTGAGTCTGAAACAGTCAGTCATGTCATTGCTTTCGTAAATGTAGTGTATTATTTAGAGATCAGTGTTCGGTCGCTTTTAATATAGAATGTATATTTTCTGCTATTTGAAATTCCCCCACATATGTGGTCAGTCATTTAGGTGTGCAGTGGTGTATTGATTATTTCTGGCATTAGGTTGCCTATCTGGTAGTTGTGACTGGCACAGTAGTTGAGGGGCATAACCAGGCTTGGTAGGTGTTGGGTAACCACTGCTTGATTTAGCCAAGTGTTCATAAGGTAGTGAGCAAGTGCAATGGCTTTCTCAAAGCCTTACAAGTGCTTCCTTAAACAATTTTTGTGGCCTTGCAGTCAGCGCAGCTGGCGTTGTCAAGACAGTGTTTGTCTGTTTGTCCAGTGTTCCAGGCATCGTGTGGTTCTCTCTTCTAGGCTGGTGGTGTCGTGCAGCAGGAGATTCTATTCTTTCGTGGCTCTGGTAGCAGCCGTGGTGTTTATGTACAAGACGTGGGTGGACAGTATCTGGCCAGAGATCCGCGTGCCACCTCCTGAGGGAGAGGACAATGAACAGTCAGTATTACTATCTATTTTATCTACCTATTATTACTGCTGCTTATTCTATCTACCACTTGAGCGATACTATTCACCTTAGGTTTCTAGGCGTGATATGTGTAGCTAGATGTTGCGCAGGTTTGGAGGAGTGCATTGAGAAATTGAAGTCAGCTTTGCTGTAGTATTAAACACTGTGTCAACCATCTGGCGACTTCCGTTACACCAAAGACTGTTCTGGTCAGTAGGGTTGAACCATTCTGCTGCAGTGTTTAAACTTGTTAGTAGAGAGTTGACTTTGGGGCTCTCTTCACAATATTAAAATGAATCAATTTGCTTTGTGCACCACTTCATGTCTCAAAGCCACCCACTGCAAGGAGTTTCATGCTTGTTCCTTCTCTTAAGAGGTGAGGCAAACCAGTATATATTATAGTGTTTGGCTGTCATTGGCTGCGCCATATTCTGTGCCAAGAAAATGGGGATTCCTCTGCCTCAAACATTTAGGTTTATTTTTCTGGGTCAGTAAAGCTCGTGGTAGGACACCAGATGTCTAGTATTCCTGCAGTTCTAGCTGCTGATGGAGGTTGCCATTTAGTTGGTTTCCTTAGTCTGCTGTGGCGTGCCGATTCGGGGCCAGAATTGTTGCCTATAGAGTTCATGCTATTTTGTTGTACATACACTTGCATATCACTTATACATAGAGCCCTTTGTTTTCGGGTAAAACCCAATTTTACCCGATTCTTGCACCTCGGAACACACTTCTTAACAATCAGGTTAAATCCGATTTCTCCCTTAAACTGCCCCTTTTAGAGTACACACAAGGGCACAGGAATGATATGCTTGCTAAGATATACATATAAAGGACGTATACATATATAAGAACATACATGGTCTGTTCTGAAAGTAGTAGGACTCATTTTTTTAAACAAAATTTATTCAAAAGAATACTACAAACGATTACAATTTTTCAAAGTAGCACCCTTCCGCACCTACTCGCTGCTGCCAATGAGTTTTACAGTTTTCGTACGCCTCCAGGAATGCCTGGACCGGAATGCTGTTTAGCTCCCTCGTCACGGCCTGTTGAACCACCTCTACCGATTCGTGATGTTTCCCCTCGAGCGTCGATTTTATTCTCGGGAATAGAAAAAAGTCTGGCGGGGCCAAGTCGAGGCTGTAGGGGGCTGAGGCAGCGTTGCCACCTTGTGCTGGGCAAAAAATCGGGGTCCTCATTCACATGATGAAGATCCTACCGCTTGGCCTTTTCCTCCTCTGACAACACTCCCGGCACCAACTTCGCGCACGCTTTCCTCATGGATAAGTTTTCTGTCACGATCTCAAAAACTTGGGTTTTAGGAATGCTCAAGTCATCAGCAATCATTCTGATACTCATTCTACGATCACTGTTAAGTAAATGTTTCACTCGCTACACATTTTCATTGGTCATGCTGGTCGAAGGGCGTCTGGAGCGGTCGTCTTCCTCCACTCTTTCCTTACCTTCTCGGAAAAGCTTGTGCCACTCAAAAAACACCTGATCTATTCATGGAAGCGTCACCGTAGGCCTCCTTAATCATGTTGTGAGTCTCTTTGCCTGTTTTACCAAGATTTACTCAAAATTTGATCGCATATCGCTGATCCAGTAAACGCTCAACGATTCTGCGTGACGAGACGTTTCGACAGGGGTTCACAGTACAAGCGACCTCCTCTCTTCAACGGCAGAGAGCCGACTGCCGATTTTCCCCAGCATTCCCAATATCCCCCTTCAACGATCCTGCACGCGCAGACCACCTCTCGCCTGCCCGTTCGCCCAGGAAAAAACCAGTCCTACTACTTTCAGAACGGACCCTATATGTTTTCCTGAACAAAGCTGGAGACACCGCACGAAAATATTCTGTGCTCCTACCAGAGGAGTGTTCATTGAACTGGTGATCTAAAGCCTCTTAACGCTTGTTATTCATGACATGGCTTAATTTGAGGCTATGTTTGAAAAGTAACTTTTAGAAGCCAGATGCAAAACCCAGATATACTGACCAGGCATTTATTCGACACCATGCGTAAAACGCTATCCACGGCTAACGACTTCCTGCTCCAGGGCTCTTGCTCGTTTAAAATGGCCTCTGTTTTTTCCATGTTCATTCAGCAAAAATAGTGTTTTGTGTCCTGCATGTGAGCGAGTGCCCATAGTAATCCATGTTTTGCTGCTGCTGCAAAAAAGGGAAAGGAACTGAAAAAGCCGAGATTATGGGATTTCTTTTTGAATAACTCTAGTTTTACCAGAGTTTGAATTAAAAACATATTTTGCCAGATTTTTGCTCTCAATTTCTTGAAAAAATAAAGCTTTAAAACAAAGTGCCCTACTTATATGGAGCTCAGTTTTCTGGTGTTCAGTTTAGCCTGATGAGCTGCTTGCTTCCATTATTTAACATAGTGCTTTTTGTTTCTCTTTTGAGTGGCCCTCTACAGCTCTAACATTTCTTTTAAGGTGGACTCCCATACATCCACAAGTCTTCAGTGTCCCAGAACTGAGCCGCTACATCACTGACTGGTCAGAGAGTGTTCGGAAGTGGATTGGGAACGTTGTCCTTTTGCGGAGGACAAATCCAGGACTGGTAAGTTTCACTTTGTTTGTCTTGCTTTGTTAGGCTATGTTGGAGCCATTTATGCGTCTTCTGGTGGCAGAAACTTTTTAATGCGAAAACGTTATTATGGCTTATCAGCAACGAAACCCGGCGTCGACGTTGACCAGCAGCAGTGTTCCCAAAAATCCCAGGTGATGTCACCGTGATTTCAAAGAAAAATATAATTTCTTCTCAAGGTGCGGGGAACTGAACTCACGACTTCGAGATGATCAGGCAAGCACGTAACCCATAGGTCACAAAACATTGTTGCTTCTTGGCGAGCAAGTAAAGGTGAACCTAGCGTACGCGTTGCCTTACGACTGTATGCTAATGAGCGGTTGTGTAATTAGAAAGTGAGAGAAAAAATTAGAAAAGAAGGGAGAGGAATGAAAAATAAAATGACAACGCTTTTGCATTCAAAGCATGTAATTAAGTGCCCTCCATAATTATGAGCTTTCACTTGCACGGTTGCATTTGCTGATAGGGCAAAAAGGCATGCTGCCTTCGGCAGCCTAGTAAGATGCCTTGTCTTGGAGCAGACTGACTGTTGTTCATATCGCCTTGGCATGCAGGATGGACATGGGAAGAACTGTACTGTTAATTGATATCAGAGACATCTGTGAAGTCTTGGAAAAGCTGCAGAATGCATAGGATTTTTCTGGGAGCTAAATAGTTCATCATGCAATTCTTCACACCCTTTCCTAACTATGGACATAAATTTAGCTTCCCTTGCTTAAGTTGTCTACATCTACTTCAAGAAACTTTCCCCTCATGTTATAATTAAGCTAATTTCCAATGATACTTGGGAGTGCAAATTATTTGACGGAATGACATAATGCACACCACTCATAGAAATGCAGACTAACTACAAGCTGAAGCGAGAACACTTGCTTGTTCACACTGGAAAATGAACATCTCATTGGAAGAGAAGAATGGGGTGCAGCGCACACAGGTGTTTTGTTGGGTTTTATGGCACTTAGGCAACTCAGGCCGTCATGCCCCCTAACTCAAAGCAGACTCAGGTGGCCATATGCTGGAGAAGCACGTCACCTCTCAATCATCGACCAACCCACCGGTAAAAATGCATCTCCCCCTCCAAAAGGCCTCCAGGAGCTTCCACCCACCGGAAACAAACTGAGCAGCAGAATGAGAAGCGGCGAAATCAAATTCAGAGGTAGAGTGGAAGGGCAGTCAATGTAAAAGCGAAATGTACAACCAGTACTTCTAATGCAGATTTGTCGCATCACATTGTGTGATTGCTGTGCATTTTTTACTGTATTTCGCAGTGTATAGCTTTATGTAAACATGTGATGCTGGTAGCTCCTTGCTACATTGAAGACTAGACCCCTAGGAAACTTGCACTTGGTGTTGATCATTTTAAGGTTGCAGATGAACAAGCTAGATTCTGTGGGAAAATCTTAGTTATGTTTGGGTGGTTGAAGTGAACGATAGGTTTGCATGACTTCTCATACAACCACCTGACTTCTCATACAACCACCTCAGGCTCCCTTGAACTAAAGGGACGCGAAAGAGAACTTCCTCTCAACTGAAAGGAGATTACTGTCACATAGCTGGCAAGACAGCTTTCTGCAGTTCCCTTCAGTGGTCGTTAGATGCTTGTTACTTCGTTTGTGCGGTCAAGTTCAAAAATACAAAATGTATTTTCCTGCAGCTTCCATCTGGACAGAGGAAAATGAATAGAGGCTGGTGATCAAGTGCGGTATTGAAACTCACTCTCAAATGCAGCGGTGGTGGCTGTTGTATGCATTGATTGGGCTGTTCGAGCCAATAGTAGTGCGAAACTCGTGAACAGCCTTTTCTTCTGGTTGGTGTTTCTGTTTGTTAGCCAGAGCAGTGAGTCTGATGAAGCAAGGACAAGCAAGGTTTGATTGCTGATGCCATCAATTTATTCAGTGGAGGTTTTCAGTCCTTTCACTTGTCGCCTTGCTCTTGCCAGAGCTGCTTTCATTAGTCGTCCATCAGTCTTCAGCACCCCCTTCATAGCCACCATTCATGGCGCTGAGATGCACACCCTGCATAAAAAGCTTTGGGCACTAAACAAATGTATTTAAAAGAAACTTGCACATCACAGCTTAAACGATGCATGCAAAGCGAGTAGCTGGTATATAAGCACAGCTCAAAATGTGTAGAACGTCAACGGAAATTGTAGCTAGAGATTACTGTGATGTGAGCCTTGCTAGAAAGCATCCTTCAAATGTTGCCTAATGCAGCAGTAGTTGGTTTTTATTGTTGCTTAAAGCAGTTTTTTTTTTCCAACTCACTTGTTGGAGGACTATCATGGAGTGCAAGGCACATCTGGCTATAGACTACCTTCAATGAAAGCAGTGTGATTAAGGCCCCTAGCTTCCCGAGAGTCCGCTACAAATCACGGATTGGAGCATTTTTTGCGGAATTACATGTTAGCTCTCGCATTCTCATTTTTCATGCCATTGCTGTTATGTACACCATGATGGGAAAAAAATGGCTATTCTACCTTATTTATGTGAATACAATGTGAGATGGAGGTCTGAGAGTTCCTGAGAATTTCAAAATAAATATTGTAGTTACAATGCAATCTCAAACTATTCACGCCAGCCACAGGCGAAGGGTCGTGCAAAGCGCAGACGGCACACTAAGACTCAAAAGCGGCAGATACGTCAGCATTATTTAGGAGGCAATGCTTCAGATGCATGTGCCACAATAGAGCGAGCCAAATTCCCCAAAACTTTAATGCACACAGCCTCCCGCACCGCAGCAGCCATAGTCACCGCCACACTTGGTGTTTCGAGCTGCCCATTCCTGTGTCCGTTTGCTCTTTATTGCATTAAGAGTGCACGTTGTTGGGCGAGTCGGTCGTACATACTTAAACAAGGAAAATGCTCAAAAAAAGACTCGGGACGAGAAGAGCCCAAGGACGGGCGCATACTTGCGACTGACTTTATTTATTTATAGTACATATTTATACCTTTATGCTTGCCAAATCATTGCTTAAAGTGCACATGCCAGCAACCTTTTTTCATTTTTATACAGTTCGATTGATAATCAGTTACACAGTTACCATGTTTGCCCCCAAAGAGAAAAGCCTCTGCCAGCTCACGTGCCGTCTGAGCTGGCAGAGGCTTTTCTCTTTGGGGGCAAAGGTGACAACTGCATAAGCGATGTATGAATCAAATTGCATATATATAAAAAAAAAGGTTGCTGGCATGTGCGCTTTAGGCAATGATTTGGCACGCATAAAGGTATAATTATGTGTTATTTCTGAATTAAGTCAGACGCGAGTATGCGCCTGTCCTTGGGCTCTTCTCGTCCCGAGTCTTCATTTTGCGCATTTCCCTTGTTAACTTTAACTGCTTTCATTACGCCACTCAACTCTTTCAGTGCCTTGTCTTTCTCAACAGCCCATATCAACTTCTCTCCATATCCATAGCCACTTTCTTCTTCGTACTTGCATGCTGCGTGCTTTGCCCCAAGGTCGTTAAAAAGCTGGCTTCCCCTGGTGGCTTTCAGAGCCCAGTGGCGAAGATTGCTTTAACTACCTTGAAAATCTTGGAAAAAAAAAAGAAATTGACACTACACTTGTACCTTGGTTCAGAATATAAAGCAAGGAGCGTTTTGAAGCTTTATTTGTTGTCTCCCGCAGAATTTCATGGATTATTTTTTCTCAGTTTGCAAAGTCTAAAATTTTCCGCCGCAGAAAATTGGGGGCCTTAAGTGTGATTTGGCCTCGTGGTATAGATGTAAATCATCAATAGTGGCATGGCCACCTTGGTCAGTGCATTGTCCAAATGCAAACTGCTAAATGTAGAGTGACAAACTTTGGTTGTAATGGTGCTTTTATAAGTGACCTAAAAAGTTGCATTTTGAATGGCACTGAATCTTGCTTGTAGTGTTTTGTATGATAGTCATGATGAAAATAATGAGCAACAGTTTTTTAAAAATCATTGGGATGCTTTAAAATACCCCTCCAGGAGATCTCCGTTCCAGCCTTATAGTGACTGTGTTGCACTGCTGCGTAGATTGCCTCTGCTGTCTCATATCTGTGGCCTCCCATTTTATGCTTCTTCATATATTCTAGCAAGTGGAAGTTTGAAGGAGCCAGATCAGTGCTGTAAGTCAGGTGCAGAACTTCCCACCCTGTTCCCCCACTTTTCTCCTCTGTTTGTTAAGCAAGCAGTGTGAGGGGGTACATTGTGGTGCTGCAAAATCTCTTTACTTGAAGATCGCTTATTGTGCAGCGTTTCAGCGTATGGAGCAGCATTTATTGTTTGCTCAGGCTCAAGGTAATCAACCAAAAATAGTCCTTCCGCATCCCAGAATACCATGCCCCTGACTTGGGCAGCTGACGGCTCAGTTTGTTTTGTTTGGGGCAAGGGTTTGATTTCATGCTCAGTGCTGAAGCCAGCTTTCATCACCAGGTACATGCAGGGCAGGAAATCATCTTTCCAATATCTTTGCATAAGTTTTGAAATGACAGCTTTGCACTGAATTTTGTGATCCTCGGTCAGTAAGTGTGGTACACAGTGTACACAAGCCTTCTGGTAACCTAAGGTTTCATGCATCCCCTAGACTGCATTGTGCCCTATTTCAACCATACTCACTATTTCATCCATTGTTACTCACCTGTTTTCTTGATGAGTGCATCGACAGTCTCCTTGTTGGCTTCCGTAACGGCTGTTTGAGAGCTGCCACTTTGAGTCTGATCGTCATTTCTCGCCTGGCCGTCTTTAAAATGTACGACCCATCGTTTCACACTGCGCGAACTCCTGCACATGTCACCATACTCATGCTGAATCCTCTTGTGAATTTCCGCTGCTGAAAGTTCCTCCTTCAAAGAGGATTCTGTCACTGTTCCTTGAAAAAAACAAAATGTCGTCGACTGTCATTTTACTTGGCATATTAGTGGATAGATGACGCAACCTTTTGATGCCACATAACACCAAACACCCATTTCTGTTTGCTTTTCACACTTACTTACAAAAATTTGTTGATCATTACCTTCAGTAAGACCTATGCTAGTTTGGCAAAGTTGTCTTTGAACATTCTTAAGTAGTCTTGTTGCTTTAAAAATGTCCGTGATGTCTGTTCAGCTGTGGCTGTAGTGAGCTGCACTTCTCGCGAAATTCTCCTGTGGCCTTAATTAATGCAGCATGTTTAACTTCGTTCAGCCGCATATTGGGAAGCAGTTAATCACTTTATGTTCGCAACCTATATTTTCAGAACGCCTATTTTGACCTTTATTAATGCTTTTATAGGATGACAGAAGGCATTAAGGATTTGCTGCGCTACCTCAGTGGCTTTAAAGCTGGGCTGCTGATCCCAAGGTCGCAAAATCAAGTCTGTGTTTCAGTGGAGGCGAAACGCAAAAACATCCGTGTACTTTGCGATATCAGCGTGCATTAAACAACCCCAGGTGGTCCCAATTAATGCGAAGCCCTCCACTACGGCGTCCCTGATAGCCCCTCAGGCATTGAGCATGCTGTTGCAGTGTCCGAGAGTGCGTGAAGTCCTGTATTGGCGCAAATCGCAGTATTGGCTGTGTTTACCTGTGTAATATCTCTGGTTTGTCTTCCTCCTGCAGTTCTGCATCCTGGCGTCATCGACTTTTGCTATGACGGCTGTACTTGGAAGGATGGTGTCTGGTGTTCTTATCCTTTATGGCTTGCGTAAGTTTGTTGGGGACCCTTATTCTGCATGCAAAACTCTATAAAAAATTTCTCATAATGTGGGGCTCTACGCATGTTTCAGTGATGGCTGTGACCCTTGGTCCTGGCATCGTGCTGTATGTCATACCAGCCACGTGGTATGAACAGGCCGACGCACTTTTGAGAATAGCATCCGGGAAACCACCTAGGAGGAAGCCGCGAAGTAAGTATATGCAATTTCGTCATGTAAGTAATTGCACAAAACCTTTCGTCAAACTTCAGTACCGGTAATTGTTAAAAATGCACCATATTTGTGTATGTACTGTCGTGTCCATTAATACCGAACATGACCATGACGTGCCATTAGATCGTTATACGGGATGTTTCCAGTGAGTGGGCTAATCATAATATCGACGAAAACTGCTAGGCGATCTTTCATGGTGTGCTGACTGGGCTATATCCAGAAGTTTTCATTGGGGTGGCCAAGCTTTGATGCAGGTTGGCACGTTTGCTGGCATTGCGATCAACGGGGTTATTGGCACTATGCGTTTAGGCCTAGTGTGTCTCATGGTGAAAGGCCGCTTTTAATTATGGGGCACATATCCTCTAGACACGAAATATGTGCTTGCAGATATGGTTATTTCTGTTTTGCAAGGATGCTTTCCTTGCTGAGCGCTGACCAGTGGCAGCCTTTCTCAAAAGATCCTGCTAAAGTGCTGAGTGCCGGTACTGCAGTGGTGGCTGCCAGTTTTCATGCACAGGAAATGCTGCACACCGTCCAAGCTTTAGGTTTTCATCCAAACATTAGTTCTAGCTCAAGCTTTTTTGGGTCAAATGAAGCTCGGAGACACTCGGCTAGCTCGGCACAGACGCAGTACCAAAGAAAGCATCTTTATGTGAAGCTCGTATGCAGTGCTTCTGTCTGCGAGGCGCAACCACCTATCAGCTCTTCGCTGAGAGCCATACAAGCGCGCAGGTTTGACTAAGTAGGCACTGGAGCTCTTTAAACTTGTAACATCTAATTTGGCTTCCAAGGGATCTGTGATCAATGCACTTGGTGCTGTCGGTAACTGGCACACCTGATGAATACGCCCCAGCACAGGTTGAGATCATGTCTCTTTCCATAGTTCTGTAAGGTATGATAACATGCTTTTCTAAGTGGGCAAGCCCCACACTAATGTGCACACAAGTTGAGGTGAAAAGCAGCATTGCTCTTGTTGGACCACAATGAAGACAGTGCAGTGTACCCTGGCACACAAGTCCATGGTGCCTGTGTGTTCACTGTAACTGAATTTTGTGTCAACAGACATTCGTTATATCTAAAATTTGGTGACATAGTCCTAATGTAGATAGTGATGGTTGCACCATGCACCTTTGTTCATGCTAACAAGTGTTTATTACAAGTGGGGCTGTCAAGTGGGTTCGACTCTATTATTTATGCCAAAATATTACTTGATAATTGTGTGAGTGGTCGAGTGGGTGTGTAGGCTATGTTAGGTGCTCCACTGCCAATGGGGATTAGTGTGAATTAGTGTGTGAACCTTGTAACTATGAGCTTTTGTGCACTGAGTTTTAGGGAAGGAGAAGGGAGATAAATGGAAAGGCAGGGAGATTAACTATGCGATGCCCAGTATGCTGCCCTACGCTGAGTTTCAGAAGTTGGATTTGGATTATGGCACTGAATCTAGAACTAAATGAATGCCTGTGTATCGGGCATTCGTTCCTTGAAAGTTTCGGTGTGCAGAATATGAAGATGACTCAAATGGCATGAGTCCGTGGATGAACTCAGCAGCAAGTTTTTGCAGGCGTACTGCATTGCTGGGCTTTCCCACACCCAATTAAGCAGTCTAGCTCATGGCAGGGACGAGGGAGTGAATTCCTCACATGCCTTCTCCTGTAATTGGGCACTGGCATGTAGACATTACTTTGCATTCTGGTAACTTGGCTTCACAGGACAAGGACAAAGACAGCACTGCACTAGACATCAGCTTATCTTTGCTGAAAGCAACCACACGTATACAGTTAACTTTGGATATTTTGAGCTGTTGTCTCTGTTGAACAGTCAAAACATTCCCTTTAAAATTTGATTCAGAAGTATAGCACTGTTGTGCATGTAATCAGACACAGGTTCAGTGTAATGTGCGGCGTATCAAGTGGTGTGCTGCACCCCTACAATTGGTGGTTCTCCTAGTCGTGCTGCTGTGATCGCCTTTCATGCATACCGCAAAGTCGCCAAGTGGCCTCTGAGAGGAGGAACTGCAGCAATGCTGTTCACGCTGCCATGGACACCCGCTGGCAATGCTAGCCATGCAGAGACTCTCTAAAAGCACACAATGAGGGAAGCATGTAGTGTGACTGGGCGCGAAAGGCATCAGAGGAGGAAGGGGAAAGTGTGTCGGAGACAATGAGGTTTTGTATGGTGGTGCAGTTGGTGCAGAGTCTTCAGACTTGTGACTGGAGCAGTGTGGTGCCTTCTTTGTGATCTATTTTTGGTGCCATGTTTGATGATTACGAGAGCTATAGACAAAAAAAAAAGGAAGAACTTGGATCTAGCAACGAAGGCAGATATCACCCGCACCCATTGGCATGAGGCGGCTCTTGCCTGGCATGCTTTTTTCCCACAAGCTTTGCTGCTGAAGACATTGCAGAAGCCAACTGTACCTTCAGTTTAAGTGAAATTATCGTAGTTATGGTAATCTGGCAAAAAGATTAGATGTTTTATGATAAGCAGTTGCCAGTTTCAAAGCACCATCCACTGTGGGTTTGATGTGAAGCACCTAGGCTTAGCGACACGCAGTGAACCTTGCACTACTAGTGTGTTATTGGGCAGCACACCACTGCAGGAAGCACATTGCTAGCATAGGTGCACCCTCTTCTTGCTTCTAGGCTGCAGATAAGCTTATCTGTTAGCATATTTTATTTATAGAACTATACGGCTAACCCTATATATGGGATCGACTGTAGTGCACATGTGTACTTTCAAACTTTTTCTCTATTTTTATCTGATGTTTAGCACTGGCCCATGAACTGAGCTTATCTGACCCTTGTTGCACTGGAGCATGGCAAGGATCAGCATTAGAAGTTTCGGCTTGTGGCTTCACCCGCTCTCACATGAGTTGTTGTATGCTGGGATGCAATGTCCCATCCGTAGATGCGTAGATGGCTGTCATGACTTTCTGCTACCCAGAGCTCCTTGAATTCTTAGAACCAATTTTGAGTTCCATGCAACTTAGTGTGAAAATTCAATTCAGCTTCACCGGCTGAGATGGAGTATAAGGGGCAGAGCCAGAGCGGGAAAACTAGTGCAGTACAATCCTATGAGAGCAATAAAAGAATGAAACTTCGCTATTTTGGTCATTGCATTAGCCTTTCCTTCTTCCTAATGATGACGTTCTTGCTATACATGACATCAGGTCAGCTTGGTGGGTGTGAGAAATATCCATTTGTAATGTTGCAAGCTTCTGTGAAGAGAAGATATGTTCTTTTTTTTCTACAAAAAAAGTATGATTCTGATGTCATCTATGCGGCCTTGCCTTATTTCCTCTGCACAAATGCATATCCAGAAGCATATGGCTACGAAAGAGCAAGTTTCCCTGACTAACCAGGCTGGCATGCACATTGACTGCTGTGCTGCCCTAACCTTTCATTTGCACTGTCTTTGAGTGTTACTGTGTGCTAACCACTGCTAACCACAACCACCAGCTGAGTCCAACGAGCTGTTGCAGTCATGCAACCCTTCCGTACTAACAGAAAAGTGTGAATTGTTCTGGTAATATGGGGTTTCATGTTTTAACAAAGGTGTGCTTTGTACAAACACATAAAAAAGTCAATCTTAATTTGATTCGGGAGCAGTCGCAATGACTTGCAGATTAGCTTGCCTTCAGTCTTCCCATTTCTTGCGCAGTTTTTCAAACTCCTGTGGCTCACACCTGCTGTTTCCTTTGCACACTTTTCGTTCACTTTAGGTGATGGTGGCGGGGAGGGTTTTAACCCCACTAACAGTGATGAAGAGCCGGATGAGCTGGAGGAATTTCTGCCAAAAATGGACGAGAAGCTTCTGGCGAAGCAGCTCAGCCTGTCTCTGGAATCTGACACCAAGTCGAGCACACACAGTGAAACATCGCTTCTGCCTCGGGAGCTTGCCGCTGCACCGCCTCTAGATTCCCTGGGTTGGTGTGCTGTACCCTCTTTCTCCTTCAGCCCTCTTGTGCTTGGGTCTTTCCTGTATTCATTGAAGTCTGTCTCTCTCTTGTGCTTGGGCAGACACAGAAAACCTTGGGTCTTCAGCTGCTTGCAGCCATTGCATGCCTGCTATTGTATCATGTTTCGTGAGTCTATCTATTTGAGGTGGTACACAGTGCAGTGGACGACTAGAGAATAGGTACCGTATTTTCTGGTGCATAAGTTGCACCCCCCAGCAAATGGCAGTTATTCTGAAAATTGCAAATTAATTGCACTCACCTGATCATATGGTGAGTGCTACAAATGGTAAGCATTACAAAAGAGCATGTGATGAAAGTACACGCTTGCAGCAGCTGTTGTGAGCAGACTGTTCTCGAGCTCTGGCCAATGTGCCTTCTTTCTGTGGGCTGCCTTTTCTGTTGGCTTCATCAACTGGAGCGCTCTTGCGGCTTTATGCCAGTGTCAGATAATTTTTTTGCACGCGTCAGACTGCTTCCCTGCTGCCTGGTTCCCATTCTGCAGCATATATTCAATGACACGCTACTTGAATTTTGCATTATAGCTCCTTTGCCTCGCCGATGGTGTCGCATTGCACAAGAACACATGACTCTAAAACTGAAATTGAGAAAATGGCTGGACTGTGCGCTGTGGACACTTCTTGCCTCCGCTGCATTCAGTCTGGTTGTGCAAGATTATGTGATCCTAGCCATATGATAACAAATCACTATCCTTTTCAAACAGTTATAATGCAAGGCAACGATGGCGTGCAGTGGCATGTCGATTTTCGCTGTGCGTAAGCTAAACTGTTGTATAACAATGCATAAACAAAGAATTAAGAACAAGGACTATTATATATCAGATAATACAGTATGCAGGACAAACATTGGCACACCCATCCTGTCTTTTGTGTAGCATGCAGTTCTGTGTTGCCTATCCTGTGTGCTTCTTGCTCTCGGACTTGTGCACTTTTTGCTACCATCAGCCTGTCCTAGTTTTTGACCATTATGGGCTGGTCTCTACTTTAAAGAGATGCAGTTATTTTATAAATGGCAAATACATAATGGGCAAATTCACCAAATCTGGGCTGAGATTATGCATAGAGTGACTTGATGTCATCAGTTCACAACAGTAACAGTAACAAGGTACACAGTATGCTAAAGGTGTCTATTTGCAAGAACTTCGTTGACGACTTCGAGAACAGAATCCATCGTAACGCTGGCAAAACGCCGGTGCAAACGTAAATGAAGCGACTGTAGCGACGGCCGCAATAGCCGATAGATGCTTTCAACGTGCGGCCCGCGGTAGCTTTCTTTTCGGCTGCTGCTAGGCCGCTCTGCTGGCCGCCAGAAATCACGGAGTCTGCGTTACGTCATGTTTCACGTCACTTAGTCTTGTGTCGTCATAAGAGAATCCCAAGTTTGAATCGGAGCGGCGGGAAGAACTTTTTCAACTTCGAATCCAGATTTCTTAGAAATAAATGCATCTTTCGTTGCCGGCCAAGTGGCAACAAAGCCATGAAGTGCCGAACTATCGGATTTTGCTATAAAAAAAATATTAATAGAGCTCTCCTCCTGTCCCTTTAATGTATTGGAGTCTCCCAAAAACACGCCACACTTGAGATGGGTGTGAAAAAGAAAGCTGTTGTGAATGAGGAGAGCGTTACATTTGAGCTTGCCGCCATAACTGCACTTGGGTGGTTCCAGAACATAGCCTGTCAAAGACGTCTCAATGTTTTGTCCTAAATGTAGCTGCTGTGACGATTATCGGAAGTGGTAATGGTGTTTATATACTAGTGGGATCAGCTTTACAGTCGTCTGTCAGCAGTTGGTCCGCCTGAGTCGTTTAAGAGGGGATGAGGGTCTTAAATTGTCAGCATATCTTGCTGAAACTTAGCATGCTGGTTTATCAGAGTGCTGATTTTAAATATGCATTTAGATTTTATATATCTCACGTGGAAGGAAATATATGGCAAAATAAAATCCTACTTAGGTCATTTCTTACGGACTTTTATGGTAAGTTCTCAGTTAAAGAAACCGTTTTTAAGAATATGTAGACATTTGCAAAGGTCCATTGCACATCCTTTTTCTCTTAAACATAATAGATTAGAAATTAGGTCAGATGTGGGCTAATTACTGCCACATTGTTCTTTCTTTCAGACTTTGTTATTTATGATCAACAAAATGAATTTATAGGCTTTTTCTAAGCTTTAGGATGTGGAGTGAGTCTTTGCAAATGTTTGCATATTCTTAAAAAGATTTTTTTTTTTAAGCTGAGAAACAATCATAACAAATGGCCTAATTATGATTAGTTATTTTGGCATACATTTCTTTCCAAGTGAGATATTTTAGATCTAAATGCATATTTGAAATCAGCATTTTTTAATATATATTTGCATAATAAGTTTTAGCAAGATATGTTGACTAATAAAAAATGCTTTAAAGACCCTAGTCCCCCCCTTAATTGAATGAATGTGTGTCTAGCACGGTCTTATAAGGCCAGTGTCCTTCAAAAACTGAAGTATTTTTGCTGTCTTTTGCCGCTAAGTCCATGAGCTCTCGGTGCACACAATGCGAGAGCTATCCAACGGAACGTTCATTCTCCTCAGGTTGCACAGGAGTGTGACAATCAGAAGTGGATTGTTCGCTATTGCTAAAATGAGTGTGCAGCAATGGGGCATATAGAAGTAACCTGAAAATCTGCATGCCCATGACCTTCCTGTTATTTTGTGCGTGCTTTTTAAAGATGAGCTTGGCTTTGCTGAAGTTCCATTTTATCTCTTATTATCTAAAGGTCGTATGGTGATGGGCATTTAGATGCCATTAGGAGCATCAGACCCATATTTTAAATTTAGAGGTGCTGCCTCTGGTATCACCTTTTTAAAGAAGTTTTCAATTTATTTGAGTGTAGATAGGCAGGATAGTGCTCAGTAGCATTTTCATTCTTCAAATAATGCATTTTCTTCTTCACCTACACAGAAGAATGCATTTCTGCCTCATCTCACTTTTGGTTGATTTTAGGCAACCTTGGCATAGTTCCTGCCATTCAGTGCCCTTTATCTCTCACTTACAAAAGCTGGGGACTGAAATCTGTGTATCTGATGTTTGTACCTCTGCAATTTTAAACACTAGCTTGGTGTCACACACATTTCCAATTGTAACATTGCCATAGTCAATAGTCGTATCAGGGAAGAGCTTTAGAATTTCTTTTCTGCGAATGTCACAACTGACAACTGCTCTGTGACATGTGATTGGTGCATCTGCGCTTAGCATCATTGCGTACCGCTGCTGTCCTGCTGCATTAGGCTAACCAAAATGACACAACCTTCCTCACAAAGGAAAGCGGTGAAAGCGCTCCTGAGATTCTTAAGAGACTCGGGGTTGTATTCCCCTCTATAATCTTTAAGTTTTCAGTGCATGCCCTCTGTCCCCGTGACATAGTGGTCGCTGGACACTTGGAAAACTCATTTCATTGCCGCTCTTTTTTCTTTTTTTCCCCTTTGTTCCCCTCCCGCCTGGTTAACCTCCCTGCCTTTCCGTCCATTTCTCTCTCTCTCTAACCAAAATGACTCAGCAATGAAATAAAAGCTCCGAAAAGGAGTTACAGAATGTCACTGCTACTGAATGCATTCTTCCTGTATTATTTGCTAGCCTAAATGGGTGTTCAGTTTTTCAGTTTTTGTAAGTGTAAATGCATCAGGGCAGGGCCATATGTTGGCCAACTGTATTCGCACCTGCTGTGGCTTTTTCTTGCAGATGAAGAGACGCAGTTCTATGAAGGCATGGGGAGCATGCCAGACTATGATGAAGAGACTGATTTGGACAGCTTCCTTCCTGACATGACTACCATGCCCTCGCTCAGCGAGGTGTGCGACTCTGAGGACTCCCCGCCCACTGCTGCCACTGCGCCACCGCCAGCACCCATGCATTTCGCATCCTCCCACTTCAGGCAGGAGAGCTCCGACTCAGAAGCTGATGAGGCACTCATCAGAGGCCTGACCTCCCGCAGACCGGTGCGGCAGCCCGAAGCATCCAAGTCGCGCCCACTTGCTGTGGGACCCCGCACCTCCCGGCACAGCTCCCAAGGTAGTGACATTGACATCGACGAATACGAGGTGGTGGATGAGCGGGAGCTTTCTCACTCGTGATAACAAACCCACTACTGTGCGCGTGTGTTTGTGCACCCTTGTGATGACACCAAGTGCACGATCTGGGGGATTTCCTTTCTCTCAGCTGGCACTGTTCTTATTCGTTTGTACAATACATCCTGGTCTTTCTTTTCATCACTCCGTATTTCTCTATTGCTTTATTATTAGTCTTTGGAACACACATTTCACTGTGCTTGTGAACAATGCATGGCAACTTTGGTGCCATAAGTATGTAGGCATCTCAACTGCATGTGAAAGCAGCTGCACCAGGCGCAAATTAGTGGATTTGAATGGGAATAGACAGCCAGCCAAGTCTGTGCCTTTGCTGGCAGTGGATCTAACTTTGTACCGTGCACCTCCTGATAATTCAAGGGACTCTGAAATATCTTCGGAGAAAAGTACACAAACTCTCTTAATCACTACATTGGGTTGTCATGAACACCTGAGCCAAATAATACACTTCTACGTGCAACAGAGAACCCACAATCGCGCGGGAAAGTTGGGAAGCCCTTTCCGACGACTACATACTTGTGCCTTCCTATGTCTCTCACGTCTGCTTATGTTGGTTAAGAGATGGCTGGCTATTGGTTAAGTTCTTTCAGATGTCACGCAGCTACCATGGCCGCGGCCAGTCAGCCACATCGCTACGACAGGTCGGGACAGGTAATTCCTACGCGCATTTGGCAGCCAACGCTGGAGCCAGCAGAGGAGTGCCGACCTTTGAGTGTGCAAAAAGTGGCTAGAGGAGAGGGAAAGGAGCGAAGATGCTAGAGTCCAAACTTTGTAGAAGTTGAGTTATCTTGTAGTCAAAGCGCATTAAAAAATTCTTGCTGGAGCATATTCATCAAGCAGCGCCTTTTAACCTTTGAGGGCCCCTTTCGGGGACCCCTTTAATATGAAGTGAGCCCGGACCAATAATTTATTCTTCAGCAATTGTACATGATTCACCAGAAAAATTATTCCAAACTAGTATGCAGTTGTACCTCACTATTCAGCTCTATAAAACTATTGGAGGGCTTTCTTGAGTTTATGATCGCTGTCTGGTGGTGCTGCTGAGTTTCTGAGCATGGTAAAATCTGTGCCCGTTTCCTTTTTTTTTTGTGTTCATTCCAGTGCTCCAGTAGTGCTTTCTTAGATGACTTTCTGCAATTAAGGCATTCGTTGGCAGCTTTTAGTGTGCTCTTTTCATCTGTTTTTGTTGGATATAGCCTCTATCCAAGCACTCCATGCTTTGAGTAGCTATCATCCCTTTGTTTTTATCTGGCACCAAGCTGGGGTACAGTGTGCATAGCTTGTTTTAGCAAGTAAAATTTTTATACCTGACTGAACAGCTGTGCTGGGAATGATTTTATAGTACCTGTATATGTAATCATGAATTACTTGATTTCATTGGATGAACACATGTGCATTTGTGATAGGCATCATATATATTTGCATGTCATTTCCAAGCAATTTACAACAGCGCAAGATCAGTTCCAGTGCTTGGCAGATTTCTACCTGAAACTATCACATAGCGTTAATTTTAGCTGTCATCTGACTGCTGCTGTCTGACATTGTAGTCTAGCAGGTGCCGTAATCGGGCCATCAACAATGAAATTGTAAGGGGCCCCTGGCCTGCCTTGGCCATTTAAAATAAGCAAGTGCAGTTTTTACATTAGGCAGTTGCAATCGTCTTTACAAAATAGAGCCATTTGCACTGCGAAAGTGACAAGCAGTTCAAATCTAATTCCCCTTGCATTCTCTTTGACGTGACCGATTTTTGTACCACTGACAAAAAAGATTCGCTCACTTTATAAATGACCTGCAGCACTTCACTGTTCCATCATCCTGATTGGCAGGTGGCGTGCTTCCCCAGTGACTGGTCGCAGTGCAGTCGCTCTCTTCTGCTCGTGTAGTGCCAGTCTAAATTTGCTGCTTGCATCTTGCTGCCATTTACACAGCTGTGCTGTTCAACAGGATTCATGCTGTGTTATCGTGACATGCTGTGTCCAGACAACGGATGAAAGCGTGCAACTGATGCAGCTGAAATCAGGCACCGTACATATGTTGATCTAACTCTATACAGCCCTTTCCTAGAGAGGAAAAAGTAAAGCTAGTTGCCTGACATTCAAAAGTCTTTTCTTGGAAGGAACACAGCTGCGAGATGTGTGACTGAATCCATTGTCTGAGATGGCTGTCAGTTTACTAACTGTTCTATACGTAACTTTTCAAAAGTTTTTGCGAAAAGTTCATTAGGCAGTGCCATACACTGTTGATCAGAATATAATCGTTTGACTTGAAAGGGAAGACCTGGGGCCCTTTAGAATGTTTCCAGTATGTAAGCTCTGCAGAAAGCTGTGGTTTACATTTACTCGAGAAATTTTTACCTGGGTCGTGCAGTTATCAATTTAAAGTTCTTGATTTTGCTGATGTCCGCACACATTGAAATTCATGCGTAATTGACAAAGGATAATGGCTGTCATCGGCATCAGCGTGCGCGCCACAAAAACTGGCATACATTCTGTGTGTGTAATTGTTTATGCCTGGCAGTGGTTTGCATATACTAGCAAAAACTGACTAGTGAAGGAATTACGGAATGCGGTTGTGGACTAAAATGTTGACTGCAATGTTTGTCTTATGGCACTGCATGCACTGTCATGCACAGTTCACTGTACTCAGTGGTGTGAATGTTGGCAACCGTAGGGTGCATGTAAAGTGAATTAACATTATCGCGAGGTACTCTTTTTTTTTTTTTTTGCCTTGTTGACAAACTGATGCATGATTCATACCTTGCATGTCATCAGTGCCTTTTGTAGTATGTTCTGTTGTTATTGAGTTAAATGGTATAGTAGTTTATAAGTGTGCCCTATTTAGATCTATTAGTGCTCGTTTTTTTTTTTTTTTACATCCACTTTGAGATTAAGATCAACCTATTGTGTTACTGTGTTTGAGACCACATGTGTGTGGAATTCCGTTGATATGTGGGGCCTTACTCCACTTTTAAATCAGTATTCGTGATGGAGACATTGTTATTATCCTCTTTAATCACCACTTGCAGCAGCGTTTTAAAGGGATACTGAAGAAAAATCTGAAAATTGAACAAAAAGGCTGAATATAGATTCTCGGAATGTGATTACACCGAAATCAAGTCGTCACTGCGCATATTTTTCAGCGGATGGTTTTATTTTCGATGTTTCATGAGTGCGCGCCAAGCCCTCCCGCTCGGCGCGAGGTGGAAAGCGTGACGTCATGGCACCCTCCCGCGGCGACAAATATGGCGGCGCCCTTCGATGCATGAAACGTCGCTTCGGACTGGTTGCGTCGTTGTTACTGGCTTCTTCAGCGCGTTCACTGGCCATAAATGGGCCACCAGTCTTTCGCTTCATCTCCTGTTGCACATAAGAAAACTTTCGAGTAATAAATTTGCTTTATTTTTTATTTAGAGTGAAGATTCTGCCCCCTTTAGGCTAAGAGGGGTGTCGGTTTGTTGACAACAATGCTTCCCTTCCTAACCACCTGATGGCGCCACTAGTCTTAACATCGTCGCGCTTCTGTTTTAAAAGCGAGAATGCTAGAAATGGCACAAGGTCCGGAAAAAGTACCTGCATTTAGCGGACGTAAGCGTGCATATGGTTATGGAATGTAGACAGCATCGATTAACATTTTGACATATCTGTGTACGCCGTGAGCAGACGACAGACATGGAAAAGCCGCGAGTAGCGATGGCAATCGTGCTTCTGTGGGAACAGTGGGCGTGCGGGTGTTATGACGTCTAGTCGCAGCTTCCACAGGCGGCCACCAGGTGCAACGATACGGCAATAAATCGTGAAAAAAAGCGTGTCATCCGCCTTTTTCGCTAAAATGTTTGTCATATTTATCAATTTTAGCAGTCAAGCTCTTGTTTACATGCAAAAGAGCATCTCCAAAAGTTTGGTTCAGTATCCCTTTAAGGAGACAAGCTTGCTTTCATCTCTAGAGAATGATGCCTATGTTACCATGCTTTTACTATGTTTTTGTTTAACGAAAGCCTAGTGATCACTGGCATGGTCCAAGATCTGGCTAATGGTGACTTTGCATTTTTCTATTCATATTCGTGATTTTGGTGATACACATTGGGCAGCTAGGTATAGACGGAACTACACTGGGGTGCTGGAATTGTTGCGTTTATATTTAGATTCAAGAAAATGCAATAGTATAAGCCCCACTTCGAGTGGTTGGTCTAGCCTTGCCTCAGTTTGCTAGGCGTAGCAGATGCGCATATGTTTTTACAGGCAGTGAAAGCTTTCGGTTTTGAGCACTAGAAAACTGTGTGTAGACGGTAGCTTTCCTTATGAATGTAGGCAGCCCTATAGCACGCTGCAGGCCTTCTTAGCTGCTCTTTCACATGAGCTTGCAACATCAAACTTGCATCAGGCTTCATTTCTTTAACTCAGGGGTTCTCAAACTTCTTTGCTTGGAGGAACCCCAAAAGCCTTCAATAAGTTCCAGGGAACCCCCCCCCCTGCTTTCACTTACCAGCAATGTTGTCGAGTGCATTTTTGCAAAGAGAGTTGCAAAAGTTAAATGTTTATTGCACAGATTAATACAAATACTAATGTGATGGGTGGTACTGCTTCCCTTTTAAGAGCAAGTCAAAGCGTGGCTCAGTAGCACTCAGAGCCAGTCTGATATCAGCTGCCGGGTCAGAGCCGGTGAGGGTTCTCGCGGAACACAAGAAGACAGCCCGCGGAACCCAGTTTGAGAACCCCTGCTTTAACTTATGCTGTTATGCTGCAATTATCCAGCTATTATCAGCCTGTCGCACTGTTAGTGCTTGCCTGGCTACACAATACACATTGTATACATGTAACTGAAATTGGGAATGGAGCCTGTAAGTGCTGTGACACAGCATGCTTTCCAGGGTAGTATTTAATTAATGACTTACAGGTGCTTTTCTTTGTTATTGTTATGCATTTTCTTTTTTTATTTTAGTAGACAACTGTGATTTTATATGTAATTGCTTTTAAATTGCATCGCATTCGTTACTAAAATTATAAAGACGGCCGCAAAGCAGTTTATAAATATATATATTAGTATATGATTTAAGGATTCATTTTGTTCTAAATGCTGCATTATCACTACTACTTTGTTTTGTGCTGAGCATGTATTTGCAGGTTGTGCCTATCTGCAGGTCTTAGCTGTTGTGGTAACTGTGCCATTATCTCATAACAGCCTCATAGTTACCTTTTCTGGAGCCAATATAGAACACTCCTTTAGCACACCCTGTAAAGACAGCTAACACTGCTGCCACTTCAGTTTAGGTGCCTTGTTCCTTGTACAGTTTGCGTTGATCAAACCTTGCCCTTGGAAGTAAAATTTAATTACTTTCCTCTGGCAGTTCCAATATCCACTACCTCTGCCCTCAAGCAGAGCATGTGTCCTGTAAGGTCACTGACCGGCTCAAAATTTTAATGTTCTGCACACACTGGAACTAAAAATAGTCTCGTTTTGTTCTGTCAAAATTTCTGCAGTCTGCAGAGTGCTTGAAAACTACTATTTGAGGCAGTGGCACAGTGAACAAAAACTCCTGGGCAAAACAAATTTTTGTTGAAAGTCCCTAGATTTCAATGCAAAAGGGCAATTCACACAATACGCTTTTCACGTCGTACACCTGTTCACAAATGTTTTTTTTTTTCTTCTTTGCCTCGTGACACTAGTAGCAAGTACCTGGAATTGTGAACAAAAGTTTTTATGGATACTGCAGCAGGACTTTTGGGAAGCATTCGCCTGCAGTCACATTCCGTATTTTTTTGTCTTTATCTTGAAGTAGAAACCAAGCACTGCTTTAGGCAAAACAGTTCAAAGGCTCAGTTTAGATTCTATAGTTTTATTAACTCTCTGTAGTATGTGAAAACATTTCAAAAAGTGTTTTGCAAAAGGCCACTTTAACAGCGCATGACTTGCGATTTCTGCACAGATTTTTCAGTGTAGGGTAGAGTGTGTGCATGTGTGTGTGCATGCATGTTGAGTGAACCTGTCAAGTTTTGTGATGCATTTTGTGTGAGTGTTGTGGCATGGCAGTTGTTTACTTGGTGTGTAGCTGTAATGTGGCTTTTGTATTCTGCTGTCTTTTTCAAAGTGTCACAAAATGAAAGCGTTCCGTCATGCACGAGAACTGGCGCTGTGCGGGACCTTCAGTAACCCAAAGAAACAGATTGTGAGTTGCCTTGATACCTTTATTTGCAACATTTTTTCCGTTAATGGTGATTTGCATGTCGAGCTGCTGCACTTCTTTTAGTGTCAAAGTGCAAGATATGTTTTTTTTATGTGGTTGTTCCTCCATGCACTTGTTGTGATGAGTTTTCAGACCTCAAGCCTGCACAATCCTTTTATCCTCCTCTTATTTTTATTTCGTGAAATCTTTGTGCTAGTCGCAACTTGGGCATGCCTGTGCACTGACTTGCACATGGTAAAGCGTCACATTAGTCCTGCCATGTTCACTTTATTTAGACTTCCACAAAAGAGTGAATACTGTTGCAAAAGCAGTGTTCCCCAAGAATCTCATTTGACTCTTTTGTGCAATAGCTCCCAACACACCTGGTCAAAGGCGTAGCGGCCCACGTTACCTGCAGGATTCTCGGACAGAATGCAGGCATCCAGCGATTTTTGCAGTGGTATTTGGTTGCGATTATCGACGATACATCGATGTTCAGGATTACAGCAAACCTGGCGTTGTAGTGATACCTGCACATACCTATTTTTGAGTGCCTTGTACATAAATTGACAATAAAGATAAAGTTTCAGTTGTTGTTTCTTTGTTGCTCCCTAGAAACATTGCTGTAGCAATTGCTTGGTATGGCTTGAAGTCAAAACATGTGCCTTTTTTTTTTCTAAGAAAATTTCAGTTATATTATGTGAAGACAAGTTAAAGTGGCAGCTTTTTAAAAACCTCTATGTTTGAACATTAATCCGCAGAACTCCACTGTGGCGTATCTCGCAGCCAGTGTGCAACATTGAAACAGACCACATACCTACCACAACTAACCAAGCACTGCCTGCTTTTAAATCTGAAGCCTCAGGAGCCCAGATAAACTCAAATGTATTCTCCATGCTCCTTAATAGACGCTTGAGGATAACTTCGTCCAATATTGTTCTCTGTAATAATTATATGGCTCTTTGTGGCTGTGTTAATGTTTGTCCGGCAGCGAAAGACTTATCGGGATCCGCACACTAAAATACAAACATGTTATACGTATGAAATCGGCTGGTGATGGCAATGTCTGTATTTTCTCTTTTCTAGCTTATAAGCCACCGCAGTGGCTCAGTGGTTATGGTGCTCGGCTGCTGACCCGAAAGACGCTGGTTCGATCCCGGCCGCGGCGTTTGAATTTCTATGCAGGCGAAATTTTAGAGGGCCATGTACTGTGCGATGTCAGTGTGCGTTAAAGAATCCCAGGTGGTCGAAATTTCCGGAGCCCTTCACTACGGCGTCTCTCGTAGCCCGAGTCACTTTGGCACATTAAACCCCATAAGCCAACCAACCAGCCTTTTCTAGCTTATAAACTCGTTGGTGAGGTGGTGACTGGGATTAGAACATGGTAGTCTATCGATGCAGGCCAACTTTTATTTGTCCTCGGTGTCTCTTGAACATAGTTTGGCCATCTTGGAACCAAGGTAGTCAGTTTAGAAGATGACGTTGCATCGCATTTTTTGAAGCTGGACGTGAGGACTCTTTTCCTTGCTTATTGGCCACCGTCTCAGCACACTTGCACAGCAGCCGAGGATGCGACGCTGCACCCAACGTTATTATTGACTGTGCCACTGGCGAAACACTCCGTAATCCTTGCAAAAATACATTACTTCCGGCACACTTGTAATGGAGCTTGGATTGTGAGGGCCTTTCCTAAGCTTTCTTACCTCAGTGGAGTCGTACATACTATCTTCAGCTGCTGCTGCACTTCACCACTACATATGCTTGTCGCCAAACATCAACCATATTTATCATGTTTCCATGCTGCCATAGCAATCTTTCTCGTACCCACTACAAGCCAATCTTGTACTGAACTGAAAGGCCACCCAAGCACCTTGTCCTTGTGTACTTCTCGGCTATGCCAAAGCCCATTTCTATGTTGTTACTCCCGCATATAGTTGGTGAAGATGTTTGCAGTCAGTTTTAAGTCTTACATGTACAGTTGGCAACAGCCGCCACGGTGGCTCAGTGGTTAAGGTGTTCAGCTGCTGATCCGAAAGATACAGGTTCGATCCCGGCCGCGGCGGTCAAATTTAGATGGTGGCGAAATTCTAGAGGCCCATGTACTGTGCGATGTCAGTGCACATTAAAGAACCCCAGGTGGTCGAAATTTGCAGAGCCCTTCACTATAGCGTCCCTCATAGCATGATTCGCTTTGGGACGTTAAACCCCCATGAACCATTTAGTGCATGAAAATATTGCTAAAAAGGAAAATCTGAGTATGCCTATGCCATAAAGCACCAGGCTGTGTAATATGAGCCCACCTTTCCAAACATCAAAGTACTGGGAGGCACACACATGCACCTAGAAAGGGCAGCCAGCTAGGCGGCTCTTCCAGGGCAGCATATACTCCCCACACCAAAGTGCCCTGCTCACGGAACAAAGATTTCAATGACCACGGTGATTCAGCATAGTGGTCCATCATAGGGCTCTTCCAGAGACTAAACTCTTCCATCAACATAAATGGATCACATGGCACAACACGATTTTTCTCAACAGGCAAAAAACGGATACTGCATGATGTGATTTCAGTGTCCTTCTTAAGTGTTCATTGTAATATATCTCAGAAGAACATATCACTACACTGAATAAAACAATGGTCAGTGGTCTGTAGCGATTGCACATGTGGCAATTCAGTGTCCGTGGCACAAACATCTTAGCATAAAGCCACGCTTTGACAGACAGCGTCGATGTGTGGAGTTTAAAGAACATTTTGGCAGTAGATGAAATGCACTTTTGCTTAACACTTTTTAAAACAATGGTGTTGAGAAACTCCAGAGAAGGTTTGGGCCACAATGGTATAGGAAATAAATACTAGGCCACAGAGGCTTCTTGGTTCAAGCTGAATAAAGGTAGACCTAGTGAATGCGCTGTCTTTGACTTCAGGAAAATGAGTAGGCGATGCAAATAGGACCCGATAATGCTGTGACGTTCTACTCTTATTTTTTTGTATGCCAGGATCTGAAACTTTTGCTCCTGAATGTATTTATACCTCTAATGTACCTTTGTCACCATGAAGTAATTATTCATGCACTGCTTCTAAGAAGCAAAGGCAGATGTGACTAAGAGACGAGCTCATCAAGCTTCATGCTTGAAAGCTGCGTAAGTTATTCGATTCATGCTTTCCTATGTTCAGTTAGTTTTATCCTGCAGATTTCTCTGGCCTCAGCAAGGCAGGGCCAATGTTTCCCCGTTTCACCTGACATGATATCCTGTAAGGTACTATGCCAAACATGTAATTGTTGTAATCTCTAAATAGCCAAGCATATTCGTTTCAAGGAGATATGCCACATTCCTTGTGTATACGAACGGGGTTTTGACATTTCACTGTCGGGTACATGAAGGTTGCAATCCTTCCTACTCTGCTACTTGGAGAGAAGTTGTGGAGTGCTTCAGTGCCATTAATGCTGACAGCTATACAGTGCACTGTTCTCGAGTTCCCTGCTCTACTGTTGGCCTGTGATTGGGAAGATTCGCTAGTCAAACATTTGCGCGCTTCAGAGTAGGCACCAAAAGCACTCTGGACATCTTGGGATTCCAGTATGCATAGCGGCGACGAAAAGAAAACAGAGCAGAGCCTATGTGCTCTGCTGCTCACATTTCTTTTCACTACACTTTTACTTCGGTGGTAGCAAAGATGCTAGAGTCGTTCATGATACATTCTAAGACGACTATACAGTCTTTTTCTTATCACCCAGATAAAAGCACGATGAAAAGAAATTCAAACAGCGGAGTGCATAGGCTCCACTCTGTTCACATTTCTTTTTGTCGAGATTGTACCTCTGCTGTGGCTTTCGTTACTTACAAGCATCCACAAGCTATGTACAGGGTAGGTCAAAAGTTCCCAGGCCACAGGGTCTGCTGCAGTTATGATGCCCGTGAAGCTCGTACCTTTAAAGAATAAAGAAGCATCGTTCTAACTTACAACCTTGGTACCTTTATCTGCTCCTTAAATGCCAGGATATACTGAGGGAAAGCAGAACCTGTGGCCTGGAAACTTTTGACCGACCCTGTACATTCCTGCTGGCACTCCAATTCATATACATCTCTAGCAGCCTCTGCCTGTGGATATGCGATGTACAGCTTTCACAAACATCCTTGCTGCTCATTGTGCCTTTTTGCTGTCATAATTCATATCTGTTTTAAGGCCATTATCTTTTTCACATAGCCTTCATCTTAAGCTACACCTTTCAAAACCTGCATTTCATCGAGAGGAAAGGTGACATGCCATCAGCAGCTCTAAAGTATGCAAGCAGTGCACAGTAACCACTCACACATTTACTGATGGCTTTCTAACTAGCCAGGCAGTTAGTATTCCTGCATGTCACCTTCTTAGTAGAAACAAACATGTAGTTAATGCTGCTGTAAGAACTCTGCAGCTGCCCTGTGCCAAGGACCACTTCAAGCAAGGGACAACAATTGGGGCTAGTTGGTTATACATACCGATGGATTTGACGTGCTACCAAGTGCTAGGAAACTACACAGGACAAAAACTCAACAAAATTTGTGATTACAAACCTACAAAATATGAAGAAACATGACCCCCAGAGATTGATAGAACTGCTTCTGGATGATGGCTGCAGTGCTATGTAGCTTGTCCTTGAGTGCTTCTGAAATGCCAAGTAGAGGCATGCTTCCTTTGATTCATACACATTATGTACCCCTTCTCCTCCCTGCATCCAGGTAAGCCAGAACCTTTCAGGTCAACCTTCCCACCTTTTTGTTCCCAATGGCTTGGTTCAGTCTATCACACGGTGGTCTATCATCAATTGCCTTGCAAAAGTTAAGAATACCATTGTGCCAGTGCAGTACTAACGTAAAAAATTGGTTTGCATGCGTGAATATCCTTTTGATACAGCCAAGTAAAATCTATAGTTTACCATAGTTACTTCTCAGGGCTTTCAAACACTAAACAAGTACATTAAGGAATGCTTTACAAATCCAAATGAAATCTACACTGTGGTACCATTGCAGTGAACATTTAAAATCCAGACTCTTCCTATTGGTTAAGACTCCATTTAAATTGTATTTCCCAGAAAAACGGACCACATAAGTTTACAAAATTTGATCAGATTATCCACAGCATGCTGCATGAACCAGCACCACTTTTGAGCCATGTGTGCATGCACTTTGACAAAAAAAGTGTGGTAGGGTTTTAACGTAAAACTGAGTAGACATGCGAAAGCATGTTTAGCCAGGTTGGCTCATGGTTTTGCTTTACTGGATCGTTGGCATGTCTGGCGATATTACTCTCAGGTTAAGCTGATCCATCCGTTCGCACTGCAGATGGAAGCTGATGATGTGTAATGCACAGTGAGTGTGTTGCAGTTCAACATGAGGTGTGATCGGCTGCAACGATAGTACAGTGCTCTCGTGCAGTGGTCACCAAAGCCAATCTGTTCATGCCACCGCGGGTTTGAAACTCAGCTGCGGCAATAGTTAATTTCTGCACCCTCAAGGACGCCACAGGATTTATAGTTAGGCTTGACCCCATGAAGTAGTGCTTTCACACTAAAGCAAGTGCTGCAGGTTCTCCAATGTACTCCCTTCAGCCACTGTGGATACAACCTCACCAATTCTCAAACAAGGTGCAGTATCCACAATTTTAAAGGAGTAGAAATAAACAAGCCTAATCATACTGCATTACTCCCAAGAGGTCATCTGATCATGTTTGACTTTTTTTTCCTCTTAGGAGATTTGTTTCCTCGACGAGGGGGTAGGCTCGAATGTACTAAGGTAGCTCAACAATTTATGGCAGCTGACTCACCTTGACTTTTTTCTGCTGCTTAAGTGCATGTATTAAATTATGCAACAGGAGAACTAGCAAAGTAAAATTTGAAACAACTTTAGTCTTGATGCATTTGTGTGCACAATGGTATGCTAAAGATAACAAAGCTAGCAATGGTTTTTGTTGCAATATTTCCTACCAACACAGGTGCACTTCATTTAATAAAAGCATAAGGTGCGCACCATGACTGGTTACAGCACGGGACAGAATGGGCCAAGGCTTGAGGGTTTTTGCAGTGTTTATTTACACATCTGTTTTTACTGCTGCCTTGTCTCCCGCAGGCGACGCACAGAACTCCTCACAGTGGCAGCAGCTGTGGTACTGCAAATATAAAAAAAGCAAAAATTGAAAAAGTGAAAAATGGCTACAATGGCAATGCTACGGCAAACAAAGAAATGAAGCGATAACAACAGATTTGTTTTTCATTAGGAAATATTGAGACAAACACATTAATAAGAATACAGAAAAGGAAGAACAAGAAAAATGTACATGAGCACAGCATATGGCACTTTATGATATATATTGTGCCAGTTTAAGCAGACACTTTAGTTATAGTATGTAAAAACAGCGTACTGTGCTAGGTCCAGAAAAAGGATTTAAGGGGAATGCTCAAGCTTTTGAAGCAAATTGGTTCATGAGGAAAGAGAAAAGTAGTATCACAAAACTGGAAATAAAGCTTGACAGAAATTGTAAATGTGCCACATCTGCTAATGTTTTTCGTCTATCATTTGAGCACATTTTGGTTTGGTTTTGTGGGGTTTAATGGCCCAAAGGCGACTCAGGCTATGATGGTTGGTTTATGGGGTTTAACGTCCCAAAGCGACTGAGGCTATGAGAGACGCCGTAGTGAAGGGCTCCGGAAATTTCGACCACCTGGGGTTCTTTAACGTGCACTGACATCGCACAGTACACGGGCCTCTAGAATTTCTCCTCCAAAGAAATTCCAGCCGCCGCGGCCGGGATCGAACCCGCGTCTTTCAAGTCAGGAGCCGAGCACCATAGCCACTGAGCCACCGCGGCGGCAACTCAGGCTATGAGGGACGCCATAGTGGAGGGCTCGGAAATTTCAACCACCTGGGGTTCTTTAACATGCGCTGACATCGCACAATACATATGCCTCTAGAATTTTGCTTCCATCGAAATTCGACTGCCGCAGCCAGGATCGAACCCGAGTCTTTCGGGTCAGCAGCCGAGCGCTATAACCACTGAGCCACTGTGGCGGCTAGATTTCCATTTGAAAAATGTAATTTCAGGAACCTCCACAATACTGAAAACAGTAAAATTTGACATGGTCATACATACATCTCCACTCAAACCTCATTCCACATGCCTGCCAACACTCGAGGGGTTTAAAGAGAGGACAAAGCGTGAATGTGCAGGAAAAACTACACACTATAAACTACACACTATATCGGGCATTTAGACCACCTGGTGGTCTTTTACTGTGTGCTGTGCACTGACATGGCACACATTGTGTTTCGTCTCCATCGAAGTGGGGTCACTGCGACCAAGAATGAACCCGGATCCTCCGGCTACCCAGCCAGAGCACCTTAACCAACCGAGCCAAAATAAAGGCTGCTGAACATCCAAATCACGCAAGTGTCCTTAAAAGCACGTTTTTTTTTTTTTTAAACTCCCCCTTCCATCACTCTGGGTGACATCTGCTGCCAGTTTCTTGAGTGAGTCCTGCGTTAAGGCGTCAGGTGTCAGGGCCTGCAATTGGCTTGCTATGAAACGTCACACTCTAATTGCAAAGAAAGCTAGCGGGTATGTGGTGCAGCGTCGATCCACTACAGTCAGACTGTGGCGGAGGAGCAAGCACACCACTGAAGTAAAGAAACAGAGCTAGGTGACATTTGTGGGCACAGCGTTGTAGTCCCAGCGTGCATATATATTTTTTCTGGCTTGCTCTGATGTATGAACGAGATGAGGGAGAAAAAGGGAGAGGCTCTGGTGCTACACAAGCTAGACAGAAAATTTATGTGGAAGAGCAATGGGTGAATCAATATCTATTTAGGCTTTTGCTTTTCTCACTCTCAGTGCAAACTATCGGGAACCCTTGTAATGCACATTTTGGATGCACTTTCTTTGTGACATGGGTACCTTCAAAGTGGCCCTGCACTCTGTGACTGATGACGTCAACCATGCAGTTATAAGGTAACCAGGTTAAGCCTAAGCAGTATTCACTGTGACACAAGCCACCTGCTCAGTTTGGCAAGGTCCAGTCGAGTGGGCCAAACAAATGCCTACTTGATCAAAACTGTACACGATTGACATGAGTACAGATGGATCCACCACGCGGTACCTTTTGAAGAAGATTTAAATATACCCTGCAACTCACTTCCTATGTCAATTCAAGAATTGGGACCCAAGTTTTTTTTGTTCAAAATTCGATATGGGACCACTAATTATGCAGCCTAATGTGCTTCCAAGCATGCTCTAGATTTTCATAAAAATCACTGCACCATCAGAACAGACTGATCATGCCAGCAGACATGACATCTATGGTATATGGTACAAATGCTATGACATCTCGCTATGCTATGATGGGGCACCGTGCAGGTTCAGCTTCACTTGGGCATGTGCATGTTTTCCAGTGCACTGCTTGCACAACAAAGCACAGTCTTTGTAAAAAGTAACCAGGCGGCATGGTTTGCTTCTAGCTCGTACAGTGGAGCCCTTACAGCTTCCCTCAAGCTGATATGGTCGTTAAAGGGAAGGACTAGGGGTCTTCTTACCTTCCAAGACGTTTTTATCTTTAGGAAAGTCACAAGGGCTCCACTGTACGAGCTAAGCAAACCATGCAGCCTGGTTACTTTTGACAAAGACTGTACCTGAACTATCAACTGGTTACGGCGATAAATGAAACATTATCATCAAGGACTGTTAGTGTCAGAGGCTCATAACTGTTTCATGCACAGCCAGAAACATACATCACAGCACTATGGCATAAGTAGCTTTAACAGAGCAAAAAAAAAAAAAAAAAGATTGAACTATATTCATACCTTGGTTTCAAAACAAAACTTGGAAGATGCTTAACCTACCCTTAAATGTTGAATTACAATTTTACATTGGCTACTTTGCAATACCAAGCAAATGTGGCGTGCGTGGACAATATGAGCATGTCATCTCTGAGAAAATTGCATTTTTAGGGTGGGCATGGAAAGGAATGAAAAAAAAAAAAAAACAGCATTAGAAACAGTAGCAGCAGTGCTGTTCTACACATAGTTCTACATAAGACAATGCACGGCGAAACTGCCTATGATTACCAGTGATGATGCTATGGTCAGATACAATGGTGGCTAAAATGGTGAGGGGACCAGCAAGCCCTATTCATGCGCCTAACCTCTGAAAAATTGATGCACTTCTGGTTCAACACTGCTTCAAGGCAAGCACTGTTCATAACCTCACTGAAGACGCGTGTTGCTATCATGTGGAAGTGTGGAAGCCCATTCATGATTCAATGTCTTTACTAATGTAAAGTAGGTATGAACAACTAAAATGAGTCACCCAATGCCCAACAGCACAGTGTACAGCCAGTGCGACCCAGGGCTTGTTCCAGAATTTCAGGGTTCCAGATTTCAAGGACATAGAAGGGCCACATCAAGGAGTGCAAGAAATATTTTTTTGATCAGAGAGTTTAGGAATCCTTTGCCTCCAGCTTAGCTCTGATCTTCCTCTCTGCGGCCACCATTTCTGCTTCCTTTTCCCAGGCTTTTCAGCGGAAAATGCTACCCTTGACAAGAAGAGCCAGGTCATTCTGAATCACAGCACACCTGCCCACTCCCTCAGGAATTCAGGCATTTCTTTTTTTTTTTTTAATTTTCACTATCATGTGCAGACATTCCGGGGTGACTCTTTGCCAACATGTACGACATTTCCAAGAGCATAGCTGCTTCTACACGTTGCTAACCTGTGGAGATAAATTTCGGGCTTTTCAGGCAACTTTTCATAGGTGGCCACCCATGTCAATCATCTTCTGGCACAGGATGCTCTTGGCTCTAGTGTATCACTCAAGTTTTCTCTCAACCACCTGCCACAATCCGCATTTTCAACCCAGGCAAGCTGAACCTGTTGAATTCCATTGGCAGATCCGAACCAAGTTTTTCTGCTCTATTTGGAGCGACTGTATTCCAATGACAGAATGAGAGCATGAGCTGTCTGTTCCAATGACAGATCAAGATCAGGTGACGATCATGGATCGCTCCGCGGAGAAGAGATAGTTGATTCGCCGAAATCGACAGATTTGACCGGAACCCTGCATGAAGTTTTCCTTCCCTGCGCATCTGCTTCCGGTCGTGACAGGCTGTGGCTGCTTCCTTCCTGTCATCACTAACGGTGATCCGGGCAACATACAAGGAAAATTTTAGCCCTTTTCTTTTATTGTTAGCCACATGCAGTGCCATCTAAGCCGAAATGCACAATGATGAATAAATAAAAATTACTGCATACATAAAAAACTTAACAAAATGTCAAATCTTTGTGACCACTTTTTTAGACGAAAATTTTTAACCCGATTGAACCTCCCACGCCTTCCGACGTCAGACAACGCGTACTTGCTAAGCCTAACAGCTCAGTAAATATGAAAACCATCTGAAAATTTGGCGTGCTTAGTTGCTGAAATTTTGTGGTGCTCACATCTTCTGACAAAGCGAAAGCTTTGTACGCCTTTCGTTTGCTGTGAACGTGAGAGACAGTGTCAAGATCGAATCGGTGGTGAAGCAAGAGGCCCCGCTTAGACGGGCACCGCCACGTTGCCTGAATGTAGTGCTGTGGAGTGCCCCCGCGGAAGTGCACGCATTCCATTCGAAAAATGGGAGGGAGCGATCTCTGCGGAGTGCTAGCGATCTGCCATTGGATTTCAACATTAAATTTCCGACTTGGCATGGAATTCTAACTTGCACCACACAGCACAAGGCATAAAGGCAAAACATTCATTGACACGACAGCCAACACCACTGGTGTGGAAAATAGGAAAGCGCCTCTCAGAGAGAACAGTGGAAGACAAAAGGAGGATTGGGAAAACAAGCACCCCACTGCCCGAAAGTTTACCAAAGAACCCGTGAAGAGGGTCGGTTTACTGCCAGCGCCTCACTGATGTGAAAGAACAGCAAACATTAAAACACAAAACAAGACTTGTATGATAGACGAACTTTCCGTAGGTGGTATGCACTGGTGCACAGCCGCACCACGGCGCTGCAGTGCGCCGTACCGGCCCCCATGATTGAGGTGAACGTAGCAGATGAACTCCTGCCCCGCAAGCATGTGTCACATTCAAACTGCCGTTTGGAATTCGGCGTGCATCGGAGATTCGGCCAGTAGTTGCTGGGTGCAATAGCTGTACGTCGTAAACGAACACCATTTCGATTGGCCAGCTGCGCTTGTAAGCGCTGCCCGAGCTTGCTGAGGAAACAGGCACAGCGACGAAAGTTGGTCGCGGGTTTCGTTCCCCTCAATTCTGGGATAGAAGCTCAGATAGTCGTTACCAGAGAACCGCATTTTGTTGAGACACATTTGTGGAGAAGTGATCGGTGATCTGGCCCCTCGCTACGGCGTCTGCGATGCATGAGCACACCGGGTAAATATCTGACAAAAGGCGCCGACTGTCTTGTGGGGGAGTCCTCTGCACACAACGCATACTCATGACCAGACTTGGGAAGCCTTGTTACCCCTCTGGAGCAGTCTTTCTGTTCCATAAAGGTCGTAGAATGTCACAACAGCTGCTTGTAAGGCAGCAAACTGGGCTAAGTAGTTATTCAGTTTTGCAATGTTTTGCAATGTGCATGCGTGTTAATTAACTTCGACTTGAGAGCACCTGCTAGCTGACACTTGATAGTCCGCGCTTCGTCAGTGTCGTGTCTCTTTTTCGTGCCGGCATGTGAGAACACAGCCCACGGTTCAAAAATTAGTGTGATATTTTAGTAGGGATCAAGGTTGCCGCACCAGCTCGCAAGCTTTCAGTATCACCCTGACACAAGCGTAGAGTCCACATCATCCACGATATAAAGATGCCGTTTAGGTAGCCACAACCGCACCAAAAAACAAAGCACATGCCCCAAGAATTCATTTTAAGATCAAATAAAGCATGATCAAACTTTGGTGGCTGTCCTGTGCTTGTTTAGGATGCACTTTGTCAAAAAATTTCGCAGGTCAACCTAAGATTAAGATTACAATTTGAAGCATTATATCAAGGTCAGATATGTAGTACAGCTCGGAAATCAACAGCTCTGTGCAGGTATACACAGTCCACAGTTATGCAAAGAGCAGAGCAGATGCGCCGCAGCTATCGAGTGGCGCTGGGTCACCATTCTCTTTCCCGCGAATGTGCCTGAACTACAGATGGCTCTCTGGCTTCACGGAAGCGCTGCTGTCATTAACCACTATCTGCGCTTCTATCCCAGAATTGAGGGGAACCAAACCTGCGCCCAACTTTAGTCTAGTCACTGCACCTGTTTCCTCGACAGACTTGAGCAGCGCTAACAAGCGCAGTTGCCCAATCGAAGTGGCGTTCGTTTATGGCGCAGTTACGTGCAGCTATTGCGCCCAGCGACTACTGACCGAATCCCTACTGCACACGGATTCCACACGGCAGTCTGAATGCGACACGCGAAGAGAACATGCCTGCGGAGCAGGCGTTCGTCCGCTATATGCACCTCAATCATGGCGGCCGGCAGCGGCGCACCACAGCGCCGTGGTACGGCTGTGCGCCAGTGCATACCACCTACAAATATTGTTACACTGACAACTTTAAATTCCACACTGCTCAGCACGAGCCTGTTGCTGAATCCACAAGCATATTTTATCACACCTACAACAATGCAACCTGTTTGCCTGTATTTGCACGAAGTAGAAAGAAAAAAGTAAAATGGATATATGCATCACTGCTCCATGTGTTGAATGGTTGCACTGAAGCACAATGACGATACATAACTCCGATCAGCTACGGTGTTCTTGCAAACCCTTAAGACAGACGTGCATGCTAGGATAGAGACAGCAAGCCCAGTGTGCACTTGTAACATGCAAGCTGAAAACACTAAGGTGCATGATTGATGGGCCATGGCCGAGTAGTGTTTGGAGCAGCTTATGAAATGAAGTAGAGGTCAGCACTACTGAATGTTGCGAGGAGTACGTATGACAAATGAGACCTTCACGCATGTTTTGTAGACTAGAGTTACCTGCAAGGCAACGGCAGTTTATGGTCACCAAGCTCAGGCTCACTGCCTGGGTCATGCCCCCATTCTAATACCATCGTATTGTCGAACTGACAATTCCTCCGAACGATCGCGGATTTTTGAACGACAATCCAAACAGAAGTATACTAGTACTGCCTGTCCAAAACAAATCAAAATGTTCGCAAATGCTCAAGCCTACCCTGCTACACCAGTCATGAGGTTCAGCGGTACACATTTGACGGACAATGTTACGTCACGACATGTGCGTGTTACCACACTACATAATCCGCGGGCATGTGATTTGTCACGTAGTGACAGCTGTTTTCATTAACGGCGACGGGAGCAGCACCGATTTCACACACAACTATGCGCGATCACGAGTACCGTAAAGTAGTCGGCGGGGCACAATCATGTTGGCCGGTACAGTGCCGAAAAACTCACCTGAAAACGTAGGCACCGCCAGCAACAGTCTTGCGGCAGGACCGACACTTCCAAATCCCAACACAGGTGCGCTTCATCGTATCCTATACAAAGCAAACACACCACGAAGCACGTCAGTAGGAACTATGCACACGGGCTGAACACAAGGACCTTGCTCGACTAGCTTTCGGCTCACCTTGCCACAGAATGTGCAGGTATACTTGGCGTGCTGGGTTATTTCGATCTTCTTCGCCATTTTACGAAGAGAGGCACCATATCTGGTACCATATTTGCCGACGATTCCGACCTTCTTAGTCCTCTTTGCCTGTGCAGAAAAAGTACCGGGGTTACTTACCGGCAAAATGTAAACAAATAACCACAACACACACAAAATCCCGGTTCTTAAAAGAAGCTTGTATCCCTCTTAGTCTATTTCTTACAAATTTCCAGCAAAGAGATAGCAAAAGAATTGGATTAATTGCGATTTAATCCAGACTTACCATGACTCCTTTGCTCGACGGAAACGACGCGCGCCGTGGAAAAGGCTGGAGAAGGCGCGTTGTTGCTAGACGCTGAGCTATTTTACGTCAAAGGCTCCAAAGGTGCACGTAGCTGATGTGGTTATGCCGTTCTAAAAACAATCAAAGAGACACTGCCAAACTAAATTTAGTTTTAATATTACAAATTATATTAATTTAAATTAAAACAATATTTGTGACATCTTGAGGAGAAACAGGCCGTGGTGAGCGTGAAAGTCGTGGGCAGCAGCCAAATCGAGGTAAACAGCACGGACATCGTCTACTGCTATAAAGGACGGAGCCGGTTTGTGCTTACCTGAATTTACTTCCTGGAGTTTATTCGCTCTTTGGATTACAAGAGAAGCATCATGAGTCTGGACGAGGTGAGGTGCTAAAGCGAAGCGCAGTCCGTTTAGTTTCAAGCACAATCAAAAGTACCGTCGTTGGATTATTGAGATGTTTGGCCCGCACCATGTTCTCTGCATTCAAACGGGATTACATATTCGGCGTCCTGTCGCACAAGTTCTAGAAGTGTAGCATCAATTCTTTCTTCATAAACGTTACTCGATTAATGATCCATTTGTACACGTTTATAAGTGGGGGCAAATGGGCAGGTGCGCGAGGTTTAGTGCGTGGAGCCGGAGACAGACCGGAGATTTTTATTTAGCGTGTGAGTGGGGCGTTGATTAAATGCTTTCTGGGGTCAAGAGGAGGAGGAAATACGTGTCTGCAGAGTCAGAGTGAAGGTTTTTGTGCTGTGGATTTCTTGCATCTCTGACTAGGCCTGCTAGCAAATGCGTGAAAATCTACTCCACATTTCAGAGCTTCCACAGCGAAATAAAAAGCGAAATGAATGCCGAAGTAAGTAGAACGGGGTTTAAACGCCTAAGTTTACTTCTAAACCTCCCATTCATCGACGACAGACTGGATCAGCCGAAAATTGTGTCAAAATTTTGGTTTACATTTCAGGAGAGCCTTGACGTTGTAAGTGCAGAGAGGTTTCAACGCCTCAGCCTATACTGGATATTCTTATCCCCACCATTCATCAGCGTTATCTATGGCATAAAGTATGCGCTGTGGCATACCTAGCGATTGCGGTGCGATTTGGCGATTTGTATTCTCTACGATTTTTCGCGTGCGTTCACCTTCTAAACTTCCAGTTCTCTGTTTTTGCAAGCCCATTTTTTTTTTTCCCCCTTGCGAGCGCTGCACGGTCCTCGTTTCTTCTTTTTTTTTTTTTTTTGTCCTGGGATTCTATAAATAGTACTAGTGGGTTTGTCCTAATTATTTCTTTGAAATGTGAGACACTGGTTCGATATTTCAGCTTGTTAATACGACGACTCCCCCCCCCCCCCCCCCCCCCTTCGTGAGGGGGTTGAAAGTCGCTGTTTTCTTGTCTTGCTCAAGTAACTCATTGGTTTGCTCTGGAGCATGATACGCGGCAGTAAAGTGGTTTCTCTGAAAAAAACAGCAGCAGGAAATAATTTGCTTTTGCGCACGCGCCTTTTAAACGCACTTCTTCGCGATTTAAAGACGGCTTCTCGGTCGGCATGGCGTATGAAGGAAATGTGAATCTTGCTTCTCCGACCCCGCCTTTTCGGCGCCGGAAAATCGGAGCGCGTAATGGAGAGTTGCTCGCCGAGCGTAATGGTAGGGTGGCTATCCTCCCCGCAGAGGTTCAACAAGGCCGCCGAGGACGTGAAGAACCTCAAGCAGCGCCCGTCTGACGAGGAGCTCCTCGAACTCTACGGCCTCTTCAAGCAGGGCAGCATTGGAGATTGCAACATCAGTAAGTCTTCTTGTTTCTTTTCCATTATCTCTTCATTAACCGTCGCTCGACAGCTGTAAGGGCAGCACTGCCATGGACATGAACGTTTTCCTCGGTAATTATAAGCACACAGTATTTCGCCTCCCCCCTTTTCGTTTCGAACTGTTTCTGGTTTATGGACATCGGATTGTCCACGTTCAGAATGTTTTTTTTTTTTTTTTATTCACCCCACTTCCTCCTGACTGTTTTCACGGCATCTGAGGCACGAATGATAAGCTTGCGTTAGGGGCCATGCCTACTACCCCCTTTCTTGCCTCGCTTAATAGGCGCGCCACAGGGAACGGAAAATGAGGGGTAGGAGGGGCAATACCGTAAAGTCTTCCCGTCGCGACGAATAAGAATCGTCTGCGCACCCGAGGCTTCGCTCTTCCGGCGCCAGGAAATAGCGTATTACATCAGTTCGGCCGGGCTTTTGAATCGACACGCATTCTCTTCTTGCCTCTTTCGGCTTTTGCAGCTGTCGACCAGGAAAGAAAAACTGAATGTGTTGCCTGACACAAATGACGGGATGAATGGAGAACGGCTCTGCAGAGCGTTCGCGGCACCGTGCGCGTTTCTCAAATCTTGACTTTTTCTGTTCTTTTTTTTTCTTTTTTTGCACATTTCGTTATGCCGAAGACCCGGTGTTATTTACGAGCAGGTTTTCAGACAAGATTGAAACGAGTCGTGGTTCGTACCTACGGAATACTTATACAGCTGGCCCTGGCCTGACGTATGCGGCGAACAGAAGGCGGGACTGGGTACCTGCTTTCCCGCTTTTGTTCTTACTTATTTTTTGCTGGTCGTTTAGTGCTATTTTATCCCTGCATGCTGAGCACCCTTTCTACTTTACTCTGTTCTTTTCTTTGTCCTGGTTTCGTAACTTTTTCGTATTCGAAGAGCTGACATTTTGAGTTTTATACCCTGCTTTTTGTGCGCCGTAGGAAGTCGGCTTTTTTCCGTTACAAAATCGAACATTTCATTTCGCCCTTGCTAAAAAAATAGCGCATTGTAGCCTCTGCTGATTATGCGCCTTATATTGCGCATAATTATTTAAAACGAATAAAAAAAAAAGAAAAACGGCGCAGGGAAGCACGAACTCGATATCTAGGCCTGTGTCAAACAGAGCACAGCACGAACGTCTGCACAGACGTTGTGGCTCGAAGAAAGGAACGTTAAGAAAAGAACGTGAACTTAGTTGGAGCTGTAAATCCCAAATTTGTTCATTATTCTGCATTGAACTTGGGAAGGCATTGGACAGACAACACGTCCAGACGAAACCTGCTCAAAAAAAAAAAAAAAAGAAGAACCAAAAAGAAGTATGCTTCCCATTCATCAGCATAATCCTCCTCACGGGCCAACTGCGGCAAAAAGGCTTTTCCTAATGTCCTGCCATTCATGTCCTATCCTTCCCTCTGAATCCATTGGAAGCTTCTCATTCATACTTAAAAAAAAAATCTTTGACTGCGTGCGTATAGTGTGTTCCCTTTCATAAAGCTACCTGCACCGTCGGATAGAGGAAGATGCGAAATCTGCAGCCCCCTTTAAATTTGTGGGTCGGAGTTAGATTACCAGCCCAATCACCTCGCGTACCCCCGGAACACGTGTTCAACACTGTCCTCTGAGCGCAGCCTCTGATAGTCCGTGACCCATCCGGCGAGATTATATCGCGCTGTCGCTTATCAGCGACCCTTCCTCGGGGACGGCATCATCCTAGTTCTTGAAGCTCGCTGGGCACTCCGCCGTTTACCCGCCTCTCTGCATCGCACATCGACATACAAGCATCACCCATCCGGGCATGTTTGGGTTTGGGCTAGGGATTGTACTTCAGTGTATCTATTCCATCTGACTCTAATCTATTTTTCAGCTGTTTTTTTTTTCTTTTTTGGTATTGGCCAGAGTAACGCCCGCGGCCATTGCCCCCGCCATCGCTGGCCTTCAGCCAGTGGCGGAGAGGGAACACAAGGCGTGGCGTCGCATGACCCAATCACAAAGAGCGAAAAACAAAAAAAAAAGAGAGAAACGAATAGAGTCGAAGTGGAACCGTTATATTATGCCAACCCGATACACGAGACAGCAGCGCTTGTGTGGTCTCCTGGATCATTTTGGGTGCTGCGCCTTCTTGTCGCTTTTTTTTTTTTTTGTCCTGTAAGATGTACTGAATTACTTTACCATACAGGCCTTGCACAAAGAACGCGCTAGATGAAAGGCCCGCACTTCATGGCGTCCCTCTCTCTCCCTCTCTGCAGGCCAGCCCGGCATGTTTGACCCCAAGGGCCGCGCCAAGTGGACCTTCTGGAACAAGAAGAAGGGTCAGTCCCTCATGCTCTGCTTTATCGCCGCCCTTTGATCTTTCGATTCGGCTGTTGCTTATCACCGTTCTTCGAGTGAGAGTGCGCTGCTGAGCCGGCACTGCAGGGGCTGCACTTGAGCAGTCCGACTTCTGCTTCCGCAGCACTTTCGATCTCCGTGCTTTTTTTTTTTCTTTTCTTCTTTGTTCTCAGCGAATGTCGCCGATCAGTGTGCTGAGATTCTCGCCGCGGCGCCTTTCAGGTATCGACAAAGGCGCTACCCGGGCTTCTCAGCGAAATGAGTATTGAAGCGCTCTGTCAGTGAGTGTGTAGTATATATATGTACACTGAAACCCGTAGCGGCGCTCCGCGTTTTTGGGCTCTGCAGCAGTCGGACGTCGGAAAGCTGACGCCGAGCAATCTTATCTTTGGCACGCGGTGTACGCGTGGAGTTTTCCTCTTTCGCCGTACTTGCGCGAACGCGATAATCTGTGTAGGAGATGCGGAAATGAGAAACTGGAAAACTCGAGTAATGCTGCGCGTTCGCTGAGGAACGACTGAAATAACGACTGTGCTTATGATATTGAAAGCGTTTAAACATCGCGTTTTGTGCGCAAGGTCCTGGCGCTGAGGGTGAAATTCTTCTGGGGAGGCGGTGGAAACGCGTGTTTGTATTTGCCAACCCTACCAAAAGATTGGATCTTTACGTGTACTCTCCATGGCACGAAACGTCGCACCTTTTCAGGAGTCAGTGGCGACCTTGTGCTCGTCAGCCTCTAGCCAGCACACATAGACACGTAGATCGTGCAACGCTTATGGCTTCACTCTGTGGCATCCTTACAAGAGCACTTGCAGGCATTACCGAGTAGGGAACTTGTACATGTATATACTAAATTGATCATGGTGATGTAGCCTTTTCCGCTGGTGGGAAAGGCGAAGAAGAAACGGTGTTCCTTTATGCCCAGCCGGACGGAGAGGCCTAAATGATTTGATCCAGCACCGAATGGCGCGGCGATGAAGCGTACAGAAGGCGCACGTGTCTACCGCCCCGCGCGCGAGTCTGCGGACTCTATTCACCGCGCTGATTGCGCGCGGAATAAGGATGCCGGCCTGTCAGCGGCCGACCTTGCTCGAGTTTGTTCCCATGTACAGATCGATACCGTTGCCAGCGGCGACGCGTTCTTTACAGTGCGAACAGTGCCGAGCTTTCTTTGATCCCCATGTTTTGCTGCTTTCGTCTGCCCCGAGTGAGTACGTTAGCAGGGAGCTGTACGTAATCTATTTTTTCCGGAAATGTTTAGGGTGCCTGGGCCGCGTATCGAAAATATCGGTGCTCACCCTCGTGCGTAGCAGAACGAAATGCAGTATTAAAGTTTCACTCAGCTTAATTCTGTTACCTTACGGCATTGTATGACCCTGCTGCAGAAACATTAGTATCCCTGTGATATTTTAAGTTGTTGGATCACATCGAGTGTCGTCGGGCGGTGACACTTAAGATGTTGGTAGGAGTCTTTAAATACGTGGGCAGGTGTCGAAAATAAAAACAAACATACGATGTCTGGCTCTCCAACTGAACGGATATAGCTATTGTTAGTTACCTGTACTTGGCATAGCGCCTGTGTCCACTTAAAGGCCCCCTGCCCACCCGCGGCCAGCAGACACTCTCTACCTCACTTTGAGCGAGCCTCCTCTCCTTCCATTCCCTCCTCGAAATTTTTCTCTCCCGCTCCTCGTCGAGTAGGCTCGGCAAGGCAAAATCACCCCTTCGTTCTCCGGTGTAAGTCGGAGGCGTGGTGTCTGTGGAGTGCGTCACAGGGCGACGTCATGGCCCCGCCTTCAATAGAATTATTTTCTTGGTTTTTGCATTTTCTCCGCACACTGAACGATCGAGAGGCGCGATCGGCTCGACCACCTAGACTTGTTAGCGAGCGCATCCTTTCATGCATCTGTTTGTCATTCCCAGTTAACGAGCCACCTTTTCATTTTCTTTTAGGCCTCCCCACCGTTTCACGAGCGGAGGGGCGGAAGTCGGTTGTGTTCGAAACACACGGCGAAGCGCGGACCCGGCAACCGCCCGTTTGCTTTTCTCCATGCGTGTTTGTGTTCTGTGTGTTTGTGTCTTTTCTCCGCTCCAAAGCATATGTCATTCATTGGAGTCAAGGCGTACGCAAGATGCACGAAAGATAAGCGGTATGTGTGCGGAGCGGTAAAGTGGGCGAGCGAGGGAAAGGCTCTGCTGCACTACTAATTAAAACCTTGTTTTGGGGGGCTCGCATAGAAGAAAAGAAACTGAGAAGGGAGCGCGCACGCAGAGCGTCTCGTGACGGGATCACGGCGGGGGGGGGGGGGGGGAAGGGGGGGGGGGCGAGCCAACTCCCTCAGTTTTACTGTTTTTTTACTTTTTATGGCTAGGGTTCAAGGCTGTCGCCGCACGCTCCCTCCGCAGTTTTTTTTTTTTTGTTCCTTCATGCGGGTTTGTAGGCATGAGCCAGAACAGAAGGCGCTGCGGAAAGCGTTGTGCAGACGACGCGACGCCAAGGCTACGCCCAACCTTCTCCCGTCAGTCAGAACGATGCACCAATGGAGTGCCTTTAGCGAAAGTAGCCCCCCCTTGACGTCAGCGGGGTGCAGAGTAGTGGGCCGGGCCCGTTTTTGAAGGAAGGAAAGAACGAACGGGCTTTGATTTGAATTTTCGCAGCTTTTCGGGGCGCGCATGGCTCTAGTATTTTGCAGAGGTTATCTTCGATGCCTCATCTATGCAGTGGGCTTGTTTTTCAAAAATGTCCGGACCCTGGTCAGTGGCCCTTTAACATTCGCTCCGGTAATGGAGACGGAAAATTATAAAACAAAATATATCCGCCCATATCCCGGTGGTTGCCTGAGGAAAGTGCCTAATTAAGTTCGATTCGTATAGACCTTGCTCCTAAGGTGAGCCATAGGAGGCTTTACAGTGAGCCTTGGAGCAAAGTGCAGTGCAGAACTTTGCGGTGAAGTGCGCTTCGCTAGGGGCGTGTGTCCCGTTCTCCCTTTCTTGATGTAGTTTTCGTGCTGTGACCACGTTACCTTGAACAAACAACTCGCCTGTACTTCCACTCTCGTTAGGATCGATACAGCTTTTATTATTTGTTCCCCCTTTTTAACGCGCCGCGCGGGTGTAATTGTCTCCGCTCCGAGCGTAGCTCCTGTGCGAGCAAACGTGAATGGTTGCCAAGACTGTCAATTGGCAGACTGACGGGTCCACGTTTTCGTTTGCAAGCTTTGTGCTTCAGTCTCGTAAGGGCAGCGTCGACGTCGGCGTGGTATATTTCCACCGCAAACTTCCGCCTTCTCGGGCTAGCCAATGACAGTGTATCTGAAGTGATCCCGCAGCCGCAGGAGGGTCATGTTGGGCTAGGCAGGGAATGATGGGTGGTATCGGCAATGTGTTATCTGTGGTCAAGTTATCAGAGTGGGCGGTCTTGTAGACGGTGCGACGCAGCTATCTTTGCCACTTCACTGCTGCGAGGACGGCGAAGGCGTCTTGCGCATGCGCAAGCTTTTGCTTCAGAAAATTGTTTCGTAGAGGGCGTTTGCGCACACGCTCACTCTGATGGGCGGACTGCGTGGCGCGTATCTCGTGACAGCGATGGCGAGCCGGGGTAGACGTTTGGGCGGTAACGTAACATATACACTGTCCGGCCGTATACACGCAGGAGCGCGCACTTTTCCTTCCTTCTCTCTTCCATATGATCTTTGTCCCCGTGCGTGTTTACTTTTGCAGCTGTGCGCACACACGTCCGTCCTGCGAAGGTGTGCTCGCGGATGTCGAACAAACATTTGGCGGAGACGCCGTTCTCATAACGCGGAAACTTGGCGCCGCGTATGCGCGCGCTTTTCCTCCTGAACTTATAGCTGTGCCAGTGCGCTGTCGCCTTGCCCTTATTTTATGTATAGACAACGAAAGCTGGCCACTTAGACGATCGTTCTGGCACCGGCAGTCCCTTTTTCGAAGGAGGAAGTGTTTTTGAATTCTGACGATACTGGTGTGTTCAGCGGTTTGTCGCGTCAGCACAGGTGTTAAAGGAAGCTGTGCGAATAGACGGAATAGACGCGACTAACTTCCGTTTGTGCACATGTGAATTAACGGTCGATGACCTTCGTTGCGTGCGTAATACAAGTGATGGCCTCGGTGTGTGTGTGTGGGGGGGGCAAGGTGAACTTACAACTCTGTGGCCTAGTGAATTTTTTTCACTGTCTACTCGTTGTCTTGGTAGCCATTGAATTGGGAGTAGTTCCGAGGAAGCATGCTGCCATCGTGGGCTTTGCGAACCGCATGGTGCCGAAACCGGTGGCAAATTATGCCGCAGCCTCGCGATTTCGCGAACTCGCGCGCTTTTTCCGGCATAAATTCCGCGCGCTTTCAAAAGCGCGCAACCCTCGTTAAATGGAACGGCGGACATAGGCGCGCGCACATAAAAGGGCGCTCGCGGGGCCAGGTACCCTGCAGGTGCTCGGGGATTGTTCTCTTTGAGTGCACAATGCGCCCGTATAGAGCTTCCTCTGCCTCCACGTAACGGGCCACGTCTCCGCGTTCCATCCGCGCACCACGACGGCGTGGAGAAGTCCGCGTGCAAGGGGGGGCAGGCACCGTTGCGGGCCTCTTTCTTTCCTTCGACCCAAATAGCGGCAGCCGTTCAACCCCCCCCCCCCCCCCCCCCCTTTTTTTTTTTCGTTCTGCTTGGCGGCTGCCCAGAGTTCTTTCCTGTCGCCTCGCTTCTACGCGGCTGCCGCCCGAAATACCTCTCTCGCTGGACCGACAGTCCATCCGACACGCTCTTCGGACTGTTCCGAGCTGCGGCCGCCGATCACCTCTCCTAGACTCACGTCGCATTGACGACGGTATTACCGTCGTCTTGAAAAGGTGTAACGGCTCATCCCCCCCCCCCTTTTTTTTTTTTTTGTGCACCTGGAAAAGATGACGGGGCAGCTCGTTGAGCTGTGTAAGTTTCCCTCTTGTAATAGAGGTTCGTTTGTATTAGATTGGTTTTCTTTCGCGCCTATTTTCGTTCTAAAAGAAGTGGAATACAAGAGGAAAGGCGGAAGGCCTGCCGTCAACTCGACTCCCCTGACACGGGCCGCAGTGTACAACTAGTGTATGTACAACGGAAATGCCTCCATTAATGTTAATCATCGCGCGGTAGTTGCGTGAACTCACATTAAAAAAAAAAAAAGGTACTCGAACAAAGCACAGCAATCCATATGCGCTAATTTGCTTAATAGAGCGATACAACAAAGACAAAAAACGAAACCTACAGTTAGGTACAGCTAACGCCATATAATCTCATGTGCAGCTGCTTTGCTGCCAAGGCTTGGTGAGAGAAAAAGAAACAGATTTGATTTTCAGTTTTTCGAACGGCTCTCTAGAGCAAAAACGTTGCTCTCGAGCATATATAGCTTGTTGTATTTTGTAGGTAGCCACAAACGGATACGTTTAGGCGCTTTAGCTCTTCCCATGGTTGCTCGTGGCTTTCAGGCAGCACGTATCACTCCCTTTTATATTTTTACGCTGTATAAGAAAAGCAAAGAGTCGAGCTGATTTTGCGCCACTAATACGCGTATAACATTAGCCTTAATTGCCGAGGTAAGCAGGGTCGTTATCATAGACGTGCCTTAACAGCGCACATTTGTTCGCGGTGTGTTTAAATGGATAGCGATTACTGGTCAAGTCATTTAGCTACCACGTTAAGGGCTTCGTCCCGGGGTATGTTTGTGCCCTTAGCGATAATTTGTTGAGCTACGCTGTACGATAAATCTCGAGGGGACACAGTGCACGGTAATTAGCTTAAGTAAACCCCTACTGCATGTTGTGCGTTCTGTAACGTCTTTTTCTTATGCTGTAGTTTTGCTGTCAGCGACGCATGCTTTACTGAAAGGAACAACTATAACATCCAACAGCGTACATTTCTGGCGGTGGCGGAAGTCATAGTCGTGCGTGTTCGATTTGATTTTAACGAGGGTTTAGGTGCTCCGGCGGCGGATCTTGAAATGAACGTTTTTATATCAACCGAGTTCGGTTTGAACGTTGCCGCCGCAAAGGAACTCCCGTGTCCAGAGGGAGCAATTTGGTCATTCGACTGCATCGATGTCTGGCTCACTTTCAACGCCTGCAGGGGAGTCCCGTGCGGACTTACTCAACCGAGTCGATTATACAGGTTTTCCTTTGCAGAGCCCGCGATCACGTAGAATTCTCGTCGCCTTATCTTCCTGGCCTGGATTTTCTCGAAGAGTTCTTGGTTTTTTCCGGCGCGCAGTGTGCGTAGTAGTATACGTGCGTGCTGACTATAACTAGCAGCAAAGAGCGGTCTAGATTTTCCACGAACTGACTTCCTCGTTGACGCGCCGACTTCGTCTATTCTCACGGAATCTCGTCATTTCTTCGCTGATGCGTGAAGGCCGTCGGTCGGGTTGGCTATCTCTCTCACTCTCTCTCTCTTTCTCTCTCTCGTTTCTTTCTTTTTGCATGCGGATTTCTTTGCCGTATCCGCGCCGGTTGCCTGAATTCATGTCCCCTGCAGCAGACGCAGCATTCGCATGACGCATGTGTCATCTGGCTTGCTTTTCCCGCGGTTTTAACGAAACGCTCTACTGAACTTTCTGCGAACTGTCAACTGATCATATGTCGGAAAGTGGGTCATTGTGTTCTTTTCTTTATCCCCGCCCCCTTTTGCCTTTCACGACATTCTACTCATATCATACATTCAGTACACGCTGCGCAGAGAAACATTGTTAGCGCCTTGTTTGCTGGATGCACAGGGCACATGGGTTTCGAGTTTTAACGTCATATCGTCACGCTGGGTGTTTTTTCCTCCTTTTTTATTTTTGGCGAAAGAGGTTTCGTTTGTGGCTGGTTTTTTTTTTCCCCGCTAGAGGGCTTACGTGCTTACATCTCGCCTTTCCTGCAAATCAATCGCTCAGTGGAGAACGGGCGAGACGGTTGTCACTCTCTAAATATATCTCTGAATGTACCTGCTTCGCATTGTGTAAAGCACGTCGCCCTTTCCGCCGCTAAGACTCTCCGGGTACTTTTCCACGTTTCGAGCTTCTTTTTTGGCGCCGCTCGCAAGAAGCCGTTGTTAGCCTTGGTCGACGACGAAGACGTCTTATCCACTTCGAAGAGAGACAAGGAGGCGGCGATTCCCCCTATAACCGGTCCGGCTTGTATAATAATGCGTCCTCCTATACGCCCTTTAGCGGCGGCCGGTGGCGGCGCCAATAAATTGTGCCGCCTTTCCTCGTCGGGAATTCCTCGTGCGCATCTCTCTTTCGACGTGAGCGCTCGATTTTTTCGCGTTTTTCTTTCACTCCCGCCTGTCTTCCTTACAAAGCAGTGACGGCGCCGCCATCTTTAAAAATTCAGGTCATATGCACGTATTCTCTGCGTATATTCGGAGAGCGGGTGCGCTGATATATATCTTTTTTTCCTCTTCGCCGTTGTGCACGCGTAACACGTAAGCGAACTGACGCAAGCTACGAATGCGTCAATCGCGTAATGTCGAGTAAGGTTTCCTGTGAAGGCCGTGGTAAACGGCACAGCGAAGCAAGGAACTTGTCCGTTTTAGGCTGCTGGGTAGACTCGTTAACGCTGCCGCAGAAGTGCGCGGCTTTGTAGAGGAGGTGATGAACAGACTGTAGTTCGCGAGCGCGGGTGTGTACAGAGATTTAGCTGAGCGGAGACGTACTGGAGGAGACGTATGCCGGTTTACCGGACGCCCCCTGCGCATGCGCTGGAGGCGTCCAGTGAACCGGTACACGCCTCCTCCAGTACGTCTCCGCTGTGCTAAATCTCTATTGTATCGAGCAGCGAACGCGCCGTTCCCGGCTTCTGTACAGCTGCATGAGCACGGTGCTGCAAGGAACGGTCAAAATGGCATTTCACATAAACGCTGTTTAAGGCTATGTGACTAATTGGAGAGACATGGGAGAGGCCTTTGGCCTGCAGTGGGTATAGTCAGGCTGATGATGATGATGATGGTGACTAACTGTAGCGCTCTCTTATCAGAAGGTGATTTTTTTTTCACTGGAAAAGCAGCAATTAATGAAAAACAGGGACTACAGGCCTGCTAACCTGCGAAGCTGAGCTGTTAGAATTCCCCCAAAATGTCCTGTCGCCGGTGGATGCAATGTCATGTTTCAAGAGCTGTGCCCCGGAACATGACTCTCCATACGCGGTACATGCATTTCGCTTCTTAAGCGTTTGCAAGAAGCTTGTGCGATCTGCGTGCTTGTGCGTCATGTACTCAAAATGAGTCGTTTTCATCTTGTCTTTTCTGCGCTCAAACCTCATTCTTTCTCAGCGCTTACATATGGGAGAGCTGAAGCAGAAGAGAGTCGCAGTGTACTTCGCAATGGGAAACACTGGACGACTGCGAATGAATAACACGTAACGGAGTTTGAAAACTCGGGAACCGAAAATGGCATGTCGTGGATATTCTTCGGGCTTTTTCTTGCTTGGCTGTACGTGCGAAACAGTACACTCTAAGCAGAAAGGGGTAAAAAGGGGGTGAGCTGTCCTGTAACGCTCTCCCTTTCATAAAACGGAGTACGCTAAGGACAGTTTAATCCCTTTACAGTCGCATATAGGCGTATTAGTGTTTACAGTGTACTTACGGCTCGAAGTGTGTGATGTGCTGTTTGTAGGAGCGTTAATTTCCGCCGTAAAGTTAACCCGCGCCACAATCGCTTAGTTTTTACGTATCTCTTTTGCAGGAACCAGCCAGGACGAGGCCAAGGAAGCCTACGTCAAGTACGCTACCACGCTCATCGAGAAGTACAACAAGTAACCTGGAGGCGACTCTGCGGCCGCGGCGGCTTCGCGCTTGTGTTCTCCACCGTGATATCAACGTTCCTCGTATTCGTCCGAGGTCGGGCACACTCTCTACCTTAGAGTGACGACGCGTTGTCATGCTGCCGCGGCCTTTGAGCACATATCTTCGTCACTTACACACATCTGGGAACGCGTGTTGTCTCTCTCTATATATTTTTAAACTATCACTTGTCACCAAGGCAATAACACTGTCCATTTTCCTAAATTATCTGATCTCTCGTGATGTGCACATCATTTCCGGCCCAAATTTTAATGGGACTCGCCTCCTGCGGTGCCCATAAGATGTTTTGTACATACGGAGGTTCAAATAAAATTCGACTTTTTAAACAAAAGGAAATTGTTGTTATTTGTAAACTGCGCGAGAGCAGTCGCATGCGAAAGCAGTAACAAATGGGGCTGGTTGCATCAGCCGTCACAGCTGTTTACTGCACTGCCTGTAATCTCGGCATGCTGCTGTTACGTCTTTAGGAAATGAGAATTGAAATAGTATTAACGCGCTAACGTTACAGGCCACGTTACGCAGGGAATCCGGTGTCAGCATTGTCGGCGCTGTGACCGACAAATCACGAGCATGGCTCTATAGCAGGTGGTCCCCAGAGGGCAACCTAGAAGGCAGGTGGGCCATTAGGTCTCAGGTGACCTTGCGGCGTCCTATCTGCCCACCGTGGCAGGTGGCTCGGGAAGTGCTCGGGAAGGTGGCTCGGGATTGGTCGCTCGGGAAGTGCAACCTGGGCCGCCCAAGGCCCACCGCTGAGAACACCTGCCATCACAAGGCCATCGCTTAACCGCTGCACCAGTAGTAGTAGAGGACCCCCAGGGATCAGTGAATGTAGATATTGACCTTCTGCATATATGCTAATTAACTCATTACGCTATCGCGTGATGCCATTAAGCCGGAGCTTAAGTGTCTCCACCAATTTTTGTCTGAGAAAGCTTGTATCTTCTGTATACGCCACTGTGGACAGTGCCGTTAAGAAAAGTTTGACGTCTACTGCAAGGTTGCCTGCCGCTCCACAGATATTTGGATGACACGTCAGAGAGCAGCTGTACTGTGGGCGTGAATTGATAAACAAAAACGCAAAAAAAAACAGGCAATAGGCCTTATACTAAACCAGCAATATTCGCGTGCCGCCTAACTGTGCCCCATCTTTTGCTTGTCTAACTGCTTCTTTGACTGCTATTCCCGGTGAAGCGCATTGCCTTTGTGGTGCGTTAAGCCACATCAAAACAGAGAAGCAATCTGCAACTTGCACCAAGTTGTGATATTTTGCGTGCTCGAATACATCCGAGACTGCCACAGCTCCAGAGTTAGCTGCGATTTGAGGAAAGCGCAAGAAATGTAATCTGCCGCACAAATGAACGTTGTCACGTCGCATTCTGGTATTAAACTACAAAAAGTGAATCAAAGCTACAAAATGAACCCAAGGATGTACGAGATTTAACGACCTGCAAGCAGAAGTACGTGCTCCCATCAGTTAACAGCTCTTGCACTTCGACATAAGAGGGCAGAGAAATAAGTCTATTTCAATATGTTCAAGCATTCCAGTAATCGCGATTGGTGGTTTTATGTACGGTGCAAGTTACGTATAGACCGACTGCGTAGAGAGCAGGAGCCGGAGCATTATACACAGTGTACCGCAGGTATCCGTATGATGGTCGTGAAAACGAGGCGACCACCAGAAATGACACATGCAAACAACAGAAGTACGTTTTTACTTCTTTATTTCCTTTTCTTTGCTAGAACTTAAAGCGGTTCTGGCGTTGCGGCGCCCAGCCTGGCGTTTCCTTTTCAGTTAGTTCCCTTAGACGAACCTGTTGGCATAAAAATGAACAATGCGTTAAGTTTTTATTTGTGGCAGTTTTCTAACGAAAAACTTGGTGCACAGAAAAAAAGCGAATGATGCAATTGGAGGCTGACATCGCAGCGACTTTGTCGCAAGGAAAGAAATTCAAAGAATGCTCTATCAAACTGGGTGCTTAACAGAGTATGTCGACAATCACAACAGCGAATGCCTTGAATGCGGAACACGTTTACTGTGAGCGCCGCGTTTCCTAGTGGACGCCGGTTATTAAATTACTGAGCACAACAACTTTCACCTGGTAAGTCTTTCAGCATACCTTTTCTAATCGAAGGGTGTAAGGAGCCAGCGCGCTCAAACCAAGGTAATCTATCAGGTACCATGCCAAGAAAAAATGGCACGCTGAGCGGAGTAAATTGGTAAATTGGTCTGCAAGCAGTTTTCGTCCAGCCTAAAATCAGCTACAAGGCTAGCTGTCATGTCTGTAGCGGAGCGTCCATATATACGACATGCTGGGTTTGGAACGCACTGAAACCGCCACCTGAACGCTCTACACTTCCTTGTTCTAATAGCGAACTCATAAAATCTAAACGCTTTCAAAAACTTATTGCACTTCACGTAGACGAAAGGCGCCAGTGTTTCATCTCATCATGTCACGTACCTCGGAAATACGACGTATGGTGGCAAAAAAACAGATTGAAAATTCCTCCGAGCCCTATACGCGCAGTTCTTACATCGAGCATCGCTACAGCCTTTCCCATCGAGTCACAAGCCCGCTTTCAGCAAAAAAAAAAAAAAAGGGGGGGGGGGGGGGTGAATTACGAAATTATACTAATAGAAAACCTTATCCACCGAATTTCATCTTCTTTACAATGAGCCCGTTCTGATAAACAAAAAAAAAACGGAGCTGCCTTACACCGCCACATTACCGCAAGTAGCCGATATTCTAAAGCTCCGCCGCCGCGGTGGCTCAGCGGTTATGGTGCTCGGCTGCTGACCCGAAAGACGCGGGTTCGATCCCGGCCGCGGCGGTTGAATTTCTTTGGAGGAGAAATTCTAGAGGCCCGTGTACTGTGCGATGTCAGTGCACGTTAAAGAACCCCAGGTGGTCGAAATTTCTGGAGCCCTCCACTACGGCGTCTCTCATAGCCTTAGTCGCTTTGGGACGTTAAACCCCATAAAAACCAAAAACCAAAATATTCTAAAGCTCCCTTTCGTGTTGGCACGGGGTCTTCCGGCCCGCGTTCTCGAGACCAGGAGCAAAGTGCTCGGAGCTGAGGCTGAGGGCTGTGCATACCTTGTCCAGTGTGGCAGTGGCCGGCGCGGTTCCCGGGGCGTGCGACGTCCTTCACGACGGTTGCTGTCTTGGCCTGCTTGTCAGCGACAGGACAAGGCTCACCCGCACCGATCTCTTTTACCCCTTGGTCAACGTCGGTTTCACACGACATGAATTCCTGCCACTGGCAGTCGTCGGGCGGCTCTGGCAAGTCTGAGGGGAAATCGAACTTGCGCCGCAATTCGGGACATGGAAGGAATCCGTCTTCGAAGATGTCGCCTCCGGCTTTTCTTGCATCGTCCAAGCTGCGTCCATCCGATGCTGATGGCTGTTGCTGTTGGCGGCTATGTTCACCGTGGCTGGCAGCGGCTTCAGGAATTTGCTTGTGGGTGGCCATTGCGGTGCAGATTCGTGGGTCGATTTCCTGCAACAAGAGCAACGGGATTCACTGAGCCAGCCTCATCGTTCGAGCTGTAGCCATCTGTGAATAATTGCTGTCGCCTCTACATTGTGTAACTATCGAGTCCGATAGCTCAGTGAAATATGAGATGATGAATGGTATTGAAGTGTTGACCGCACCGTGCTCTGCTCATGGTCGGGGTTTTTGCGCCAAGCGTTTCCTTAGCGATGCTCGAGCTTAAACCGCTTCAAGATTAAGTGCGCAGACATTTTGAAGCGATAGATAAAGCCAAGCTCATAATAATAATAATAATAATAATAATAATAATAATAATAATAATAATAATAATAATAATAATAATAATAATAATAATAATAATAATAATAATAATAATAATAATAATTTGTCTTTGAGTAAAGGAAATGGCGCATTACCTGTCACATATATCGATGGACACCTGAACCGCGCCGTAAGGGAAGGGAGGAAGGTGGGAGTGAAAGAAGAAAAAGAAAGGGGTGCCGTAGTGGAGGTCTCCGGAATAATTTCGACCACCTGGGGATCTTTAACGTGCACTGACATCGCACAGCACACGGGCGCCTCTTGCGTTCCGCCCCCATCGAAACGCGGCCGCCGCGGACGTGTTCGAACGTGGGTACACCGGCTCGGTAGGCGAGCGCCTTAATCACTGAGACACCGCGGCGGGTAGCCAAGGTCATCGTGCTAGGGCTCCGTGCTTTCGGATTTCACCTTCATTTGACCTTCAGATACAGCAAAAGAAAGGAAAGGTGCCTAACCGGCACCCTTGGATAGTGGACACCTTAGTCGCGCTTTAAACTACGAAACCGATGAAGAGCGGGAGGTGTGGCAGCTTCGAAAGCGAAAGAAAGGCGCTGAGACAGTGGACACCTTAGCCGCGCTTTAAGCTACAACACCGGTTAAGAGCGGGAGCTTCGAAAGCAAAGGAAAGGCGCATAACTGGCCCCCTGTGACAGTGGACACCTCAGTCGGGCTCTAAGCTACGTGGCGGTAGTGACAGATGTGCGCTGCATGCGTTCGCATTGACTATACGTTGTGGCAGAAACGCGACACTGAACCCATAGGCCGGTGGCGTTCATTGTGTTATGGCATTGACTACGTTTTAGACTTTGTCGATATTATGGCGAAAGCCTTTAATGACTCATACTGTCGTTAGCAGCCGTTTCGGCAGCCGTGTCGACAGCCGTGTCGGCAGATGTGTCTGCGTTTTGACGGGTGTCCACCGAGATATGTGAAACAGTTACTGCGTAATTTCCTTTCCTCAAATACAATTTTCAGTTTCTTCATTACGGCCCCTCTTTTTCTTTCTTCTTTCACTCCCACTTCCTCCCTTCCTGTACGGTGCGGTTAAGGTGTCCACCGAGATGACAGAGAATTACTGCGCTGTTTCCTTTCCTCAAAAAGCGTTGCGTTCAAAGGGCAAAGCATCGCGCCGAACGGTTGGTGGCGTTCCGTGGACTCCCTGGCAGCGCTACAACATACTGTCGCGTTCCACTCCTAAAGGCGAAGCTTAAGCGTAATTAATTACCAGTCAATTAATACTTCGTCATTAATCAGTAATTAGGCATTAATTAATAATTTGTCGTTACTTCGTCATCAATTATGAGTTACGCCATCCAGTAATGACGTCACCAGTGTCGCGTAGGCAAAGTGGCACGGAAAACGCTTTCTCCTCCGCACTTTCGACAGTCAAAGTGCCCCCTGAATTTTTAAGGGAAGGAAGTGCGCATAACTGGCTGCCTGGGTCAGTGGACGCCTGATTGGTTTGGTTCGGTTTGTTAGAGTTTAACGACCCAAAGCGATTCAGGCTATGAGAGACGCCGTAGTGAAGGGCTCCGGTGACCACCTGGGGTTCTTTTACGTGCGCTGACATCGCACTGTACACGGGTAAATTCGGCCGCCGCGGCCGGGATCGAACCCGCGTCTTTCGGGTCAGCAGCCGAGCGCCGTAAACACTGAGCCACCGCGGCGGGGCAGTGGACGCCTTAATCGCTCTAATAGGTACGCGGGGTGGTAAGAGAGAGAGAGAGATGTGGGCTGCATGCGTTAACGCTGACAACGTTGTGGCGGACACACGGCACTGCTACAAAAGGCCGCAGTGTTCAATGGGTGAGCAAACTCGCGTTCAAAAGCAGCTGGTGGTCTGGGCTTTGCAAGTAGCCGCGGACTTCACCGACTTCCAGCCACTTCACGAGACCAAGAGCCAACCCAACTATCACCAAGTCTTCACAAACCCATTCTGTACCCTCTGCCACCACCCCAAAGCCACTCTAGACCATATCCTTTTCCTCTGCCCGGCGGATCCTCCCCCGCGGGGCCTGGAGCACCTTACCACTTGGGAGCCTTGGGAGACCCTACTGCGTTCTGAGGACCCGGCCAAGCAAGCCATCGCCACCGGCCGGGCTGCCAGCGTCATGAGCCTCCGGGACATAAACGTTTGAGTGCAGTGGGGCCGTGCGGGGACCCACGGACCTGTGTGTCCCAAACTACCCAGTTGTAAATAAAGTTTTCACCACCACCACCTAAGATAGGGCTCATTATTCATTTACTTTACCACCACCACCATCAACCATTAACTGCCGGAACGCACTCAGCGTTACAGACGCCAAGCAGCGTATAGCTGTCCGACGCGCCATAGCTTTTGCTCTCTAACCAGGTTCGGCAGAAGTCAAACCGCAGCTAATTTTTAGTGGAACAAGATACGAACCAAAGGGGTGGCAGGGACATTCGTATTGGGTACCTGTGGTTGCAACTGTGACGACTTCTGCAACACGCGATATGTCCTCATCTTACCGTACCACGCAGACAGGAACGCTGCATAAGCAAAGTGCACGGGCCGCGGCAGGGAAGCAGATGGGAAACGTCCGCAATAAATCTAAACTAATAACCAGTCGCTCTTCTGTGCACACGTTATAAAAACGTTTCCAGAAGCGTTTTCTCGAGCGCCTCTCAAAATTGGAGTTCGTATTAGTCCTAACTAACGTTCAGGTGCTCCCTCCTGAAAGCGGTGAATGAAAGTATTCACCCATTTGCTTCAAATCTCGGTCACTGACTTGTGCCTGACGATTGCAAGAAAACAGAAAGCGTAAGCTCGACTTACCAAGACTCTGTCGCGTTCCGTGTAGCACAAACTTGAAACAACAGATATATGAAAGCCTGTTAATGATGATGATGATGATGATGTCCTCAGGATAAATGGCACATAGCCACGGCGGGGGATTGGCCAGGGTGCATAGCGGATACAAACACACTCATGTACAGGGAGTGGAGTATATTTAAAATTTTGGGACGCAGAGCTAGAATTTGTACAAAACAAAAAAATACGGAGAAGGAAAAGTTGTGAATTCACATTCTAGCAGAGGAATCTACCAGATGAAATTATATAATCGTGAATAGAATCGCACGCTGGTTTCAGGGCATATCCCTTGGCGCTTGCCCCGAAGGATAAGAGAATCGGAATAGATAGAGGTAGCCCAAGCCGAGCGAGGGGGATTTCCAAGTAAATTCTACGGAGAGCAGCGAGCCGCCGGCAAGAGAGGAAAAAATGTTCTATAGACTCAATTTTGCCACAAGACTCACAAAGGTTGGATTTCGAAAGCCCCGATCGGCATAAATAAAGATTTAGCCGCGGTATCCTGCAGCGCAAAAGGGTCATGGACACCTCACATTGCCTCGAACTGCACATCCGCACACTGTTGCCTCTGTTGTTGTTGTTGTTGTTGTTGTCTTATAGATAATGGCGCGCTGCCGCACGAGCTTACAGTGCAACGAAGAAGTTCACGCGCCGAAAGCGCGAATATCGGTTTTGTACGAAATCACAGTGCAAGGCATTTTACAGCTGATTCGCACGGTGGCGAGTTTTAGACTACTATAATGTTATTAAAAAAAAGAATTCGAAAAAGAAAAGTTTCCCGGCCCGTGCCACTAAGCATAGCGGGAGCTTAATCCAATGCGAAGTACACAAATAACACAAATAACAAATAATAATAACAAGAAATATCAGGAAAGAAAAAGTAAAAAATAAAAGGTAGATAACGTTTCTTTTTTTTTTTTTTTGCTGGGATGGCTTAGCTAATGAAATTTATGAGATATAATAAGCATGCTGAGGAGCCCGGACTTCAGTATGTTCGCTCGTGGTGGGAAGATGAGGAAGAATTTCAAAAAGGTGGAGGGAAAATGATAGTTCAGAACCTTGGCTGATGCTTCCGTCTCTGGCGGCATTTGGGATATACGACTGGAGGCTGATCGGAAAAAGTAAATTTAAGGAAATGATAAGTGCCTTCCGTCCCTCCCTCCCTCCCGTGCAATGATGGGTGCTATGGATACTAGGTTTTGATTCATCTGGCTCTAAACTTGGAGCGTTGCTTCACTTATTGTCTACATGGGTCCTTGTAGTTTTGAGAAAGGTTTGAAGCTACGGTTGTGATATAGAATAATTATGCCAAGGTGGTCTAAGAGTGTGGAGGTAGTCTCCGTTGTTAAATGTGATAATTGTCTAGTGTTGCGTGTGCTTTGAAAAGGAGCGTATTTTGTTTGCTGTTTGTTTGTTTTGTTTGTTTGTTCAGACTAACACGTAAGCCTTCGGCAGCCTATAAGTCGTACCCTGCAGAGAGAAAGTTGAAGCACCGCCATCGTTGTTGTTATTGGTTTAGAAGAACGTCAATTTGGGCTAGATGGTGCATTATTTCAGACAGAAATGGTAATAGCGCTGTTATTGTTGGTAATAGGTAATAGTGTCGTTATTGTTGGCCTCTGTTAGACCGGAATGTTGCAGATTTTCGCCTGGTCGCCTTCGTCTATCTGCAGTTCAAGGCGGAAGAGGATAGTGCCCGCATGGTTAGCGCTATATCTTCGGGGATCGACCAGAGGGCAACCTAGGAGGCAGGTGGGCCACTCAGGTCACGTGACCTTGCGGCATCCTGACTATCTGCCCACTGTGGCAGGTGGCAGTTAATGACTGGTTGCTCGGGAAGAGCAACCTGGGCTACCAAAAACCCCTCGCTGGAAGCACCTGCCGTCACCGGAGCATCACTTAACCGCTGCAACAGGAGTAGTGAGAGGACCCCCAGGGATCTATGAATGTTAAGTAGAGAATGACCTTCTGCATATATGTTAATAACTCATTACACTATCTCGTCATACCCTTGAAGTGGAGCTTAAGTGTCTCCACCAATTTTTGTTTGACAAAGCTTGCATCTTCTGTATACACCACTGTGGACAATACCGTGAACAAAAGTTTGACGTCTACTGCAAGGCTGCCTACCGCTCCATAGCCATTTGCATGAGCCGTTTGACAGCAGCTGCGCAGTGGGCGTGAATTGAAAACAAAAACAAAAAAAAATGGCAATGGGCCTCACACCGAACCTCCAATACTCCGGTGCGGCCAAGGTGTGCCACACCTTTTGCTTGTCTACTGCTTCTTTTCTTGACTGTTACTCCTGGAGTAGCGTATTGCCTTTGTGGTGCATTGAGTAGCCAAAGGCTTAGGTATGCCAAAGCAAAACAGTGAAGCAATCTGAAAGCTTGCGTCAGGTTTAGATATTTTGCATGCTCGATTTCATTAGAGCTAGACTGTCGCAGCTAACTTTGGTAGCTGCGATTCGAGGAAAGCACAAGAAATGTAATCTGTCGCACAAATGAGCGTTGTCATGTGGCTCTGTGGTATTAAACTATTGAATCAAAGCTACAAATGAACCCGGGGATGTGTGAGATTAAATGCCCTGCAAGCAGAAGCACTTGCTCTCATTAGTTAGCAGCTTTTGCACTTCGGCATAAGAGGGCAGAGAAATCAGCTTTTAGTGCGGTGCAAGTTACGTAAACCCGTTGCGTGGAGAGCAGGAGCCGGACCATTACATACAGTGTACTGCAGGTATCCGTACGATGGTCATGAAAACCAGGAGACCACCATTAATGACACATGCAAAAAACAGAGGTACGTTTTTACTTCTTTATTTCCTTTTCTTTGCGGGAACTTAAAGCTGTTCTGGCGTTGCGGCGCCCGGCCTTCTCTCAGCGTGGCGCTTGCTTTCACTTAGTTCCCTTAGAAGAACCTGTTGACATAAAAATGAACGATAGGTTATGTTGTTATTTGTGGAATTTTTTAAATCAAAAACTTGCTGCGCAAAAAAAAAAAGAACAAATGATGCAATGAGAGACTGACATCCCAACGACCTTGTCACAAGGAAAGCAATTCAAAGAACGCTCTATCGAAGTGGGTGCTCAATAGGGTATGCCGATAATCACAACAATGAGTACCTTTACAGAGGAAATCATTGACTGTGAGCGCCGCGTATCCTAGCTGACGCCGGTTATCGCTTATTAAATTACTGAGCACACCTCTTCTAACAGAAGGGGGTAAGGAGCCAGCGCGCTCGAACCAAGGTAATCCCTCAGGTACCACGCCCACCAAAGATGGCACGCTGAGCGGAGGTCTGCTGACGGTTTTCGTGCAGCCTGAAATCAACTATGAGGCTAGCTGTCATGTCTGTAGTGCCCATATACGACATGCTCGGTGTGGAACGCACCGAAACCGCCACCCGAACACCATACTCTTCCTTGTTCTCATAGCGTACTCACAAAATATAAACTCTTTCAAAAACTTTAGTTCGCAGAAAAAAGGCGCCAATGTTTCATTTAATCATGTCACGCACTTCGGAAATACGGCGTATTGACTGCGTGGCGGCCAAAAACCAGACCGAAAATTCCCCCAAGTGCTATACGCGCAGTTCTTACATCGACCATCGCTCCATCCTTTCCCATCGAGTTACAAGCCCGCTTTCAGCAAAAAAGAAAGGGGGGGGGGGGGGTTGAATTACGAAATTATACCAAGAGAGAACCTTATCCGCCGAATTTTATCTTTACAATGAGGCTGTTCTGATAAACAAAAAAAAACGGATCTGCCTTAAACCACCACATTACCGCAAGTAGCCTATATTCTAAATCTCCCTTCCATGTTGGCCCAGAGTCTTTGCCGGACCGCGTTCTCGAGACCAGGAGCAAAGTGCTCGGACCGAAGCTGAGGGCTCTGCATACCTTGTCCAGTGTGGCAGTGGCCGCAGCGGTTCCCGGAGCGTGCGGCGTCCTTCACGACGGTTGCTGTCTTGGCCTGCTTGTCACCGACAGGACAAGGCTCACCCGCGCCGCTCTTTTTTTCCCCTTGTTTAACGTTGGTTTCACACAACGGCGTGGATTCCTGCAACTGGCAGTCGTCGAGCGGCTCTGGCAAGCCCGAGATGAAGTCGAACTTTCGCCGCAATTCGGGACATGGAAGGAAACTTTCTTCGAAGATGCCGGCCCCGTCTTTTCTTCCATCGCCCCAGATGCGTCCGCTTGATGCTGTCGGCTGCTGCTGTTGGCGGCTATGTTCACCGTGGCTGGCAGCGGCTTCAGGAATTTGCTTGTGGGTGGCCATAGCGGTGCAGATACGTAGGTCGATTTCCTGCAACAAGAACAACGGGATTCACTGAGCCAACCTATTCGTTCCAGTTGAAGGTCTCGGTGAATAATTGATCACGCCGCAACATAGTGCACCTATCGAGTCTGATGGCTCGGTGAGATGAGATGAGATGGAGGAGGAGGAGGAAGAAAACCTTTATTTCTATGTACAGTGAGAGGTCGATGGGGTCAGTCGGAAGGGGCCGCCCCTTACAAACACTAGGAGGGATCCCTAGTCCGGGATCCCTGTAGCTTCCGCAGCGGCCCGGGCTCTAGCTACCAATGCCTGTTGGGCATGGAGTTCGGAGCAGCCGCGCAGAGCAGCTTCCCAGTCCTCTCGAGTGGGGCGGAGGCGGGGTGGGTAGGCAGGATTGGAAGGGCATGCCTACACCATGTGGTAGGTGTTCGAAAACTCCTCCTCACAGTGCGGGCACGCGCCCGAGAAAGAAGAATTGAAGTTTAAGTACTGCCGGGCACAGTACTGTATTGGTATACAGGCGGAGAAGCCAGCGCTCCTCCCCCCTGGTGAGGCCTTTACAGGGAGGAGGATAGAGGCTATGAAAGTTTTGATAAAGAGAAGTGATCTCTCTAAAGGTGGTGGCCGGATTGAAATTGTATTCAGGATCTGGCTGCGGATGAGGCGATGCCCGGTGAGTAAGCGCGCGGGCGGCAGCATCGGCTGCCTCGTTCCCCTCAAGACCCGCATGAGCCGGAGCCCACACAATGTTACGATGAGTCGGAAACCCTGTGTACTCGCATGCGTGGAGGATTTTGAAAGCACGGTCTGGAATATACCAGACCAGCGAAAGAACGAGACACCAGGAGAAGAACACAGGACACAGGAATATACCCTTGCTCAATATTGCGGCAGGCGCCCCTGGAGTCCGTGACAATGACTCGGGACTCTGGATCTGCGGCAGCCAGTGCAATGGCGATCCCTTCCGCAAATGTAATGTTTAGGGCACGGAAAGTAAGGCCCTGAACTGTAGTGTTTTGGTGGATGATGGCCGCCGTGTACCAACCCCAATGGTGTGGGCCGGCCGCATCCACATAGAAGACACCTGGCTTATGGCCATATTGTTGAGAAATAGCCTCCGCCCGCGCGAGATGGCGACCATCATGGGTGTCTGCAGTCATGTTCTTCTGAAGGGGTCGCACCTGGAGTGCAAAGCGCCAGGCTTCAGGGATGCGGACCCGTTCTTCTGTCTGTGTTCCGTAGGATATGTGTAAGCGGGCCAGAAGGGAGCTCCCCGCAGGTGTTTTGCTCAGGCGCAAGTATTGATTGTTAAGATGAGCTTCTCGTAACTCCTCCAAGGTGTTGGTCATCCCCAGACCGAGGAGACGCTTGTTGGACGTCGTTATGGGGAGGTCGAGCGCTCTCTCATAAATCTTGCGGAGAACTACATCTAAGGCGTTCTCATCGCATTTGCGTAGGTGGAGGTAGGGAGCCGAATATAAAATCCGGCTGGTTACGAATGCATTGGCCAGCCGCCGGGCATCTTTGCATAGTAGTCCCCCCCTTTTATTGGATACCCGGCGGAGCATCCGACCCACCTGGTCCCCCACCTTACGTAGCTTGTTTAGAGTAGTGTCGATCTTGCGCCTACTATGAATTAAAAGCCCCATTACCCGGATCTACTCGTGTTCTGGTATCAGTCCGCTAAGTAGGGAAAGGGCAATTTTGGTTGTGCAGTTTGAGTTGGGGCGTATGTGCACAAATTCCGATTTGCTCTGGGAGCATTCAAGGACACAGCGACGAGCGTATTCGTCCACAATAGCTGCCGCTTGTTGCAGGTTGGTCTCGATGCCTCCAACCGATTATTGTGTTGCCCAGAGGGTGACGTCGGCCGCATACAGAGCGTGCTGCACACCGGCGACCTCTGCCAACTGGGTAGGGAGCTTCATCATGGCCAGATTAAATAGTAATGGCGAGAGGACAGCTCCCTGTGGGGTCCTTCGTCTTCGTGTGCCAAGTTGATATGGGCCATGTTCTGTGTCTTGTAGCCCGATATAGGATTGGCGATCTGTAAGGAATTGTTTGATATAATTGAAATTATTGCGCCCACAGTCTGTTTGCGACAAGTGGGAAACGATGATCTCGTGGGTCACATTGTCGAAAGCCCCCCGCAGGTCAAGTGCGACGACTACTTTATCATTGTTGGGGTGCTCGACGGCGTCGAGAATCTCCTTGTGAAGTTGCAACAGGGCATCTTGTGCGGACTGATGTGGGCGGAAACCGTACATGGTGTTTGCGAAAATGTTTTGCTGTTCCAGGAAAGCCTACAATCTGTCGCGGACCATAGTCTCCATCAGCTTCCCCACACACGAAGTGAGGGAGATGGGCCGTAGGTTGTCGGTGTTAATGGCTTTACCTGGCTTGGGAATGAAAGTTACTAGTGCTGTTTTCCAATCTATGGGGAGTGGTGTGCCTCCAATCCAGATAGTGTTGAAGTAATCGAGGAGAGTTTCGTAGGCGGGATCTGGGAGGTTTTCAACAAGCTTTATCGTCACCTTGTCCGGCCCGGTGCTGTACCTCGCTTCATTTTAGCCAGGGCCGCTTTTAGGTCATGGAGCTGGAACAGTTGATCCAAATCCGCGTTCTCGGAACCTGCATAAAAGTACGCCTGACCACGGGGATCCTGGATTATGCTCAAATATTTGTCGCGGAGCGCATCGGCCAGTTTGGCCGTGTCTCCAGTGAAGTTATGTATAGCCCTTTGAAGCTGTTTTTGCGTCTCAGTAAGGGTTTGTGCCGGATCAATAGGGGCGTGGAAGCCGACACTACATTTGCCGAGCTGCACTGTTGCATCGGTGCACCCAGTTGGCGTCGGCGAGTTGGGCCGCGTAGTGAGCCGCCTGTTGGGTGATTTCCGCGATGCGAATTTTGAGTTTCCGATTGTGTTTTTGACGACGCCAGCGGCGGACTAGGCTCTATCGTGCCTCCCAGAGGTGGAGGAGGTGGTTATTCACCGCAGGGCTTGCCTCTGAGAGTTGAACATTTTGCTCGACTGATTTCAAGTGGAATACTAGGTGTTGGGACCACGTTGAGTATCCTTGGTCCATTATCGATTGAGGATTAGTGTAGCTGCTCCTAAGTTTGGTCCAGTCGGGTAGTTTTGCATTGGTCTGTTGTCTTTTGAGTGGCTTGGTATGAATTGTAGTGGTAATTATGCAGTGGTCGCTACCGAGGGATTCCTCGGTGTTCCTCCAATCTGCATAGCGAATATTTTTCGTAAAGGTGAGGTCCAGACACGTATCGCGAGTAACGGAGTTACCTATACGAGTGGGTTGCGCGGGATCCGTGTGAAGAGTGAGGCCCAGTGTGGAAACAAGCTCCGCCAACTTGCGTCCGCGTTTCTCTTCACGTGTGTACCCCCTAAGGGGCTGTAAGTCCCCAACGATTATGAGGGGATCCCGATTCGCGACCTTCAAAGCCCGGCTGAAGATATCTGCAAATGGAACATTTGGTAGCTTTGGGGGACAGTAAATGTTGAGTATGCGCAATGGGGGGTCCTGTTTGCCTAGCGGAAGGATCGTCACCATTACATAGGAGAAATTAGCGCTAAGATCCAGGTCAACCTGGGAGGCCGTGTAATTTTTATGTACGCAGAGGCAGCTCTGCGCATCCTGCTGGTACACCGTGTAATTGGCAAGGGTGGCGCCATTTCCTGGCTCCTGAAGGGCCACCACAGCAGGTATTTCTGGGAAAGTTGTAAGGAAAAGGCGTAGATCGGCTCGCTTGGTGCGTGCGTTGAATCCGCGGCAGTTCGACTGTACAATCTGAATAGAGATCGAATTGGTTCGCGGATGCTTCCTATTTCTAGGGGCGCCCGCCATGATCAAGGGTAGAGTTGTGAGTTTGGAGAGATGAGGTTTGAGAGCCAGTGGCTCCAAGGAGAGGAGCGTCCTCTATACTGGGGATGGCACAGGTGACCTCTTCCTCTTCGCCGGTTATCCGACGCCTAGACGCTTTGAGCTGCCGGCCCGCGAAGGTTTTGAGCGGGCCAGCGCGCTTGGGGGAACGCGGGTGAGTTGAGCGAACTGAGCGGTCATGAGGTTTGGTATAGATGCCGCAAGGTGGCCAATTTTGTTGAGTGCCGACGTAAGTGTGGCATTGATTTGTGTCTCCAATGCGGATATTCTGGAGTTAACTTGAGTTTCGAGCGCTCTCGCCTCGAGTGCCGCGAGGGCGTGCGCAGCCTGTCCTGAAGGGGTTGCGTCGCTTTCCATTGCCTCTGCTGCGGGTGGGGCAGAGGTGTGGTTGGGGGAATTTTGGCGGGCCTCCGCTACTGCGAGGCGCTTTGCACTGGACAACGGTTAACCCAGAGGCGACTAGATGAGATGGAGAGTGGTATTAAAGTGTTGACCGCACCGTTCAATGCTCATGGTCGGGGTTTTTGCGCCTAGCGTTTCTTTAGCCAGGGTCGTGTTTCAAACCACTTCAAGATTAAGTACACAGACACTTTGAAGCGAAAGCTTCACTGCGCTAGGTAAAGCCAAGGTCACCCTGCTTGCATATTTCACCTTCATTTGACCTTCGGATAAAGCAAAGGAAAGGAAAGGTCAATAACGGGCCCCTCTGCGACGGTGGACACCTTAGTCGCGCTCTAAGCTACGAAACCGATGAAGAACGGGAGCTTCGGAAGCAAAGGAAAGGCGCAGAACTGACCCCCTGAGACACTGGACACCTCAGTCATGCTTTAACCTACGTGGAGGTAGTGACAGATGTGCTCTGCTTGCGTTGGCATTGACAACGTTGTGGCAGAAACGTGGCACTGAAGCCACAGGCCTTCGGCGTTCAGTGTGTTCATTGGCGTCGGCGTTGACAACGTTTTAGACTCCGATGATTTGAAGGAAAGGAAGTGCGCATAACTGGCTCCCTGGGTCAGTGGATGCCTGAATCGCGCTTTGAGGTGCGTGGGGTGTTGAGAGAGATGGGGACCGCATGCGTTAGCGTTGACAGCGTTGTGACAGACACGCGGCACTGCAGCAATAGGCCGCAGCGTTCAATGAGTGCTCTCGCGATCAACCATTAACTGCCACCTGCCAGGATGGTAGAATGAGCGCGCTGCCTATCCGGTGTCTGGAATGCACTCAACGTTACAGACGCCAAGCCGCGTCTATAGTTGCCCGATACGCCATAGCTTTCGCTCTCTAACCAGGTTCGGCAGTAGGTAAACCGCAGCTAATTTTTAGTGGCGTGAGATACAAACCCAAAGGGTGGCAGTGACATTCGTATTGGGTACCTGTGGTTGGAACTGTGACGACTTCTGCGACACGCGATAAGTCATCTTACCGTACCACGCAGACAGGAACGTCGCATAAGGAAAGTGCATGGGCCGCGGCAGGGAAGCAGATGGGAAATTTCAGCAATAAATCTGTACTACTAACCAGCCGCGCTTCCGCGCAGAGGTTATAACGTTCCAGAAGCGTTTTCTCGAGCGCCTCTCAAACATGGTTTGGTTTATTGGGGTTTAACGTCCCGAAGCAACTCAGGCTATGAGGGACGCCGTAGTGAAGGTCTCCGGAAATTTCGACCACCTGGGGTTCTTTAACGTGCACTGACATCGCACAGCACACGGGCCTCTAGGATTTCGCCTCCATCGAAATTCAGCCGCGGCGGCCGGGATCAAACCCGCGTCTTTCGGGTCAGCAGGCGAGCGCCGTAACCACTGAGCCACCGCGGCGGGGCCTCTCAAACATGGAGCTCGTATTAGGCCTAAGTGACGTTCGGGCGCCCGTTCCTAAAAGCAGTGAATGAAAGTACCCACCCATTAGCTTTAAATCTCGGTCACTGACTTCTGCCTGACGATTGCAAGAAAGCTGAAAGCGTAAGTGCGACTTACCAAGAGGGAACCACGCACTAGGAACAACGGAGAGACCAAAGCCTGTTGTTGCCTCTGCCGCGCGAGCTTACAGTGCAACGAAGAAGTTCACGCGCCGCAAGGGCTAATGTCGGTGTTGTACGAAATCACAGTGCAAGGTATTTAACAGCTGATTCGCACGGTGGCGAGTTTTTGACTACTATGGTAGGTCTAAGAAAAAGAATTTGAAGAAAAAGTGTCCCGGTCCGTGCCACTAAGTATAGCGGGAGCTTAATCCTATGTGAAGATGAAAAACAGCTCATAATAATTAAAAAGAATTTTGCCTAGCAGAAAAGAAAAAAAACAAAAAGAAAAGGTGAATAATGTGTTTGTTTGTTAGTTTGTTTGTTTGTTTTTTTACTGGGATGGCTTAGCTGACGAAAATTATGAGTAAGCATAAAGAGAAGCACTGATTTCGGTATGTTCGCTCCTGTCCGGCAGATGAAGAAATTCAGAAAGGTGGATGGTAAATGATAGTTGAGAATCTTAAGTGTTGCTTCCGTCTCTTGCGGCATTGGTGATATACGACTGGAGGCTGATCGGACAAAGTAAACTTAAGGAAATAATAACTGCCCTCCCCCCCCCTCCCATGTAATGATGGGTGCTATGTTTTGGCTGGGATTTATCTGGCTTTAAACTACGAGCTTTGCTTCACTTATTGTCTACATGGGTCCTTGTAGTTTTGAGAAAGGTTTGAAGCTACGGTTGTGATATAGAAGGATTATCCCAAGGTGGTCCAAGCGTTTGGACGTAGTTCCGTTGTTAAATGTGGTAATTGTCCAGTGTTGCGTGTGTTTTGAAAAGAACCGTATTTTGTTTGTTTATTTAGACTAACACGTAAGCCTTCGGCACCCTATAAGTCGTACCCTGCAGAGAGAAAGTTGAAGCACCACCTTTATGTTGTTATTGTTGGCATCTGTTAGACCGGAATGTTGCATATTTTCGCCTGGTCGCCTTCTGCAGTTCAAGGCGGAAGAGGAGAGTGCCCGCATGGTTAGCGCGATATCTTCGGGGATCGACCGAATGCAAATGTCATTATCCCTCGCCTGTGTGCATGGGCAGGCATTTTGCCCTTTCTAGTGGTAATTTCCAGCCTTGTCCTTTTCCGTTTCTCGTGTATATCTTCATCTTATCAAACAAAATAATAATAATTACAAGCTGGCTGAGAGGAAACATCCAACATGTTTCTGCTAACTGTATCAGGAGGCTTGCCGATAAGTATAATTACCAAAAATTAGGGACAAGCGCTTCTGGTTCCTTCGGCTGACGCCACGAGGCGCATGGTTTTCATCATTAAACAATAGCGCGTTGACGTCGCATGTGACGTAAGACAGGAAGACCATGACCGAGTGGCTGCAGAAAAGAGCGTGTTCGGCGGCTACGCTTAGCGGCACTGGCTGGCCGCTATAACGAATTCGTGGTAATATTGTACCAGAGTGATACAGTCAGGAATATAAATCCGCGTTTGAAGCGCGTACAAGTGTCGAAAATTGCTTGTACGAACTTATTATACACAAAGAGTGACTGTATGTACTTAATTCTGGGTCAGAGATGTTTATTTAGAGTGAATTTCGGATAATATTAAGCGCGAGAATGCCAGAAAGAGCGACAAGGACGAAAAGAATCACGTCATCAAAGACGCAAAAAAAAAAAGTTGGCGTAGTCTCCGTTTCGGCTTTGATCACGCGAACAGTTTTGGTATTCCCGCTCTTCCTTTAAGCGGTTGTTACAAAACGAAACAAACACAAATAGTTCAAGAAGTATGAAGGAGGAAAAGCAAATAAGCGCCTCATGACCGCATCTTTTTAGCAAGAACTTTTGCTGTCTACGCGGTGTAGCTCTAAACAGACACGCAGCGTTTTAGACGTCGATAGTTTTCTTTCTATCGGCCCATGGGCACAGCAAGACGCTTCTCTCAACAACGAAATCCTCTTTAACATTTCTCCGATAGGATTCTTCGAAGCCGTCATCGGTGCTTCGATTCTTTGGGCAAAACACCGTGATCGAAATCGAAGTTTCCGTCAACAATTTAGGGCTGATCAATTGAATTGATGCTGAGGAAGTGCGCATTCCAGTCTACATTCTATTCCAATTCTGATTGTTTTCAGATTCTGATCGCTTATTTTATTAATTTGTGCTGCGTCCGTCGTAGTCATTTTCATATAAGCTGAGTCATTCTCCAATGGTATTCACCGCCTGTTTACTGGAGGTATTCATGGACCTGGATTGGGAACATTCGGGGATAAGAGTCAATGGAGAATACTTTAACCGGCAATTCGCTGATGACATTGCCTCGCTAAGTCATTCAGGGGATGAAAATGAGGAAAAACATGGGGAAAGCTTTGCTTTAAACTGAGATTATTCGGACAGCAGAAGCCAGACTTTCAAACAGGAGATTGTCCCTCGTTTCACTATGTCTTAAGCTTTTTGCGCTGAAGGTTTTAGTCCTGAGATCTTCTCGAGTCTCAGGCAGCCTTTATTACATTCTCTGGTTCCACAGGAATATAAGTGTCCATGAAGAAGTGAGAAGTGAGCAATTTTTATTTCTTCAAGGTATACTCTGAAACTAAAGTATTGAGAAATTAACTTGTGTAAAAGTCGAAAGCAAACGTTAGATTGAGAGGCGGACTTAATTCCTACGTCGTCACATCAAGGTAATCAATTACCTGTATCGTACGAATCTAATCTTTCGTCAGATAAAACATTCAACAGAATATATCAACGGCAGGGGAAATAAACACTACCGCTTTGAAACAGAGGACGTATTCCGTAAGATGAGAGGCAGAAACATGAATGACCGCGGTGAAGCTGAGCTGGTATACCATAGGTGTGAACTTGTTTACCCCGATTGACGCGCTGTAACGGTAACGTAATCTTCCGCATCTAATCTGCTAGATATAAAAAGTAACTGTCGAGTTTGTTTTATCCTCTGCATTTGCCCGATGCTATACTGGCTAAACAGTGCAGCCTAGCGCTGACCTTAATTTCGATAACGATTAAGGAAATGCACTTACGCTGCTTTAACGAACGCACAAAACTGATCTGCTTCATTTTTTGTCTTCCTGCCACGCACGGGGACCATGCGGAGTGCTTTATTCTTAAACCACGTCCTGCAGGCATTGGTTGAGCTCGCGTTGTCGTCATGCCTGCGTGCGTCACGATGGCTTTGGTGCACTTCTGATATTAGCATCAATTTGTCCTCAAGCTCTTGGTTGGTCTTGAATGAATCTGTACAGCACCACACTGGCTTTCGATTTGCACGTAATTTCACGTCGAGGGCACTCCAGTTCAACACGCTGTGCATGTTAGCGTTCAGGCACAGAAACTGCGTGCGGGGTCCGAAAATGATGTAGGTAATCTCATTTAGCTCTTCCGAAGGCAGTAATGTAATGAGGCTGCTCGTCATTGATCTTCTCATCACGCATAATACTGTTGTCCGAAAAAAAAATTAAATACACCTGTCATGACCAAGCATCGCCCTTCAACTCTGATTTCCGGGAAGAAAGTAGCTCATACATTTCTTCACAGCTTGCCAGATTCGAGCGCCACGTTGTCGCAAGCTGAGTGCTACGTTCTTCTCTTTTGCGTGCTGGAAAGTTTCAGGGAAGAGTTAGCCGGCCCTGACTGTCGAAGCCCGCTCTCTGGCTGCCGTTCCTGACGATGAAACCGTCCTCGTTCGAAGAAAGCCTTCTCTGACCCATCCTGACGAAGAAGTACTTGGTAGGATCGCAGGTCAGGGCAATTTTCACGTGCGCAGTGGTCACCGACACGCTTCCTGCAGTGGGCGACGTCCACATTACCCGCCTCCCTGAGTCGCAAGACACCTGAACGTCGCCCCAGGGAGTCTGCTTGATGCGGACACCGCCCAGCACCCAAATTTCGTCCCCGTTTCGTGTGGTTCTGAGCCTAGCCTGGTTGATGATCTGCAAGCATTCGTTGTACAGCTCGACATTCGGGTTCAAGTCAAAGTGGAACACGTTGGAAGCAAGATCGTAGCAGAGGTTCTGGAACCTCTCCGTCGTCGACTTGGTTCCGGAGGCGTCCACGAGGTACACTAAGCCGTGGTTGAGGGCCGTGAAGGTGATGCCGCGGCCGGAGATCTTGGCCAGCCGGGCTCCCGTGGCCATGTCGACGTTGTCACCCTCCTGGAGCACGCGACCACCCGGGTGGCACACGCAGGTGCGGTCGCCCGAGCTGCTCATGGCCGCCATGCAGTGCGTGGCGAAGTTCACTACACGCACGGAGTGGTCCAGGGAGAAGTCGATGCGAACGTGGTGTTTCATGATGACTGTCACCGTGGCGTAATTTGTAACGAGGGGCCCGTAGTAGGAGTCCAGGAGGCCCTGCCACGGGTTCTCCTCGAGTGCCGCAGGCGCTATCTGGGCGTCGCCGCAGCCCTCAGTGCGCATCACTTGCGATGGCGACTCGTCGCTGGCCGCACCACCGTGAGGCTCTCCCGTTCCGCTGTCCTCTTCCTCTGGGTCATCTGCACTTGGTCCTTGAAACGCCGAGGCCTGCAGGAGCTGAACGTACTCGAGCTGTCGGACAAGGTCCAAATCATGGTCGTAGAAGACAAATTCATCTTGCCGCTCGAAATCCCTGCTCTCGGGATATTCAATGGCATAGGAAGCGTACTCTTCACCTACTCTCGCGTACTCTCGCGTCGCGTACTCTTCACCTTCTTCGAGAGAAATGTACGGGCCAAAAGGAAACTCTTCATCCGGGAATTCAGTCGGAGGAGGCGGGAAGTGAAACGGGGGCTGCCCCATAGACAGCCATGGCACGAAGGCTGCGTCGAAAGTGTCGTCCATTTCGTCTGAGGCATGGTCGTCCAGTTCTTCATCTCCGTGGTCGCGTTCGTGTATTACCCATTGCTCCGCGTGATGCTGCTGCGTCAGTTGCTGGTAGCGGTGTCCTCCGTGGCTGGCGGTGGCAGGGTGACGCTGACGGGTGCCCATTCCTGTGCATGCGGTCACCCCACGGCTCCGTCGCCTGCAGCAAGGACAACAGATTGCACTGAGCGCGGTGCAGTTTCATTTCAGGCGCGTAGTGTGAATTATTGCTTGCTGCGTGTTGGGATAATCGGAAACGTAAGGACTCATGGGGAATGAGAAGCAAGACATGGACCGAGCATGGAGGAATGAAAGAGTTAAGGGGGACCGTTACGTCCCATTTTTTGAAACTGGACGTGAGCTCCCACTCTCCTGTAGTTGACCGCCGTCTTAGCAAGTTTGCGCATGCGCAATGAGCAGACACTGAAGGAGACGACGCCGCTGCGTCCAGCGTTACCATTGGCTGCGTCATCAGCCACAGATTCCCAGTAGCCTTTGCGAAAACACGTGACTTTCGCACGTTCTTTGTCATGCAATTCGAATAGCGAGGGCCTCTCTTAGCTTTCCTTCCTGCATGGGACCGGGTATAACTGTGCTGACCACACCTTCCTGTGCAAACATGGGGGGGGGGGGGGGGGGGGTACATTTTTACTTCAGCCACAGGGATGACTAGGTAGTGGCACGACTTCCGACGAGCCTCGATCAATGAAAATGCGCTAAGTCACAAAACGAAAGTGCAGTGGTCACCACCAATCAGCTAACTAGTGGCACCATCAGGGCTCGAGCTCAGCTGTGGAGTGTTGTGGTTAAATCAGACTTATAGTTCTGTTCTGAAGCTGTGTGGTTGGTCTCGCTCTCGGGGCTGTCCCTCGCGGCCGCACGGAATGACCACTCAGGAACGCCACGCGATAGTAAGGGTGCCATTGACACTGGTAGCGACTCCAGAACTGTCGCTTTCGTTGTCAATCAATGTTATTCTAAACTGCGCCTTTGAAGCTGAAGAGGAGACCGGTGCATCAGCAGTACGCATTGCCTGGTTTCGCAATTGCGAACAAGATGGACGTGAATGACTTCGCTCACATCCTTTGGTCCTAACCGGGTGACGAAAACCTAAGTGGAGCGCACAGAAAAGCTACTTACTAGGCGCAGTGAAGCTCCATGGAGAAGCTTGAACTGGTAGCAACGGAGCGAGCTAAGCGTCCGGCACGAGCTGACCGTGACAGAAAAGAAGTTCGCGAGCCATCAGCGCAAAGCTCGGTGGTCTCACAATTTATTTCGTGTCAGTTTTGCATATACGTTATTTGGAAACGGTGTTTCCTAAACTGACGCCGACTTTTCGGAGGTTCATTTCAACAAAAGAATTTGTGCTCAAAGAGAAAAGTGTGCTTTATGCTCATCCTGGCGTCTCGTCTACTAGTTGCTCCCTAGTGAGGTTATTGCCCCTCTAGGAAGATGGCAACTACCAGCTCATACGATTGGCTGGTGTTTCGAAGTGAGCACCGAAATTAAGTAAAGCGTGAAGTAATGTGCTTATATCATTTTGTTTTTCATTTGTGGTGTTGATAAATGGGAAATTAATACTGTTATCATTTTACGGCAGGAATATAATTGATTAGAAAGAAGAAGAAAAAACAACCTCATGCCGCTGGTTCTCTACCAAGATACGGCTGCGGCATGCAATCGTCTACTTTCGGGTTTATTTATGTTGTCTAACCTAACCTTGAGAGTGTGCGCCAGCGCCACCCTTGTTCATAGCGGCCGACGTAGTACCTGTATTATCTCTTTTCATTAAAGAGCTCTCTCTCTCCTGTATTACCGTGTCGCGTGGAACGTGATGGGAGGCTATTCCTATCTCATTTTAGCCTGGTGCTGCGTTTTTAAATAGAGAATTTTCATATAGGAAGTTGAAAAAGCGCCACAAAATTCGAAACAAAAGTCCTGGGGGGCGCTACGCCCCAGGAGAAGAAACTTGTGAGACTTATTATACACCCTCACTAGCCAGCGGCAAGCGCCAGCGCATGACCATCAGCGCACGAGTGCTGGCCCGAGGCTCCGCCGCCGCCGCTGCAGAAGAAGAAGCCACATCTGCCGGTCCGCCATGGTCCTGAAGCGCTACCGCACCGCCCTGACCATTGGAGTCATCGCAGCCTTATCAGTAGTGGGCACGGTGCTCTTCTCGCTCACTGTGACCCGTGACAAGCCGCGCCCTCCGCCCGCTGACTGCAATTCAACGTCCTGTCCGACGGAGGCCAGCCGCCCGAACGACACAGGCGCCTTGTGCCGCGGCTTCTACGACTTTGTGTGCGCTCGGCACCGGCACAACCGACCGCTGCTGCACCAGCAGGCGACGCTGGCACTTTCGTCTCGGCTGAACGCGTCGCTCTCCAGCTTCCCGGCCCTCACCGAGGCTTTCCTGCGCGGTTCGTGCCCGGGACACTACGCCCTCCTGGGTCTCGACTTGTACCGCTCATGCATGGGAAAGGGCGTCGACTGGAGCGAGGTGGTCCGGCTCATGGAGCGAGTGGGACTAGCCGGATGGCCGCTGCCGCAGGCCGCGCAACCGGACAAGTCGCCCTTGGATATTGCCGGCCTGATGGACTTAAGGCTGGGCGTCTTCTCACTGGCGCGGCTCTCTCTGCGTCGCCACTACGGTCGCGTCGTGATCCAACTGGACCGCACCCCATTGCCTCTGAGGTTGCATCAGCTGTCAGTGCCGTTGCACGATGTGGGCAACTACGTGCGCGTCGTCGAAAAGACGCTAGGTCTGCTGCAGCCAGGGGCCGATGGCTACTGGGGTCCCGCGGCCACCGCAATTGTCGAGCTCGAGCAGGCGCTGGAACGCACGCAGCCCCGCGACGCTTTCGTCTACGGGCCGAGGCTCATCCGTTTCGGCGACCTGCCGCGGTCGCGCCACTGGAACTGGGCCGAGTACGTGGCCATCGTCCGCGACGACGCGTCGCTGCTGGCGCAGCCCAACCTCACTGTGCTCGTTCACGAGCCGGAGCAGCTGGCGCTAGCCACCCAGGTGCTGAGCAACGCCAGCTCGGGCGTGCTGTTCAACTACCTGGGCTACCGCGTCCTCGTGCACCTGGCGCCACTGCTGCCCTCCGAGGTTCACTTCCTTCTGCCGCTGGCTCCGTGGGCCGACGCGGCGCAGCCGCGCCTGGCTGGCTGCCTGCGACTGCTGGCGCACGTGCACCCTTTCGCGCTGCGCTTCTTCGCCGGTCTGCAGCAGGGACAGCAGTACGCGCCGCCCACTACGGGAGGCCGCGCCGACGAGCTGTTCGCCGCAGCACAGCGCGCCACGGCAGCGGTGGTCGAGACGCTGCACTTTCGAGAACACGGAGCCGGGATGCGTCGCGGCCGCACACTGCTAATGGCGCGTCTCGAACGGGGCCAGACCTCTCTGGCGGCACGGCTGCCGCCCCCGCAGGGCCCAGCTCTGTGGCCGGCCAAAAACGGCTTCCTCGATGCGCTAGTGGACGTGCTGAATGCGCGGCACAACGCATTCTGGCTGGCGACCACTCCCGACGACGGCCTCGACTCACGCCACCAGGTAGAGCCGTTCTCGATGCGCGCCGATTACGTCGACGAACCGAACGTCGTGTACGTGTCGCCCGCGCTGTCGCTGGCGCTGCAAGAGCTCGAGACCCTGGGGAATGTCCTGGCGGCCGCGCCTCTGGTGGATGCTCTCTTGCGTGCCGCGCTGCCGGGCGAACCTCAGGAGCTGCTGAGAACATCGCCGGCCCAGATGAGGTGCCTGGCGCGCCGCCTGGGCACCTCGCTCTACGACGGCCACATGCCGGACCAGCTCCGCGAGCTGCTCCATCCTTCGGCGCTGTTGGAAGTCTTCGAACGGAGCAAGCCGCCTCCCGAGCTGGGCCGGTTCTCGGCGCGCCAGTTCTTCTTCGTGCACTGGGCCATGACGCTGTGCGACCCGCCGCAGCTGCAGAAGCGACTACGCCGCTACAAGATGGTTCCCACGCGCACTCGCGTCGACGTCACCCTGGCCAACCACGAGGCCTTCCACAGCGCCTGGACTTGTCCCTCCGGCACGCCCATGCATCGCTCCAAGGCGTGCCCGCCGCTTACGCACTGAAGAGCCTCCGGGGCATGCAATCGAAAAAAACGCGACAGCGTGTGCGTCGCGAACATGCGCAGGAGCTGCTGTCGAGAGAAAAAAAAATAAGAAACGCAGCAGCAGAAATGAGTTTCGTCTATTTTTCATTTCATATGCAATGGCTGAGCAGTCCTGCTCGACTGTTCCCCTTCAGTAACCGACCGCCAGGAAGGAGCAGAGCCCGCTATACCAGCAAACAGGATAGTAGCGTAATCTCCACCTACCTGAAGGTATAACCTGGCAACAAGGTGGAGCTGTTTGCAGTTCTGAGCATTGCGATGCGACGAGTGGTAAAGAACACAGCAGTCAGGCACATAATTCAGAAGCGACCGCCGCCCTTCTCAGGTGGCTAGAGCTTCGACATGTGCCCAAAGAGCCGCGTATTTCAGCGTGCGTTGCCCTATAGCGGAGCTACAGCCACTCGTTAACTTTGTAGTGATGTGTCGTATTGGCCGGGCGGCGTACCTGTTGCTACATTGCGTAACACGGCAGTCCTGCGAAATACAAAACGAGAAAAATACTAAGGCGTGATGGGGCTGTCTCTTTCCGCTTAAGAAATCTATCTCTTCAGCGTCGATGTTTCCAGTAACCCGGGCATTAACTCTTCGGGAGCGGGTTAAAGTCATAACTGTAAAGGATGGATTGAAGCGTGGAATAGCTACTGTCGAAATGTGTAATGGCGTATGAAGGGTCAACGGGTGCACGTTCCTTCGCGGGTCCATATTATTCGCATGCATGAAACATTTCCAAGCAGTTCGTCAGAGCTGTTGGAAAGAAAAAAAGGAACGGATGGGACAGGGATCCCCCGTAGTGTATGTGCCATTTTATTTGAGGCCAACCAACCAACCAACTCAGAGGTGGGAAAATCAGCTCACAGGCCTCATCCTTATCGTATTCAACATCAACCTCATCAAGTTAAGGTGATGCCGGTCTAGGCATGCTCACCTCCATTTCCTACTAATCGAATTAATACTTTTATAAATCGCGTCAAATTCAGCTATATGCTTCTAAATTCGTACATTCCGCATTGCGCCTTCTGCGGTGAAGTGGCTAACTTATACCATATGGGATGGGCATGCCAGAAAAAGCCAGGACTAGGAGGTGGCGCTGTCCAGCTCACATTCGGAAGACTAGCTTTCGCTGGTGAACCAGCCAAGAGCGGCAGAAGCCAACGAACCCTTGGAATGAGGGCCCACCCAACCATTCTGGGCATTAAACGTTTTTCTCTCTCTCTCCTCCCGCTGTTCTCTTCTCAAGTTTTAGAAATCTACGTAAAAGTTATAGACTATAGTGACAGGAAATGCCGATATCATGGATCTAAAGTCTTCCAGGAACTTAATCATCCTGGCGTGAAACTATGTCTGCAGGAAACAGAATGGCAAGAAAGGCAGCTTTGGTTTTATGCGTGATGTGATGGGACTCCCCGAATTGACATCACTGAAAGCTCAAACGCTGACGAAGTCACTGTGTGCCGTGTGAACATAGGCAAAATCACAGTTAACCACTCAAGACTGCGCAGCCTGGGTATGGTCATCACGCTAGCTGTGCAAAGGCGACTGGCCGCAGTCCCTTGCATCTGTCGTGTGATCGGCGCAACCACTTTTATTCGGTTGACACGCGGGACTCCTATGGGAAACCTTTTATGTGCAGCTTTAAAAGGGTCTTGAAGTGCATTTGTCGACCACGAGAAACTCATTGAAACTAGTAGGTCGCCTTACAGTCGATGTCTGTTTTCTTTTTCTTTTTTTGACATGGAGAGGCGGCGTGAGAGAGTGTGCCGGGATATTTATGCCCTGTCTCACACTTTCTAGGAACTGAGGCTGAAGCTACAGATGGCGCCAGCTCAGCAGTTGTTGAAGTATAAAGCATTTAAAAGCAAATACTTATGCATTGAATACGTCAGCGGCAGCTCGGTCCGGTTTACTACAAGAACATACAATTTCATGAACGGGACACAGTTGTCACGTGCAAGATATCAGCACCTGCACTTTTAAATGTTTTTTTATGTTGCTTATGCGCTTTTAAATGTTTTTTATTTTGTTTTTTTGTTGGCGTTGTTGCTTACGCGCATGTGCGCCCGACCCTGTTGGGACAATTTTCACCGAGTAAAATTCAGTTGTGCTTCCAGCGTCGTCCTGTCTAATCCTTCTTGCGAACGCCCTCCCATCTGCTGTTTTTTTTTTTTTCGTAACCATGCTCCAACCCGCCCAACAATCTACGCTTCTTCAATACAGGGAGTTGATCATATTTTTGAACTCGTCAGAAGGGACGTGTATCCTATATATACCAACACTGAATTGTTCAGCCTTACCGACTGCAGAGCTCACACAGTTTAAACCCACGTACCAGAATGGGGTAATGAACACTAGCCACACTCAAATCCCTTCAGCATGTCATCATCGCCTTTCCCTCAACTTCTCATGCCTGAGATTTGAGATCCAGTAAGGTTGGGTGTTACCTTGTACGGTCGAAACCTCATGAGGTCACCCACCTTTGATCGTAATTGTTCGCACAACAGGTTCTCTTGTTGACCTTCACCATGGCCACGTTCCCGAGCAGGCTCCCCTCTGTCACTCATCGCAGTGTTTACTGTTAATACGATGGCATTAGAGTTCACGCCAAGGACAAAATCCGCAGTCCGTTGTCGCTAAATTCGCTGATTCGTCTAGAGAGGTCGTGTCACCTTGTGACGTCATCACAACCTGCCCACCGGGGCAGGTGGCAACCTGGCCACCGGAACGTGAGTAATCTGCCCACCATGGCAGTTTAATGATTTCTCGAGAGAGGTCACGTGGCCTTGTGACGTCGTATTAACCTGGCCATCCGGCTTTAAGCAACATAGTTTCTAGAGAGCATTCGAATTCACACCAAAGAATGCCATACCGACAAGTCGCAACACCTCCATAGACTTGGCCTTCTATAACAAGAACAACAGTGTGGAGAAAAAGAGATAACTTTAATGAAAAGGCAAATAGGTTGGTCGGAAAATGGATATCTGGCCTGCTACTCTTGGCTGGGGAAGAGGATAAGAAAGAGGGTTGTGATGGGTGACGATGCGGTGAGAGGGGTGATGTGCACGCACATTTGATGGCATAACAAGCGCGAGTCGAGGCCCGTGTCGCTCAAACAACGTGAAAATGCCCGCATTGCCTGAACTACTTTCCAACTCTGCGGCCGAGCGCTTAGCAGTAAGTCCTCCTGGAGTGGCATGCTGTCTAAACGCTTTAGAGAAGCGGCCAACGTTAGCCTTTTCTGCGCCAACGAAACCAACCAAATAATCCTCATAAGAATAGGGACTAACCGTCGCCACGGTCTTAAAGAAATGTATGTCCTCTGAATTATGACGCGTCCTTTTCATCAGCCGTCTTACGTTGCGCCATACCATCGGCTAACCCAAAAGGAATGCACACAACTGAATATTCTCATCCGCAAAGGCGTGGAACATGAAAATGACCCTCGGCATACCTGTCTACTCTGCAACCAACAGATTACTGCAACTAAGGGTCCACAATATCATCGACAAGCTTATTGAAGATCTTAAAATCAAGCAGCTGCAAAGACTCAGACGTACACCTACGGGCAGACATGTACTGCGGCCACTCAGGTACCCGACCTCCAATCATGCATCCTGTGAATCTGAAGGCATCGCCCCGGAACTCAAAATCAACATCTTGGTCATCCTAACAGCGAAAAACATGCTTCCCGAATTTGATGAGAGAACACACAAGGCAAGGGCAAAAACCTTGCACCGTATCTGGGGTAAAAATGAAGAAACCCTCTACAGAGACGCCGCACCATACCCTGCGGCAATCATAGCGTAGGATATAGTGGCTGACTGGAAAAATGTCACAGGCCTGACAATAAAAACAAGGCTCCCAGATCATTGATTAATGATCGTCACTGACTCGCATGCTACCTGTCGCAACTATGCACATGGACTTATGTCCCCTACCGCGCATAGCATCCTGCTTCGTACCCGTCATACTCCTAAAACCTGCCTTGTCTGGTTACGTGGGCATGTGTCTACCCTTGGCAATGAGAGCGTTCGTGCGAGGTCTTAGCCTTCGGGTGCCCATTATGGGGTGCTCGGGAGCCCATTATCAATGCTGTAATAGTTGTACACTTGCCATGCTTGACGGAAATGTTTGAATAAAACAATATAAAACAATAAAATATGACTCTGACTCTACGTGCCGTGCTATGACAAGTGCGGTCATCTTTTTTTAGGGCCGAAATATGAAATTATGGTAGAATTCTACAACGCTGTCAACCTTAACATTTGGAGCATATTTCAAAGGATTAGCCTCCTAGTATTGCGCGGTTGTGTTCTTCATGACAATAAAGACCGAGTCAAACGAAATTAAATTAAATCTAAGATAAGGTGCCTCTGCAGAGTAGCGCGAACTCTTTAAAAAAAAAGAAAAGGCCACGTTTGCGAAAGTGAGAACAAGGATCTTAGCTTGCACACCGCTTTCGTGTCGTGCACCATGAATGGGCTTTATTGGCATGGCTGCAACTCGAAACGATGATCTCGAGTATACTTCGGTTAACTCGGGCTGCCAAAGGCCATCGCAGTGCTCCTCTGTCACGTTGGTTTTGAAGTTTCTTTAATTGTCCGCGCATCACCACCTGTTATCCTGGCTCACCTTTGCTTTTGTAGTAAGTTGGTCACGTCTCTCTTTGAATGTCTGACTTTTGAAAAGTTTTCCCATTGCACGCTCACGGATATTTCAGTGTATAGCATGCCACGTGCCCTGGCGTCCAAGTAGAGGAAGTAGGTCGGAAATAACCGATGAAAATCACCGTCTCAAGTTCTTGTATACGTCGAGACTGTTGAGAGATTCCTATATCCTGCTCTTCCCAGCACACATCTGTCGCCGTCAGTTTAAATTTTGGACAACTAAGCCGTGACGCTCGAGAGCCTTCCGTCGGGTTCGACCTCCCTGCGGATTAAGGCTCAATTTTTTTTTCAAACCTTGCCAAATAAACCAGCATAACACGGCATGTTAGAATAACCATGACGAGATGACGTGCGTGCGTGTAAATGCATTACCGTGCGCCGCCTCAGGGCAGTATCAGCTGGCCGCGACTGTCGAAGCCCGCTCTTTGGCTGCCGTTTCTGACGACGAACCCGTCCTCGTTTGCGCAAATCCTTTTCTGGCCCATCCTGACGAAAAAGAACTTGCTCGGGTCGCAGCTCAGGGCAATCTTGATAAGCGAAGTGTTCACAGACATGGTTCCTGCAGTAGGCGAAGTCCAAATCACCCGCCTCACTGAGCCGCAAGCCACCTGGACGTCACCCCATGGTGTTTGCTTGACGCGGACACCGCCGACCGTCCAGATTTCGTCTCCATGTCGCGTGGTTCTGTGCCTCGCCTGGATGACCATCCCGAAGCACTCGTTGAACGAATCACCGCTAGGCTCTTGATCGACGTCCAGCACGCTCAAAGGCAGGTCATAGCCGAGGTTGAGGAATCTTTCTGTCGTAGACTTGGTTCCAGAGGCATCCACGAGGTAGACGAGGCCGTGGTTGAGAGCCGTGAAGGTGACGCCGCGGCAAGATACCTTGGCTAGCCGGATGCCCGTAGCCATGTGAACGTCGTCAGGTTCCTGCAACACGCGACCGCACGGGTGGCACACGCAGCTACGCTCGCCCGAACTGCCGAGGGCTGCCGTGCAGTGCATGGCGAAATTGACCACCCGCACGGCGCGGTCCACAGAGATGTCGACGCGAACGCGATGCTTCATGAGGACGGACACCGTGGAGTAGCTTGACACCACAGGCCCGTAGTAGTCGTCCAGCAGGCTTTGCCTCGGGTCCTGGTCAGCGGGAGCTCGTTCCGTGGTGGCGTCGCCGCAGCCCACTGCGCTCATCACGTGTGGCGGTGAGTCCTCGTCGTCGGCGTCGACATGCGGCTCCCCCGTGCCACTGTCTTCGTCCTCTTGGTCATCTGCGTAGAGTTCTGGCAGATCTGAGGGTTCCAGGAACTGAGCATACTCCATGCGCTGGAGCATATCCAAGTCATAGTCGTAGAGGACGAGTTCATCTTGCGGGTCAAAATCGCTGCTTTCAGCGCGTTCTTGCCCGAACGGGTCGAAGACTTCATCATCTTCGTAAGTACCCAAAGGGAACATATCGTCCGGGAAGTCAGTCGGTGGCTGCGGCCAGTAGAAAAAGGGAGGCACTATGGCCGGCCAGGGCAAGACTGCCTCATCGTTACTACGGTGGGTCTCGGCCCGAGAATCTTGTTCGTCGTATTCGAGGTCATATGCATTTGGTGCCATTTCTTGAGCGCGTCGCCGCTGCGCCTGCTGCTGTCGGCGACGGCGCCGGGCGTGGCTGACGGTGCCAGGGTGACGCTGTCCGGGGGTGGCCATTGCGGTGCGACCACCACAGGTTACTGTCGCCTGCCGCAGAGATAAAAGATTACACTGAGCCACTAAATGTTTCCTCGAACGTGCTGACTGAACCCCACACAATCAAAAAGAGGGTAAGAGTGCGGAGCACTTCTAAGTACGAGATGCTTAACGGATTCATGACTAGTAGGCTATTAGGAGGGACACTGAGGACATCTGCGTGTAGTCGAGAAAAGGAGTCCGTGACCGGTAGTCCAGAAGTGAATAGGAGTGTAGCCTAGCCTCAGGGATCCGTGCCAGGAATACTGTATTGACGTCACCGCAGGTTGCTTGCGAAAACAGCCAACGGTGGCAATACCGGTAGTTCCAATTTTGTTTTCTGGCTTATAAAAGCTCCGTTTTCAGTGAAAGTCGCCTCCCTAAGCAGCACCGGTAATCGGCCCAATATTGGCAATTGATGAGTGAAAACAATCTTTGCCAATACATTTCCAATATTGTGCCGATAACATGTGCTGCTTGGGCTGTCAATCATTACGAAGCAATAATCCACCGACACAGGACAACCTCAATTAGTCATCAGTGCCCCTTTGAGCCACAGGGAAGACCTTCATATCGAGAGCTCATGGAGAACTGAACCAGGGGACATTAACTATGACAGTGAGAACAACAACAAAACATGTTTTCAGTGAATGCAATTAATGAAAAAGAAGACGCTATAACTAAAGGAAAATCTAGCGTAGGAGCGGCACCTTACATCACTCACTGTGCCCAAACAAAAGCAATTAATACACATAACTGCACTCCACGGAAGTATCTAAACAGGGTGCATTATCCTGTCGGAGTCGAGACTCGTAAGAAGAAGTGTATGCAACACTTAAAACCGGCCCTCAGTAGAAACGCGCATCTTTTTTCAGCACCTCCAGCTGCGCAGCAGCTGTGCCTTTAATTGGCGTATAACCTGGGAACAGCGAACCTATGACGTAGAACCCCACACTGCATTTCTTACTAGCCATAGTGAGCCTTGTTCCGTGTACTTGAAGCGTCTAACACACAGCTTTCAAGCAGACTAAGCCTAAGGTATCACGCGTAAGCTCCCAAAACTATCGAAGCGTGAAAGCGTCTAGCCAGCGAACTGGAATCTCGAGAACGCGTAAACGATACGGAATAAACAGTAGGAAATAGGACGGGACTCACTAGGCAGAGCGGTATTCCATGGAGAAGCTTGAACTGGCAGCAACGGACCGGGCTGTGCTTCTGGCGCGAGCTTCCCGCGCAACAGAAGAAGTTCGCGCGCCATCAGTGCATAGGTCTCCAGATCCGAAAACAGTGAAGATCGAAAATTCGCTACTCTTAATGCCAATTATAGCGCGCGTTGCTCCTTAATGGGCGCCTATCTATTCGCGCTTCAAGATTTGCTATAAGCTCGAAGAAAACTGGGAAATATAAAAGGTGGCGTGCACTGTTCTTTTCTGATTAATCTGTAGGGAGTTTTCTTTTAAAATCCGTGAATAATACGATGAGGAGGTCTGGGAAGGTTACTGTCTCTCGTGACCACTCGTGACAGACACTGTGCCCGTGGTGTTAGGTAGATAAAATACTGTAAGTTACCTATTATTAACTAATAAGGCTTTTAATTTCTGGTCTTAAGTTACAATATTATACGGCAGAATAAGAGGCATCATTATCGTAGGTAAGCCCAGTTTTTAAAATTCCAAAATTGGCACTGTGATTCGAGATATCGAGCGTGCGCGCAAACCGAGTCGACACTGAAACCAAAGCGTGAAATTTACCTCACGCCGGAAGTATACGTTTAAAGGCTAAAAAAATGGCTGGTGGTTTAGCGTCGCTAAGCACAAAATAATGTGCGAAAGCACGGTTTTTGGCAGGTGGACACCCCCGCCACGTACCTCAAAGCGCGACTGAGGTGTCCACTGCCTACTCAGGCTTCACACACATGCACACTCTGCTGAAACCCCGGATATGCGGCTACAAGCGTTAACTCTTACTGCTACAGCCTGGGACATATTCTACAACGCCGTTAAAGACACCGAACCCACGCCTAGACGCATCCTGTGGGCGCCGGCCCATCAGGGACTCCTCGGAAACGAAGCTGAGAATGCGGCTCTGCCCGAGCATTCATCCTCCGGGCGCCTACTTCCACGTCCTCCCCAGCCGATGTGCCTAGCCGACCGCTTCTGCGGTTTCGAGAAATTGTCGACGATCACAAAAATAGGCATCGCCAGCTTCCTCCACCGGCAAAGGGGCTTTCGAAGGCATGCGAACACTTTCTGCGACAGCTACAGACGAACACCTACTGGTGTCCCGCAGTGGCTGCTCGCTATGACCCGAAAGTGAAGCTTTGAGCCCATTCTGTGACGAGCTGTGTTCTCAACCTCCCATGGTGTGGGCCTGTGAACACAGACCCATTTCTCTCCCCATCCCACTAAAGAGGCTTGGGAGACCTTCCTCCTCGAGTGCTCGAGCATAGAGAAACATACTTACGTATTATGTTTCTCTATGGCTCGAGTGCAACGGTGCAAGCTGCCCTCGCACGCCGGGCCCGCGAGGCGGCGGGACCTTGCGGCATCCCGGACTAAGGACGCGGACGAAGAAGATGCCGGCATTCACTATCTGCGCCGGCTAATCCTCTATATTGGTTTTATTAAAGGCTTGCTCTCTCTCTCTCTCTCTACTCACGTTCGAACATTTCTTGTCGTGTTCAGTTAGTGTCTGGAATAGGCACTGTAGTTCCATCCCAGTTCAAGACGGCGGCTGATCATGTGATCAGATTGGCGTGTCATTGCAGTCTGCCATTGCAACCACGTGACCACCCTCATGTAAACTAAGGTGGTGTCCACCATGGCGGACACCACCATAACTATGACATCCTTCACAAGTGACCACCAATCAACCGACGTAGTGACCACCCGATATAAGCCAAAGTATACCGCCATGTTTATGACGCCATGATGGACACCATGGCAGCCTCAGGTTAGCCGGGCATGCAAAATGTGGGACTAGGTTCTCGTACTAGGTTCAACAGTAGTTAACCACAGCAAATTTTTTTTTCGTATCGCCTCATTTTACTGCTTTTCTAGAGTCGAACTGCATAGCGCAGCTTCCGACTGCACCGGAGTCCCGCGGCTTGTAGCCCAGCTCATGTCGCGTGCCTTTTCGAAAATTGAAAATTGGTTTTTGAGAAACGTAAAATGGCTTAGTAATTGCCTCACATCTCGGTGGACGCCCGAACTGCGCTGTAAGGGAAGGGAGGAAGGTGAGAGTGAAAGAAGAAAGAGGTGCCGCAGTGGAGGGCTCCGCATTAATTTCGACCACTTGAGGGAAGTGCCGCCTCCCATTTCCTCAAAAGCAATGGGTTGCAGCTGTGGCTTAGAGAGATCAGCAGAGCAACCTTATAGGATGACGACCACCTCGAACTCTTCGATGGATGCAAAAGTTCATCCATAAAACGACTCGAACGACTCCGGTTTTGTTGCGAAAGCAACACTAAACCAGCCAGCTCGGCTCGTGGCGTGGTCGCACTTCTGCCGCATGCCGTGGCCCACAAACGACCTTGAGCCGCAGCTGCCTAGCAACGCCGCATCCGTGCTCCAACAGATGGCGCCGCCGTCGACGCCGCTGCCGTCGCTGCTCGCTCCACCTGATGTGCTCCGCTGGGATAAAGGGAGAGGAGGTGTCGCTTCGCAGGGGGTATATATATATATATATATATATATATATATATATATATATATATATATATATATATATGCGCTTCGCCTCAATGGATTCTAGTCGTTATGGGGAGCGTGAAATAGAGGCAATGACGAAAGAACGAAGCGAGGAAGAGACAACGCACTCAACTGCTTTCACAATTCAACTAGGGTTAACCAGAGCTAAACCACAGCCAAATTTTGTTTCATGAAGCAACTTTCCTTTCATCCACCGAAGGAAGGAAGGTTATATGAAGGTCGTCGTCGTCAGTAGAAGTATTCAGCGAGTTAGATCAACGTTGGGTTAGATAGCATAATTACGTACTGTGGGCCAAACATTCTCAGTGGGTCATCATTGATTGCTTAAACCCCCGGAGGCATCGGTACGCCCGCTAAGCATTCCTGGCAGTGAAGAACTATTTACGGGGCTACTTGGTGCATTTTTAGTACGAAAGCACAATTTCACCAGCAGTCCTGAAAAGGGGCGAGGTATGTGCTAAGCCTCTCAGATATCTGCAGATATAGTGAGTGAATCGACTTTATTGTCCAACAGAAAAGGCTTCTTCCCTTTCCCAAGCTCAACCCCTAGAGCAGAGGCGCCTTAGGGCAATATAAATAATGCCGCCACTGGGTTTCGAACCCGCGATAGCGCTTGCTGCGGCCCACGCCAATTCGAAAATCATCATCATGGACTCCCTTAAAGCATATGGTCATTACTTGGCAGGGGAGATCTCCCCCTTAGCCGCTTGTATTGTAAGACGGACTGCCACTGATCCAACACCGAAAATAATCATTCGAGCTCCTGGCCACCAGGGCTTACCAGGTAATCAGGCCGCTGACGCGGCTGCCCGAGCGCTTACTCACCGGGTGCCTCATCCCAGCTCTTCTGGCTTGGAGACTAACCAGCCGCTGCTGCGGTTCAGGGAAATAACAACAAATTATAGCGACAACCACCGCCTTTTCCCGGCCCCTGCAAAGGGGCTAAGACGCAAAAGCGAACTTTAAGGCGTCTGCAGACAGGTACTGTACTCTGTCCTGCAATCACAAAACGTTACGATCCTAATAAGGATGGGCGATGCCCGCACTGTGGGGAGACCTGTATATCTTCCACATGGGGTGGGCATGTACTCAAAATATCCACCTCCCCCTTCCCCTACCCCTTCCCGAGAGGCATGGGAGACCTCCCTTCTCAACTGCTCCTCGCTTGAGTCCCAAAGGGCTCTGGTGAAACGGGCGCGAGACGGGGCCACGTCATGCGGTGTCCCGGACTAGGGACGCCGCCGACCATGTAGCGGGGCCACTCTGTGGCTCCCAAGCTCTATTCCACCAAATAAAAGTTTTCACCCCCCCCCCCCCCCCCCCTAGAGGAGAGGCGCCTTAGGGCAATATAAATATTGCTGTCACTGGGTTTCGAACCCGCGCCGGCGCGAACACTCTCGAAGTTATTCTCCGCAAAATTTCTAAGAGAGCTCTCGACCTCTTCATTGCAACATCCAACCAACGCCTCCTCGCCCTGGGGGCGACGAACAACTTTGGGAGCTTTGAGATGAACAACTTTGAGATGAGCTGCGTGAGGCTCATCTCAACAATCAATACTTGCAGCTAAGCAAAACACGTGCGGGTAGCCGTCTTCTGACCCACCTCCACATCAGTTACACAATCCAACAGGAGAAGCGGGTATCCCTGCCCGAGGCCTGGCGCTTCGCCCTGCAGATTCACCCCCTCCCCAATAACATGAGAAAGGATGCCCATGATGACCGCCGCCTAGCGCGAGCGGAGGCCATTTCCGAGCAGTATGTTGCTCGACCAGGGGTATTTTACATGGACGCGGCCGCTCCACACAATAGGAGTTGGTACACGGCTGCCTTCGTCCACAAAACAACCCAGTTGAGGGCCTCACCTTCCGTGCCCCCAACATTACATTCGCAGAGGAAGTTGCTATCGCACTTACAACCGCGGATCCAGCGTCCCGAGTCATTATCACCGACTCAATGGGAGCTTGCCGCAATTTTGAACAGCGACAAATTCCAGATCGTACCTTCCAGTTTTCACATAGAGGTGAGTAGCGGCGTTTCCCAACCCGGCGCACCATCATCTGGACCCCAGCACATGCGGGGATAAAGGAAAATAAGGTAGCGCACGCTACCACCCGCACGCCTCTACCGTTGCCTGATCCAGCTATTACTTTTCGGGAGACCTCTATACTGCATCAAACCTCTCACGGACATCAACCTCCCAGTAAAGGCCTCAAGAAGGCGGAGGAGCGATGGCTTCTTCGCCTTTGGTATAAACACGGTACTATGCCCGGCAGTGCTTAAAAATTTCAATTCCGCCTTTTCGGGTGAGTGTCCACGCTGCAGAGAAGTGTTTGCGGGGACGTATCATATGGTGTGGGCATGCCCTGCCAATCCTGCTTTCCCACCTCACCCGAGAGGACTTGGAGGCTGTCCTGCTCGGCTCCTCAACTCTCCGGGACCAACGAGCCGTGGTGACAAGAGCCCGGGCCGCCGCGGAGGTCACAGAGGCCCCGTACTAGGGATCCCTCCTAGTGATTGTGAGGGCCGGGCCCTTCAGGCCCGGTCCAAGCAATACCTCTCTTGTAGAGAGTATAAATAAGTGTTTTACACCACCACCACCACCACCACCACCACCACGAACAGATCAGCTTCGCTCGCACGAGAGCACTATGATATCGCCTTAGCCAATCACGCCTGTTAACTTCCACACTATCGCGCTGTGCAATTCCCGTCGTCGTCTTCATCAATGTTCCATCTTCTGTTTTTTTCTTATTTCATGGTTTAGGCTTGATTTGTGAGAGTAACATCACAAAGCGACTAAGGCTATCAGGGACGCCGTAGTGAAGGCAGAGACATGGGAGAGGCCTTTGCCCTGCAGTGGGCATAGTCAAGCTATGATGATGATGATTATGATGATGATGAAAAAGAAGATGATGATGATACCGCACAGTACACCGGCCTCTTTTTTATTATTTGAAAAACGTACGGAAAAGTTTTTGTGCATTTGTCAGTCGCCCCCCATCTCTTGGCCAATCTCCCGCAGTGGTTGCATGCCATTAACTCCTTGAGGACAGCAACCATCTGTGCACAAAAGTGACGAAAGGAAAGGCAACGTGCATAAATGTCTCGCTGGGAGAGCGGACACCTCAGTCGCGCTTCGAGCTACGTGGCGGACACAGATATGCGCGCTGCTTGAGTCTGCGTTGATATTTCGGCAGAAAAGCAACACTGCTACAATAGTCGGCCGGCGTTCGATAGATTTACTGGCGTTAGCGCACACACTGTAGACCCCGAGAATTTTGAGGAAATGGAGCATAACTGGCTGCCTGGGTCAGTGGACCACTAAGGTACTACACGGCGATGTTGTCCACCTGCAAAAACCTGCTTTCGCACAAACTTTCGTGCTCAGCAATGCTAAACGTCCAGCAATTAAGCCTTCCTGGAGCTCTTCCATACGCAGTATTCGGGATAGGGACATGTTCGGCAGCTCCGTTTCCCTGCCTCTACCATTATGCCAAGTTAAAAAAAACTGCCTGTTCAAATGCCCCATCCACCGCATTGCTTTGGATTCTACTGGCTTACCGCCTAGCGTTAATACGTCTTCCGGCGATTAATGTGACGAAGAGAACTATTCTTCCTCTCTGTGCCCATTTCCATGTTACATAAAATAGCCACAATGTCGAATCTAAAACGTTTAATATGCGTTAACGGAGCAGCAATAACTTTCTGACCACATGCAGGTCTGCACGTATCCAGTCCATAAGGAGGGGTACACGTCGGTACTGGTGCCTGTAACCAACGGCACGTAGTAGACGAGCCACTGGCTCCACCGTGGTACAGTTCGATGATGACCTCTGCTCGACGAACCTCGTCAAGGTCTCCGGAGAACCGACGTTTGATGGAACCGGCCGCCCGGCACCTACACCTGTATGTCGTAGCTGGACAGGGCGAAGTATTCCGTGACGAGTGCAACCCTCCCATAACGTGGCGTTGAGGTCCCGACAGCCAGGCACCGGAGCGGGCGACGAAGACCATTACCCTTGGCGGTGGAGCCTCGCACGCTTGCTACGAGGCCTCCCCTGCGAACCGCGTCCACAGGATGCTGGCTCATCGACGACCTAGCCTCGTGGAAGCACAGCAGTCGGGCTTCTCCGCACATCACTTCCGGTAACCCCGTTGAAAGGAGATCAGCACAGAAGAAGGCTGGTCGTTGCACGAAGCTCTGGTGTAAACTGTCGACAGCTCCGGCCAGGCCTTCATCGTCACTCTGCCTCCGCAAGTGTTGTTCCCTTTGGTCCGTGTGTAGCTGCTGCGTCTGGCGGCCCATCTGGCTACGTCTGCAGTGGCTGGTGGTGGCAGAGGGATGGTGGCAGGAGGCCATTGCGAACACAAATTCTGTCGCCTGCAGGAAAAGCAAAATAATTCGTTATAACGAACGCTTCTGTCGAGGAAGCGATTCCTAAAATGTATTTCACCGTGTGGTGCACGGCGTAACAACGCTCACAACTCGAGGTTATGCTCTTTAGACTGCGCTGCTACAGTCTTTCATGTTCACTCAGTCTTCTATAGCTGCTGTAAATTCAGCATGAGTTCGTGCTTAATACAAATGTATATGTCACCGTATAAACCGAAGGACACTACTTTTAAAAAACAGCAAGAACAAAAAAAAAAGCATATATACTAGTTCTGAGAGTATGCATAGCATGACTGCAGCCAGAGTGCAACGTCGACATCTTTGGGTCTATGAAAGAAATTCATTGAAAATACTTCGGTTGGTTGGTTTGGTTTATGGGGTTTAACGTCCCAAAGCGACTAAGGCTATGAGAGACGCCGTAGTGGAGGGCTCCGGAAATTTCGGCCACCTGGGGTTCTTTAACGTGCGCTGACATCGCACAGTACACGGGCCTCTAGAATTTCTCCTCCAAAGAAATTCAACCGCCGCGGCTGGGATCGAACCCGCGACTTCATTTTGAGCTTAAGGCACAGGGCCACCGTGGAGGGAATCAAAGAAATTGGAGATATCTGCAACTACGGTGGTGCTTTTTACCGAACCTGAACCACTTCCAAAACAGCGAACACGCCCGGGCAGCCTCCTATTTCGTAACAGGAGACCCTCATCCCCAATACTTGGGGGCGTCGACTGCAATTAAGTAACGCCGAAAGGACGCGACAATACGCGGGTTCGATCCCGGCCGCGGCGGCTGAATTTCTTGAAGGCGAAATTCTAGAGGCCCGTGTGCTGTGCGATGTCAGTGCACATTAAAGAACCCCAGGTGGTCGAAATTTCCGGAGACCTTCACTACGGCGTCTCTCATAGCCTTAGTCGCTTTGGGACGTTAACCCCAATAAACCAAACCTATACGCTTTCGTTTGGAAGGGTCATGCAAGCAAGGTACACTTTCGTTTGGAAGGGTCATGCAAGCAAGGTACACTTTTGCCGTTATCGAGTGACTAAAGAGAGAGATGCCAAGCGGCACGAAAACACTTTAAAACGATGCGTTCCAAGAGACGCTCGCTATACATGCTACCACTTCTTCGCAAGAAATACAAACGCCGCGGTGGCTCAGTGGTTATGGTGCTCGGCTGCTGACCCAAAAGACGCGGGTTCGGTCCCGGCCGCGGCGGTTGAATATCTTTGGAGCAGAAATTCTAGAGGCCCGCGTATTGTGCGATATCAGTGCGATATCAGTGCCTTGACATGTAACCTAGCAATGAACAGTGATCGTGAGTTGACACGAAGAGATTCTTGGAGGTTACTGTTTGTTTTTAAAGGGCGATGTAGTGGGGAAGGGTTATTTTTTAAACTACTGCGTTCATTTGTAATTCTTGACTGTCCCAGAAGTTGTTCGCATCACAATGAGCTAGTGAGTGCGCAAGTGTAGGTAAACTTTCGTTTCAAAATTGTCCTAATTTTCTCATACCTCTATGTATAAATGTCCCCGGGGAAACCCCTCGTTAAGGATAAGAGGAACATATCTTTATTTTAGGACCACTTCTTTCAAAAAATCTCTGCCTCTGCCGTAACCGAGAGTAGAGTAAGCATGAAATGTTTACGGGCCTAATGTCATCTCGGTGGACACCCGAACCGCACCGTACAGGAAGGGAGGAACGCCACCACCAGTTCAGCGCGATGCCTTGCCATTTGAACGCAAGGTTTTTTTTTAGGAAAGGAAATGGGGCAGTAATTCTCTGTCATCTCGGTGGACACCCGAACCGCACCGTAAAGGAAGGGAGGAACGCCACCACCCGTTCGGCGCGATGCCTTGCCCTTTGAACGCAGCGCTTCTCCCCCGGGCCCCTGTGCGCCTGCGCGGCTTTGCTTCGATGCGCGAAGCCCCTAAGAGATCACGTATGACAACGAAGTGTATCGTGGCCTTTATGTGCTTTTTGCACGCGTTATTAGAAATCGGAAATTATAATTCCGTGCATTTTCAAACGCACAGCTCGACTGATATCTTGATAAACATTGAGAAGGCACTGGCAGCAGTTATTTTTTGTGACTCGTTTGGAGACCAACCGGCGCTTGCATGCCGGTCGCGTAGGAGGGCTTGGAGAGTCTCGTTAAATCTCGTTAAGTCTCGTACGGTGCCCGGATGTTCTCGTTTCAGAGCCCGGATGACTGGAATTTAGTGGATTTCTGTGCCCGGATTATGGCTCTCGGTCTCGGCGTGACGTCACCACACTGCCGACAACGGGAGCTAAAAGCATTTCATTCTTAAAAAATATAGCATCGTAGCATCAGTGGAGAATTGGCTATGTTCTCGGCTGAAACGCCAACGAAGCAGAGAGGGGAAGGGCTGCAAGACCAGGTCAGTGGACGCCTGGATCGAGCTTTGAGTACGTGGGGTGATGAGAGGGACGTGGGCTGCATACGTTAGCGCTGACAACTTTGTGGCAGACACGCAGCACTGCAGAAATAGGCCGCAGCGTTCATTGTGTGAGCAAACTCTCGCGATCAACCAACCATTCACTGCTACCTGGCAGTCGCCAACCGCAGGTGACCAACAGCGTCTGTGAAGGACGCGAGCGTCTCTGCTCCCTCAGTGGCGCAGCGAAGCATTTGGCATATTTAAATTGCAGGGAGCGTGTAACGTACGGATAGAGCGATAAGACCAAGGTTACAAACCAGCCCATTCTGAAACCGTCTTGACTATCGGGCAAGGAGACGCCAAACAGAAGGAAAGCGGTTAAGAACGATGCGTTCCGAGAGACGCTCAGAACATGGCACTTGTTCGCTAGAATCACGAATGTGAGCTTAAAAGTCACCTGTTCACTTAGGTACTTACATGCCTAGATCAGGGCCCGTATTACGGAACTTTGTCAAAAATCTGTCAAAAGTTATTGACAGTGACGTCAAAATGACGAAACGATGTGACGTCGACGCCTGACGCAAAATTGACGCAACGAGGAATCAGCCAATTGCAGCAGAGCGGCGCCCCGAAGCATTTGCCTGCACGACGAGGGACCGTCTGCTAAATTTTTGGTAAACGAGTAAAGAAATGCACAGCGATAAAAATAATTATTATTTTATTTTGCCAAAAAATGATGTTTAAAGCTAAAAAATATAAAGAAAAACAAGAAGCGGAAGAAGTTAGGCTATTCAATTTGCTAGTGGGTAACTTTTGCTGCCGCGGGGGTGCGCAGACGGCGGTAAAACGTCAACAAGCCGCTTTGCACGGAAACAGCTGTTCCACGCCTTGATACTGTTTTCTTACGCGGCGTCGAAAATCAAGGTACTGTGCGGTTGATCTAAGTGCGGAAAAATCGACGAAGCCAGCTTGTTAAGGTCTGTGTTGTTCGGCTTTTACGATCGATGACAAAAGTGTCAAAGCGTGAAGCGTTGTATGTGATGTGTGGTCGTCTGTTTCTTTTTCCTCGACCGGTAAACAGAAGACGACCACGAAGTGCGATTTGCAGGGGAAAATAAAGTTCTTTGCCAGCATAAGCATGTTTTATTTGTATGTAGCTGTGGCACAGAGGTGTCGTCGGCTGCTGAAGCTTGCATGAAAGCCGCCGGTCGCAAATAACCGCTGTGCACACAGCATCCGCTGCTGCACCGACAGCGCGCTCGCACGCACACTTCCCAATTCATCGGCGAGTTCGCCGCACAGCCACACCGCAGTCTGCTTCTCCAGTCGAAAAAGGCGTCGGAACAGCTCGTCCGGCAAGTCAAACGCGTCTTTGTACGCCCTCCTTCGACGTTGCTCGCGTCGCCGCAGCCGCCTCAGTCTTACAGCCACATACGCCGCCGCTGACGCCGCCGCCATTTTCTGTCAAAAACTCAATTTTGACCGCCTCGAAGCCGTCAAAAAAAATCGTCAAAATGCGCCTGCATAATTAGGCGTGCAACGTCACCACTTCTGTCATGTCCGTGACGTAAACGCCAGCCACCCATGACGCAAGAAAGCAACAAGGCCGCCGGACACGGCCGACCAATATGAGCGCGGCTACGGCGGGGCTTTTTGACGAGTTTCTGACGAGTTTTTGACAAGTTTTTGATTTGACAGTTCCGTAATACGGGCCCAGCCTTCCTAGCATGCATATATTGCCTACTAGAACTTTGAGAGAATTGCGAACGAAGGACGCCGCTGAAAATGTTTGGAACCAGTGCATCATCAAATAGGCATCGCGAGCGCTTACCGTTCCAAGGCATTTGAATGAATGTATCATCAGTGTAGAAGTGGTTATTATGTTCGGGAGTGAAACACCAACGCAACAGAGACGGGCCACGGCTGCCAGACTAGAACGCCAGCAGCGTCTGGGCGGGACGCGAGCGTCCCTGCTCCCTCGGCGGCCCAGAGAAGCATTTCACGAAGTATTTAAACTGCAAGGAGCGCGAGCGCACGAAAGCGCAGCAATGAAATGCCAAGCTTAGAAAAAACTAGACCGTTCATAAATCCTCTTTGCGGAAGAAAAAGCCACTTTGGTCACCTGAGTCATGAATTCCATCTTAGGCCTAAGGTAACCATCCCGTCGACCTCCTTTTAGAGCTGTCGATCGGTTAGTGCAAATAGCGGAGAAAGTATCTGAAGTCTCGGAAATTTTTGCCGGAGGAACTACGCTAAAGGGAGCGCAACAAAAAGAGAAAAGAAACTCCACTTACTCTGAAAGATGTTGCACTCGGGAGACTGTGCCAACGTTGGACCGTAGTACACTGTCAGCATGGGAAGTAGCTGTTGCTGTGGCACGATCTTCAGAGGAATGAAAGAACGCGCTATCAATGCTAACGTTGATGATGATGATGTCCTCAGGCTTAATGGCAGATGTTGCCAGCATGAATAACTGCGCATGCACGAGGAGCGAGTGACGTCACATGGCGAACATCTGGAAAGCAACGCGCAGCCTACATCTTTCTCTCATCACCGCACGTTCCTACAACACCACCTAGAGTTCGTCTAGGTGGTGTTGGTTCCTATAAGCACGATTCAGGCGTCCACTAACCCAGGGAGCCATTATGCGCACTTTTCCTTAAAATAATCGCAGTGTAAAACGTTGTCAACGCCAACGAACACAACGAACGCCGACGGCCTATCCAACGCAAGCAGCACACATGGGCGTCACTACCGCCATGTAGTTAAACGACTGAGTTGTCCACTGTTCCAAGAGGGCAGTTATGCGCCTTTCCTTTGCTTTGGGTCAGTCGACACCTTAATCCCCCTTATATGTACGTACGTGGGGCGATGAGAGAGAGATATGGGCTGAGGCATTGAAAACGTTTGCCGGCAGAAACGCGACGCAGAAGCAATAGGCCGTCGGCGTTCATAATGTTATTGCCGTTGGTTGGTTGGAAAACATTTATTATAACAGTCAAAGGGCCGAAGGCCCAGATCTAGGGGTCGGCCAAGACTCCTTGGAGTCTGGCAGCCTCTAGAGCGAGACCGATGAGCCTTCGTTGGTCGTCTATAAGTAGAGCTGCGTAGACGAGCCTCCCAGGTATGTTGTGTGGGTGTTGGCATGTGTTGTCGTGGACAAGTCCAGACCATATGAAGGAGGTCTGCTGGGATATTGCAGTGTTTACACATCGGCATATACCGTTCAGGAAATATATTATGGAACCTTTTGGGATTGGGGAAAGTGTCCGTCTGGAGTTGGCGCCATGAGACGGTCTCTGTCTTTGTAAGTTCTTGGTGCGGATGGCGTTGACAACGCGATTGCCGCGCTGTTGCTTCCGCAGCTCTACTCGGGATGGCCATTGGTCAAACCACAGCCAATTTTTTTTTCGCTCCCTTCAGATCACATGCATTTATTTTTCGCTTCTTTGAGATCACTGAACATTTTTTTTATTTGTTGATTAAACGGGCGCAAATTTTGAGAGGCTCAATTTCGAATAGGCCCAAATGTGTTTTCGGGCGTATTTAATGGTGATGATGATGATCTCCTCAGTCCTAATGGCACATACCCACGTCGGGGGATAGGCCAGGGAGCATTGCTTATTTTGTCTCTCCGGCCGGTCTTCATCTTTTTCCCAGCTGGGAAAAAAAGAAACGAGCACCCATGAAAACAATTGGCGACAAGGTCGTTTGAAAAGAAAGTGGTTTAGTGTTGTAGTATGCGTACCCATAAAAAAATGTGGCACTTAATATAGCGCACATTGGAGCAAGTGGTTCAAGCAGATGTCAACAAAAAAAAAACATTGACATGTGTTACCTGTGTTACCTTGACGTGTGTTACCTTGACATGTGTTACCTTGACATGTGTTACCAACAAGCCCAAGCTGCCACCTTAATAGGTTCAAGCAGGGCCGCCTAGATCGGACCTGCGAATTAATGTTTTAAACCCCCTTGGCTGGCGCTGTAGCTGGCTTCCGAGAAACAGTGGACCCTTCAGTCGCTGTTTCTCGTTTGGCTTGGTTTATTGGAACCAATAAAATACCAATTCGGAACCATTTTGATGACAGCAAAAACGTTAAATAACGAATTCCTCTTGCCGAGGCATAGTCGGCCTTGTCGATGGCGAAGGCTAATCAGATATTCTCGCACGTGGATAACGGACACTGGAGTATTGTCTAGCGACCTGGCAGCCGCGAGTCAAGGTTTGGTTTCGTTTACGAGGTTTAACGTCCCAAAGCGACTCGGGCTATGAGACACGCCGTAGTGAAGGGCTCCGGAAATTTCAGCCACCTGGGGTTCATTAACGTGTACTGACATCGCATAGTACACGGGCCTCTCGAATTTCTCTTCCAAAGAATAGTTCGGTGGTATTTCTGGCGCGTTCCGACTACTGCCCTGCCTCTACCCTTATGCAAAGTTAATAAAACTGACTCTCCAAATGCCACATCCACCACATGGCTTTGGACACTTCAGGCTGACCACCTAGCGTTAATAGGTCTCTCGGCGCATAATGTGACGCCGAGAAGAAAATATTCTTCCTCTCTCTGCCAACATCAGTGTTAAATAAAATAGCCACAAAGTCCAATCTACAACGTTTAATCTGCGTTAAAGGAGCAGCAATAATTTTCTCGCCGCATGTACGTTTGCACGTATCTCGAAAGCGGTGCGCAACAGCACTGACGCCTGTCCCCAGCGGCGCGTAGCAGACGAGGCATCCGCTTCCCCGCAGTGGCGGAAGCGCCACCTGAGCGTCGCCACAGCTTTCAGCGGTCGCCCCATAGGATGTGGTGGTCGTAGACGCAGGCGCCTCCCACGTTGTCCGCTGCTCGATGAGCCTCGTCGGGTTCCCGTAGCGCCGACGTTTGTTGGACCCAGCTGCCCTGCAGCTACACCTATAGGTCGTAGCTGGCGAGGGTGAAATCTCCCGAGCCGAGCGGAACCCTCAGATAGCGGGGCGTTGAGGACCCGACAGCGAGGCTCACAAGCGGGCGACGAAGAAGGCGGCGGAACCTCGCACGCTTGCTACGTGGCCTTGCAGGCGAACGCTCCTGCTCCGTAGACGCGTCCACAGGATGTTGGCTCATCGACGATGTAGCCTCGTGGAAACGCAGCAGCCGGGCTTCTTCACACAACACTTGCGGAAACTCCGCTGAAAAGCGTTCCGCAGAGGAAAAGGCTGGCCGTTGCACGAAGCTCTGGTGTAAACTGTCGACAGCTCCGGCCAGGCCTTCATTGTCACTCTGCCTCCGCAAGTGCTGTTCCCTTTGGTCCGTGTGTGGCTGCTGCGTCTGGCGGCCCATCTGGCTGCGTCTGCCTTGGCTGGTGGTGGCACAGGGGTGGTGGCAGGAGGCCATCGCGATGCGATCAGCACAAATTTTATCGCCTGCAGGAAAAACAAAATAATCCGTTATGATGAACGCCCCTGTTCAGGGCGCGATGCCTGAAATGTATTTCACCGCGCGGGGGCGTGACAATGCTCACATTTCGAGGTCGTGCTCCTTAGACTGCTGCTGCAGTGTTACGTTCAATCAGTCTCCATGACTGCTGTAAATTCAGCGTCAGTTCGTGCTTAATGTAAGCGCATGTCACTGTATAAATCGAAGGACACAGCTTTTAAGAAACCGCAAGCACAACGAAGGAGCATATTGTTCTGAGAGGATGCATAGCAACGCTACAGCAAGAGCGCACGGTCGACATCTTTGGACCTATGAAATGAATTCATTGAAAATCCTTTATTTTGAACTGAAGGCAAAAGGTCACTGTCGAGGGAGCAAAGGAATTGGAGATATCTGCAACTACGGTGATTATTGCCGAACTTCACCCGCCGCCAAGATAAAGAACGCCCCCACCCATTCCGTAACAGTGAAGCTTCCTCCCTTATATACTTGGAATCGTCGGGTGCAATTAAGTACGCCGAAAGGACGAGATTATTGTGTTGCATACGCTGTCTATTGGAAGGATCACGTCCACAAAGCAGTGCAAATATTTTTGCTGACATCACTGAGTGAATATAGAAGCAAGGAGACGCCAAACGGCCCGGAAACAGTTGACGCGTTCCAAGAGACGCTCGCTATACATGCCACCACTTGTTCGCAAGAAACACGATTGTGAGCTGAAACATCGCCTATTCACGTAGCTATACTTTCATGCCATGATGAGCCCTCCTAACATCCGGCTATTGTCTGCCAGAACGTGGACACAAATGCGAACGCAGAACGCCGCTGAACGCTGAACGCCGCAGAACGCCGCTGTTCGGGACCGAATAGTTTCTCATCGGACAGCTATCGCGAGCGCTTACTGTCCGAAGGCGCTGGAATGAATGCAGCATTAGTAGAGAATTGTCTGTGCTCGGTAGTGAAACGCCAACGAGGCATAGACGGGAAATGGCTGCCAGACTTTAGTCGCCAGGAGTGTCTGCGCGGGACGCGAGCGTCTCTACTTCCACAGAGGCCCAACCAAGCCTTTGGTCAATCAAAATAAAAGGAGCGCGAAAAGTACGGATAACGCAATAGAACCAAGGTTACAAACAACTGGCCCATTCCGAAAACATCTTTGCAGAAGAAAAAGCAATGTTGTTAACCTGAGTGCGAGCTTCATGAACTCTATCTTAGGCCTAATGCAACCCTCGCGTCGACCTCGCCTGAGAGCTGTCGATCAGAGGAAATAGTGGACAACGGAACTCAAGTCCCGTAAATTTCTCCCGGAAGAACTATACTAAAGGGAGCGAACACACCAAAAGAAAAGAAACTTCACTCACTCAGAAAGACGTCGTCCCCCTCAGAAGTCTGTAGCAGTACATTGCGAGCACGGGAAGCAGCTGTTGTAGCTGCACGATCTTAAAGTGGAATAAAAGGAGCACCCACCGTCAATGCAAATGTTGCCAGCATGGATATCTAGCATCCATTTGATGATGATGATGTCCTCAGGCTTAATGGCACATACCCACGGCGGGGGATTAGAAAGGGTGCATAGCGAATACAAACGCACTCATGTACAGGGAATGGAGTATTTTGATAATTTTGGGACACAAAGTTAGAATTTGTACAAAACAAAAAAATACGGAGAAGGAAAAGTAGTGAATTCACATTCTAGCAGAGGAATCTCCCAGATGCAATTATATAATCGTGAATATATCGCACTCTGGTTTCAGGGCATATCCCTTGGCGCTTGCCCTGAAGGATAGGAGAATCGGAATAGATAGAGGTAGCCCAAGCCGAGCGAGGGGGATCTCCAAGTAAATTCTACGGAGAGCAGCGAGCCGCAGACAGGAGAGGAAAAATTGTTCTATAGACTCAATTTCGCCACAAGACCCACAAAGGTTGGATATCGAAAACCCCGATCGGCATAAATAAAGATTAAGCCGCGGTATCCTGCAGCGCAAAAGGGTCATGGACACCTCACACTGCCTCGAACTGCACATCCGCACACTCCAAGGAAATGCCAGGTGTTGAAAACCCCCTGCAGCAAGGAGAGGCTCATGGCTCAAGGAGTGGAGACGTTGGAATCGCTGAAAGCGTGCTAGAGTGCCTCTTGTGTAGTTTCTACATGCTTGTTTGGAGTGCAAAATGTGTCCGCACTATGACGTCACAACCTGAATATGTGATTGTCAGTTCAATTCAAGTGAGTAATAAATTAGTGGATTAATATGTCATAAAAATTGATGACGCGATGCCGTTATTTTATTGATAATTAAGATGAGTAATTAATGGTTATTAACAAAATGAATTAAGGCAAATAAGATTCAAGATGAAAACGATGAAGTAATAATGGTGATAATAAGTGATGATGTCACAGCAAAGTCACGCAACTTTTTTGTTAACCACTGAGCCACCGCGCAATCATCGGGAGTGGGACAGGTTGGGCGGCAATAAAAAGAACTTTATGCATGAACTATCACAACTGGTATCGCACGCTTTTTCGCCCTCAAGATTAGTGCATGAGCATTAAATTTCCTTGCCGCGTCATAGTTGATTTCGCCGATGGCAAGGCTAATAGGATGTTGGCGGACGTGGGTAAGGGCCACTAGAGCATTGTCTTGCGTCCTGGCAGCCTCCAGCCTATTTATCAAATTAAGGAGATCTTTACATCGCGCTCCATCCACCACATGGAGTTGGATGCGGTCAGGTCTACTGGCTGACCACCTAGCGTTAATAGGTAGCTCGGCGACTAATCTTACGACAAGGAGGAGGTGACATTCTTCCCCTATTTGTTAACATCAGCATTCAATAAAAGAGCCACAATGTCCAATCTGAAACATTTAATAGTGCGTTGAAGGTCCGGCAGTAATTTGCGGTCCACTATCACCTCTGCACCACCTGAGCGACGCCATAGCCTCCGGCGGTAACCCGTGGTCATAGACGTAGGCGCGTCCGTGTTCTTCTCTGGCTGGATGAACTTCCGTCTGGACCCCGGAGCACCGAGGTTTGTTGGAACCGGCCGCTCAGCACCTACACCTATAGGTCGTAGCTGGAGAGGACGGATTCTTCCGAGCTGCGCGGAACCCTCACATACCGGGGCGTTCAGGTCCCGTCAGCGAGGCACACGAGCGGGTGACGGAGAAGGCCATTACCCTTGCAGGTAGAGCCTCGCACGATTGCTACGAGGCCTTCCCGGCGAACGCTCCTGCTCCGTAGACGCGTTCAGAGGATGCTGGCTCGTTGACCATGTAGCCTCGTGGAAACGCAGCAGCCGGGCTTCTCCGCACAACACCTCCGGTAACCCTGTTGAAAGGAGACCCGCAGAGGAAAAAGCTGGCCGTTGCACGAAGCTCTGGTGTAAACTGTCGACAGCTCCGGCGAGGCCTTCGTCGTCACTCTGCCTCCGCAAGTGTTGTTCGCTTTGGTCCGTGTGTAGCTGCTGCGTCTGGCAGCCCATCTGGCTACGTCCACAGTGGCTGGTGGTGGCAGAGAAGTGGTGGCAGGAGGCCATTGGGCCGAAATAAACACAAATTCTGTCGCCTGCAGGAAAAACAAAATAATCCGTTATGACCTACGTCTTTGTCGAGGACGTGATTCCTGAAATGTGTTTCACTATGTAGTGGCGTAACAAAGCTCACAACTCGAGATTATGCTCTTTGGACTGTGCAGCTACAGTCTTTCATGTTCACTCAGTCTTCCATAGCTCCTGTAAATTCAGCATCAGTTCGTGCTTAATACAAATGCATACGTCACCGTATGAACCGAAGGGAATTACTTTTCAAAAACAGCAAAAACAAAATTAAACGTCTGCTACTCGCGTAGCTATGCTTACATGCCACGATGAGCCTTCTTAACATGAATCTATCGTCCACAAAAACTGGGACACAATTCGAACGAAGGACGCCGCTGCTCGGAAGCAAAAATTGTACCGTCGGACACGGTTCGCGAACGCCTACTGTTCAAAGGCATTTGAAAAAATATAGCATCGTAGCATCAGCGGAGAATTGGCTATGTTCTCGGCTGAAACGCCAACGCGGAAGAGAGGGGAACGGCTGCAAGACTGGGTCAGTGGACGCCTCTATCGAGCTTTGACATAGTGCGTGGATTGGTGAGACAGATGTGGGCTGCATACGTTAGCGCTGACAATAGAGAGTTCTAGTATTGCGGGCTTTGCGTAATTAGAGAGTTTTAGTATAGCGTTAGCGTGATAGCGGACCTAAGGGAAATTACGTTAGCGTGCCGCAAGCAACTTATCCCCACAGACAGTTTTAGTATAGCGTTTTGAAAACGTTAAACGCCATCTGCTTGACATGGATGCGAATGGTCCTTCTAAAATGGTCGACACGGCCGCTAACTTGCGAAATTATAATATTTCCGAATTTTTTATACGAATTATTAGTGCAGTGTTCATTTTCGTCTGCAAAATGACCCCGAAATTACAATAAAATAAAATAAAAACGTAAAACAATAACGCCATCTAGTAAAGGCAATGTTAACTACAAGCCGTTGGAGCAAGAATATTTGCCATCACATGACGTCTAATGTTCAAAAAACTTATGTAAATTTAATAGAAACTCTTTTTACATAATTTAAGTCCATAAAACATCACGAAAAACCTCCAAATCTATTTCTGTCTCGTTCCAGACGTTTTTGCTAGGTTTCTGCTGCGTTTCGGGCCGTTGCAGACGGTAGCAGTGCAGCTTGAGTTTCCATTAGGCTTGCGCGCTCCAGAATCGAGAGCGTATCTCAAAAACTGGGCTGAATTGCAGCTTAAACTTTATCGTCGAAGCAAGGTAAGTCATAGCGAAAACCAACAACACCAGTAGTTGCCGGTAAACATGCCGACCGGAATCGCAAGAGCTGCTGAATCGGTTGAAGCGGGCGGCTCTCGCTTGAAAGGACGCTGCCATGTTTCCACGCTAAGGGCGCAAAAGCCGCAACGCTAAATTCTGAAAATTGCGTGCGTACGCTAACGCTATTTCCCCGTTAGCGTTCTGCGCATGCGCACTCTGGACCCGCTATTCCGCTATGCACGCAATTACGCAAAGCCCGCAATACTAAAACTCTCTATTGAGTGCATAGAGGAATAGCGGGTCCCGAGTGCGCATGCGCAGAACGCTAACGGGGAAATAGCGTTAGCGTACGAACGCAATTTTCAGAGGTTAGCGTTACGGCTGTTGCGGATTTTGCGCCCTTAGCGTGAAAACATGGCGGCGTCCTTTCAAGCGAAAGGCGCCCGCTTCAGCCGATTCAGCAGCTCTTGCGATTCCGGTCGGCGTGTTTAGCGGCAACTACTGGTGTTTTTGCTTTTCGCTATGACTTACCTTGCTTCTACGATAAAGTTTAAACTGCAATTCAGCCCAGTTTTTGAGATACGCTCTTGATTCTGGAGCGCGCAAGCCTAATGGAACCTCCAGCTGCACTGCTACCGTCTGCAACGGCCCGAAACGCAGCAGAAACATAGCAAAAACGTCTAGAACTAGACAAAAATAGATTTGGAGGTTTTTCGTGGTTTTTATGGACTTAAATTATATAAAGAGAGTTTATATTCAATTTACAAACGTTTTTTCAACATTAGACGTCATGTGATGGCAAATATTCTTGCTCCAACGGCTTGTAGTTAAAAATGCCTTTACTAGATGGCGCCACTGTGTTACGTTTTTATTTCATTTTATTTCAATTTCTGGGTCATTTCGCAGACGAAAATGAACGCTGCACTAATAATTCGTTTAAAAAACTCGAAAATATTATACTTTGGCAAGTTAGCGGCAGTGTCGACCATTTAAGAAGGACCGTTGACATGCACGTCAAGCAGATGGCGTTTAACGTTTTCAAAACGCTATACTAAAACTCTCTGTGGGGATAAGTTGCTTGCGGCACGCTAACGTAATTTCCCTTAGGTCCGCTATCAAGCTAACGCTATACTAAAACTCTCTAATGTTGTAGCAAACACACAGCACTGCAGCAATAGGCCGTAGCGTTCATTGTGTGAGCTAACTCTCGCGGTCAACCAACCATTCACAGCCACCTGGCAATCGCCAACCGCGGGTGGCCAACAGCGTCTGTGCAGGACGCGAGCTTCTCTGCTCCCTCAGTGGCACAGCGAAGCATTTGGCATATTTAAATTGCAGGGAGCGCGAAACGTACGGATAGCGCGATCCGACCAAGGTTACAAACAAACAGCCCATTCTGAAACCCTCTTGACTATCGGGCAAGGAGACACCAAACAGAACGAAAGCAGTTAAGAACGATGCGTTCCAGGAGACGCTCGCAACATGGCACTTCTTGTTCGCTAGAAACAAGAATGTTAGTTAAGTCACCTGTTCACTTAGGCACTTACATGCCAAGATCAGCCTTCCTAAATGCATCATGGCACTTCTTGTTCGCTAGAAACACGAATGCTAGTTAAGTCACCTGTACACTTAGGCACTTACATGCTAAGATCAGCTTCCTAAATGCATCATGGCACTTCTTGTTCGCTTGAAACACGAATGTGAGTTAAAAGTCATCTATTCACTTAGGCACTTACATGCCAAGATCAGCCTTCCTAACATGCTTATATTGCCTACTATAACTTGGAAAGAAATGCGAACGAAGGACGCCGCTGAAAATGTTCGGAACCAGTGCATCGTCGGACAGGTATCGCGAGCGCTTACCGTTCGAAGGCATTTGAATGAATGTAGCGTCACTGTAGAATTGGCTATTATGTTCGGGAGTGAAACGCCAACGCAGCCGAGACGGGCTACAGCTGCCAGACTAGGACGCCAGCAGCGTCTGTACGGGACGCGAGCGGCTCTGCTTTCACTGAGGCCCAGCGAAGCATTGGGCGAAGTATTTAAACTGCAAGGAGCGCGAGCGCACGAAAGCGCAGCAATGATATACCAAGATTAGAAAAAACTAGACCATTCATAAATCCTCTTTGCAGAAGAAAAATCCACTTTGTTCGCCTGAGTCATGAATTCCATCTTAGGCCTAAGGTAACCATCGCGTCGACCTCCCTTCAGAGCTGTCGGTTAGTGAAAATAGTGGACAAAGTATCTGAGCTCTCGAAAATTTTTGTCAGAGGAACGATGCGGAAGGGTGCGCAACAAAAAGAGAAAAGAAACTCCCCTTACTCTGAAAGATGTTCCACTCGGGAGATAGTGCCAACGTTGGACTGTACTACTGTCAGCACGGGAAGCAGCAGTGGCGCGATCTTCCAGAGGAATGAAAGAACGCGATGTCAATGCTAACGTTGATGATGATGATGTCCTCAGGCTTAATGGCACATGTTGCCAGCATGCATAACTGCTCATGCTCGAGGAGCAAGTGACGTCACATGGCGCACATCTGGAAAGCAGCGCACCGCCCACATCTCTCTCTCATCACCCCACGTTCCTACAAGCACGATTCAGGCGTCCACTAACCCAGGGAGCCATTATGTGCACTTCTTTACCTTAAAATGATCGGAGTGTAAAACGTTGTCAACGCCAACACCAACGAAGACAACGAACGTCGACGGCCTATCCAACGCAAGCAGCACACATGCGTCACTACCACCATGTAGTTAAGGTACGACTGAGGTGTCCACTGTTCCAAGAGGGCAGTAATGCGCCTTTTCTTTGTTTTGGGTCAGTGGACACCTGAATCTTCCTTGTATATACTAGTACGCGGGGCGAGAGAGAGATGTGGGCTGCAGGAATTGACGTTTGCCGCCAGAAACGCGGCGCAGAAGCAATAGGCCGTCGGCGTTCATGGCGTTGGCGTTAACGCGATTTCCGCGCCGTTGCTTCGGCAGCTCTACTCGGGATGGCCATTGGTCAAACCACAGCGAATTTTTTTTCGCTCCCTTCAGATCACATGCATTTATTTTTCGCTTCTTTCAGATCACTGAACAAGTTTTTTCTTTTGTTTAAATGGGCGCAAATTTTGATAGGCTCAATTTCTAAGAGGAGGCCCAAATGTGTTTTCGGGCTTATGTAATGATGATGATGTCCTAGGTCCTAATGGCACATACCCACGTAGGCGGATTGGCCAGGGTGCATTGACTATTTTACCTTTCCGGCCGGTCTTCTTTGCCCAGCAGGGAAAAAAGAAACGAGCACCCACGCAAACAGTTGGCGACAAGGTCGTTTAAAAAGAAAGTGGTTAATTCAGAGTTGCGATATGCGTGCCCACAAAAAATGTGTCACTTAATATAGCGCACTTTGGAGCAAGTGGTTCAAGCAGGGCCGCCTAGATCGGGCCTGCCAATTAATGTTGTAAACCTCCTTGGCTGGCACTGTAGCTGGCTTCCGAGGTACAGTGGACCCTTCAATCCCTGTTTCAGGTAAGTGTATGCGGAGTACTGCTGGAAAAACCGTTTCTCACAATATTTCGTGATTAGCAATGCTAAAGCGCAGACAATGGAAAGAAACACTGCCAACACAGACAACACGAAACAGACGTAGCCAGCAGCTTGTCATGCACCTCATGCCCAACATTATCGGAATTCTGAAAATTAGATCATTGCAAGATTATGTCGCGGAAATATTGAAGGTAATGGCCAATTCTTCTGATATATAGTAAAATCTTTTTTTTTTTTTTCAAGTGTTTCCATGGATCTCATCGGGCACTTAAAAGTGCCATAGGAAACCAACGGGGAGCGCTTTTGAAAATAGCGAGAACTTAAACTCCTGCCGAGGCATAGCTGGCTTCGTCGATGGCAAGGGCTAATCAGATATTCTCGGACGTGGATAACGAACACTGGAGCATTGAAAGCTGCGGGTCAAGATTGAAGAATAGTTCGGTGGTGCTTCTGGCGCGCTCCGAATACTGCTCTCCCTCTATCATTATGTAAAGTTAATAAAACTGGCTCTTCAAATGCCCCATCCACCACATGGCTTTGGACACTTCAGGCTGACCACCTAGTGTTAATAGGTCTCTCGGAGCTTAATGTGACGCCGAGAAGAAAATATTCTTCCTCTCTCTGCCAACATCAGTCTCAAATAAAATAGCGACACAGTCCAATCTACAACGTTTAATCTGCGTGAAAGGAGCAGCAATGATTTTCTCGCCGCATATACGTTTGCACGTATCCCGAAAGGGGTGCGCAACAGTACTGACGCCTGTCGCCAGCGGCGCGTAGTAGACGAGGCATCCGCTTCCCCGCAGTCGCGGAAGCGCCACCTGAGCGTCGCCACAGCCTTCAGCGCTCGCCCCATGGGATGTGGTGTCTGTGACGCAGCGACCCCCGCGTTGTCCGCTGATCGATGTGCCTCGTCGGGGTCCCGTAGCGCCAACGTTTGTTGGACCCAGCCGCCCTCTAGCTACACCTGTTGGTAGTAGCTGGCGAGGGCGAAGTCATCCGAGCTGAGCGGAACCCTCAGATAGCGGGGCGTTGAGGACCCGACAGCGAGGCACACAATCGGGCCATGAAAAAGGTCATTACCCTTGGCGGCGGATCCTCACACGCTTGCTACGAGGCCTTGCAGGAGAACGCTCCTGGTCCGTAGACGCGTCCATAGGATGTTGACTCATCGACGACCTAGCCTCGTGGAAGCGCAGCAGTCGGGCTTCTCCGCACAACACTTCCGGTAACCCTGTTGAAAGGAGATCACCACAGGAAAAAGCTGGCCGTTGCACGAAGCTCTGGTGTGAACTGTCGACAGCTCCGGCCAGGCTTTCATTGTCACTCTGCCTCCGCAAGTGTTGTTCGCTTTGGCCCGTGTGTGGCTGCTGCTGCTGGCGACCCATCTGGCTACGTCTACAGTGGCTGGTGGTGGCAGAGGGATGGTGGCAGGAGGCCATTGCCACGCAATAAACAAAAATTTTGTCGCCTGCAGGAATAACAAAATATTTCGTTATGACGAACGCCCCTGTCGAGGCCGCGATTCCTCAAATGTACTTCACCGTGTGGTGGCGTAACAACGCTCAAAACTCGAGGTTATGCTCTTTAGACTGCGCTGCTGCAATGTTTCATGTTCACTCAGTCTTCCATAGCTGCTGTGAATTCAGCATCAGTTCGTGCTCAATACAAATGCATACGTCACCGTAGAAACCGAAGGACACTACTTTTAAAAAACAGCAAGAACAAAAGAGCATATATTCGATAGTTCTGAGAGTATTCTTAGCATGGCAGCAGCCAAAGTGCACGGTCGACATCCTTGGGTTTATGAAAGAAATTCATTGAAAATACTTCATTTTGAGCTATAGGCACAAGGCTACTGTGGGGGGGATCAAAGAAATTGGAGATATCAGCGATTTTTACCGAACCTAACCCGCTTCCAGAACAGCGAACACGCACGGGCAGCCATCTATTTTGTAACAATAAATCCTCTTCCCCTATACTTGGGGGCATCGACTGCAATTAAGTAACGCCGAAAGGACGCGACTATCGTGCTGTATACGCTTTCGTTTGGAAGGGTAACGCAAGCAAAGTAGTGCATACTTTTGCTGGTATCGAGTGACTGGAGAGAGAGATGCCAAGCGGCACGAAAACACTTTAAAACGATGCGTTCCAAGAGACGCTCGCTATACATGCTACCACTTGTTCGCAAGGAACACGAATGTGAGCTTAAACGTCACCTACTCTCGTAGCTATGCTTACATGCCACGATGAGCCTTCTTAATATGCATCTATCGTCCACAAAAACGGACACAAATGCGAGCGAAGGACGCCGCTGCTCGGAAGCAGAAAGTGTACCGTCGGACACGGGTCGCGAACGCTTACCGTTCAAAGTCATTTGATAAAATCTAGCACCGTAGCATGAGTGGAGAATGGGCTATGTTCGCGACTGTAACGCCAACTCAGCAGAGACGGAAAAGGGCTGCAAGACTTAATAACTGGCTGCCTGGGTCAGTGGACGCCTGAATCGCGCTTATAGGTATGTACAGGTGCCCCAAAAGTAATACGGAGCACGCGAGCGGTGGCCGAAATGGAAAAAAACTGCATGCCAGCGCGCTCTATCAGCAGATGCGCGGCAAAGAGCGAAGGGACGTCGGCACATCCGGCGGACCCATCTAGATAACTTGATGCTCGCGTTATCGCCACCACGAGCGAAGTTGCGCTGCTACCATCAGTGCTCGCTAGGGGCGCTTTCAATACATCATGCAAGGGTTTGTTGTTTGTCCGCGCCGTGTAGAAAGTGGCGTTTCCCAGCAAACCATGAATATGCAGAGGATGTCCACTAATGGACCTAACGTCCAATGTCTATGTATGATATCCTCTGCATATTGAGAGGACTATCGGATTCAGATATCAGTTAGTGGATATTCAGATGACATTCATACATGTTTTTCTTTCAGCACAGTGGAAGATTTGGAAATTTGCAAACAGCTTACCAGGAAACACATTAAAATTATGTTGCCTTTAGATTTTAATTTTTCTTGGTTTCGCAATCTGAAGTTTTCAGGAATGAATTATTTAAGCAGTCAGCAATTACATGCTTTGATTTTATTTTATGCAAGCAAATGCATGTGCAGTACGATTATTTGAAGAAACGTCTCAAGTTAGACGGAAAGCCACAAACGCCGCGAATTTCAAACCAGAACCGTAACTAGAACTCTATTGACATTAGGCAGTCCAACGGCCATGGGCATCATCATTAGCCGCGGCGGCCGCGAAGCGATGTTTTCTTGGTTCCTTTCAGCCATAGTAAGAAACTCTATGCTTTCAGCGTTCCTTTGCACATTTTATTTTTTCGCGTGTTCACATTTTCTTCGTTGTGGCGGCAAGCTTGTGCGCGTCGTATACCGTCCTGTGCCAGCATTGTGCAGTGTACAGGGGGACTACGTGAAGGACGGCAATAATGGTGAGTTTTTGCACACTTTTCTTTCAAACAAGTGTTAGTGCAGTTGCAGTTGTGCAGTTTTCGTGCTGGCGATTTCACCAGCCGGCTTATCAGTTCGTGGAGTGCATAGATAGCTTAAAAATGCGTGGCGTTTAGTTAACTGGATTTGTCCCCGAAGCGGAGACATGGTACAGTAGTGGCGCGGGAATGCCTGTGGCGGCCGCCTGGCATGCTATGACCCTCACTACAAAGGTAGACAGTTTCCAGTCTCCGGCGGCTCAAGAAGACAGTTTTGGCAGATCTTGTGTTGGTGTAAAATTTGCTAACAGGTCCCCTTTCGTTGCTGCTCTTCTCTTCAAAACTAAATGGGCTTTGTTTTAAGTCAAGCTCTTCTGTTTAAATTTGCCTTTTGCGGTCTGACATTGCTTTTTCATCTTTGTGCTTTTAAAAAAACCTTTGTGGGTTCTTTCTTACTTGTAATTTTCTCCCATTTCAGTTGTTGCTCACTTCATGATATTTGGTTCTTGACTATTTTTGTCTTTCAGCTTGTGGTTTCTATGACTTTTGCTGAAAATTTCTTTTTATTGCAGTGTGTCAATGCAAGTAGTGCTGTGAAAATTCTTGCTACTGTTCGTGTGCCCCAGTACGGGGTTACATTATATAAAATGAGAGTTGCAAATTGTAAACCTGTAATGCAACTGGGTGTGACCATTCTTCTCTCCTGTTCATTTTCAGGTATTTTGGAGAGTATGTTCAGAAAAGAGGCTGTCTGTATGTTGTCACTCACTAGCTGCATTTGCTCCATCAAGACAAAGAGCTGGTATGAAACTGTTTTTCGTGCTTCATTCTTAGGTTATTAGTCGTGACCTATGGAAAGCAAATAGCTTTCACCAAATATATTCTAGTTCTTCATTAAAGACAGGCTAATTGCCAACTACTGCCACATCTTTCGTCTTAACATAACGCATAAAAATTCAAGCAATCACGTTTCACTGGCGAAATTAACTCACTTGAGTTAAACCTGTTTTCTCACATGTCCCAACTTTGGTTCCGCAAATGCTTTCATGAAGCACAATTTATAATGTTCGGTAATGATTAACATACATTTATAGCTTCTGGGTCTGGAAAGAGCTTTGATTTTAGACGTCTCCAAGGCATGTTTCTATGTTAAACTCCAGGTTTCTACAATAAGGCTAAGGCACCTCAACAATAACTATTTGGTTTTCTACAGGGTCGCTGACTTTCTTTCTAACTGCACATCATTTGACTGTTAATGCAACCAACTCTTATGGTGTTCCAATCCTTTCAGGCATGCCTCAAGGATGTGCTTTAGCATGTTAACTTTTTCTGACCTGTATTAGCAGTTCATTTAGTGTTGTTTCTGCTTGTTTTTTGTTGCTGATTGTGTCAGCTACTGCTTAATAACTGATGGTTCTGACACTGCATCACTTCAGACTGAATTCAGTAACACTGTGTAACGCTTTCTCTAGAATGTGGAGCTTTACTTTCTGTTACAAATTTATGAGCATTTCTCATAACCAGGCACCCTGTTCTTGTTATTTTTACAAATAGTTGCCTGGACTTTCTGCATAGAAGTACTTTAGCATGCATTACACAACTTTTAGCAAAAATTTATGGAAGTCCAACTAGTATTGCTTAAGTAATATCAAAATCTAATTGCATGCTGATGCATTTAGAAAACAATTTTCACAATGGCAATGAAAAAGTACGTGCCAGCCCATTCCAATTTTGTTCCCATCCGTGTTTCCTCATGCTGCATTCCCCGATTATGATCTACCAACCAGACTTATTACAATATCGACCATTCATGGCTCTTTTTTCCATGTGTGCTTTCATACTGAATGTGTCCTATCGTTCTGCATAGATGCTGTTCGATCGAACAAGATGTTCTCAACAACACTGGCCGAGATAGAAGAAGTGGTAAAAAAATGGCTGCAGCATGCGTCCTGCAGGCGGAAGAAGCTGCAGGAAAGGCACGCAAAGAAAACTGAGGCAAATTGATTCCCTTATACCTTTTGTGAGCTTGAGACTGTTTTTGTGTGTACAGTGATGACCAAAAGTATGCTTGTCTGCATAGACCTGGCATACCCAAAGGTTACATTCCAAACCTCGTGTTATCCACTTTTATGGAAAAAGATACTTTTGATTTTTGTGAGCATTTGTGTGCACACTATTAGTTTTTTGGTTTGCTGCCTCATGTAGCCTAACATTTTTAGTCCCCTGTTACACAATTAGGTGCACTGCAAATTCACAAAGCTTGGAGCGTAGTCTGCGTAGCTTAGATTGTTTCATTTAAGGCTAATTAATTGAGCAGATAGAACGCTTTGTATACAACTGAAAGAGCAAATATATTTCACAAAATCGTAAGCTTGGCACTGTGACCTCCAATGTTTTGGTGGTAGATTTTGGCCCTATAACTGATGTCATTTTTTTCTCAGAATTCGGTTTGATTTGGTTCATGGGATTTAACGTCAAAAAGCAACTGGCTATGAGGGACACTGTGTGGAGGGATGTGGATAATTTTGACCACTCTGGGTTCTTTTTATCATGCACTGACATTGCTACACAGGCATCTTGCGTGCCTGTGTAGCACGCAAGGAGGCTACACAAGCACCTTCCATGCCTGCGTAGCCTCCACAGCCAGGATCAAACCTTGGGTTGCCAGGCTCAATAGTCGAGTGCCCTAACCACTGACTGGTTAGAGCCCATGTGCCCTTACATCACATCTGTCTTCAAAATGATTTGAAGATGCCTAGGGTGACAATTTCATAGATCTGGATTTTAAAAATTTTGTTTCCAATTTTTTAGCAGTTTCCATACCTAGAAAACGTTTGCCATTTGTGTTCTCTCTCCGCTGGAATGATAAGGACTGTTTTGAATCGAAGATTGTTTTATGGGGTTTAACGTCCCAAAGTCACTCGGGCTATGAGGAACGCCGTAGCGAAGGGCTCAGGAAATTTCGACCACCTGGGGTTCTTTAACGTGCACTGACATCGCACAGCATACGATAAATGGCGCCTAAATGCAGTCACTTTCTGAAAAGTTCTGTGATTTAGTACAAATAGCACATCATTGAATGTTTTGATTCCTAGTTGCATTTGTATTCGCCTGTAGTGTCATTCTGGAGCAAATTTTTTCCAAGCAGAAACTGCTTTAGCATACACGTTTTTCTCCACAAAGTGCATTTTTTAATTACTTGACTACTATTTAATACTATGTATTGTGCTCTATTATATTCGCAGGCCACTCGAAATCAAGTGGGGACCTCTCCAGAGTAGGCGTCCGCCATTCCTCATTTTGCTTGGATTGTGCCTGCACCTTGGCTTTGTCACAGTGGTGGGGTACCTGACTGGGTAATAAAGATACATAAGAATAATGGTGGTCTTGCCCAGTGCTTTGTTATATTGACACAGCATCATTACATTCAGCGTAGAAAACCCGGCACCTCCCTCCACAACCCACAAAAATATTGGATGAATATCTATTCAGCGTCCATTAAATATCTCAGAGTGACCATATGTGGCCAAAATATGGACATTATATAAACATCCACTGTTATCAAAATGAAGCTCATATGGATATTCTATGGACATAATATGAACTTGTGAGAATATTATATGGACATCTGATATTTTATAAATTATATTATATGGATATCCCCTGAACATTACTTGGTTGGCTGGGTTGGCAGAATGCATTTTTTGCTTTTTCAGGAATGCCACTATATTCAGCCTGCCAGACCGCCGTGGTTCGCTCTTCGCTTCGCGGCGAGTTTGTGACAATGAAAACAGAGCAAATTTCACCGCATTAGCAAAAACGTTGCTCGAGTGCTTATACTCGTCACCGCACAAACTCGCCGCTATGTGTAGCACAAACTTCGGCTGTTCCGCAGACAAAGATAATGCAGTTCCTGGCGAAGCATAAAGCGCACGGTGTCGATGGCAAATATTACTGCACGGCCCGGACGAGCAACATACCATGAGGTATTGAAAGCACCCCTGGCGGGCAGTAATGGTAGCAGCGCAGCTTCGCTCGTTGAGGCGATAACGCGAGCATCAAGTTATTGAGATGGGTCAGCCGGATGTGCCGACGCCCCTTCGCTCTTTGCCGCACATCTACTGATAGAGCGCGCTGGCATGCAGTTTTTTCCATTTCGGCCACAGCTCGCGTGCTCCGTATTACTTTTGGGGCACCTGTACGTGGGGTGGAGTGAGAGAGAGTGATGTGGGCTCCACGCGTTAGCGCTGACAACGCTGTGGCAGACACGCGGCACTCATTGGGTGAGCGATCTTTCGCGATCAACCATTCACTGCCACATGGCAGCCGCCAACAACGTCTGTGCGGGACGCGAGCGTCTCTGGTCCCTTAGTGGCCCAGCGAAGCATTTGGCCAAACCTTTAAATTGGAAGGAGCGCGAAACTTACGGACAGCGCGATAAGACCAAGGTAAAAAACACAGCCCATTCTGAAACCCTCTTGACTATCGAGGAAGGAGACGCCAGACAGGACAAAAGCAGTTAATAACGATGCGTTCTGAGACGCTCGCAACATGGCACTGCTTGTTGGCTAGAAATGTGAGTTAAAAGTCACCTGTTCACTTAAGTACTTACATGCCAAGATCAGCCTTCCTAACATGCATATATTGCCTACGAGAACCTCGGCCGCAATGCGAACGAAGGACGGCACTGAAAATGCTGTTCGGAACGAAACAGTGTCCCTTCGGATAGGTATCGCGAGCGCTTACTGTTCGAAGGCATTTGAATGAATGTAGCATCAGTGTAGAATTTTCTACGTTCGGGAGCGGAACACCAACACAGCAGAGACGGGCCACGGCTGCCAGACTAGAACGCCAGCAGCGTCGGTGCAGGACGCGAGCGGCTCTGCTTCCACTAAGGCCCAGCTAAACATTTCGCCAAGTATTTAAACTGCAAGGAGCGCCAATGTACGAAAGCGCAGTAATGAAATACCAAGATTAGAAACAAATAGAACATTCATATATCCTGTTTGCGGAAGAAAAAGCCACTTTGTTCACCTGAGTCATGAAATCCATCTTAGGCCTAAGGTAACCATCGCGCCGACCTTCCTTTAGAGCTGTCGGCTAGTGAAAATAGTCGACAAAGTGTCTTGAGCTCCCAAGACGCGCTCTCGCCGATCCAACTCGCACAAAAGTGATCTGGGCTCCTGGCCACCAGGGTCTACGAGGCAATGAGGCCGCTGATGCGGCCGCCCGAGCGCTCACACACCGGGCTCCTCATCCTATAGCTCTCATGGCTCAGAAGCTCATAAACCGCTTCTGCGGTTCCGCGAAATCCTAATTTATTATTGCGACAGCCACCGTCTCTACCCGGCACCTGCCAAGGGGTTGAGTAAGGCGGAGGAGCGAACTCTGCGGCGCCTGCAGACAGGAACCCTTCTCTGTCCTGCAATAGTAAAACACTTCGATCCGAACACAGATGGGCGCTGCCCGCACTGTGGAGAGATCTGCGATATCTTTCACATGGTGTGGGCATGTACTCAGAATCCTCACCTTCCCCCCTCCCCCACCCCCACCCGAGAGGCATGGGAGACTGCCCTCCTCAACTGCTCCACACTGGAGTCCCAAAGGGCTCTGGTCAAGCGGGCGCGAGACGGGGCCTCGTCATGCGGTGTCCCAGACTAAGGATACCGACCATGCAGCAGGGTTTTTTTTTTTTTTAACCCTCAAGCTCTCTTTGATTAAAGTTTTTCACCACCACCACCACCACCCGGAAATTTTGCCGGAGGAACGATGCCAAAGGGAGCGCACACGCAAAAAGAAAAAATCTCTGCCTCTCCCGTAACCGAGAGTAGAGTAAGCATGAAATGTTTACGGGCATAATGTCATCTCGGTGGACACCCGAACCGCACCGTACAGGAAGGGAGGAACGCCACCACCCGTTCAGCGCGATGCCTTGCCATTTGAACGCAAGGTTTTTTGAGGAAAGGAAATGGCGCAGTAATTCTCTGCCATCTCGGTGGACACCCGAACCGCACCGTAATGGAAGGGAGGAACGCCACCACCCGTTCGGCGCGATGCCTTGCCCTTTGAACGCAGCGCTTCTCCCCCGGGCCCCTGTGCGCCTGCGCGGCTTTGCTTCGATGCGCGAAGCCCCTAAGAGATCACGTATGGCAACGAAGTGTATCGTGGTATTTATGTGCTTTTTGCACGCGTTATTAAAAATCGGAAATTATAATTCCGTGCATTATCAAACGCACAGCTCGACTGATATCTTGATAAACATCGAGAAGGCACTGGCAGCAGTTATTTTTTGTGACTCGTTTGGAGACCAACCGGCGCTTGCATGCCGGTCGCGTAGGAGGGCTTAGAGAGTCTCGTTAAATCTCGTTAAGTCTCGTACGGTGCCCGGATGTTCTCGTTTCAGAGCCCGGATGACGGTTCTCGGTCTCGGCGTGACGTCATCACACTGCCGACAACGGGAGCTAAAAGCATTTCATGCTTAAAAAAAATCCACTTACTCTGAAAGATGTTCCACTCGGGAGACTGTACACTGTCAGCACGGGAAGCTGCTGTTGCTGTGGCACGGTCTTCCAGTAGAATGAAAGAACGCGCCGTCAATGCTAAGGTTGATGATGATGATGTCCTCAGACTTAACGGCCCATGTTGCCAGCATGACTATGTAATGTGCTTCTAATGCGCTTCCTTCAGATCACTGAACAATATCTTTTTTTTTGTTTACACGGCTGCAAATTTTGAGAGGCTGAATTTCTACCAAGAGGAGGCCCAAATGTGTTTTCATGCTTACTAAATGGTGATGATGTTCTCCGTCTTAACAGCCCATACCCTAGGCGGGGGATTGGCCAGGGTGCATAGCTTATTTTGTCTGACCGGCCGGTCTTCATCTTTTTCTCAGCAGGGAAAATAAAAATTCAGGGGGCACTTTGGCTCTCTTAAGTGCTGCAAGGCGAGAGCGTTTCCTGGCGCACCGGTTTTTTCTCCGTATTGTAATTTTTTTTATTTTAGTTGTTTTTAATTTTGTTTCTAATTTTCATTTTTTTCATTTTTTTTTCGTTTCTTTTTTCATTTATTCTTTATTTATTTTTATTTTATTTATGGAACCCATGCATTCACTACATGAACCTTTATTCATGCTCATTTCCGGGCCACCGCGGTGGATCACAGGTTATGGCGCTCGGCTGTTGACACGAAAGCCGCGAGTTCGATCCCGGCCGCCGGCGGTCGAATATTGATGGCGGCGAATTTCTAGAGGCCCGTGTACTGTGCGATGTCAGAGCATGTTAAAAAATTCAGGGGGCACTTTGGCTCTCTAAAGTGCTGCAAGGAGAAAGCGTTTCCTGGCCACTGTTTGTTTTTATTTACTTTTTATTGTCATATTTTGTTTTTCATTCATTTTTTGCTCCTTTTCTTAACTTTATCGTTTTTTATTTTTATTTGCACATCTTATTTTTATTTTGTTTTTATTTTTGTTTATTTTCTTATTTTAATTTTTTTATTTTCTTATTCTTGACTTTACTCCTTTTATTTTATTTATGAAGCCCATGCATTCACTAGATGCGCCTTTATTCATGCTGGAACCTTGAGCCTTTTAAGCAGTGACGCCGAAAGGCGGACGAATCTGCCGACGCGTCTGTCGAGACGGCTGCCGACGCGTCTGTCGACACTCCTGCCGACGCGTCTGTCGACACGGCTGCCGACGCGTCTGCGGACACTCCTGCCGACGCATCTGTCGACACGGCTGCCGTCGCGTCTGCTAACGACAGTATGAGGCATTAAAGGCTTTCGCCTTAATAACCCCAGGTGGTCGAAATTTCCGGAGTCTTTGACTATGACGTCCTTCATAACCCGAGTTTCTTTGGGGCGCCAAACGCACAAGGAACATAAGGAACGAAAGGAAGTGACGCAGACGTCCACTTCAAATGCCCAAGGCCCTGGTTCGCTTCCCAGCCTCGACACAGTTTCTTTTTTTATGTGGTGACGCGGAAACGCGGACACACTTGCTAACATTCCTTGGTCACGACAGCATGAGGCATTAAAGGCTTTCGCCTTAAAATTGGCTGTGGTTTACCTCTGGTTAAACCTGGAGGATTGCGAAAGCAACATCTGCGCGTAGCCATATACTGTTCCGTGAGCTACATTGGCCACAGTCTCGCCGTTTCGCGTGCTCTCTTGCTCGACCATAATGCGCATACGCAAGGAGCAAGTGACGTCACTACGCACAGCGGGCGTGCCTGGCCGCGCGCGCTCGCTTTCCCGTGTTTAAAATGATCGGAGTGTAAAACGTTGACAACGCCAACGCCAATGAACAAAATGAACGCCGAGGGCCTCAGCGCCGCGTTTCTGGCACAACCTTGTCAATGCCTGCAGCTCACATCTCTCTCTCATCGCCCCACGTACCTCTAAGCACGATTCAGGCGTCCACTGACCCAGGGAGCCATATGCGCACTTCCTTTCCTTAAAGTGATCGGAGTGTAAAACGTGATCAACGCCAACGCCAATGAACACAACGAACGCCGACGGCCTATACTTCAGCGCCGCGTTTCTGGCGCAACGTTGTCACAGCTATGGGCCGTCCAGCAGGTCCTCGGGGCGCTCGAAAGGCAGGGACCCAGCGAGCCGGCAACGGCGAGCGGAGACCCGCGCCGAGTAACGGCAGCCTCGTAGACGACGTAGGCCCTCGTCGGGGCGCGCGAGCGCCCAACTGCAGGCACAAATAAAGTTTGTTCCAATCCAATGTCAATGCTAAAGCATGCAGCGCACACCTGTCCCTACCGCCACTTAGATTGAAGCATAGTTCAGGTGTCCACTGTTCCACCGGGCCCTCACCTCACGCTACCTATATCCTGGCATAGCAGAGCTAAGCCACTGCCAATTTCAAGGCGAAAGCCTTTAATGCCTCATGCTGTCGCGACCAAGGAACGTTAGCAAATGTGTCCGCGTTTCGGCATCACTACTTAAAATAAAGCTCGTGTCGAGGCTGTGAATCGAATTAGGGCCTTTGGCATTCGGAGTGGAGACGCTACGACACCACCACGAAGGCTCAGGGTTTGAGCATGAATAAAGGCGCACCTAGTGAATGCATGGGTTTCATAAATGAGATAAAATAAATAAATAAAAATCGTGGCTCGGCGCACAAGGAATCGTTGCGCTTCCTCGTCCTCGCTGGCCAGCAAGTGCTCCCACTGCATCACTCTGGGGTTTATTCTTGGCTCTAAGTCTGCCTTAGGGCAGGTCCATGTTATAATGTAGGTTTACCCTGACACCACGGACATTCGTCTGCATGTTGTGAAGGGAAAATCTTGTGTAGTTTGTGCAGGTGTGGGCAGGTACCGGTTTGTAGTCTGCGCTATTCTACCGCCTCCTCTTTGGTGAGCCTTTTGTGTTGGGCTGGGTAGCGTTTCCGCTGACCCCTGTAATGATCGGGTATATCTGAGTACGTGGGGGTAACTGGGTCAAAGGTGCCTGTGGTGCAAAGTGCTGAATCTGCTCGGTTGACGAATCCTCGAGCTAACTCGTCTGCTGCCACGTTGCCCGTTAGTGTGGACATTCTGTGCGCCGTGTGACGTCATCCGCTGCTTGCGCTTGCGCACCTTGGCCTTTCCCGAGCTCCGCGAAATGGCTCGGCGACTAGCGTAGTGTTGCTTTCGCAACAAAAAAGAAACGAGCACCCATGAAAACAGTTGGCGACAAGGTCGTTTAAAAAGAAAGTGGTTGATTTAGTGTTGGAGTATGCGTGCCCCTTAATATAGCAGGAAATATAGTGCACTTTGGAGCAAGTGGTTCAAGCAGGGCCGCCTAGATCGGACCTGCGAATTAATAAGTTTCAAACGCCTTGGCTGGCGCTGTGACTGGCTTACGAGGGACAGTGTACCCTTCAATCGGTTTCAGGTACGCGGATGTGGAGCCCAGCTGCAAGAACAGTTTCGCACAATATTTCGTGCTCAGCAATGCTGAAGCGCATGCAGTTTTTTTTTTGCTTTTTTGCTATGGAAAGAAAAACTGCCATCACAGACGATCACAAGAAACAGAGACGACCAATATCTTGTCGTGCCCCTCAAGTCCAACATTCTCGGACAAAAATTTTGAAAATTGTAAGATTGGAAGCTTATAGAACACCCCATAGCAAAGCACATCATTCTCTTTCTTGCGAATAACTTCTGTTCGTCACGACATGGATTCCGAAGTGGTTTATCCACTGTTTCACAAGTCATTGAAACGGTTCATGATTTGTGTGCAGCTTTAGATGCCCGCGAACAAACTGACGACATCTGCATAGATTTTGCCAAGGCATTTGATAAGGTTCCGCATGGTAAACTGGTAAACTGCTGTTTAAACTTCGGAATGCAGGTATTAATTCAGACATTGTAAACTGGATTGCAGCTTACTTGAGTGACCGTGTACAGTCCGTCCGCATTGGAAGGACTGGTGTGGTGGTCTAGTTCACTAAAGTTTTGTCTGGGGTTCCACAAGGGTCCATATTGGGGCCGTTATTGTTTTTGGTATATATAATTGTTGTGTCCCCATATTGCTTTTGTGTGTGTGCGCCCCCTCCTAACGACCACTCGCATTCCCCTCCTAACGACAGTTCGCATCCTCCTCCTAACGACCACTCAATCCTCCTCCTAACGACACTTGCCCCTCGTCGCACGCTGTCACCAGATGCCCCCCCACGGTGCGCCCCCGCACCCTCCTCCTGTTCTGGGAAGCCACTCCCTCCCGTGGACGCTTCTCAGCTCCCTCCTTTCTTCGGGCGGCCAGTTCGGCTCCTGCCTCGGTCGACGCTGGTCGCACCCTCATCGGCTTTAAATAAACGAAGTCTTAAAGTACCGTGTGCGTCTTTCGCTGCATTCAACACAGCGACCGGACACGACAGTGGCGACGAGAAAGTGGATTCGACCCGCGCTACGCAACGCTATTGACAAGCCATGGCTACGCGAGGGTTTCCCAATCAGATACCAGAGTTCAACGGCTCATCGTGGTCATCGTGGGTTGGACGCCTTCAGTTCTACTTTGAAGCTAACAACATCACAGACCCAGCCTTGAAGAGGGCCAACCTGCTGACGCTGTGCGGGGAGCAGACCTACGATACTGTCTGCGCCCTTATTCAGCCAAGCACACCAGCGGCAGTGTCTTACGACGACATCGTAAAAGCGCTGCAAAAGCACTACGACCCAAGGCCATCCGAGGTCTACAGCCGGGCTCGCTTCCAACGACGAGATCAACTGGGAGGAGAAACTGTGAGCGCCTACGTAGCCGCGCTCAAGAAGCTCGCTGCCGACTGCAATTTTGGAACGCTGTCGACAACAGCTACCGGGCAGGAGGGAGACGCAGCTTCTTCTGCTAACACCACCATGCTTCCCTTGGACGTGATGTTACGCGACAGATTTGTGTGCGGACTGAGTGACGAGTCACTGCAGCAGCGCCTGTTCGCTGAGAAGGACCTCACATTCAGCAAAGCTTACGACATCGCCGTTCGAGCGGAGAGCGCCGGTCACCAGCAGAGAGGGATTCGCCGGAACACCGAGCCGGTACACCAGACAAGCAACCAGGTGCGCAAGCCTTCTGTTGTTGTAAAATCGGTCAGAAAGGCACAACGCTGCTGGCGGTGTGACGACCAACACAACCCCCAGGGATGTCGATTCCAGTCAGCCACGTGTAATTTTTGCCACAAGCGAGGGCATATCGAAAGAGCATGCATTACGAAACGGAGACTTGCCAAGATAAAGTCACCTTCCCAGCCTAATCACAGCGTCAACGCCTCAGAGAATACGCCGCTATCTGATCTCCATGGAACAACATCAGCAACACCATCTGTGTTGTACGACCTGAACACCATGAATCTCGGCACGCGACCGAAGATTTTTACAGAAGTAAGCGTACATCACCAGCTGATTAAGTTCGAGGTGGACTCCGGCGCAGCCTGTACTCTGATCAGTGAGGACACGTTCCGAACTTCATGGCCATCTGACGCACCCGCCCTGCAACAAGACGACACGCACCTGCGAACGTGGTCAGGACAGAATCTGCCACTATTGGGCTCTGCCAACGTGCAGGTTAACTACAACGGCCAGACCCATACGCTACCTCTGCTTGTTGTGAAGGGTACAGGATCAAGCCTTCTAGGGAGAAACTGGTTTTCTCCACTAGGCGTGATGAAATGGAGTAAACATCAAAACGCCGATGCGCTAAGCCGTCTGCCACTAGACGCAACTGTTGACGAACCATTTCCACCAGGAGACGTTCTGATGTTCGAAGCACTGCCAGAACCTCCGCTTACAGCAGGCACAGTTGCAGCATCTACGCAGAAGTGCGCAGCTCTCCGGCTAGTTTACACAGCTGTTCAACAAGGCAACGTGCATAAACTCAAAGGGGACAACTTCGACGCTTACCGCAGGCGAGCTACAGAGTTGAGCACCCATCGCGGCTGCATCATATTTGGGTCCCGAGTTGTGATGCCGAGAGAACTACGCGCACAAGCTATGTCTCTCATCCACGCCGGACATCGGGGCATCGTTGCAATGAAAAAGTGTGCCAGAAGCTACATGTGGTGGCCTGGCATTGACAACGACATCGAAACAGTGGTGCGAGAATGCAAGCCTTGCCAGAGCAGCCGGAGCGCCCCGCCGAAAGCTCCTGTCCCAGAATGGGAAAAGCCAGACACACCATGGCACACACTGCACATTGATTTTGCAGGACCAATTGAGGGCTGCACTTTCCTTGTGGTCGTAGATGCCTACACAAAGTGGCTTGAGATAAGGCAAATGGGACAGACGACTTCGGCAGCAGTCATTGACAACCTCCGATCACTATTTGCAACGTTCGGCCTGCCGCGCAAGGTAGTGTCGGACAACGGAACACCGTTTGTGTCTGCGGAGATCCTCAAGTTTTATCGCGACAACGGGATCTCATCAGTTACATCGGCCCCCTACCACCCAGCGACAAACGGACAAGCCGAGCGCTACGTAGCCGAGCTAAAACGCGCCCTTGAAAGAGATCAGACAGGCTCGCTGCAGCGCCGCCTTGCGCGCTTTCTCTTCAAGCAGCACACGACGGTTCAGAGCACAACAGGCGAGACCCCCTCGAAAATGATGTTCGAGCGTGAAATGCGAACCCAGCTCACAGCCATCCTCCCCGAGCCAAAGGCAGAGACGTTCCGGGAAGAAAAAGCAATTCCGCGCTGCGGCACGCTTAATGAGGGGCAGCGCGTCCTCGCCCGACAGTTTCTGAAAAAGCCACGCTGGGAGGAAGCTACAATTGTCAGACGCATAGGCCTGCGCTCTTGGCTCGTCAACATACATGGCACAGTAGCACGCCGACATCTCAACCAGCTGCGTAGATTTACGACGCCGTCTGAGAGCTGTCCGCCAGCGGAGAGAACACGTGCACCATTTTCCCACATAGCCTGGCACCTCTTCCCAGAAGAAGAGACTTCGCCCAGGACAGACCTAGGAGACACAGCGAACAACAGCCAGCCTACAAGTGTTTCTCCCCCGAGCGCACAAAGCCAGCGCGCCTCCACGCGTGAGCGCCGACCCCCTGCACGATACCAGGCAACTTTCTAAGGGGGAAGGAAGTGTTGTGTCCCCATATTGCTTTTGTGTGTGTGCGCCCCCTCCTAACGACCACTCGCATTCCCCTCCTAACGACAGTTCGCATCCTCCTCCTAACGACCACTCAATCCTCCTCCTAACGACACTTGCCCCTCGTCGCACGCTGTCACCAGATGCCCCCCCACGGTGCGCCCCCGCACCCTCCTCCTGTTCTGGGAAGCCACTCCCTCCCGTGGACGCTTCTCAGCTCCCTCCTTTCTTCGGGCGGCCAGTTCGGCTCCTGCCTCGGTCGACGCTGGTCGCACCCTCATCGGCTTTAAATAAACGAAGTCTTAAAGTACCGTGTGCGTCTTTCGCTGCATTCAACACAGCGACCGGACACGACAATAATTGACCTTCCTAGTATTGTTGAATCACCTGCAAAAATAAAACTTTTTGCTGACGATTGCCTAATTTACTCTACAGTGACCGATTCAACAGATCAAATTAAAATCAACAGATGCCTGCAATATTCATATGACTAGTGTGTAAAATAGGGAATGTAAATTACTCTACGACGACGTTTGCACATATCACAAGAAAAAAAACAAGCTTTCCTTTGATTACAAAATTGGTGAAAACTCCTTGTCCAATGTACGTAGCTTTAAGTATTTAGGAGTAATTATTCATGGCGGTCTGTACAGGCGCATCCATGTAGTGGAGGTCTGCTCTAAAGCCTATCGCAAACTATGGTATTTGAGAAAGAAATTACAGCATGCACCAAAAAGCTTAAGCTAATTGCATACAAGACATTTACCCGCCCGATTTTGGAGTATGCCTCCAGCGTTTGGCCCACTAAGAGTACTTGCGAGATAAACTCGAAAAAATCAGTTAACCGCAGTGCATTTTGTATGTGCGCGTTATCGGAGGACCGATTCTGTTACATGCGGGAAAGTTGCGACCTGGAATTGCTCGAAACACGACGAGAAAAACGACGGTTGAAACTTTTTCCAAATCACCAGGAATCAACTAGAAATAAACAATGGAACATATATTCACCCCCTCTAAAAAACAGTGCGCGTTTAAACCACAGTGCCGCAATACGGCCGTACAGAACCCACCTAGCTGCTTTTCAAATTTTTTCCCCTTCATGTATTAATATGTGGAATGGTCTTGCGGAATGCATTGTCACAGCTCAAAATGTCAAACAGTTTGAGAGCCTTTTGGAATTATATTACACGCAACGGGGGAATTGACAACTGATCAAGCTGCTGCTATGATTTGCCTCATCTTTGTTGGTGACTCACGTGCACTTTGTTGGTGCTGCTTTTTCTCTTTCACTGCTGGTTCTGTATTAAGCCGAAAGCCTTTAATGCCTCATACTGTCGTTAGCAGCCGTGTCGGCAGATGTGTCCGTGTTTTGTCGGGTGTCCACCGAGATATGTGAGACAGTTACTGAGTAAATTCTCGCTGAACCCGACCGCGGCGACCATTATGCAAAGTTAATAAAACTGGCTCTTCAAATTCCCCATCCACCACATGGCTTTGGACACTTCAGGCTGACCACCTAGCGTCAGCCTGACCTCTCGGAGGTTAATACGACGCCGAGAAGAAAATATTCTTCCTCTCTCTGCAAACATCAGTGTTAAATAAAATAGTCACAAAGTCCAATCTACAACGTTTAATCTGCGTTAAAGGAGCAGCAATAATTTTCTCGCCGCATATAGCCCGAAAGGGGTGCGCAACAGTACTGCCGCCTGGCGCCAGCGGCGCGTAGTAGACGAGGCATCTGCTTCCCCGCAGTCGCGGAAGCGCCACCTGAGCGTCGCCACAGCCTTCAGCGGTCGCCCCATGGGATGTGGTGGTTGTAGACGCAGGCGCCCCCCCGCGTTGTCCGCTGATCGATGTGCCTCGTCGGGGTCCCGTAGCGCCGACGTTTGTTGGACCCAGCCGCCCTCTAGCTACACCTGTAGGTCGTAGCAGGCGAGGGCGAAGTCATCCGAGCTGAGCGGAACCCTCACGTAGCGGGGCGTTGAGGACCCGACAGCGAGGCACACAAGCGGGCCACGAAGAAGGCCTCTTACGCTTGCTACGTGGCCTTGCAGGCGAACGCTCCTGCTTCGCAGCCGCGTCCACAGGATGTTGGCTTATCGACGATGTAGTCTCGTGGAAACGCAGCAGCAAGGCTTCTTCGCACAACACTTGCGGAAACTCCGCTGGAAAGCGTTCCGCAGACGAAAACGCTGGCCGTTGCACGAAGCTCTGGTGTAAACTGTCGACAGCTCCGGCCAGGCCTTCGTCGTTCGCTTTGGTCGGTTCGCTTTGGTTCGTGTGTGGCTGCTGCGTCTGGCGGCCCACCTGGCTTCGTCTGCCTTGGCTGGTGGTGGCACAGGGGTGGTGGCAGGAGGCCATCGCGATGCGATCAGCACAAATTTTATCGCCTGCGGGAAAAACAAAATAATCCGTTATGACGAACGCCCCTGCTCAGGGCGCGATGCCTGAAATGTATTTCACCGCGCGGTGGCGTGACAATGCTCACATTTCGAGGTCGTGCTCCTTAGACTGCTGCTGCAGTAAAGACTGCTGTAAATTCACCGTCAGTTCGTGCTCATTGTAAGCGCATATGTCACTGTATAAATCGAAGGACACAACTTTTAAGAAACAGCAAGCCCAACGGAGGAGCATATAGTTCTGAGAGGATGCATAGCAACGCTACAGCAAGGGCGCACGGCCGACATCTTTGGGCCTATGAAAGGAATTCATTGAAATTCATTTATGTTGAGCTGAAGGCACAAGGCCACTGTGGAGACATCAAAGAAATTGGAGATATCTGCAACTACGGTGATTATTGCCGAACTTCACCCGCCTCCAAGATAAAGAACGCCCCCACCCATTTCGTAACAGTGAAGCTTCCTCCCTTATATACTTGGAAGTGTCGGGTGCAATTAAGTACCCCAAAAGGACGAGATTATTGTGTTGCATACACTGTCTATTGGAAGGATCACGTCCACAAAGCAGTGCAAATATTTTTGCTGGCATCACTGAGTGACTAAAGAAGCAAGGAGACGCCAAACGGCACGAAAACAGTTGGCGCGTTCCAAGAGCCGCTCGCTATACATACCACCACTTGTTCGCAAGAAACACGAATGTGAGCTTAAACATCACCTATTCACGTAGCTACACTTACATGCCAAGATGAGCCTTCCTAACATGCGGCTATTGTCTACCAGAACTTGGACACAAATGCGAACGCAGAACGCCGCTGAAAATCCTGTTCGGGACCAAATAGTTTCTCATCGGACAGCTATCGCGAGCATTTACTGTTCGAAGGCGCTTGAACGAATGCAGCTTTAGTGGAGAATTGCCTGTGCTCAGTAGTGAAACGCCAACGGGGCAGAGACGGGGAACGGCTGCCAGACTTTAGTCCCCAGCAGCGTCTGCGCGGGACGCGAGCGTCTCTGCTTCCAGAGAGGCCCAACCAAGCCTTTGGTCAATCAAATTGAAAGGAGCGCTAAACGTACTACGGATAGCGCGATAGAACCAAGGTTACAAACAACTGGCCCATTCTGAAACCATCTTTGCAGAAGAAAAAGCAATGTTGTTAACCTGAGTGCGAGCTTCATTAACTCTATCTTAGGCCTAAGGCAACCCTCGCGTCGACCTCGCCTGAGAGCTGTCGATCAGAGGAAATAGTGGACAACGGAACTCAAGTCCCGTAAATTTCTCCCGGAGGAACTATACTAAAGGGAGCGAACACACCAAAAGAAAAGAAACTTTACTCACTCAGAAAGACCTCGTACCCCTCAGAAGACTGTAGCAGTACATTGTCAGTACGGGAAGCAGCTTTTGTATTCTTGAAGTGGAATGAAAGGAGCAGCCGCCGTCAATGCAAATGTTGCCAGCATGGCTGAGTTTTCATGTAGGCGGAACGCAAAAGGCGCCCGTGTGCTATGCGACGTCAGTGCACGATAAAGATGCCCACGTGGTCGAAATTATTCCGGAGACCGTCAATACGCCACTGCTGTCTCTCTTCCTTCTTTTACTCCCACCTTCCTCCCTTCTCTTACGGCGCGCATAGAGAAAGTTCTTTCTCTATGCGGCGCGGTTGAGGTGTCCACCGAGATATGAGAGAGAGAGAGAGAGAGAGAGAGAGAGAGAGAGAGAGATACTGCGACATTTCATTTCCTGAAACACCCAATTTAATATAAGAGGCACAAACATGGTTTATAGCGCAGCTCTCTGGCGCCCGTTTCTGCGTTTCGCGGCGTCGCAGTCTCCGTCGCCATTGTCCGTTGTAAGCCGCAGTGGACACCTTAGTCGCGATTTAAGCTGCGAAACCAATGTAAGCGGGAGCTCCGAATGCAGAGGGCAAAATTGGTAAATTGGTTTTTGAGGAAAGAACGCGCTGAGTGTCTCACACGTACATCTCGATGGACACCTGAACCAGAGGGAAGGCGCATAACTGCCACTTTTGGAAGAGTGGACACCTCAATCGTGCTTTAAGCTATGTGACGGTAGGAACAGATGTGTGTTCCATGCGTTGGCATTGACAACGTTGCGCCAGAAATGCGGCGCTGAAGCCATAGGCCGTCGGCGTTCGTTGTGTTCATTGGCGTTGGCGTTGACAACGTTTTGCACTCCGATCATTTTAAGGAAAGGAAATGAACATAGCTGGCTCCCAGGGACAGTGGACGCCTGAATCGTTCTTGTAAGTACGTGGAGTACTGAGAGAGAGATGTGGGCTGCAGGCATTGACAACGAAATTGAGTTGGTTCTAGTAACGTTGTTAACAACCAACCAACGTTACTAGAATTAACGTTGTGCCATAAACGCGGCGCTGAAGCCGTAGGCTGCCGGCGTTCATTGTGTTCATTGGCGTTGGAGTCGAGAACGTTTTACACTCCGATTTTAAGGAAGGAATCGTGTATAACTGGCTCCCTGTGTCAGTGGACGACTGAATCGCGCTTACAAGTACGTGGGGTGATGACAGAGAGATGTCGGTTAGACGTATGCGTTAGCGCAGACAACGTTCCCACTGGACATTAGAACTCCCATGGACATCCTGCAGACGTCTACGACGTCCGCAGGACGTCTAAGAGAGTTTCAGTGCCCGTTGGGGTTGAGCAAACTCTCGCGGTCAACCATTAACTGCCACCTGCTAGGGTGACAGGGTGAGTGGGAACTTTAATGTAGATATGAAGACAAACAGAATTCCTTACTACTTATGTGGGAGAACATCCCGTTCCTCTCGCTTGTAACGCCTCCCACGGCTGTGACAACCTCGCGAAATACTTGCATAGACCTCTTCTTTGAGAACCAGTCATTGGTGCAGCAAGTCGAGCATATATTTATTTCTCCGACCACAAAGCTTCATCCATGACAATCAAGAACTGTTAGTAGAGTGTTTCTTGAGGAAGCAATATGTGTGTGAAAAATAAGTTGTCTGTAACTGTACGCACATGCTTTGCTCGAATTTTTTGCCTCAATCTATCGAAAAGTTTGAAAGGCTGATGTGCTGCGCTCAAATTTCGCATTAGGAAGTAACGTAATCGTCGGTAATTTTTTTCCCAGCAAGGAAAAAAAATACCACCCATGAAAATGTTGGCGACAAGTTCTTTTAAAATATAAAGTAAATTAATTATTTTTTATGTTGCATTGTGCGTACCACATAATATGGCGCCTTATATAGAGAACTATGGTACACGTGGTTGAAGCAGGCCCGCCTAGACTGGACCTGCGGCTTATTTTAAACTTCATTGGTTGGAGCTGTAACTGGCTTCCTAGGGACAGTGGACCCCCTCATTCACGCTTCCAGGTACGTGGCTGGGGTGTCGAGCTGCAAAAACCCTTTCGCACAAAATTTGGGGCTGTTAAGAGTGGACAACGTGGTCCTGGGAGCCGGGTGTGACTCATCGCAAAGCAAGGGATATGACGAGGCCTGGCGCCGGCGGCAGAAGCATAGACGACGACGGCCGGGGCTGTTGCACTCCAAATCACCGAACCTCCGAACCGATCGAAGGAGGCTGTCTCCCACCGGCCTGGGAGAAATTACTGTCAGACGAGTGTCGTCGTTAGGCAAAGCTGCGGCGAGGAGCTTGCGACAGCAGCAGCACGACAGAAGCACCGGTATACGTTGGCCGAGTCGACCTTCGGGTCACCGGACTGGATGATGCTACGCAAGGTCACGCTGAGCGAGGCTGCTAATTGAAAGACGCTGTGTCGAAGGGGTCTCGTGCTTCGGCCATCCGGCGGGGGAGTTCGAGAAGGTTCAACCACCTGCGAGGAGACTGCGGGATTCTGCTTTCCCACGGAGGCAACGCACAGAACACTTGCGGCAGTGGTCAAGGTGACGCATCTGTGTTTGATGACTGTCTTCCCCTTCTCATCCCCCGAGCTGTGAGAGAGCGAGAGAGCTTCAGCACCGCCCCGTGCCGTGGGTGGTACCGCCAGCGTCATCAATGGCCCATCCGATTGGACAACGTTATTCGAACCAAGTTCCCCAGTCAGGGATCTAGGGAACGCGAACCGTATTTAACGGGATGTTGTTGTGTGATCGGAGCATTGCATTGCAATGCATTCGATTCGATTCTCATCTGTAAATATGTAGAATAAACCCTTCTGTACAGTTTCCTCGATAACGCAGTCCGACATCGTCATTCGGAGCCGGTACCTGCGAGGCTAAACGAGTTAGTCATCTCCAGGACCCCTCCGTCTTCAACTCTGGTTCCAGCGGTGGGATAGAAGCCCCATCTTTAACACTGGTTCCAGCGGTGGGCTGGTGGCCCGTTCCCAACACTGGTTGGCAGCAGCTGGGATGGACCGTGCGACATCGTACTTTCTCCACGGGTGAGCGTTTTGGTTTTGCTATGGGATTCGCCAGGCTTTAAGATTCAGAGAATAATCTTGACTGGGAATCAGGGCTTTGTCGTTTGAGAGGGGTTATTCTCAAGGCATTGTTGTGTTAGCAGAGCCAAGGCGGAGAAAGCGTTGTCATGGACCTAATGAGGTTGTACAAGTCGGACTTGCTGTTGATATGCGAGGAACTGTCGGTTGAAGTGCCTAGCAAACTAACCAAAATTGAATTGGGCGAATTCATTCTTAAACAAGTCAAGCATAACGATCAGTTGCTGGTAGATACGTGGAATTTGGTACAAGGGGAAAAAGCCCGCAAAGTAAAAGCCGACCAGGAGGCTAAAGAGAAAGCCGACCAGGAGGCTAAAGAGAAAGCCGACCAGGAGGCTAAAGAGAAAGCCGATCGGGAGAAAAAAGCACGTAAGGAGCAAGCTGATCGAGAGTGGGAAAAAGAGAAGGAACGGCAACGGCAACAGTGGAAGGTTGAAATTGAAACAAGGAAACTAAAGATATTAGAACTTCAAAACGAAATACGAAGAAAGGGCGGTAGTGTGAGAGCCGGAAGTCCTGAAAGAGCAAGCGATGCTTATGAAACAGGTCCTCAGATAAGACCCGAAAAGTCTGTGACCGTAGCCGCGTTGGTAAATCGCGACACCACGAGGGAAGTGGCAGAGAACGCGTTCAACCGGTACGGTAGTCCAAGGAAAGCCGCAGAATCCGAGACCGTGTCCAGTGTAGTTGGACGTAATGCTAAGAGAGAGCATTCCGAGATAGCGTCTCAACGACACGAGTGCGAGGATTCTCCTCCAAGTGAGGTAGCAGTGGCAACGGACAACTTTGTCGGGACAGTTGCGAGCGCGACCCTTTCAGTAGAGTCGATACAGGCGTCAAACCGGCAGAACCGCGAAAAGGGAGATTTTCCTAGCGAGAAAGGTTGCGAAGTTGAAACAGCGGAAACCCCTTTTGAGAGTAACAGCCGCGGTAAGAGCGAATTGGAATGTCACAGTGGCTTCAGTGGCAAAGGCTCCGGAGAGGCTACCTTGGTAATACTGGCACAAGAAGAGTGCGAGGCTGCCGAGGAAAAGGATAGCCATGAGAGCCAGGCGGGCTCAGTTGTAGCTGAGCACTGCAGTAGAGAGAATGGCGCGCAGAGCGACCGCCAAGCGGGCTCAGTTGTAGCTGAGCACTGCAGTAGAGAGAATGGCGCGCAGAGCGACAGCCAAGCAGCGGGCTCAGTTGTAGCTGAGCACTGCAGTAGAGAGAATGGCGCGCAGAGCGACAGCCAAGCAGCGGGCTCAGTTGTAGCTGAGCACTGCAGTACAGAGAATGGCGCGCAGAGCGACAGCCAGGCGGGCTCAGTTGTAGCTGGGCACTGCAATGTAGAGAATGGCGCGCAGAGCGACAGCCAGGCGGGCTCAGTTGTGGCTGAGCACTGCAATTCAGAGAATAGAGCGCAAAGCGACAGGCACGCGGTAGAGGACAACTCCCTAAGGAATGAGCCAGGGATCTCAGGGGCAGTTTTCTGTCCGTCTGTCAGCTGCGTGGAGCTGGCACTCTGCTGCGAAGGCACAGAGGCCAGTTTGGAATTTCATGAAAATTTCCGAGGTGCGACGGAAAAACTAGAGATAGCTAGTTGTCATCAGGAGACGCACGCGACACAGTCTAGGCGCAGAAAAAGAACAAGGGCAAGAACCAAAAAAAAAAACGAATCAAATTCAAAGCCCTAAATTCGGTTGCGCGGACAGGTGCGAAAAAAAGAAATGTGGTGGAAGGAAAGGCGAAGCCTTCCCGCGTTGCGCCTCGTAAACTTGCAGCTGCAGTTGATGATCTCGCGACGCGTGCAGCTCGTTCGAAGGCTGACGGCAGTAATGAAAAGGGAAGAGCGCGTCTTCCAAGCAAAACTGGCGCGAAGTGCATAAAGGGGCATCGGCCTGCAAGAAAGACTAGACCGCGCCGTCCGGACAAAAAGCCAGTTAGGAAAAAGGCAAAGCGGCCCAAGAGATCAGAAACCGCAAGGTTGCGCGGCACTCAGCGCATGCGAACGCAGGCGTCGAACAACCGAGACGACACATGCAGGCGTGTTCGGCGGGCGCACTTGAAAAGGAATCGTCCTTCACTTTTGGCACCGCATTCTAGGAAGCGCGCATGGCGAATGGGTAGCCGAGCTTCCTGCTTGGGGCGAGAGAAAGAGGTACCTTCTCGCGCTGGTCACTGCTCGTCGTCCAGAGCCAGAGTCGGTTATCGACATTGTAGGCACGACCAAGGTTTTCGTAGAGCCTCGAGGGGGCGCGGAAACGACAGTGAGAGTCGGGGATCGTTTTTTTCTGCAGCCTTTTGTCACGAGTTGACCGCAGTACAATCAGTCAAAGCGCGACCCCGGCGGGCACGTCTGAAAGACTAATCCTTTCAACTCGGCGGCGGGGAGTCAGCTTTCCCCCCCGCGTGGCGACTCGAAGTGGCTGTTTCGTTTTTTTTTATTCCTCTTTTTTTTCTGTGTGTGTTTATGAAATCAGGCAGGGATAGGCTACTTTTGAGTTAAAACAAGTTGATCGGAGGTTACTGTTTTTTTTTTCCTTACCTTAGACAAAGGCTATGGTGTCACTGAGTTAGAAATCACAGGCGTAGATTTCCCATGCTACCAAGAGATAAGGGCACTCACAGGAGTGCAGCTCGAGTAGAACTACGCTTAACGTCGCGTAGACGGAGCGTAGATCCCTTGATTGACTGACACTTTACGAAAAGGGAGCCTCACTGACATACACTGAAATGACCGAAAAGAAAACTCGTCTGGGGGAAGCGCTCGTGTCCAGACCTTTGATTCGGACCACTTATTATGGCGAAGAGTTAAGTTCAGTGTGACGCCAGTGATGGAGGACTACGTGCTATTTTAAGTCAAGTTGGCGACGGCCACGAAGAGCACCATGTTCAGTACGTCAGCCGCAGGCTGACCTGTAGAGAAGAAGCGTTCAGCGCTTCAGACAAAGAGCGCGCGTTTGGTTTAGACGGCACAGACGTTGTCGGGTTACCAGAGCTACTTGAACGGCGCAAAGTTCATATTTGAGACTGATCATCGTCTCAAACATGCTTATGACAGTTTTGTCCCCCCAAAAATGGTCGCTTGCTTAGACGGAGTCCTGCTCTCCAAAAACAATTTCTCGATGCGTTTCAGGAACGGAAAACCGCACGGAAATGCTGATGGATTCAGCCGATTGTTGTAGACAGGAGTACTTGGTAGGACCACCTACTGTGTGTGGGTTTTTGCTTTTAACCTTGGTCCAAGCAGTCCGTCTTTGGCGATTTCAATCGGGATATTTTGCGCTTTCTCGGCACCAAAATTGCGCCAAAATCCAGTCATGTTTTAGTAAACCTTTGTTGTCATTGTGGGAAGCCTGGTGGGTCTTTGGCAGATTCCGAGCGCTTGCTTGTGGGTCAGTGCCCTGTCTCGTGGAACAGTCCACTGATGCCATTCTTTGTTGAATGTTCGAGCTTGGATGCCATTTCTGGAAACCAGCCCTTCCACCCGACTCCGGCCTCATCTCTTCCTGCCCAGCGGTCGTGAACGCTGGCCATTCGAGATTTTTCGGGCCGCGGACGAGCTGTTAAGATATGTCACCACCTTTTTCAAAAATTTTTTTAATTTTGAGTATTAAATTTTTATTTCACATTTACGTTATAAAGCACCGTTTTATATGATATTCAGAAAGAAGAAAGAGTGAAAAAAGCCATGCTGGTATTAATAATTCACAAAAAAATGCCCAAACTTGGTTGTTATGCAAACATTCATAACTAGCGAATGGAGAGCAGGAATTTTAAACTTCTTGGCGCAGACTTAGCCAACTAACCATACTGTGCAACCAACTAGGATCTTTGCCATCTGATAATTGGGAAAAAAGTTATAGCAAAAATGCCAAAGAAAACAAAAAAATGTGTCATTTTTGCCTGCATTCCTTGACATAAAACATGATTATATCAAAACTCACCATTCGATTTAATTTATCCTAGTTCATTGCACAGGCTAATAACAAAGGAAAGAGCGTGCAAAGTTTCATTGAAAAATATTTATTTATTTCGAAGTTATCACTGTTTGCGCAACATGAAAGTGCAAGAAATAAAGTTTTGAGAAAAACAAGATTTAAGTTTTTCAATCCTTGTAGAAAGAAGATCATCATGCCCTAGGAAGTTAAAATCCTTCAGGTTCATAGCTAGGGCCCTCCTTAGCTGATGTGAGCTCTCTTTTGGCATTTGTTGCTGCCCGTCCTTTTTTTGCGGAGATGTTTTGCCTCACCCGTTGATTGACGTTGGGCCTTCATCACATGGTAATGGTCACTGGTGCAACATGGTAGGAGAGTGTGGCGGCCAGATTCGATGCCTGCTTCCCTCAAAATATCTGCTGTACTTCTGTTGCCATCAGTGAAGGACGAATTCGGTAGCATTCAAAGCGATAGCGCGAAGCAAACAACTCAGACGCTTGTAGCCTCATGCATCCCCCTTGCGGAAATTTAAAGCAATTTTTAAAACAAAATAAGCCTTAAAAATTGCCTTTGAGTAATCTTTTACATATCAGACTAAAACAAAACAAAAAATTTTCAATATATGCCGCTGATTATTGCCGAGTTATCATTTTCTGTTACCAAACCACATTAGTTTCGGTTTCAGAACTGTTCACCACCTGTTCGAAAGTTGGCTATAACTTTTTAACAAAATAAGATACGAACATTATTCTTGCTGCAAAACATTTTTGAATGTTTTGGGATTCCCAAAATATAAAAAAGAAAAAATGTCATTTTTCCAAAAAAAGCGCTTTTTCAAAGGTGGTGACATACCTTAAGAGTGGACAACGTGGTCCAGGGAGCCGGGTGTGACTCATCGCAAAGCAAGGGATATGACGAGGCCTGGCGCCGGCGGCAGAAGCATAGACGACGACGGCCGGGGCTGTTGCACTCCAAATCACCGAACCTCCGAACCGATCGAAGGAGGCTGTCTCCCACCGGCCTGGGAGAAATTACTGTCAGACGAGTGTCGTCGTTAGGCAAAGCTGCGGCGAGGAGCTTGCGACAGCAGCAGCACGACAGAAGCACCGGTATACGTTGGCCGAGTCGACCTTCGGGTCACCGGACTGGATGATGCTACGCAAGGTCACGCTGAGCGAGGCTGCTAATTGAAAGACGCTGTGTCGAAGGGGTCTCGTGCTTCGGCCATCCGGCGGGGGAGTTCGAGAAGGTTCAACCACCTGCGAGGAGACTGCGGGATTCTGCTTTCCCACGGAGGCAACGCACAGAACACTTGCGGCAGTGGTCAAGGTGACGCATCTGTGTTTGATGACTGTCTTCCCCTTCTCATCCCCCGAGCTGTGAGAGAGCGAGAGAGCTTCAGCACCGCCCCGTGCCGTGGGTGGTACCGCCAGCGTCATCAATGGCCCATCCGATTGGACAACGTTATTCGAACCAAGTTCCCCAGTCAGGGATCTAGGGAACGCGAACCGTATTTAACGGGATGTTGTTGTGTGATCGGAGCATTGCATTGCAATGCATTCGATTCGATTCTCATCTGTAAATATGTAGAATAAACCCTTCTGTACAGTTTCCTCGATAACGCAGTCCGACATCGTCATTCGGAGCCGGTACCTGCGAGGCTAAACGAGTTAGTCATCTCCAGGACCCCTCCGTCTTCAACTCTGGTTCCAGCGGTGGGATAGAAGCCCCATCTTTAACACTGGTTCCAGCGGTGGGCTTGTAGCCCCGTTCCCAACAGGGCTTAGCAATGCTAAAGCGATGGCAGTTTTAAAGGGAAATCATTAATGGCTTATACTGTCGTCACCAAGTCGTGTTAGTAAATTTGTCTGCGTTTCAGAGTGGTCGAAATGGTCGTGACGTCACTGCGCGCGAACTTTGAGGGGTGTCCACTGAGATAGCTCGAATAAAAAAAAAAGAGATATGTGAGACAGTTACTGCGTAATTTCCTTTCCTGAAGTACAATTTCCATTTTCTTCATTGCGGCCCCTCTTTCTTTCACTCCACTTCTTCCCTTTCTGTATGGTGCGGTTCAGGTGTCCACCGAGATGACAGATAATTACAGCGCCATTTCCTTTCCTCAAAAAGCATTGCGTTCAGAGGGCAACGCATCGATCGCGTCGAACGAGTAGTGGCGTACCGTGGACTTCCTGGCAGCGCTACAATACGATGTCGCGTTCCACTCCTAAAGGAAAAGATTAAGCGTCATTAATTGGCAGTTAATTAATGCACCACCAGAATGTGAAGTGAACAATGGCGTAGTAGAATGTAGCACTTAGGCTTTCGCCTTTCACCACTTTAGCCGCTAAAGTTCCTCATAATTTTTTTTTTTTTGCTGCGGAAAGAAAAACTGCTAGCACAGATATAGCACAGACAATAAGATGAAACAGAGACACGCAAAAGCTTCTCTGTCACATGTCCGACATACACGGTCAAAAAATTTCGAAAATGGGAAAACTGTAAGATACGGTTGTGGAAATATTGAAGGTAATGGTCCATTTTTCTAATACATAGCAAAATAATTTAAAGTATTTTCATGGATCTCATCCAACAGTTAAAACTGCCGTAAGAACCCAATTGGGGAGCTCTTTTGATGACAGCAAAAACTTTAGAAAAAAAATGGCTGAGGCTTAGCTAAGGTTAAGCCTAGTCAGATGCGAAGCTTATTGATGGCTAGGCTTGGTAATACATGGCTTTCCTTGGTTGACGTTCATCCCGCTCTTCATCGGTCTCTGTGGCACGCTGAAGCTTTCGCTTCTCGTTCAAATCAGCCCTGCTTCTAGGCGGGATCCCAACACCTGGCCGCCTCGTAAGTGCCCGGAGAGCGAGGCAAGCTCAGCTTTATACCGCTGCTGTAGCGTCACGTGGTCAGCTGCAGCGCCTCTGATGTGGAGCCTCCACCGCCGCGGCCGACCGCGCGAGCCGGCAGCCCATCTCTCCTCTGCTGTGACGTCATGTTGTCACGTGGTCAGCCGCCGCGCCTCTGATGTGGAGCCTCCACCGCCGCGGCCGACCGCGTGAGCCGGCAGCCCATCTCTCCTCTGCTGTGACGTCATGTTGTCACGTGGTGTCACGTGGTCACGCTAAAGGTCAATGGTAGCTCCACCGCCGCGCTCGACGGGCTGTAGTGTATAGCTCTAGTAATATGCTTCGCATAAAAAATTATCTTGCCGTGGCATAGTCTGATGGAGCACTGGAGCATTGTCTTGTGCTTGACAGCCGCGAGTCTACTCTCAAGATTGATGAAAAGCCCGGCGCTTCTGGCGTGCTCAGACTACTGCCCTGCCTCCACCATGAAGCCACGTTAATGGATGGATGGATGGAAAAACTTTATTTTCGTCAGAGAGCATGTGTGGACGATTCCGTGTTAGATGGAAAACAACCCATGACTGACGGCGACCTGGGTGGCCCACTCCACGGCCCTGGTCTGGACGACCGGGTCTGAGCTGGCCAACACGGCCTCCCACTGCTCGAGGGAAGGATCACGCATAATGTCCGCCGGTGGCGGTGCTATGCTACAGCTCCATAATATGTGGTCATATGTTGCCAATTCGTGACACCATTTGCACTCCGGCTGAATGTCCGGGTAGATTTTGCTCAACACGTATGGGTTGAAGAAACATCTAGTCTGCAATCGTCGCCAGACGCATTCCTGCGCCTTCACCAATTGCTTGTCCGGGGATGGGTAAATCCGCCGCTCAAGTCTGAAATGATTAGTAATGTCATGAAAGGATACCAGCCCATCTCTCGTGGACCTTCCCGGGACGTCCGGCTCACCTACTCGGCTGAAGAAACCTCGAGCATTCATGTGAGCCGTCTCGTTCCCAGGGTTCCCAGAGTGTGCAGGTACCCAGACAATTTCCGCCTCCGTAATCCCTCGCTCCGTGGCCCGATTCAGCAACAGCGCCACTGTGACAGATATTCTGCCCGTCGCCAAATTTCGGATGGCTGTTTTTGAATCGCTGAAGATCAGGTCAGCATTACTACTAGTCATAGCTAGTGCTATCGCCGCTTCCTCTGCAGTTTCTGGGGAGCGGGTTTTGACTGATCCAGAGGCGATCAAGCGTCCCCGCCCGTCCACCACCACAATTGCAAATGCATCCTTGTCCTTATACTCGGCGACATCTACATAGACTGCCCCGTTGTACTTCCCGTACTTAGCATGTAAAGCTTTGGCTCTTGCCTTCCTGCGGTCCTCATGATGTATTGGATGCATGTTCTTGGGCAAAGGTTTTATGTACAAGCCCTTGTGCATTTCCCGCCTCATCTGAATTTTTGTGTCACCGGCTGGAACGTCAACTCCAATGCCGATCCTTTCCAATATGTCCCTTCCTGCTTTTGTTTTTGAAAGCCTACCGAGCTGCATCACCAAGTGCGCCTCCCGTAGTTCTTCTAGGGTGTTGTGCACCCCTAATCCCAGCAGCCTTTCGGTAGACGCATTCTGAGGCAACCCAAGGGCCGCTTTATACGCCTGCCTAATCATAGCCTCGTTAAAAACCCCGAGGCTTAAACGTTCAACACCCCATCGACCAAATGGCTTTGGATTCTGCTGGCTGACCACCTAGCGTTAATAGGTCTCTCGGCGTTTAATGTGACGCCGGGAAGAAAATACTCTTTCTCTCTGTGCCAACATCAGGGTTAAATAAAAGAGACACAAAGTTCAATCAAACGTTTAATATGCGTTAAAGGACCAGCACTAATTTGTGGATTACATGTACGTCTACACGTATCCCGCGCGTAAGGGGGGCGCGCACAGTGCTGATGCATGCATCGGCCCGCAGTAGACGAGCCTTTGGCTTCACCGCAGTGGCATAAGCGCCAATGCGGTGAGCGTCGCCATGGCCGCCGGCCGTCGTCCCACGCACAGGATGTGGTGGTCGTAGACGCAGCTAGGCGCCCCCCGTGGTGTCCTCTGCTCAATGAGCCTCGTCGGGTTCCCCTAGCGCCGACGTTTGTTGGACCCAGCCGCCATGCAGCTACACCTATAGGTCGTAGCTGGAGAGGGTGAAGTCGTCCGAGCCGAGCGGAACCCTCAGATAGCGGGGCGTTGAGGCCCCGAGAGCCAGCAACAAGAGCTGGCGACGAAGGCCATTACCCTTGGCGGTGGAGCCTCGCACGCTTGCTACGAGGCCTTCCCGGCGAACGCGCCTGCTCCGTAGACGAGTTCACTTGATGCTGGCTCATTGACGTTGTTGCCTCGGTGAATCGTAGTAGTCTTGCTTCTTCGCTCAACACTTCCGGTAGCTACGTTGAAAGGCGATCCGCAGAGGAAAAGGCTGGGCGTTGCACGAAGCTCTGGTGTAAACTGTCGACAGCTCCGGCCAGGCCTTCACCGTCACTCCATCTCCGCAAGTGTTGTTCTCTTTGGTCCGTGTGCGGCTGCTGCGTCTGGCGGCCCATCTGGCTACGTCTGCAGTGGCTGGTGGTGGCAGAGGGGTGGTGGCAGCAGGTCATCGCGATGCGATCAACACAAATTCTGTCGCCTGCAGGAAAAAGAAAATAATCCGTTATGACGAACGCCCCAGCTCAGGGACGTTAAATGTACTTCACCGCGCGATGGCATGGCAACGCTCACAGCTCGAGGTCGTGCTCCTTAGGCTGTTCTGCTACAGTGTTTCATGTTCAATCAGTCTTCCATGCATAACTGCTGCAGATTCAGCGTCAGTTCATGCTTAATACAAGTACATACGCCACTGTATAAATCGAAGGACACAGTTTTCAAGAAACAGCAAGCACAACGAAGCAGCATACATGATAGCTCAGGGAGGATGCAAAACACCGCTGCAGTGGGGGCACATGGTCGACATCCTTGCGTCTATGAAAGATATTCATTCAAAATCTTTCAGTCTGAGCTGAAGGCACAATGTCACTTGGGGGAATCAAAGAAATTGGAGATATCTGCAACTACGGTGATTTTTACCGAACCTCACCAGCCTCCAGAACAACGAACACGCCCGGGCAGCCACCCATTTCGTAACAGTGAAGCCTCCTCCCCTATTCTTGGAAGCGCCGGGTGCAATTAAGTACGCGAAAAGGACAAGATTTATCGTGTTGCATGCACTGTCTATTGGAAGGGTCACGTCAGCAAAGCAGTGGATACTTTTGCTGGCATCGAGTGACTCTAGAGCAAAGAGACGCCAAACGGCACGAAAACATTTAAGAACGACGCGTTCCAAGTGACGCTATATACATGCCACCGCTTGTTCGCAAGAAACACAAATGTGAGCTTGAGCCTTCCTAACACGCGGCTATTTTCTACGATAACGGACGCAAATGCGAACGAAGGACGACGCTTAAAATGCTGTTCGGGACCAATAGTGTCCTGTCGGACAAGTTACGCGAACGCTTCCTGTTCAAAGGCGTTTGAAACAATTTAGCATCAGTGGAGAATCGACTATGTTCCTGGGTTAAACGCCAAAGCAGCAGAGACGTGGAAACGGCAGCCAGATGGCCTGACTATAGAAGCAGAGACGCTCGCATATGGACAAGTATTTGAATTCCTAGGAGCACGAAACGCACAGCGAGCGCAGTAATGAAAGACGATGGTTACGAACTAGCCCCATATGAAATCCCCTTTTCAGAATAAAAAGCCAGCTTGTTCACCTCAGTGCGACCTTTATGAATTTCATCTTAAGCCTGAAGTAACCATGGCGTCGACCTACCCTTAGGAGCTGTCGGTTAGTCAAAATAGTGGACACAGGGATCCAGGCCCCAGAAATTTTTGCCGCAGGAACCATGTTAAAGGCAGAGCACACACAAGGAGAAAAGAAACGCCACTTAGAAAGATGTTCCACTCAAGAGACCGTACACTGCATCAGCACGGGAGGCAGCTGCCGTAGTGGCACGGTCTTCCCGCGAAATGAAAGAAGCACGCGCCGTTAGTGCTAATGTTGCCCGCATAGATACCTAACATGCATTTATTTTTCGCTTCCTTGAGATCGTTGCAGATTTATGTTTTTATTGCGAAAGCAATACTACGCTCATGAACGGCCTTTCGCGTGCCGGCGGCCGGTAGCCACGTTTGACCTTTAGAATTACCTCTGACGTCATACCAGGGTGAGAGATGGGCTAACAAGTCGAGTCATCACGCAGCGGCGGCCGGCAGCCACGTGCGACATTTAGAATGATCTCTGACGTCATGCCATGCCTAGTGACGTCATAGCGTGACGTCATACAATGGTGAGAGAGGGGCTACCAGGTCAAGCCGTCGCTAGCGGCCAAGACCTACTGAACTACAGACCTGCACATTTGGCACTGCTCCAGCGCGCATGTTCTAGTTCATGCCTTTTGCCGCTAGGAAAAGGCACCTACGGGAAGCGTGGCGCTACATTATACCTGTTGAACAAGATGGCCTCCTCCATCATTTTGTTTCAAACAAGGCAGTTTCGTCGTTTGTCCACGTAATCATTAACATCCATTTATCTATGCTAGGCACGGTGGTGCTGACGAAAAGAAAGCGGATAAAAAGAAAGACGTTTTTTATACTCATCCAGAGCGAAAAAAGTCGTTATTGTGGATATTTTATCGTTGATGTTAAGATAGCAGAAGAATACAAAACAAATGTATTAAATATCTTGCTCAAATTGGCAAACGATGATGATGATGAAAGCAGACGAACAGGTCAACCGAGCGCCCTCAACGGCCAATAAGCTAACGAAAGTTGGCGCACGCTGCTCCATAGGACCCCGCCATATGTGCAGGTCTGTAGTTCAGTAGGTCTTGCTAGCGGCGGCCGGTAGCCACCGCACGAGCGGAGCGCCTAGAGCGCCTTAGGGTGCCTCGATGAGCAGGGGCGCGCGCATCGAGGCACCCTAAGAGCGCCTACGCGCCCAGCGCCGTGCCGCGACAGGCGTCGGAAAACGTACGTAACTAGATGGCCTGTCCTCTCCTGTCGCTGGCACTAGCGTGAGCGCTCAGCTCGGCGAAGAAAACGGAGCGAAGGGCTGTACCGGATGCCGAGAGAGGGGCGTTCTCTGATTGGTTGCACAGACCGCTAACCAGCCAGCCACTTCAGGCGCCAGCGCGAGCGCGGCGCGAGTGAGGCGCTAATATCTGACATGGACAGATATTAAGCATTAAATGCTTTTAGCTCCCGTTGTCGGCAGTGTGGCGACGTCACGCCGAGACAGAGAGCCAACATCCGGGCACTGAATTCCACACATCCGGGCACTCAAAACGATAACACCCGGGCACCGTACGAGATTTAACGACTCTCTAAGCCCTCCTAAAGGACCGGCATACAAGCGCCGGTAGCTTCGCGCCTAACGGGTGCTGGCGTTCCTCCCTTCTTTACGGTGCGGTTCGGGTGTCCACCGAGATGACAGAGAATTACTGCGCCATTTCCTTTCCTCAAAAAGCCTTGCGTTCAAAGGGCAAGGCATCGCGCCGAACGGGTGGTGGCGTTCCGTGGACTGCCTGGCAGCGCTACAACAGGCTGTCGCGTTCCACTCCTAAAGGCGAAGCTTAAGTTTCATTAATTAGCAGTTAATATTTCGTCATTAATCAGTAATTAGTCCCTAATTAGTAAATTGTCATTACTTCGTCGTCAATTATGTGTCACGTAATCCAGTGGTGACGTCACCAGTGTCACATAGGCAAAGTGGGGCGGAAAACGCTTTCGCCTCTACGCACTTGAAGACAGTTTCGAACGCGCTGCATATACATTCTTGTCAGGCCTGCGTCTCGTCGTGTCCGCGTACGCTTCGTATTATGCCCGTAAACATTTCATGCTCTCGGTTATGGGATAGGCAGGTATTTTTAGAGCGCAGCTCTTTGGCGTCCGTACCTGGGTTTCGCGTCGGCGTCGGCGTCGGCGTCGGCCTCGTAACCAGCTCCGCCCCCAATGTCACGCTTTTCAATTGGTCGAAATGCTCGTGACGTCACAGTGCGTAAATTTCAAATGGGGCCAATTGTACTTTGGCTAGTAACCATGCAACCAATCAAAGGGATCGTATAGTGATGCTGCAAACTAAGTTGGACTGAGTGTAGTTAATTGCTTAATTAATCAATTCGCCTAATTAATATAGAGAAGAATGAAGAGGTCAGAAGAAAAGAAAAGAAAGACGCGCGCCGCAGCGACAACAGCGTCCGCGGAAGGAGACGCTGCTGAAAAAAAAAAACAGATAAGTACGAAGCCGCGCTCCCTCCACCACCACGCACTTCCCCACTCAGTAAGACGTTGCTCGTTTCATATACGTTGTGTCGAACATCCTAGACAGTTCCAACAATTGACAGGTTAATGACAGAACACGATGGATAGAAATACAATAATATAAATATGAAATAGCCTAATTAACCTTTCTAGTTAGACCGCATAAATCAATAAAACCGAGAACGAAATTGGTCGAGTTGGGGAATCGAACCAGGGTCTCCGGAGTGCGATACGAGCACGCTAGCCACTCCGTAATGCCAGCTGAATGGTTTGGAATGAACAAAGGCGCGTCTAGCTAATACGGCGTCTTCGTTCACTCCCATCTTCCCCCTTTCCCTTACGGCGAGGTGCAGGTGTCCACCCAGATATGCGAGAGAGATAGATTTCCTTTCCTCAAAAAATAAATTTACCGTCCAGCAAGGCGTACAGCCGAATTGGCGATGGCGTTCTGTGGACTCCCTGGCAGCGTTGCAAGACGCTGTCGCGTTCCACTCTTGCAGGCGAAGCTTAACATGTTAACCACACATCAGTAACACACGCAGACAGCCAATGGACGCGTCATTCGCTGGCAGCACTTGATTCATCATTCACAACCACATTCTTAACGTACGCTTTCTTGCCGCACATGCCAAAGACGTACACCACGATCACATTCTGCGCCATTCCTCTGTACTTTGCTTTGCTGAAACCTGGATGAATCCCGAAGAGCCTCTCGAAATCATAGATTTCCTATACTGCTGTGGTGCTCGCAGAGACCACAACAGAGCGGCGGGAGTCGCTATCTACTTGCGCACAGGTCTCTCTGCAATACCAGTCGAAATGTTTGGCACGTCACATGAAGTTGGCGAACTGTGCGCCGCAAAGTTGCCCAACGGCTTGCTGGTAGTAGCTGCCTACTTCGCCCCTACCGCACTCACGAAAGACGTCGTGCACTTCCTGCAACTCGCATTAACCGTCCATCGATCCACACCGATGTTAGTAGTGGGGGACTTTAATGTTGACATAAAGACAAACAGCAATTTCCTAACACTTATGCGGGAGAACATCCCGTTCCTCTCGCTCGTAACGCGTCCCACGGCTGTGACAACCTCGCGAGGCACTTGTATAGATCTCGTCTTTGAGAATCAAGCATTGGTGTACCAAGTCGAACATATATCAGTCTATTTCTCCGACCACAAAGCTTCCTTCATGACTGTGAAGAACTGTTAGTGGAATCTTTGTTAAAGGAATACGTGTGAAAAAAAAAAAACTCTGTGATAGCGCATACATGTGTTGCTCGATTTCTTTGCCTCAATCTATCGAAAAGTTGAAACAGCTTATTTGCTGCGCTCAAATTTCGCATTAGGAAGTAACGTAATCGTCGGTAATTTTTTTTTGCCAAGCGCCAGCGCCAGCTCGCATCTGCGCCTCGAGCATGCGCAGACCGGCTCCGGCGTACGCTCGTACGCTGGTTTGGTTTGGTTTGGTTTATGGGGTTTAACGTCCCAAAGCGACTAAGGCTATGAGAGACGCCGTAGTGAAGGGCTCCGGAAATTTCGACCACCTGGGGTTCTTTAACGTGCACTGACATCGCACAGTACACGGGCCTCTAGAATTTCTCCTCCAAAGAAATTCCAGCCGCCGCGGCCGGGATCGAACCCGCGTCTTTCGGGTCAGCAGCCGAGCACCATAACCGCTGAGCCACCGCGGCGGCGTACGCTCGTACGCGTAGGCGCCACTTAGTGGTAGGCGCTGCGCTCGTGGGCCATTGGAATGATCTCTGACATCATGCCATGCCTAGTGACGTCATAGCGTGACGTCATACCAGGGTGAGAGATGGGCGGAACTCGTGTGCAGCCTCATTTCCTGCAATAGACTCATGCGCTGGGATCCATATTATCTCTATGTTACGTTCTATCGGCCTCGCCTCGAGGACGTGTTTGGCCTCTTCCGAGATTCTTCCTTTCGCGAAGTTTCTTACTGCAGTTTTGCTGTCACTTAAAATCGTCGTGGCCTTGGTACCGACGCAAGCGAGCGCTATCGCCAACTCTTCCGCCGCATTGGCAGCTCTCGTGCGGCTCGAAGCCGCTACCGTTGGTACTCCTGCCCCGTCGACCACAGCGGATACAGCCGCCCCGTGCTGTCCGCACGCCGCGTCTACGTACGCCACCTGGTCTGCCGGTCGCTCCTTCATCTTCCTCTCGTAGGCCTTAGCCCTATGTTCTCGCCTTTCCTTGTTATACACGGGGTGCATGTTCCGCGGCATAGGTGGGACGCATATCTTGGCCCTGATTCCTGCCGGGATGTTTACCATCTTGTGCGTGCTACTTTCTGGCCGGATTCCTACCACCGGGCGGCCGCAGAGCAGCCCTCCCGCATAGACATGAAAGATAGCCTAATTTCATACCACGAGATCACGGAACATTATAAGCTGAGCAGGAGGGTGTATCCGCCGCCCGACCGTTCCCTCGCAAAAGAGGAGGCAATTGCGTGGAGAAGATTGCAAGGGGGGAATCACATAAGCCCCTTCTGGGTATACATAACAATCTCCAAAGAGGAGAAAGACCAATATTGTATAACGTGCGGGGAGAGGGGCACTCTCGACCATGTCATATGGGAATGTGCTGGAAGCCCGGGCGCCGAGCAAAAGATAGAAGATAGAGAAGCCTGGGAGACCTTGCTGCGGAGCGAGGACCCCGCTAAGCAGCAACAAGCCACCCGCCTGGCGGCTGAGGCCGTGAAGAGACAATGTGTCTTCACCAGACCTTAGTTTGCGAGGCTCCTAAGTAGGGCTCCCTTAGGCCTGCGTGCCGGGGGGTCCAAAAAGGAGTCTCATTTCGGTGGAAATAAACGTTTTGATGATGATGATGATGGGCGGAAGAGCCTCGAGCATGCGCCTCGAGCATGCGCAGACCGGCTCCGGCGTACGCTCGTAAGCGTAGGCGCCACTTAGTGGTAGGCGCTGCGCTCGTGGGCCATTGGAATGATCTCTGACATCATGCCATGCCTAGTGACGTCATAGCGTGACGTCATACCAGGGTGAGAGATGGGCGGAAGAGCGATGGCTTCTTCGCCTCTATACCAAACACGGTACTGTGCCCGGCGGTGCTTAAACATTTCAATGCGGCCTTTTCGGGGAGTGTCCACGCTGTGGGGAAGTGTTTGCGAGCACGTATTATATGGTTAAAATTTTCACCAGCGCTGCGACTAGGAACAAGAACAGAGAAGGAAGACAAGGACAAGCGCTACTAACAACTGAAAGTGTATTTGAAAAAACACAGATTATATGCACACAACTGACAACCCACAGCGCCTGCGCTTCCCGCAAAAAGCACGCAAAAGAAAGTTAAGAATCTAGATACAAAATTTCACATTCATGTAAGTTTACAGATGGTGTGCTAACGCACGTGTCGCTGTTCTTGTGAATGTGATGGGCTTCACACAACTCCCTAGTCAGCTGATCTGGATGTCTGAATTTAATCTTTGCCCTGTTAAGCAGTGGAAAGCATGCTTTTTTATGAGACACACCGTTTCACACACAGACACACAGACGCAGTTTTGAAAACTGCGGGTTTGGTCTGAAATTTACTTTTGAATTACCGGAAGAAAATCAGCTGCAATTCTTGGATATTAGATTGGAGAAAAAGGTGAATCATGTTTGTTGGTCCTTCCTACAGCGGTCGGAAAAGCCTTCGCTAAATTATCAGTCTGGGCATTCGAAAATAGTTAAATTGCGGCATAGCAGTGTCTTATTTAGGATCTGCACTTACTAAATCATGTATTCATACTTTAGGCAGCAGTTTCGATAAGCAGGTTCAAAGGCTAAGGTCAGCGGGCTTCCCCAAAGATGTGATAGCGCTTGCTAGCAACAAGATCCTGCATAAGATGAAGTCGTTTGGTAGACATGAAGCACAGGAAAATTCCGGTAATGATAGAACGAAGTATGCGGTAATACCCTACATTCATCAGTTATCCCATAGGCTTAAGCAGGTTGGCACTAGATATGGGGTTAAAGTGCTCTTTTCGGTCCCTAATAAACTAGGCAAGGTTTGTGCTATTGTTGACAAAAGAGCCCGGGAACAGAAGCAAATAAGAGGCAAAAGAAAAACAAATAATGCATGCCAGGTGGATCATGAATCACCCTTTGTGCCATGTGCAGAGGGAGTGGTATATGACATACCTTTTAAATGCGGCAGGAATTACATTAGGCAAACCGGGAAATGCATAAATACACGCTTACGTCAGCATAAAACCTCTTTGAATGGTGCTCCTTCATCAAATCTGTCCCTTCATTACAGAGATTGTCATCTGAACAAACCCGGTGTGTCTAATAAAAAAGCATGCTTTCCACTGCTTAACAGGGCAAAGATTAAATTCAGACATCCAGATCAGCTGACTAGGGAGTTGTGTGAAGCCTATCACATTCACAAGAACAGCGACACGTGCGTTAGCACACCATCTGTAAACTTACATGAATGTGAAATTTTGTATCTAGATCCTTAACTTTCTTTTGTGTGCTTTTTGCGGGAAGCGCAGGCGCTGTGGGTTGTCAGTTGTGTGCATATAATCTGTGTTTTTTCAAATAAACGTTCAGTTGTTAGTAGCGCTTGTCCTTGTCTTCCTTCTCTGTTCTTGTTCCTAGTCGCAGCGCTGGTGAAAATTTTAAAGAGGTACCAACTAGCTTAAACCACCATTTTGCTCCAGTATTATATGGTGTGGGCATGCCCGGCCAATCCTGCTTTCCCACCCCTCCCGAGAGGACTTGGAAGGCTGCCCTGGCTCAACTCTCCAGGACCAACGAGCCCTGGTGACAAGAGCCCGGGCCGCCGCGGAGGCCACAGGGGTCCCGGACTAGGGATCCCTCCAAGTGATTGTGAGGGCCGGGCCCTTCAGGCCCGGTCCAAGCAATACCTCTTGTAAATAGAAATAAACGTTTTACACCACCAGCACCACGAACAGATCAGCTTCGCTGGCCACTGCATGAAAGCACTATGATATCGCCTTAGCCAATCATGCCTGTTAACTTCCACACTATCAGGCTGTCCATTTCCCGTCATCGTCTTCATCCAAATTCCATCTTCTATTTTTGTTTCTTATTTGATGGTTTAGGCTTGGTTTGTGAGGGTTTAACGTCCCAAAGCGACTAAGGCTATCAGGGATGCCGTAGTGAAGGCAGAGACATGGGAGAGGTCTTTGCCCTGCGGTGGGCATAGTCACGCTGATGATGATGATATCGCACAGTACACGGACCTCTTTTTTCCTAATTTGCAAAAACGTATGGAAAACGTTTTTGTGCATTTGTCAGTTCCCCCCCCCCCCCCCCCGTCTTCTGGCCAATCCCCCGCAGTGGTTCCATGCCATTAACTCATCGAGGACAGCAAGAATATGTGCGCAAAAGTGACGAAAGAAAGGCAACGTGCATAAATAACTCGCTGGGAGAGCGGACACCTGTCGCGCTTCGAGCTACGGGGTGGCGACAGAGATATGTGCGCTGCTTGAGTCTGCGTTGACGTTTTGGCAGAAAAGCAACACTGCTGCAATAGTTGGCCGGCGTTCAATAGATTTACTGGCGTTAGCGCAGAATTTGTATACCCCGAGAACTTCGATGAAAGGGAGCATAACTAGCTCCCTGGGTCAGTGGACCCCTAAGGTACTACACGGCGATGTTGTCCACCGGCAAAAACCTGCTTTCGCACAAACTTTCGTACTTAGCAATGCTAAACGTCCGGCAATTAGGCCTTCCTGGAGCTCCGCTGCCCTGCCTCTACCATTATGCCAAATTAAAAAAAAAAACTGCCTCTTCAAATGCCCCATTCACCGCATGGCTTTGGATTCTACTGGCTGACCGCCTAGCGTTAATACGACTTCCGGCGTTTAATGTGACGAAGAGAAGTATTCCTCCTCTGTACCCATTTCCATGTTAAGTAAAATAGCCACAAAGTCGAATTTCAAACGTTTAATATGCGTTAAAGGAGTAGCAATAACTTTCTGGCCACATGCAGGTCCGCACGTATCATCCAGTCCATAAGGGGTACACGCCGGTACTGGTGCCTGTCACCAACGGCCCGTAGTAGACGAGCCACTGGCTCCACCGTCGTACACTTCCGAGTGGCGGAAGCGCCACCTCAGCGTCGCCATGGCCGCCGGCAGTCACCCCACAGGAACCCACGTTTGTTGGAACCGGTCGCCCAGCACCTACACCTGTATGTCGTAGCTGGACAGGGCGAAGTATTCCATGACGAGTGCAACCCTCCCATAACGTGGCGTTGAGGTCCCGACAGCCAGGCACCGGAGCGGGCGACGAAGACCATTACCCTTGGCGGTGGAGCCTCGCACGCTTGCTACGAGGCCTTCCCTGCGAACCGCGTCCACAGGATGCTGGCTCATCGACGACCTAGCCTCGTTGAAGCACAGCAGTCGGGCTTCTGCACACATCACTTCCGGTAACCCCGTTGAAAGGAGATCAGCAGAGAAGAAGGCTGGTCGTTGCACGAAGCTCTGGTGTAAACTGTCGACAGCTCCGGCCAGGCCTTCATCGTCACTCTGCCTCCGCAAGTGTTGTTCGCTTTGGCCCGTGTGTGGCTGCTGCGTCTGGCGGCCCATCTGGCTACGTCTATAGTGGCTGGTGGCGTCAGAGGGGTGGTGGCAGGAGGCCATGGCGACGCAATAAACAAAAATTCTGTCGCCTGCAGGAAGAAACGAAATAATCCGTTATGACGAACGCCTCTGTCGAGGGCGCGATTCCTGAAATGTGTTACCGTGTGGTGGCGTAACAAACCTCACAACTCGAGGTTATGCTCTTTAAACTGCGCTGCTACAGTCTTTCATGTTCACTCGTCTTCCATAGCTGCTGTAAATTCAGTATCAGTTCGTGCATAATACAAATGCATACGTCACCGTATACACCGAAGGAGACTACTTTTAAAAAACAGCAAGAACAAAAGAGGAGCATATATACTAGTTCTGAGAGTATGCATAGCATGGCTGAAGCCAGAGTGCACGGTTGACATCCTTGGGTCTATGAAAGAAATTCATTTCAAATACTCCATTTTGATCAAAAAGGCACAAGGTCACTGTGTGTGTGTGTGTGGGGGGGGGGGGGGGGGGGGTCAAAGAAATTGGAGATATCTGCAACTACGGGGATTTTTACCGAACCTAACCCGCTTACAAAACAGCGAACACGCCCGGGCAGCCACCCATTTCGTAACAGTAAACCCTTTTCCCCTACACTTGTGGGCGTCGACTGCAATTAAGTAACGCCGAAAGAACGCGACTATCGTGCTATATACGCTTTCGTTTGGAAGGGTCGCACAAGTATGGTATACTTTTGCTGGTATCGAGTGACTAGAGAAAGATGCCAAGCGGCGCGAAAACACTTTAAAACGATGCGTTCCAAGAGACGCTCGCTATACATGCGACCACTTGTTCGCAAGAAACACGAATGTGAGCTTAAACGTCACCTACTCGGGTAGCTATGCTTACATGCCACGATGAGCCTTCTTTACATGTATCTATTGTCCACAAAAACTGGGACACAAATGCGAACAAAGGACGCCGCTGCTCTGAAGCAAAATTCGCTGTGGCTTAGGTTGGTTAAGCCCGGTAATCGCGAAAGCAGTATCCGTACCTACGCCATGGTACAGCTGGTAGTGTAGCTGGTGGTGGTGCTTGTGGTTAGACTTGTGGTGATGCATCGGTTATACAATCCAATCCAATCCCGTCCAATCCAATCCAATTCAATTCAATCCACTCAAATCCAATCCACTCCTATCCAATCCAATGCAATGTAATCTACTCTAATCTAATATAATCCAATCGAATCATATCCAATCTAATCTAATCAAATCTAATCCAATCTAATGCAATCAAGGTCAAATGAAGATCAATGGTGGTCACCGCCGCGGCACGGCAATGGCGTGGAAGTGCAAGTAGTATTGCTTTCGCAATAAAAAGTGTACTGTCGGAAACGGGTCGCGAACGCCTACTGTTCAAAGGCATTTGAAAAAATATAGTATCGTAGCATGAGTGGAGAATTGGCTACGTTCTCGGCTGAAACGCCAACGCAGCAGAGAGGGGAACGTCTGGAAGACCGGGTCAGTGGACGCCTAGATCGAGCTTTGACATAGTACGTGGGGTGGTGAGAGAGGCAGGTACGCATCACTGCGGAATAGGCCGCAGCGTTCATTGGGTGAGCAAACTCTCGCGATCAACCATTCAGTGCCACCTGGCAGTCACCAACAGCAGGTGCCAAACAGCGTCTGTGCGGGACGCGAGCGTCTCTGCTCCCTCAGTGGCGCAGCGAAGCATTTGGCATATTTAAATTGCAGTGAGCGCGAAACGTACGGATAGCGCGATAAGAAAAAGGTTACAAACAACCAGCCCATTCTGAAACCCTCTTGACTATCAGGCAAGGAGACGCCAAACAGAACGAAAGCAGTTAAGAACGATGCGTTCCAAGACACGCTCGCAACATGGCACTTCTTGTTCGCTAGAAACACAAATGAGAGTTAAAAGTCACCTGTTCACTCAGGTACTTACATGCCAAGATAAGCGTTCCTAAAAGGCATATATTGCCTACTAGAACTTTGAGAGAATTGCGAACGAAGGACGCCGCTGAAAATGTTCGGAACCTGTGCATTGTCGGACAGGTATCGCGAGCGCTTACCGTTCGAAGGCATTTGAATTAATGTAGCATCAGTGTAGAACTGGCTATGTTCGGGAGTGAAACACAAACGCAACAGAGACGGGCCACGGCTGCCAGACTAGAACGCCAGCAGCGTCTGTGTGGGACGCGAGCGTCTCTGCTCCCTCTGCGGCCCAGCGAAGCATTTCGCAAAGTATTTAAACTGCAAGGAGCGCGAGCGTACGAAAGCGCAGCAATGAAATACCAATATTAGAAAAAACTAGACCATTCATAAATCCTCTTTGCAGAAGAAAAAGCCACTTTATTCGCCTGAGTCATGAATTCCATCTTAGGCCTAAGGTAACCATCGCGTCGACCTCCCTTTAGAGCTGTCGGTTAGTGAAAATAGCGGACAAAGAATCTAAGCTCTAGGAAATTTTTGCCGGAGGAACGATGCCAAAGGGAGCGCACACGCAAAAAGAAAAAAAAATCCACTTACTCTGAAAGATGTTGCACTCGGGAGACTGTACCAACGTTGGACTGTAGTACACTGTCAGCACGGGAAGCAGCTGCAGCTGTGGCACGATCTTCCAGAGGAATGAAAGAACGCGATATCAATGCTAACGTTGATGATGATGATGTCCTCAGCCTTAATGGCACATGTTGCCAGCATGAATAACTGCGCATGCACGAGGAGCGAGTGACGTCACATGGCGCACATCTGGAAAGCAGCGCGCAGCCTACATCTCTCTCTCATCACCCCACGTTCCTATAAGCAAGATTCAGGCGTCCACTAACCCAGGGAGCCATTATGCGCACTTCTTTTCCTTAAAATGATCGGAGTGTAAAACGTTGTCAACGCCAACGAACACAACGAACGCCGACGGCCTATCCAACGCAAGCAGCACACATGCGTCACTATACCGCCATGGAGGTGTACCAAGGAGGATATATAGAATCCTTGAGGTGTCCACTGTCCCAAGAGGGCAGTTATGCGCCTTTCCTTTGCTTTGAGTCAATGGACACCTTAATCCCCCTTATATGTACGTGCGGCGATGCTCCTTGAGGTGTCCACTGTCCCAAGAGGAGGGCAGTTATGTGCCTTTCCTTTGCTTTGAGTCAATGGACACCTTGTGGGTTTCTAAGTGGACACAGGCCACCACCCACCGCGGGTTCGAGCTTCGCGCGAGCCAAGGGCCCCGATCAGCCGTCACCACACACACACTGGGACACCGATGCAGTGCACTCAGCCTCCGCTGGGAGGAGAGCGACGCCGCAAAGAAATAGGCCTCCAAGTTCACAAAGGAGACGTTTATTCACATCGTCCTCCAGCTGATACACACACACTCAATAGTCACCCCGTCCCGGGGGCGCGCGAGGAGCAAGGCTCCGCTGCGCGCACGAAGCGACTCGAGCAATGTGCGCCGCTAGCACGCCGCTGCAGGAGAATGTCCCCGCGGCAGTGCTGTGATCTCTCTCTCGTGTCGACCGTTGGGCCGGTTGCGAGAGAGAGTGGGCATTCAACGCAAGGTACGCCTGTCAGAGGTCGCTGGACCCCGCTGGACAGGCTCGAGCCGCTGCAGGTCAGAGGACACGTGCGAGCGAGCTCGAGTAAGCACTGGTCCGAGCGGCAAAGCCGGCACGGAGAAACAGTAGCGTACGCACCTTACGCTGTCTCGGAGGGATCTCTCTCTCTGGGCCCCGCTCGGACGGTCGCGCAGTGCGCGGCCACCAAAGCGGGTCCCGGAATTCCCGCCAAAAGGCGCCAATGGCAAAGGCCATTGGGGAGCCGGGGCGGAGCTGTGGCCAAATGACAGTGATTAGTCACCTAGCCGCCTCTCCACCGCCTGAGGCGGGAGCAAGGGAAAGAGGAGAAACAACGCGGTAGGCCGGCACAGCCGCGCAAAGGCGACGGCGGAAAGCCAGATTCCCACATCCCCCTCTCCTTAAATGCCCTCCTACCCATCGGCAAAGCACGCGGCCAAAATAAAGAAATCAATACACAAAAAAAATAAGCTACACTTCAGTTCCAAAATAAAGAAATGAATACACAAAAAAACTAGATACACTTCAGTTCCAGCCAGAACAATGTAAAAAAACAAAGGAAAAACAAGGCAAACAACACTTGCATACGCTTCAGTAAATCAAAACAGCTTGCAGATTATATACACGGTACACAAGATGTGAATTCCACTGTACAACTATGTGACAGGTGGATGTCAGCCTCAAAGTTCGATGGCGCGGCAAATTGGGCCGGTCGGCGACTCACCGCTCGCAGACTTCAAGTTGAACGCGTTGGGAGGGCCGACGACTGATGGCGGTCTTCTTTCCGTTGATGTAGGGTGCGTTGATGACGACGGGGCCGCGGCAGAGCACTGACCTCGCGCCCTTGGACACGACATCACGTTCGGGCACAAGAGAGTTAGTGCACCCCCTTCACACCGGCTTAAACGGGCGCAGATGTTCGGCGGCGTCCTGGTGTGTAACCTTGGCCACTGCGAGGGGTCCTTCTCATCCTCGCGCTCACGCAGAAGCACAGCGGCACAACTCACAGGCGTCGCCTCGGCTCATGGTTACGCGCACACACAGCCACAAACACAAACACATGTACACAAGCACGTGCGCGGACGTCGGCGACAACGATCCCCTCATCAGAAGCGTCCAGAGGCGCCGCGGCGAGGGTCAAAGGGTGCACTTTCCGCCCCCCCCATCGCCCCAAACGTCCCGCCAACATCCCCTCCATACGGGCCGCACAAAACTCGCACCGCGACACACGGCTCCTTAACGAGCCAACCACCCACAGAGGGCCGGAAATGAGAAAAGGCTCGCTGTACAAACGACACCTAATCCAATCTATTCCTTCTAGAAGATAAGAGCAAACACGAGCGGGCTGAAGTTTGCCTATATACACCTGGGTACGTTAGAACAAAAACAGACGAGCAAGCGGGGAAACGAAAGTGGCTAGAAACTGACTCAAACAAAACAAATAAATAAATAGATAAACACGCAAGGCTGGAACTGACCATGCTGCAAAAACAAAAAAAAATAACACACCGTGCTTCGCCTAGGTAGGGCCTGACGAGAAAGCTCGCCAGCTAGCTGAGGCTGCGTGCCTTCGGTTGCGGAAAAGTCCGCCGTCCGGCATTAATCACACCGGTGACCGTCGCCTCAGATTGTACCGGTGCTCCGTACGCTTGCGTTCCGCAGCACCAGTTGTGCCTTTGCGCTTGCCTTTGATACCAATGGGTACTGGCGCAAGCTCGTCAGACCGTGACGCGTAGGCCTTCAGATCTGCGATGTGGGCACGGCTGGTTTTCCCCGTAAGGGAATCCTCCAGCAGGTACGCGAGTGGCGACCAGACTCTGACCACTCGGTACGGACCAAGCCACTTAGGAGCGAGCGAGGCTGAGAACCCCTTGCTCGCATCGCTAAGAACGTGGTTGCGCTTCAGGACAAGGTCACCCACCTGAAAAGTCAGGCGGCGGTGCTTGCGGTCATATTGAGCCTTCTGTTGGGCTCTGGCTGCCGCCAAACTCTGCCTTGCTCTGTTGAGAGCCCGACCAAGCCGGTCCCGAAGCGTCGACGCATAAGCAGAGCAGTCTGCCCGCGTCTGCTCATCCCCGAGCTGGCTCTGCACGACGTTTGACATCGGATTCGCCAGCTCCCTCCCGAAATTGAGGAAGGCGGGAGAGAAACCAGTTGAGCGATTCTCAGCTGTTCGGATGGCGAACGCGAACTCGCTCAAATGGTCTGCCCAATCCTTTTGACACCCGGCAAAGGCCGCCAGCATTGGCTTGAGCGTTCGGTTGATTCGCTCGGTCAAGTTGGACTGGGGGTGGTAGGGTGAAGTGGTGTAGTGCTCGATTCCGAGGGAACGGCACGTGTTACCGAACACCCGAGCGGTGAAATAGGACGCATTGTCCGTGATCAGTCTTTCCGGAAAGCCGAACCGACAGAACACTTCCTGGAGTTTATCCAGCACCGCTCGTGCTGACACTTTCCGAAGGGGGTACAACTCAACCCATTTGGAAAAGTGGTCAGCGACTACCATCAAGTAAATGAACCCCTGCTTGCTCCTGGGGAAAGGCCCCATCAAATCGCAGGTGGCCATCTGCCACGGACGCACACTGTCAATTGGTTTCATCATTCCAGGCGGCTTGCCACCCCGTGACTTCACCGCTTGACAGACATGGCAGGAACGGCAATAGCGGAAAATGTCACGCTTCATGCCGGGCCACGTCACCGATTGACTCAGTTTTGCAAAAACTTTGGAGCCACTCAGATGACCGGCCAGTGGTTCGTCATGAGAGAATCGCAAAAGTGCGCCTCTCAGACTTTTGGGGATAACCACCTAGAACGGGTCGATGGACTCGTCATCGGTAGCTATGTACTTCAGCACGAGCCCGTCATTGTCCAGCAAATATGAATCCCCGGGGTTCGCCGCGACACACGCTGGCTTCTGCCCCCCTGCGCCCGCTACAATACAAGTAGCGTCACGGCGCTCCGTCTCCCTGAGACCGTCGCTCACCTCGCGACAAAACGGGTCATTTTGCTGGGCTTTCAGTAGCTCTTTAGGGCTGAAAACGATTCCAGTCATCCCAGAGGGGAGCCTGGTCTCGTCCCCACTCAGGTTTGCAGCCAAAATTTCCGTTCGCGTCGGCACTTCCGAGGCGCTCACGAAGAGCTTTGCCTCTCGTCCGCTTTGCGAAGCGCTGCTCGCCTGGTTAGCGGAATGGGTTAACCCGTTTGCGGGTTCCCCCTCCTTGCCGCCCGGCGGCTCGTCCGCTGTTTCGCCCCCTCCGCCTACAGGCGTCAAGGCGCCGCTGGCGAGTGGGGCACGGGATAGCGCGTCAGCTACCACGTTTGTGCTCCCCTTTCGACACTGCACGGAAAAGTCGTAATGCTGTATCAGGAGAGCCCAGCGCGCCAGCCGACCCGCAGGCTCGCGGAGCCGCATCAGCCAACTGAGCGCACTGCACCCCTGCCTCAGTGGAGGCTTGGGCGGGCTACACGAACGAGGGAGGCAAGGCTCCTAGTTCGATGAGCGGCGTGGTTTCCACAGGGAACCGGGCCAGCGCCTCGCCGTTCCCAGAGCAGAATTGACTGCTCGCGGGGCACGGCTGCTGCTGTTCGAAACTGCCGGTTGCGGCAGCGTGACACGAACTGCTTTCGCACTGGGCGGAAAGCTTGCACAGCTGAGGCATGCGACCAGCGGATGCACCGCAGGGTGCTTCCGATACAGCTCCAATGGGAGCCGCGTGGTCGACATTTTGGGTTGTCTCGCCGTGAACCCCAATGGGGGCCGCGGCCAACCACGGTGTCTAGCTATTCGAAGGAACAGCAGCCAGCGGATCAAACGACGCTACAACTCCGTAGGGAGCCGACATGTAGCTGACGAGTGCCGCGCTGGGGGTGGTAGACACGGTGCGCAAGCGTGATCGTCAAGGCGACCTGCTCGGCTAATGTGCCATCAAAGGCGTAAGCGCCAATGACTTAGCACGTTGGGCGCCAGTTGTGGGTTTCTAAGTGGACACAGGCCACCACCCACCGCGGGTTCGAGCTTCGCGCGAGCCAAGGGCCCCGATCAGCCGTCACCACACACACACTGGGACACCGATGCAGTGCACTCAGCCTCCGCTGGGAGGAGAGCGACGCCGCAAAGAAATAGGCCTCCAAGTTCACAAAGGAGACGTTTATTCACATCGTCCTCCAGCTGATACACACACACTCAATAGTCACCCCGTCCCGGGGGCGCGCGAGGAGCAAGGCTCCGCTGCGCGCACGAAGCGACTCGAGCAATGTGCGCCGCTAGCACGCCGCTGCAGGAGAATGTCCCCGCGGCAGTGCTGTGATCTCTCTCTCGTGTCGACCGTTGGGCCGGTTGCGAGAGAGAGTGGGCATTCAACGCAAGGTACGCCTGTCAGAGGTCGCTGGACCCCGCTGGACAGGCTCGAGCCGCTGCAGGTCAGAGGACACGTGCGAGCGAGCTCGAGTAAGCACTGGTCCGAGCGGCAAAGCCGGCACGGAGAAACAGTAGCGTACGCACCTTACGCTGTCTCGGAGGGATCTCTCTCTCTGGGCCCCGCTCGGACGGTCGCGCAGTGCGCGGCCACCAAAGCGGGTCCCGGAATTCCCGCCAAAAGGCGCCAATGGCAAAGGCCATTGGGGAGCCGGGGCGGAGCTGTGGCCAAATGACAGTGATTAGTCACCTAGCCGCCTCTCCACCGCCTGAGGCGGGAGCAAGGGAAAGAGGAGAAACAACGCGGTAGGCCGGCACAGCCGCGCAAAGGCGACGGCGGAAAGCCAGATTCCCACAACCTTAATCCCCCTTATATGTACTATCGCGCTCAATATGAGTTGCAACGCGCGGTCATCGACCGGGGCTCGTTCCGTGGTGTGCCTCCTCCAAACAGTCGCTCGGAATTCTGGGAGAAGCTGCTGTTCCAGGAAACAAGAGCACCCCCGCTCTGGAAAAAGTTTCTCCCAGAATTCCGAGCGACTGTTTGGAGGAGGCACGCCACGGAACGAGCCCCGGTCGATGACCGCGCGTTGCAACTCATATTGAGCGCGATAGTACGTGCGGCGATGAGGGAGAGGTGAGGCGATTCGGTTTGCAGTCTTCGGGCTGCGGCCGTGTATCTGTTTTTTCAGCCAGCGTTCGTTCCGGCGGACGCGGTTGTTGCGACGCGCGTCTTTACTCTCTCTCTTTTACTCTGTCCTCTTTGAACTCTCTCCTATCTGCACGTGGCAGTGGTGGTGGCTCGGCTTGATCCAGTTGGCACAGTTGGCAGGCCTGTGTACTTTTCCTTTTCATCCTTCTCTCAGTCGCAACCAACCAGAGGAAGGAAGGAAAAACTTTATTTTACTCGAGTCCTTTTTCCTGCGGTTTGGGGGCATCTTCAGAGACGTTTTCTTCTTGATTCTACCCCCAGGAGTCTGCTCTGTCGAAGTCGTCCGCCTCTAATCAGTGGTCGGTTGCCCTCAGTCCAGGGCTCCGCTGGCCACTGCCGCCCGTTGAGCTCGCTGTACCAGACCTTCTTGGTCTTCACAGCGGTCGCTCGACAGCAGAGTCTCCCACTGCTCCGCACTCGGGTTTTGTGTTTTGGGGACCACGTCTGTGTTTTGGCAGGCCCATGTGATGTGATAGAGAGTAGGTTTTCCGTCGCACCAGGGACATTTGTCCGCGTATATGGTAGGGTGCATTTTGTTTAGTATATGTAGGTTTGGTAAAGAGCCTGTTTGTAATTGTCTCATCAATCCGCCGGCACGCATTTCCCTCCGCATTGGTCATCCCCTTCAAGTAGCCCGGCCATGTACGCGTACAACTACATTTGCATCGTCATTCTTTCCACGCTCAGCCAAGGACTGGAACAGCCTTCCACACGACATCGCCGCAATCACCTGCCCATCAACATTTGTGAACTGTTTAACTGCTACCTTTAACAACAAATAATATTTGTATCTTACGTTTTTTCTTTGTTTATTTAATCTGATTTTTCAATGTAACCCACCCCTTATGTAATACCCCCAATCCTGGGGGCCTTTAAGGTAATAAAGTGAAGTGAAGTGAAGTCTCCAAGTGACAGCTTCCTCTCTGCTGAGAGATTTGTGCGGTGGGGGATATCGCAATCTTCTGCCTCTGTAGTTTTGTAGTATGGCCGAGTAATCCCTGGGTGCTGGTGCGAGTTCCGCGGGCTCGTCTGATGCTCGGAAAGTAATGTATCCTCGAGCTATCCTGTCGGCCTCTTGGTTCCCTGCCACCCCCGTGTGCCCCGGTACCCACACAATTTTGTGATGTGGGCTGAGGCATCGACAACGTTTACCGCCAGAAACGCGGCGCAGAAGCAATAGGCCGTCGGAGTTCATTATGTTATTGGCGTTGGCAACGCGTATTCCGCGCCGTTGCTTCCGCAGCTCTACTCGGGCTGGCCATTGGTCAAACCACAGCCAATTTTTATGCGAAGCATACTACTTTAGCTACCACTTCAGCCCTTCACCGTGGTTGTGCGCCTCCAAATCACGTGACACGATGATGCCACACCACGTGACACGATGACGTCACGGCAGTGGAGAAACGGGGGCCCACCTAGCGCCGTCGCTGTGGTTGTGCGCCTCCAAATCACGTGATACATGACGTCACACCACGTGACACGATGACGTCACGACAGTGGAGAAACGGGGGCCCACCTCGCGCCGTCACTGTGGTTGTGCGCCTCCAAATCACGTGATACATGACGTCACACCACGTGACACGATGACGTCACGACAGTGGAGAAACGGGGGCCCACCTCGCGCCGTCGCTGTGGTTGTGCGCCTCCAAATTACGCGACACGATGATGCTTCGCATTCTCCAGGCTTAAAGGGACCCTGAAATGGTTTCTTCAATCATATTTTATTGCAGCAACTCTGTAGAGGTAGTCTCTGCGAGTATTCTAGTCTGATTCAGAAAGCTGCGCGTGGAACCAATAATTTACAAACAATTTTTCAAACTTGCCGCTCACAGCCGATTAGGGCGACACCTCACCGCGCGTTTTTACCCGCCCCTACCACTTGACGTAAACTGAGCAGCCTTGGCCATGGACTGGGCGACCCTTCTCATTGGCTCTGCCACTTGACGTCACGCGCAATTTTTGCAATATTTCATTTGAAACTGAGCACTGATGCTCCTTGAAATACTATTTTATTGATTGCTTATTATTTTTTAAAACATACGTATACAGAGGTAAGAATCCAGCGCATTTCTTGAAATTAATGTGGTATTTCCGGTAAAGAAGAAAACCGTCTGCTCACAAAAGCATGTGTTCTCGTCAAATCTTGGCGCCCGCCTTTGCGAGTTTCCTAGCTGCGCCGACGAGTCGCTGCTATAGTGTACTAGAATTATATATATCGCTGCTGTTGTCGCCCTGTGGGTCTCGGTATGGCGTGTACTGAAAGGCTCGAAGCCCATCTCAGCGGTGGCTGCACGCAGCCGCGCTTCCAGCTCCGGATCCATGCTGTTCGAGCAGCAATCAGGAGACTGATGTGCGAAAACTTGGACGGCGCGCCGCACCGATCGTCGTCAGAAAGACTGCCAGCTATACTCGAGCAGCGACAAAGCATGCCTGCTTATGTTGGGAGCTTTCGGCAACGGCACCGCTCGCGGGCTCTCCGAGCGACGAGCTCTGCTGCTGCCTGGCTGTCGTGGTCGTCGCTAGGCCTATAGCTCGGTTCGCGTCGAAGCCGCAGCGGCCGGCGCTTCGGAAGTCGCCTGAGCTATAATAAAAGGCTTACTCTACACATCGCTTTACAGTCAACAGCATCATCTCACAATAAAGTAATAGTATAGTCACTTTCCGCGACGCCTTCAGCCGCGAAGCGAGCGGGCGCCAGGCGAGCCGGACCCCAACGTCAGGCCAGCGGCAGCTGCAAGGCAGTTGTGGCCAGAAATTTGCTCGTATCACAGTTGTTACCTTTACCAGCAGCTCAGTATTGGTCAGCTATCCTCAAAAATGACACATTTTTCACATTTCTTGGCCTAGGGTTTATTATTTAACTCAAGAACACTCTTTAGCTCATTTTTTATGACGCCGGCAGACCTGATCCAGGCCGGTCGGCCGGCCGGCATGCTCGGCGTACTTGACGTTCGCACAAGGAAATACTAAACAGCCATTCTACCAGAGATGATGCTTCCTAGATTCGAGCAACGACAACATGTCTGTTCAAAAGTGGATCTTTCGGCAACGACGCCAACTGCGGCAACGCCGGGCGACGAACTGCGCGCTGGTCCCAGGCTGCCCTAGTCGTCGCTAGGCCTAATGGTTTCGTATCGCTGACGGCGCTTCGGAAGTCGCTTGCGCTATATCAAAAGGCCTACTCTTCACATCGCTTTACTGCGAACTCGTCCCATAATAGAATATATATTCGATTTCCACGACGCCTTCAGCAACGGAGCTAGCAGGCGAAGCGCCGCAGCAGCGCCAAAGCGGCTATGGGATGAAATTGGCTAGTATCGCATTCATCACTTTTACGATCAGCTCGGTATTGGCCAACGACCGTCAGAAGTGATGCATTTTTGACATGCATCTATCCCAGGGCTTGCTATAAACGTGAACAAACAATACTAGCGCGTTTTTCACTCGCCGGCGGCCGGCATCAAGGCTGGCCGGCCCGGCGTGGCTCGGCCCCGAGCGCCCTGAGGAGCGCGCTGTATACGTCATCACGACGCTGCCGCTCTCCGTGCTCGCTTTGGCTCCCGCTTCCCGTCGTTGCGTCTGCCGCGCGCGGCTCGTCGTTGACATCTAGCAAGTTGCACGCAGGCGACGAGCTGCGATCGGACGTTGCGACGCCGTTCGCAACAGCGCACCGCAGTGAATCGCACTCACTTTCGCACATGTGTCTACGACCACCGGAAGTAAACAAGCAGAGCGCCTTTGCTTGACGTATGCATGGGCGGAGCATCGGCCCGTCTTTTCTTTTTTTTTTCGGAGCGAGCCCCGCGTGTATGAGTTGAGGGTGGTATGTGGGGGAGAGGAGGAACACCATTTTTAATCCGCGATATCTTCGGTGTTGATGGAGTTCGCTTAACAATTTTTGCGGTGCGGCGACAAGTGATGGAATACCGATCTCTCGTGGGCTTTTGCTAACCTTGGCAAAGAGCTTTTCAGGGTCCCTTTAACCAAGTTAAGCCTCAGCCATTTTATGCGAAGCATACTACTTTAGCTACCACTTCAGCCCTTCACCGTGGTTATGCGCCTCCAAATCACGTGATACAAGACGTCACACCACGTGACACGATGACGTCACGACAGTAGAGAAACGGGGGCCCACCTCGCGCCGTCGCTGTGGTTGTGCGCCTCCAAATTACGCGACACGATGATGCTTCGCATTCTCCAGGCTTAACCAAGTTAAGCCTCAGCTTTTTTTTCGCTCCCTTCAGATCGCATGCATTTATTTTTCGCTTTTTATTGCGAAAGCAATACTACTTGCACTTTCACGCCTTTGACGTGACGCGGCCGGTGACCACCATTGACCTTCATTTGAGCTTGATTGCATTAGATTGGATTACATTGGATTAGATTGAATTAGATTGGATTAGATTGGATTGGATTGGACTGGACTGGATTAGATTAGATTAGGTATTTTCATGGGTCACATCGAACAGTTAAAACTGCCATTAAGAACCCAATGGGGAGCGCTTTTGACGATAGCAAGAACGTTAATAGAAAAAAAATGCTCTTGCCGTGGTATAGTCGACTTCGTCGATGCCAAGGGCTCAAGGCATATTTTCGGACATGGATAACGGACGCGGGAGCATTGTCTTGAGACTTGACTGCCGCGAGTCTCTTCTCGATTAATGAAAAGTCCGGCGATCTTTCTGGCGCGCTCATACTGCCCTGCCTCCACCATGGAGCCACGTTAAAAACCCTCTCTTGATACGCCCCACACTCTAAGAACTGCTACTCCTGCATTAAGAGTAAAAGAGCCTCGCTACTCCTGCAGGTCTCATCTACTCTCTACAAACGAGAAAGAGTGAAAGGTCCTGTTCACTCCTCTTGACAAAAGAGTAAAATGGCATTTCCACTCCTGCATACCCCAAGAGAGTTCAGTGCTTGTTTTACTCCTCCGCCAAAGGAATTAACAAACAAATGATAACGTTCATGCGGCTCCACAGGCTGCACAATAGATATCATTGCTCATCGTAGCAAGCAACTCGTATTATTTTCTTATGCCGCAAAGAATAATCTACAGCGAGGACGCGGTCGTTCATTTTGCTAAGAGCGCTCGCCATGCATTCCTTCAAACTTGCGTTTAACTGTATTTTCGCGGAACTACGTATACGTGAACTACGTGAACTAAGGGACTCGCTACTGCAAACGGGCATTGAATGCCCGTTCACACTTGCAAGTAGCAAAAGGCATGCGACCAGCAGTCGCTTGCGACCAGGCAGCATCTCCACGACACCGTTCCTCACACCTACAAGGGTGACCTGGCCAGTAGAATCCATGGCTTTGGATTCTACTGGCCGACCACCAAGCGTTAGTAGTTCTCTCGGCGCTTAATGTGACGCCGAGTAGAAAATGCTCTTGCGCTCTCTCCCTGCCAAGATCAGTGTTAAATAAGAGAGCCATAAAGTTCAATCTAAAACGTTTAATATGCGCTAAAGGACCAGTAATAATTTCTGGAACACATGTACGTCTACACGTACCCCGCACGTAAGGGGTGCACGCGCAGAGCTGATGCCTGTCACCATCGGCCCGTAGTAGACGCGCCTTTGGCTTCACCGCAGTGGCAGAAGCGCCACCTGAGCGTCACCATGGCCGCCGGCAGTCGTCCCACGGGATGTGGTGGTCATAGACGCAGGCGCCCCCCCGCGTTGTGATCTCCTCGATGAGCCTCCTCGGGTCCCCGCAGCGCCTACGTTTGTTGGACCCAGCCGCCGTGCAGCTACACCTGTAGGTCGTAGATGGAGAGGGCCAAGTCTTCCGAGCCGAGCGGAACCCTCAGATAGCGGGGCGTTGAGGACCCGACAGCGAGGACACAAGCGGGCCACGAAGAACGGCATTAGCCTTGGCGGCGGAGCCTTGCACGCTTGCTACGAGGCCTTTCAGGCGAACGCTCCTGGTCCGTAGAGGCGTCCGCAAGATGCTGGCTCATCGACGATGTATCCTCGTGGAAACGCAACAGCCGGGCTTCTTCGCACAACACTTGCGGTAACTCCGTTGAAAGGCGTTCCGCAGAGGAAAAGGGTGGCCGTTGCACGAAGCTCTGTTGTAAACTGTCGACACCTCCGGCCAGGCCTTCACTTTCACTCCATCTCTGCAAGTGTTGTTCGCTTTGGGCCGTGTGTGGCTGCTGCGCCTGGCGGCCCATCTGGCTGCGTCTGCAGTGGCTGGTGGTGGTAGGGGGGTGGTGGCAGGAGGCCATCGCGATGCGCTCAACAGAAATTCTGTCGCCTGCAGGAAAAATAAAATAATCTGTTATGACGAACGCCCCTGCTCAGGGCGCCATGACTGAAATGTATTTCACCGTGTGGTGGCGTGACAACGCTCACAACTCGAGGTTAAGCTCCTTAGACTGTGTGACAGCAGTGTTTCATGTTCACTCAGTCTTCCATAACTGCTGTAAATTCAGCGTCAGTTGGTGCTTAATACAAGTTTTACGCCACTGTATAAATCGAAGGACACAGCTTTTTAAGACAGCAAGCCCAACGGAGGAACATATGTGCTGGTTCTGAGAGGATGCAGAACACCGCTGCAGTCAGCGAGTACGGTCGACATCTTTGGCCTTATGAAATAAATTCAATAAAACCCTTCATTTTGAAATGAAGACTCAAGGCCGCTGTTCAGGGATCAAAGAAATCGGAGATATCTGACGGTTACCGAGCCTCACCCGGCTCCAGAACAACGAACGCCCGCGGGCAGCGCCCATTTCGTAACAGTGAAGCCTCCTCCCCTATACTTGGAAGTGTCGGGTGCAATTAAGTACGCGGAAAAGACGCGATTATTGTGTTGCATATACTGTATATTGGAAGGATCACGTCTTCAAAGCAGTGCATATACTTTTGCTGGCATCACTGACTATAGAAGCAAGGAGACGCCAAACGGCGCGAAAACATTTAAGAACGACGCGTTCCCAGTGACGCTCGCTATACATGCCACCACTTGTTTGCAAGCAACACGAATGTGAACTTAAACGTCACCTGTTTGCGCAGCTATACTTAAATGCCAATATGAACCTTCTTAACATGCGGCTATTGTGTACGATAGCTTGGACAGAAATGCGGACGAAGGACGCCGCTGAAAACGCTGTTACGCGAACGCTCGCTATTCAAAGGCATTTGAAAGAATGTAGAATCAGGGGAGAATCGGCTATGTTCCCGGGTGAAACGCCAAAGCGGCAGAGACGGGAAACGGCAGCCAGAAGGCCAGAATAGGACGCCAGCACCGCCAGAGCGGGACGCGAGCGTCTCTGCTTCCACAGAGGCCCAGCCAAGCATTTGTAGCACAAGTATTTAAATTCCTAGGAGCACGAAACGTACAGAGAGCGCAGTAATGAAAGACCACGATTACAAACAACTGCCCAATCTGAAATCCTCTTTCCAGATTAAAAAACCAGCTTGTTCACCTGATCGTCAGCGTTACAAATTCCACCTGAGGCTCAAGGTAACCGCGGCGTCAACCTACACTTAAGAGCAGTCGGTTAGTATAAGAAGTGTACACAGGAACCCAGGTCCCAGAAATTTTTGTCGCAGGAATGATGCTAAAGGGAGAGCGCACACAAACAGAAAAGAAACTCCATTTACTTAGATGTCCTTCCACTCGTGAGACCGTACACTGGCAGCACGGGAAGCAGCTGTCGTGGCACGATCATCCAGTGGAAAGAAAGAAGCACGCGCCGTCAATGCTAACGCAGCTAACGTTCTCAGTATAGATATCTAACATACATTTATTTTTCGCTTCCTTCAGATCACTGCACATTTTTTTTCTTTTTTAAAATGCTGAATTTGTACCAAGAAGAGGCCCAAATGTGTTTTCCTGCTTACTTTCCTGTAAAATATACTACTACTACTACTTCTTCTTCTTACTTTTACTGGCATCGAGTGAGCGAAGAGGCGCCAAACGGCAAGAAAACTGTTCAGAACGATGCGTTCCAAGAGACTCTCGCTACATGTCACTGCTTGTTAGCAAAAAACACGAATGTGAGGTTAAACGTCACCTATTCACGCAGCTATGCTTACAAGCCGCGATGAGCCTTCTTAATATGCATCTATTGTCTACAAAAATTCAGGGGGCACTTTGACTGTCTAAAGTGGGTAGAGGCGGAAGCGTTTTCCGCACCACCTTCGCTGTTTCTGTGGCACTGGTGGTGTCACATATAATTGAGTACTAATTACTAAGTGATGGCAAATCACTAACTAATTATTAATTACTGATTAATCCCTGAATACTAATTAACTGCTAATTAATGACGCTTAAGCTCCGCCTTTAGGAGTGGAACGCGACAGCGCGTTGTAGCACTGCCAGGGAGTCCACGGAACGCCACCACCCGTTCGGCGCGATGCCTTGCCCTTTGAACGCGACGCTTTTTGAGGAAAGAAAATGGCGCAGTAATTCTCTGTCATCTCGGTGGACACCTGAACCGCACCGTAGAGGAAGGGAGGAAGTGGGAGTGAAAGAAGATAGATAAAGAGGAGCCGTAATGAAGAAAATGAAAATTGTATTTGAGGAAAGGAAATTACGCAGTAACTGTCTCACATATCTCGGCGGACACCCGTCAAAATTCAGAGGGGCACTTTTTTGACCTAAAGTGTGGTCACTGATGTGTGGTTAAGATAAGCTTCGCCCCTAAGAGTTGAACGCGACAGCGTCTTGCAACGCTGCCAAGGACTCCATAGAACGCCATCGCCCATTCGGTTCTACGCCTCGCTCGTCGGTAAATTGGTTTTTGAGGAAAGGAAAGTATCTGTCTCTCATTTGTCGGCGGACACCTAAACCTCGCCGGAAGGGAATGGAGGAAGATGAGAGTGAGTGAAGACACCGTATTCAATAGACGCGCCTTTGTTCATTCCAAACCATCGAGGGACCTTCCCCGCAAGCTTAGAGAGATAGAAGGCTTAAACATCAGCCTCTACGCAGATGATGTAGATGTCTGGCTAAACAAAGGAGGCGAATCAGAAATGAAAGAAAAGCTACAGAAGGCAGCGGATATCATTAACGAGCATGCGAAATGCGTGGGTCTCAGCTGCTCTCCGCAAAAGTCGGAGCTATTTGTAGCAATGAGCAAGCGCAGTCAAAGGATACCGGCAATCGAGGTTACACTTGAAAATAGAACGATACCAATTGTCGAGGAAATAAGAATCCTAGGCATGTATATTAACAGAAAAGGGAAAAACAAAAGTACGCTAGACAAGCTCAAAGCGCAAGCTGAACTTGTCGTCAGAGCCTTCAGAAAGGTATCTAGAAGGGGGCAAGGACTCTCAGAGTCCAGCAAACTAAGACTCACGCAGGCCTTCATCGTTAGCAGGATACGCTACGCAACCCCATTCCTGAAAATAAACAAAACCGAAGAAAAGGCATTAGACACAATCATCAGAAAATGTGTCAAACGAGCGCTAGGGCTGCCCATTTCCACGTCCAATGATATACTGGAGAAAATGGGCCTGCATAACAATTGGAGAGAACTGACTGAAGCGGTTAGAACATCGCAAATCGAAAGGCTAACATCCACACCCGCAGGAAGGAAATACCTAGAGCTAGCGAAATGGGCAACCGTAGATAGCACAGTGAACACCAGAACAGATCTGGGAAGAGAAATAAGAGAGCATCTTATTATCGCTCCCATACCTAGAAACATGCATCCCATCCACGACAAAGGCAGAAGGAAAAGCAGGGTCGCACAGCTGACTGCTAAGCTAGGCAAGATGCCACAGGGAACCGTGGCCTACACTGATGCCGCGGTAGGCACGCTAGGAGACACCGTCTCCGTAGCCGTCGGGGACTCACGCAGAACGTTACGCGTTGTAATACACCTTGACTTAAAACCCCTTGTGGCGGAGGAGGTTGCAATAGCGATCGCTCTAACTCAGCCAGGTACCAAATACGTAGTAAGCGACTGCAAAGCCGCAATTAGAAATTACAGCAAGGGACGCATCCACGAAATGGCGGCTAAATATCTAAAAGACTTTATCCCAGCCCACAATATTCAAATTATCTGGACCCCAGCCCACTCGGGTCTGGTTGGAAACGAGGCCGCCCACAGGCTCGCCCGCTCCTCTTTACCCCGGGGAGCCGTGGACACCTCATACGAATTCAGCACTAAAGAGGAAACCAATACCTTTAATAGCATCACAGACATTCAGAAAAAGAACAAAAGGATCTATCCTCCTCCGGATAGATCGCTTAGCTCGGCTGAGGCCTATGACTGGAGAAGACTCCAAGCTAGAAACTTCGCATCCCCGCTCTGGAGGAGCTGGACAGGAGGTGACACGAGGGAGGATGCGGAGGTGTGCGAGTTCTGCGGGCATATCGCTACACTCGAACACATACTATGGAGATGCCCAAGTGCCCCAGGATATGGCAGAATCAATAATGCAGAGGAATGGGAGACCATACTCAGAACTGCCGACCTTAGCATACAACGATACGCTACCCGCCTGGCAGCAGAAGCTGCGCGACTATACCGTTGCTAGTCTTCCAGCTGCGACGCTGCCCCTCCCCGGACGCCTGCGTGCGGACCCGGAGGGGCACGGGTCTTCTTCTGGCGGAAATAAAGTTTCTTCACTCACCCCCCATCGAGCTGGCATGGCCGAGTGGATAGCATGCTCGTCTCTCACGCCGAAGACCGGGGTTCGATTCCTGAGCTGGACCAATTTCTTAATCGGTTTTATTTATTTATATGACCTGACTAGTAAAGCTAATTAGGCTAATTGGGTAATTAAGCAATTAACGATGTCAGTGCACGTTAAAGAACCCCAGGTGGTCGAAATTTCCGGAGCCCTCCACTACGGCGTCTCTCATAGCCTTAGTCGCTTTGGGACGTTAAACCCCATAAACCAACCAACTAAGCTCAGTCCCACTTACTTGGAGCATCACTATACGATCCCTTCAATTGGTTGCATGGTTACAATTGATTGTAAAACATTTTATTCGCCGGGAAGAGCTTGGCAAGAGGTCGCGTTAAGTGATCAAGAGTACATAGCCCTCGACGACTTTGTCAGCCCACTCCACCGCCAAAACTTGCGTTCTGGGGTCAGAGCTAGCCAGCACGGTCTCCCACCGCTCGAGAGAAGGAGCTGTAACTAGATCACCCGGAGGTGGCCCTATTTTGCAGTCCCACAGGATGTGATCGTAGGTAGCACGTTGGCCACAGTGTTTGCAGTTTGGGTTGTAAAGATCTGGATAAATGTGCGCGAGGAGTGATGGGGTGCGTATCGATCTCGTCTGTAGACGACGCCACGTAACCTCTTGTTCTTTAGTAAGTCTTTTGTCTGGAGGGGGGAAAATTCTCCTCTCTAGTTTAAAATGATTGGTGAGATCATGATATGTGATCATGGAGTCCTTCGTGAAATTCAGGGAGCCAGACTCATCCACTGCCCGGTCGACGAAACCTCGGGCTTTATTGTGGGCTGCCTCGTTCCCCGGATTCCCCGAATGGGCTGGGACCCATATCAATTCGGAATAATTTGGTGAGAATTTGGTTGCGTTAAGGATTCTAAGGGAGGTGTTTGTAATTCGTCCTTTAGCGAAATTATTGATACCCATTTTGGAATCGCTGAAGATGATGCTCCCTTGGGTATGCGCTAGGGCGAGGGCTATAGCCGCCTCTTCTGCCGTTTCAGAGGATTTCGTTTTGATTGTCGCCGAGACGATGTGGTCACCATTCTCGTTCACAACCACAATTGCAAAGGCATTGGTATTTTTGTATTCTGCCGCATCTACATAAAGTGTTCCAGCGCACTGTCTGTATTTGTTATGTAAGGCTTTGGCTCTTGCTTGTCTTCTACCCTCATGGTGTAAGGGGTGCATGTTTTTGGGGAGTGGTTTGATTAGTAGGGCCGTCCTATAGTCGCGGGGTAAGTCTACTTTAGCATCGTTATTCGTAGGTTGAAAGTTAATTCCGAGCCTGGTAAGAGGCATGGTTACAAGCCAAAGTGCAATTGGCCCCGTTTGAAATTCGCGCACTGTGACGTCACTGGTTACAAGCCAAAGTGCAATTGGCCCCGTTTGAAATTCGCGCACTGTGACGTCACTACCGTTTCCACCAATTGAAAAGCGTGACATTTTCTGTCGACAACTGCTGCTTACAACGATGAGACATTAAAGGCTTCCGCCTTAAAATCTTGGACGCAAATGCGAACGAAGGACGCCGCTGTTCGGAACCAAAACACGTATCGCGTACGCTTACTGTTCAAAGGCATTTGAAAGACTAAAGCATCAGTTGAGAATCTCCTATGTTCGCGGGTGAAATACGCCAACGCTGCAGAGACGGGAAATGGCTGGCAGACCTAATAACTGGCTTCCAGGGTCAGTGGACGCCTGAATGGCGCTTTGAGGTACTACGTGGGGTTGTGAGAGATGTGGGCTGCATGCGTTAGCGCTGACAACGTTGTGGCATACACGTCGCACTGCTGCAATGGGCCGCAGCGTTCATTCGGTGAGCGCTCTCGCGATCAACCATTAACAGCCTCCTGGCAGTCGCCAGCAGCATCTGTGCGGGACGCGAGTGTCTCTGCTCCTTTAGTGGCCCAGCGAAGCATTTGGCCAAGCATTTAGATTGCAAGGAGCGCGAAAGGTACGGATAACGCGATAAGACCAAGGTTACAAACAACCAGCCCATTCTTACACCCTCTTCACTATCGAGCAAGGAGACGCCAAACAGAACGAAAACAGTAAGAACGATGCGTTCCAAGAGACGCTCGCAACATGGCACTTGTTCGCTAGAAACACGAATGTGAGCTTGAAAGACACCTGTTCACGTAATACTCACATGCCAAGATCAGCCTTCCTAACATGCATATATTGCCTACAAGAACCTGGGCAGAAATGCGAACGAAGGAAGGCACTGAAAATGCTGTTCGGAACCAAACAGTGTCCCTTCGGATAGGTATCGCGAGCGCTTACTGCTCGAAGGCATTTGAATGAATGTAGCATCAGTGTAGATTTTTCTACGTTCGGGAGTGGAAGACCAACGCAGCAGAGACGGGCAACGGCTGCCAGACTCGGACGCCAACAGCGTCGGTGCGCGAAGCGAGCGGCTCTGCTTCCACTGAGGCCCAGCTAAGCATTTCGCCAAGTATTTAAACTGCAAGGAGCGCGAACGTACTGAAAGCGCAGTAATGAAATACCAAGAGTACAAACAACCAGCCCAATCTGAAAGCCTCTTCGCAGAAGAAAAAGCCAGCTTGTTCAGCCGAGTGCGAGCTTCATGTATTCCATATTAGGCGTAAATAACCATCCCGTCGACCTCCACTTAGAGCTCTCGGTTAGTGAAAATATTGGACAAAGGAACTGAGCTCCAGGAAATTTTTGCCGCAGTAACGATGCTAAATGGAGCGCACACACAAAGAGATAAGAAACTCCACTTACTCTCAAAGATGGTCCACTCGGGAGACTGTACACTGTCAGCACGGGAAGCAGCTTCCACTGGAATGAAAGAAGAACGCGCCGTCAATGCTAATGCTGCCAGCATGGATCTCTAACGTGCATTTATTTTTCGCTTCCTTCAGATAACTGCACATTAATGTTTTCTTTTCCTAAAACGGGCGCAAAATTCACTAATATGTTTCCCGCTCAAAGATGCTTCTGCCCAAATTGTCGGGTGTTTCTTGTGCTCGTATGTTTTTGTTTTGTTTTTTTTTCGCTTCTGAATGGACCAGTTTCAAACGAAAAATAGTTTTTTTTTGCGGAAAGGAAATGGCGCAGTGATTGTTTCACATCCGCTGGACACCAGAAACGCGCTCTAAGGGAAGGGAAGGCGGGACTAAAAGAAGAGAGGTAGAAAGGGGTGCCGCACTGGAGGACTCCGGAATAATTTCAATCACCTGGAGACCGTCGTTATAGTGCCTAGAGAAGTATATTTTTAGGCACTATACCTTCGTGAAGACGGGGCATGGGTATCTGTTACAACCGCCGTCATGAATTCTTCGGACGCGGTCGTTGCGACGCGCGTCTGTTCTCTCAATCTTTCCTCTCACATTTCAACTCTCCTCTGTCTATATACATCTGTGGCATTCGGTTTGCAGCCTTCGGGCTGCGGTCGTGTGTATTTTTCAGCCAGCGTCCGTTCCGGCGGACGCGGTTGTTGCGACGCGCGTCTTTACTCTGTCTTTTACTCTGTCCTCTTATCTTTTAACTCTCTTCTATCTGCACGTGGCAGCGGTGGTGGCTCGGCTTGAGCCAGTTGGCAGGCCCATGCACTTTCCTTTTCATTCTTCTCTCAGTCGCAACCAACCAACCAACCTATGTCTACACGTGGCAGAGATTGTGGCTCAGCTCGAGCCAATGGGCAGGCTCGTGCACTTTCCTTTTCATCCTTCCTGCAGTCGCAACAAGAACAGAAGGGTCGCTTGTGTAGAATGCGAACGGACGCATGCTATATCGGCTCCGTCAAGTGTCGCTAATTCTTGCGGCGCATCAGTTCGGCCTCTCTTGAAATCACCAGGACTCCGGAGGCACCAAATTTCACTAGGTGGGCTCCCTCCCAAAAAACATGCATCCCTCTCACAACATCAGCAGAAGGAAAGCCCGCGCGGCAAATATGCACAATAAACTTAAAGAAGACAGGTCAGCGCTGTATGTAGACGTGCCGAGTACAGGCACAAAGAGGCATATGTTGTGGCTATAGGTGACCACAAAGGCGACTACACAGCAGCTGCGACCATACCAGCGAAAAGCAAGAAGCAGAAGAATCAGCAATAGCATACGCCATGTGCACAAAAGTCTCGCAGGAAAAGACCATAATAAGCGACTCAAAAACTGCGATAATTAACTTCATAAAAGGCAGAGTACATTCCCCGGCCGCAAAACTAATTAGCAAATACCTCCCAGAAACTCGAGTCAAAATAATATGGACCCCCGCACATTCAGACCTCCCAGGAAATGAAAAGGTCAAAAACATAGCCCGAGAACTAACTATAGGGCAGGACCAGACGTGTTCCCAAACCACGGGGCCAGCTCAGCGAGGGACCATCTACTCATTTTTAGGGAAATCACGACTTTCTATCAAAGAAGCAGATTGGAATATCCCCCTCCCAACCCCACACTTTCGCAAGAGCAAGCAACCACTCTCAGGAATCTCCAAACGTACACATTTCCATGCCCCGCAATACTAGCCAAAATTCATCCAGATATATACTCTGCAGAATAGGTTAGGGTTAGGTAGAATAGGCGATAGGTTAGCACCAAAAAGGAACTAGTGCATAAATAATAACCGTAATTACAGGAAGGGGGGGGGGGTCAACCGCCCTCCCTTTCCCCCCCTTCCGGACGCCCATGCTCACGGGCCTGCCTCATCGCTTCAAAACCAAGCCCAATCGCGTCAGTCGAAGCCCCCTCCTATGCCACAGATGCACCTTCAAGACTACGTGTTCATCGTCAAGCCCAGGGTCACCGCCGACCTACACCCCTGGCTTATCGCATCTTCCTAAATTGTAGCCGAGATTCGGATCCCCCGCACCGATCTCTCGTTCGGGCTCCAGGACACCAAGACCTCCACCGTAACGAGGCAGCCGACGCCGCCGCCCGCGCGCTCTCTCTCCGGGCATTTCGCACGGGACCCGACGTTGACCAGGACTCCGATTTCAATCCGGTTTGCACTTTTAAGGAAATTCGCGATTATTACTCCTACCCCGTGCAAATGGCTGGGGAAGGCCAACGAGCGGGTACTCCTGCGCCTGTTCACTAACACGATGCTGTGCCAGGCAACTCTAAAACATTTCGATCCTCAACTCGACTGGCGGTGCTCGCACTGTGGGGAAGAGTCTGACACCTACCACATGGGAGGAGGGGGGGGGGGGGGGAGGCTGCCAGCAGAACTCATCCCCTTCCCAAACCCCACCCGAGAGGCGGCCCTGTCCGGCTGCTGCACCCTCGAGGCCCAAAGTGCCTTAATGCAGCGCATCTGGGCTGCGGCAATCGCCAATGGGGTGCCTGACTAGACATGCCACCTCGAATCCAAACATCTTTTCGCAGACACCATGTTCGGGTTTCACCCACACAGATCTGCACAGGATGTCCTACTACAACTCAATCGGGCTGTCCTCGACCCCGTCGAATGCCCTCACAATGACAAGGTCGTACTCCTTGGATTTGAAGGGAGCATTCGACAACGTTACCCACGAGATCATTCTGACCCATCTCTCTCAAACTAACTGCGGCAGAAACGCCTTTCAATACATTCGGCAATTTTGACAGACAGACGATCTTACATTCACACAGGGTTGCCTTGGAGACATTGAGGCCAACCTGCAGGAGGCGGCGACCATAGTGGACCGTTATGCTCGCCGCTGCGGCCTCCAATGCTCCACCCAAAAGTCTGAATTTGTGCACATACGCCCCTCACCAAAGTGCACAGCCAAAATTTCATTGTCTCTTGAGACAGGTCCAATCCCTGAAAAAATCGAAGTCCGGGTACTGGGGCTCTTTATACATCAAGACAGACGGTCAGAAACAACATTGGCCAAACTCCGTCAGGTGGGGGACCAGGTGGGCCGCTTAGTCCGCCGGGTTTCTAACAAGCGCGGGGGGTTACGATGTAAGGACGCCTTGCGGCTGGCGCATGCATTTGTAACCAGTCGAATTCTATATTCGACTCCATACCTCCACCTGCGGAAGCAAGACGAGGATTCACTCGAAGTCATCCTCCGCAAAATTATTAAGCGGGCTCTGGACCTCCCCGTGACCACCTCCAACAAGCGCCTCCTGGGGCTGGGCATGGTGATCACATTTCGGGAGCTCCGGGAAGCTCACTTGACCAACCAATACACACGTCTCTCGAAGACATCGTCGGGTCGCCGCCTTCTTGCCTGACTACACATCCAACACACCACTCTCATGGAAGAGCGCGTACGTATTCCATCCCAGTGGAGATGCGCCTTCCACGTGCGCCCTCTTCCCGCGAACATGAACCGTGAGGACCATAATGGCCGGCGCCTGGTGTGGCGAAAGCCCTGGCCCGCCACTATGGATCGAAACCCGGCGTATTCTACGTAGATGCCTCCGGCCCCCACCATGGGGGATGGTTCACGGCCGCAGTCGTCCACGAATCCAAAACTGTGAACGGCCTTACTTTCCGAGCCCGTGACATAACACACGTGGAGGAGGTCGCCATTGCGTTGGCTGCATCTCATTCCAATTCAAAACAATTATTTCCGACTCGCGAGGGGCATGTCGGAACGTCGAGCAGGGCTGGGTACCGTATCTAGCCTACCGCATTCTCCAAAACAGCGTCTATACCGAGGAACCCGCTCACCGGCGTATCGTTTGGGCTCCTGCTCACAAGGGCCTTGAGGGAAATGAGGCAGCTGACGCCGCCGCCCGCGCGCTCTCTCACCGGACATTCCCCTCTGACCCCGACGATCAGGAACTCAAATTCACTTCAGCTTACTCGTTTAAAGACATTTCTTTACTTTATCAATCTAGCCATAGTCTTTATCCCCGCCCGTGTAAAGGTCTCTCAAAGGCGGAGGAGCGGCTTCTGCTTCGCCTATATACAAATACTTTGCTGTGCCCGGCAGCTCTCAAACACTTTGACCCTTCTTTCTCTGGCAGCTGTCCGCACTGTGCGGAGAAGTCTTCGGACATCTACCACATGGTGTGGGCCTGCCCCTCCAACCCTGCTATCCCCCCTCACCCCAACCCAACCCGGGAGAACTGGGAGGCGACCCTGCTCGGCTGCTCTGACCTGCAGGCCCAACGGGCCCTGGTCGCGCGAGCCCGGGCAGCGGCCGGCGCCACTGGGGTCCCGAACTAGGGACCTCCACCTAGTACTTGTGAGGGCTGGCCCCCTCTGGGTCAGCCCATACCTCACCTCCCGAAGTTTATCTGTAAAAAAATGTGTTCCACCACCACCTGGTGGTTGTAAGGGCGTGACCCTTCAGGTCACAACCCCCCCCCCTCTCCCTATGATTAATTAAATGTTTGCACCACCACCACCAATAACACTAACATCGCACAGCACACAGGCGCCTTTGCGTTTAACCTCCACCGAAACGCGGCCGCTCCTGGCTCAGAAGCTCATCAACCGCTTCTGCGATTCCGCGAAATCTTAAATCATTACTGCGATAGCCACCGCCTCTACCCGGTACCTGCCAAGGGGCTGAGTAAGGCCATAGTCCTTCAATCATTGAAGGACTATGGTAAGGCGGAGGAGCGAACTCTGCGGCGCCTGCAGACAGGAACTCTTCTCTGTCCTGCCATAGCAAAACACTTCGATCCGAACACAGATGGGCGCTGCCCGCACTGTGGAGATAGGATAGGATAGGAAAACTTTTATTGTCCAACAGAAAGAGGGTAGCCAGAGGGCCACCCGCCTAGACGACGGCCGAAAGGTCTTGTCTCTCGGCGGCGGCTTCGGCCAGTCGGACGAGTTGTAACTGAGTCGCCGGGTCGGAGCTCAGTAATAAGGTCTCCCACTGATCTTTTGTGTTTATACCTCGTCCCTCCCGGGGGGCATGAGGACATTCCCATAGTATGTGGTCCAAGGTGGCCCTAAGTTCGCAGTTTGCGCATTTTTCTGAAAATTGCCCTAGGTACATAAGACTCCAGAGGGCCGGGTTTGGAAAGGTGTAAGTTTGTAACCGGCGCCAGTTGATGGCTTGGTATCTGGACAAGGATCTATCCGCTGGAGGAAGTCTAGCTCATTGCAAACGATAGTGTTGTGTAATTTCTCTGTAGGTCATCATGCGATCCCTGTCTGTAAAGACCACCTCGCTCGGGTCCGCCCGGAAAGAAAAGCCTCGGGCGAACTCGTGGGCCGTCTCATTACCAGGCAGGGATGCATGTGCTGGTGTCCAGACTAGTGTAATTTTCCGGTCTATTACATGACGGCTTAGAATTGTATTCGTTATAGGGGAGACCCGGCCCGTGCTGAAATTTAGTATGGCAACTTTGGAGTCACTGATGATGTATCTCGCTTTTGTGCCTACACAAGCCAGTGCTATGGCAGCTTCCTCTGCAGTCTCTGGGTTAGCCGAGAGTATGGAGGCACTGTGGAGAGATCTGCGATATTTTTCACCGAGAAGCATGGGAGACTGCCCTCCTCAACTGCTCCACACTGGAGTCCCAAACTAAAGAAGTCCCCATAGTAAAACGGGCGCAAGACGGGGCCTCGTCCTGCGGTGTCTCGGACTAAGGATACCGACCATGTAGCGGGGTCTTCTGATCCCCAAACTCTCTCTGAGTATTACAAAACGTTTTTCACCACCACCACCACCGCGGTCGCGTTCGAAGCTGGTTCCTCCGGCTGAGAAGAGCTCTCTAATCAGAGAGCCTCTTTTTAAGGCGAAAGCCTTTTATGCCTCATGCTGTCGTTAGTAATCCGTGTCGGCAGCCGTGTCTGCGTCCGTGTCGGCAGCCGTGTCGACAGATGTGTCCGCGTTTTGACGGGTCTCCACCGAGATATGTGAGACAGTTACTGCGTAATTTCCTTTCCTCAAGTACAATTTTCAGTTTCTTCATTACGGCCCCTCTTTCTCCCTCTTCTTTCACTCCCACTTCCTCCCTTCCTGTACGGTGCGGTTAAGATGTACACCGAGATGACTGAGAATTACAGCGCCATTTCCTTTCCTTAAAAAGCGTTGCGTTGAAAGGGCAAGGCATCGCGCCGAACGGATGGTGGCGTTCCGTGGACTCCCGGGCAGCGCTACAACACGCTGTCGCGTTCCACTCCTAAGGTCGAAGCTTAAGCGCCATTAGTTAGCAGTCAATTAGTCATGAGTGATTAATCAGTAATTTGTCATTAATTAGTAATTTGTCATTACTTCGTCATCAATTATGTGTGACGTCATCCAGTGGTGACGTCACTTTAGACAGTCAAAGTGCCCCTTGAATTTTTTAGAGCGCATCTGCGCTTCCCGTAATTCCTCGAACGTGTTGTGCAGTACCAAGGCTAATGCGCAGACTGCAGCAGACCCCCACAGGCAGAGTTCTTTTAAAGAAACTGGGGCTACACCGAACAAATTCGAGAAATATTGAGAACTGAAACGATCCCCGATGAGTACCGCAGCACGCTCAGGGTGGCACTAATACCAAGAAACATCTCCACAAAGACCGCAGAGAGGCAAGGGCCGACCGCTTACAGAAAACACACGCATCCCAGGATACAACAGTGTATGTGGACGCTGCCACATACGCCATGACAAGGGGAAAAGGCACCAACAACGCAGTGGCAACTGTAGTCAACTCAGAATTACACGAGATTACCAGCGCCTCACTGCAAGACTGCACGATAGCTGGGGCTGAAGAAGCGGCCGTCGCTCTAGCGGCAGCGGAGGGCTATCGGACTGGGCGGTCACTGACAATTCTTACTGATTCACAATCAGCCTGCCGCAACTATATTTGCGGCAGAGTCGGTCACAGAGCGCTACGCATACTCCGCTCTGTAGACTGCAAGACGCAACAAACAAATGCAAAACAACACAAGCTGATCAAACATAAGATCAACTGGTTACCGGGGCACACGGGGGTGGCAGGAAACCAAGAGGCGGACAGGATAGCTCGAGGATATACCAACTACCGAGCATCCAACGTCAACGACCTTGAGGAATCCCTGCCAGTACCTCAGGAATACTCGGCCATACTCAACAACTACAAAGGCAGCAGGATGCGGTACCCACCACCGCACAAATCTTTAAACAAAGAAGAGGCTGTCACATGGAGACAACTTCAAACGGGGTCATATCCAAACCTAAACACACTAAGTAAAATTCACCCCACACTTTACGCACACAGTTGTCCGTGGTGCCATGAAAAACCTACACTGTATCAAATAACATGGGCATGTCAAAAAGTAGACATAGTCCCAGTTATACAAAACCCAAGTGTGGAGCAATGGGAGGGTCTGCTCTCCAGCGACTGCCGCGATGACCAGATCGGTTTGATACGGCGAGCTCAGCTGACGGCAGCATCCAGCGGAGCCCTGGAATAGGGCCAACCTACGGTTGCGGATGGACTCATCTGACCGCATAAAAAACACTTGTGCTAGAGCCAAATAAAGTTATCCTATCCTATCCTATCCTAGAGCGCATCTCTTTGGCGCCCGTTTCCGCGTTTCGCGGTGTCAGCGTTGTCCGTCGCCCGTCAGCGTTGTCCGTCGTTGTAGTACGTTGTGACAAGCAGTGGACACTTTAAGCTGCGAAACCAATGGAGCGGGAGCTTGGAACGCAAAGGGAAAAAATTGATAAATTGCTTTTTAAGCAAAACAAATGGCGCACTATCTGTTTCACACATCTCGGTGGACGCGTGAATCAGAGGGAAGGCGCATAACTGCCCTCTTTGAACAGTGGATACCTCAATCGCAGTAGTGACAGATGTGCGCTGCATGCGTTGGCATTGACAACGTTGTGCCAGAAACGCGGCGCTGAAAGCCATAGGCCTTCGGCGTTCGTTGTGTACATTGGCGTTGACGTTGACAATGTTTTACACTCCGATCATTTTAAGGAAAGGAAATGAGCATAACTGGCTCCCTGGGAGTGGACGCCTGAATCGGTACGTGGGGTGACGAGAGAGAGGTGTGTGCTGTATGCGTTAGCGCTCGGGAGATCGAGCAGCCGTGGAAAAACAAATTGGCAGAGGCTTAGCTTGGTTAAGCCCGGAAGGTTGCGAAAGCAAATTACGAGCAACTTTAGCGACATAAAGAACTTTCAGCTGAGTGTTTCTTGAGAAAGGAATATGTGTGAAAAATGACAAGTTGTCTGCAATTGTACACACGTGTCTTGCTCGAATTCTTTGCCTCAATCTATCGAAAAGCTGAAACAGCTGGTGGGCTGCGCTCAAATTTCTCATTAGAAAGAAACGTTATTTTCGGCAATTTTTTAGTTATCGTTAACCACCTGAGCTGACTCTCTGCCATCCTCGCTGCGTTTGGTGCAATCCAGTGTTTCACCCTAACACGCCAACGGGTCCCAGTTAAATTTCCTTCGGGATGAAATGGCGACCCGTTTGTTGCCGCTACCAATTTTCTGCTCGTCGTTCCATCGCTTAGTTTTCGAGCGCTCTCGTTTAATTTTGAAATTCTTTCTTAGCACCCTTTAAATTTTATAGTTTCGTACCCGTAGCTATGTATTGGCAGTGCTCAATCGTTATATAATTTTCTTCTGAAGAATGTTGTTAGGGACATCGTAGCATGGAAAGTGCCACGTTACCTGCTGTCAGGTGAAAATCTTCCTCTGCGCCAACGGTGAGCGGCAATGATGATGGTGATAATTATGTGACTATTGACTTTGCATCCGGTGGGCGACAGTTTTTAATGCGAAAGCATAAGATGGCTCAATCTCAAGGTCATGTGCGCAAAACGTCTCGTCAAAATGAGTCCGGAGTGTGGATGGATGGAAAAAAAATCTCTGCCTCCCCCGTAACCGAGAGTAGAGTTAGCATGAACTGCAGGACGATGCAGAAGCGTACGCGGACACGACGAGACGCAGGCCTGACAATCTATATGCAGCGCGTTCGAAACTGTCTAAAGTGCGTAGAGGCGAAAGCGTTTTCCGCACCACTTTGCCTATGTGACACTGGTGACGTCACCACTGGATTACATCACACATAATTGATGACGAAGTAATGACAAAATACTAATTAGTGACTAATTACTGATTAATGACTAAATACTAATTAACTGCTAATTAATGTCTCTTAAGCTACGCCTTTAGAAGTGGAACGCGGCAGCGTGTTGTAGCGCTGCCAGGCAGTCCACGGAACGCCACCACCCGCTCGGCGAGATGTCTTACCCTTCGAACGCGACCCTATTTGAGGAAAAGAAATTACTCGGTAATTTTCTGTCATCTCGGTGGCCACCCGAACCGCACCGTGCAGGAAGGGAGGAACGCCACCACCCGTCCGGCGCGATGCCTTGCCCTTTGAACGCAAGGCTTTTTGAGGAAAGGAAATTTGGTTTTGGTTTGGTTTTGTGGGGTTTAACGTCCCAAAGTGACTAAGGCTATGAGAGACGCCGTAGTGAAGGGCTCCGGAAATTTCGACCACCTGGGGTTCTTTACGCAGTAATTCTCTGTCATCTCGGTGGACACCCGAACCGCACCGTATACAGAAAGGGAGGAACGCCACCACCCGTCCGGCGCGATGCCTTGCCCTTTGAACGCAAGGCTTTTTGAGGAAAAGAAATTACGCAGTAATTCTCTGTCATCTCGGTGGACACCCGAACCACACCGTACAGGAAGGGAGGAACGCCACCACCCGTTCGGCGCGATGCCTTGTCCTTTGAACGCAAGGCTTTTTGAGGAAAGGAAATGGCGCGCTGTAATTCTCTGTCATCTCGGTGGACACCCGAACCGCACCGTAAAGGGAGGGAGGAACGCCACCACCCGTTGGGCGCTAAGCTACCGGCGCTTGTATGCCGGTCCTGTAGGAGGGCTTAGAGAGTCTCGTTAAATCTTGTTGAATCCCGTACGGTGCCCGGATGTTCTCGTTTCAGTGCCCGGATGAGTGGAATTCAGTGCCCGGATGTTGGCTCTCGGTCTCGGCGTGACGTCACCACACTGCCGACAACGGGGGCTAAAAGCATTTCATGCTTAAAACTTTATTGTCAATAAATTGGTGTTCTTGACCCTTACGGGTCACTGGGCGCCGTGGTCGATCCTTGGTCCAGGATGCCGCACTTTACTGCCATCGTGGCTCGGCGCACAAGGAATCGTTGCGCTTCCTCGTCCTCGCTGGCCAGCAAGTGCTCCCGCTGCATCACACTCGGGTTTATTCTTGGCTCTAAGTCTGCCTTAGGGCAGGTCCATGTGATATGTTCTAGTGTAGGTTTACCCTGACACCACGGACATTCGTCTGCATATAACGTGGGAATGCAGTAAAAACGACAACTTTCGCAAATACCCGAGTGCAGAACAGTGGGAGAGCCGGCTCTCCAGCGGCGATCTGGGTTGCCAACAAGGTCTGATCCAGCACGCCCAACGAGCAGCGAAGCTCAGCGGGGCCCTGGAATAGGGGCACCGACCCTGTGAGAAGAAGATGGACCTCTTCTTTCTCGTCTGCTACTAGCACCTTTCTAGAGCAATAAAAGTCTTTCCTACCTACCTATTGTGTAGGGAAAATCTTGTGTAGTTTGTGCACGTGTAGGTAGGTACCGGTTTGTAGTCTGCGCCAGTCTACCGCCTCCTCTTTGGTGAGCCTTTTGTGTGGGGCCGAGTAGCGTTTCCGCTGACCCCTGTAATGATCGAGTATATCTGAGTACGTGGGGGTAACTGGGTCAAAGGTGCCTGTGGTGCAAAGTGCTGAGTCTGCTCGGTTGACGTATCCCCGAACTAACTCGTCTGCTGCCACGTTGCCCCTCATCCCCTTATGTCCCGGAACCCACACTATACTGTTTAGTGCTTTTGTGTCTTCTCGTCGTGTGTAGAATATGATTGGCGATGCTGTCGATCCTGCCTCTTGTGTAGTTTCTACATGCTTGTTTGGAGGAGGGCAAGAAATAACCAGCGCAACGATAAACAACCCCAACATAGAAGCAGCTAAAGAAGCCGCCATTGCTCCGCAGTGTGTGTCCGCACTATGACGTCACAACCTGAATGCGAGATTGGGTAAGTGCAATGCGAGTGAATACTAAAATTAATTAGTGGATTAATATTTCATAATAAAAATTGATGACGCGCTGTCGTTAATTAGGTAATGCTAATTAAGATAATTAATGGCTATTAACAAAATGAATTAAGGCAAATAATATTCAAGATGGTAACGATGACGGAAGTAATGATGGTGATAAATGATGACGTCATAGCAAAGTCACGCAATTTTTTTCGTTATTAACCACAGAACCACCGCGGCGGTGTTTAATAAGTAATCATCGGGAGTGGAACAGGCTGGGCAGCAATAAAAAGAACTTTATGCATGAACTATCCCAACTGGCATCGCACGCTTTTTCGCTCTAAAGATTAGTGCGTGAGCAGTAAATGTTCTTGCTTGATTTCGCCGATGGCAAGGCTAATAGGATATTAGCGGACGTGGGCAAGGGCCACTGAAGCATTGTCTTGCGTCCTGGCAGCCTCCAGCCTATTATCTAATTAAGGAGATCTTTACAGCGCGCTCCATGCACCACATGGGGTTGGATGCGGTCAGGTCCACTGGCTGACCACCTAGCGTTAATAGGTAGCTCGGCGACTAATCTTACGTTGAAAAGGAGGTGAAATTCTTCCCCTATCTGTTAACATCAGTGTTCAATAAAACAGCCACAAAGTCCAATCTAAAACGTTTAATATTGCGTTAAGGAATTAGCAGTAATTTGCGGTCCACTATCACCTCTGCACCACCTGAGCGACGCCATGGCCTCCGGCGGTCACCTGTGGTCATAGACGTAGGCGCGTCCGTGTTGTTCTCTGGCTGGATGAACTTTCGTCTGGTCCCCGGAGCACTGAGGTTTGTTGAAACCGGCCGCTCAGCACCTATGCCTGTAGGTCGTAGCTGGAGATGGCGAATTCGTCCGAGCTGCTCGGAACCCTCAGATATCGGGGCGTTCATGTCCCTTCAGCGAGGCATACGAGCGGGCGGCGAAGGCCATTACCCTTGGCGGTGGAGCCTCGCACGCTTGCTACAAGGCCTTCCCGGCGAACGCTCCTGCTCCGTAGACGCGTTCAGAGGATGCTGGCTCATTGACCATGTAGCCTCGTGGAAACGCAGCAGCCGGGCTTCTCCGCACAACACCTCCGGTAACCCCGTTGAAAGGAGACCCGCAGAGGAAAAGGCTGGCCGTTGCACGAAGCTCTGTTGTAAACTGTCGACAGCTCCGGCCAGGCCTTCATCGTCACTTTGCCTCCGCAAGTATTGTTCGCTTTGGCCCGTGTGTGGCTGCTGCGTCTGGCGGCCTTTCTGGCTCTGTCTGCGGTGGTTCATGGTGGCACAGGGATGGTGGCAGGAGGCCATTTCGAATAAACACAAATTCTGTCGCCTGCAGGAAAAACAGAAAATCCGTTATGAAGAACGCCCCTGTTTAAGGCACGGTGCCTGAAATATATTTCACCGTGCGGTGGCGTGACGACGCTCACAACTCGAGGTTGTGCTCCGTAGACTGTGCTGTAGTGTTCATTTTCACGCAGCGTTCTATAACTGCTGTAAATTCAGCGTCAGTTCGATGCTTTATACAAATACATACGTCATTGTATAACTCGAAGAACAGTACTAAGAAATAGCAAGCTCAACGGAGAAGCATATATGATGGTTCAGGGAGGATGCATAACATAGCCGCTCAGGACGCACGGTCGACATCTTTAACCCTATGAAAGAAACTGATTGCTATGAGGGACGCCGTAGTGAAGCTCTCCGGAAATTTCGACCACCTGGTGTTCTTTAACGTGCACTGACATCGCACAGTACACGGGCCTCTAGAATTTCGCCTCCATAGAAATTCGACCGCCGCGGCCGGGATCGAACCCGCGTCTTTCGGGCCAGCAGCCGAGCACCATAACCCAAACTTGGAAGCGTCGGTTGCAGTCACGTGGGCCAAAAGGGCGCGATTATCGTGCTACACACGCACTCTTTCGGAAGGGTCGCGTCAGCAAATTAGTGCATACTTTTGCTGGCATCGAGTGACTACAGAGCAAGGAGACGCCAAATGGCCCGAAAACAGTTAGAACGACGCGTTCCAAGAGACGCTCGCTGCACATGCCACCACTTGTTCGCAAGAAACACGAATGTGAGGTTAAACGTCACCTGCTCACGTAGCTATGCTTACATGGCACGATACGCCTTCTCAACATGCTTCTATTGTCTACAAGAACAAATTCGAACACAGCACGCCGCTGAAAAAGCTTTTCGGAACCAAATAGTGTCCCATCGGACAAGTTTCGCGAACGCTTACTGTTCAAAGGCGTTTGAATGTGGCATCAAATGATAATCGGCTATATTCGCGAGAAAGGAAACAGAGAAAGGCGAGCAGAGAAAGGAAACGGCCGCCAGACTATTATAGGTCACCAGCAGCGTCTGTGCGGGACGCGAGCGTCCCTGCTTCCACGGCGTCCCAGCCAAGCATTTTATCATGTATTTGGCCAAGTATTTAAATTGCTATGAGCCCGAAACGTACAGGAAGCGCAGTAATGAAAGACCACGATTAACAACAACTAGCCCAATCTGAAATCCTATTTGCAGGAAAAAAAGTCAGCTTGCCTAAGATAACCGTCGCGTCGACCACCCCTTAGAACTGCCGGTTAGTGAAAATATTGAACAACGGAACTGAACTTTCGGAAATTTTTGCCGGAAGAATGATGTTATAAGTGGAGCGCCCACAAATAGAAAAGAAACGCCACTTACTCAGAAAGGTGTCGTTCCCCTCAGGAGACTGTACAGCGCCAGCACCGGAAGCAGCTATCGTTGTGGCACGATCTTCCCGTGGAGTGAAAGGTTGGTTGGTTGGCCTCAAGTAGAATGGCACGAAAGGCGGCGGCGCTGTCAATGCTAGTGTTGCCAGTACTGATATCTAGCATGCATTTTTTTTTCGCTTCCTTCAGATTACTGCACAATAATGTTTTTTTTAATGGTACAATATTTCAGAGGCTGAATTTTTACCAAGAAGAGGCGCAAATGTGTTTTCCAGCTTTTTTTTCTCTCCGGCCGTTCTTTTATCTTTTTCCAGAAAGGGAAAAAACGACAACTTATAAAAACGGTTGGCGCCAAGCAAATTTTAAAAATAAAAAATTGTTTTTTGAGGAAAGGAGATGACGTAGTACCTGTCTCAGATCTCTCGGACACCCGAACCATTTATGTATTTATATCTCCTTGTACATGAGTGCGTTTGTATTCGCTATGCACCCTGGCCAATCCACATCATCATCATCATAATAATTTCGACCGCCTGGGGATCTTTACGGGCACTAACATCGCACACCGCACGGGCACCTTTGCATTTCGCCCCTATCGAAACGCGACCGCGGAGGCCGCGTTCGAACCTTGGAGGGAGAGAGATAAAATAAACTTTTATTGCGTAAGCAATACTGCGCCAGATTTCGAGCCGTCGCGTAGCTGCCGGCGGTGGCCGAGGTCATGCAGATGGAGCGCCGTTGCCATAGCAACCGTTTCAGCCGCGCTCCACCAGGCGGAAGGACCGTCGCTGCGCCGCCGCCGATGCGCGCGGCGCGCGCTCTCGATGTGTCGGAATGTGGAGAGAGGAGAGAGGAAGCGGGAGGGAAACGGGGAATAAGTACGCGCGTTCGCCTCGGGCAAAACAGTTGCTGCTTGCTTACGCAACTTGCCCGGTTTAACCACAGCTAAAGCTCAGCTAATTTTATTTACAGTCTTTGAAGAGGAAGGCTACCTTCTGGCGCAGGTGGGCTACTGCCGGTGGCCTGATCTCTTGGATCTCGGCGATCTGGTCAGCCCTCTCTGTGAGCATCCTTTGTTGCCACAGGTCCGAGCTGCGCAGCGCGGTCTCCCACTGCTCATCTGTGGTTATTCCGCTGAAAGGGTTCTTACTGCAGGCCCACATGATGTGGTTAAGGTTAGCATACTCTCTGCAGCTTTTGCATTCTGCAGAGTATATATCTGGATGAATTTTGGCTAGTATTGCGGGGCATGGGAATATGAGCGTTTGGAGCTGCCTGAGAGTGGTTGCTTGCTCTTGCGTGAGCGTGGGGTTGGGAACTCCGGCTCACTGCAGCCGAGAGCTCGCCACATTCTGCTCGCCACATTCTGCAGTTGCTCGCCACATTCAGCTCGAGCCAACGGAAGGAAAATGCTGAGATTGCCTTTCGCTCGAGGTCACAGCAGTCCAACGAGAGCGTGGTCATGTTCATAGAGGACATGACACGCCTTTTCAATCGGGCCGACCCTGCCATGCCCGAAGCTACAAAGGTACGGTACCGTGAAGGAGCAGCTGTTCGCTGGCCTCATGTGCAACCCTCCGCTAACCATCGCCGCCTTCGCCAAGGAAGCTACGAGCATGGAACGTTCGTTGCAGGAACGGAGTGTCCAATACGGCCGTCAGGCGAATGTAGCGGCCACTCACTACTTTGCGTTCTTGCCAGGCCCAGGGGACGAGTCACTGCGAGAGTTTGTACGGAGCATTGTCCGCGAAGAACTGCGACACCTCCGCTTGGATGCTCCGTCGGCAGGCATAGCTTCAAAGCGGACGTCATCCGTGACGAAATCCAGCGAGCGGTGCAGCCACCACCAGCACCACTACCAGAGCCGCACGTCCTGTCGTACAGCGATGCCCTGCGCCGACCTGCCCCCGTGCCACAAGCGTTTCGCCCCGTTGCCGGACCTCGACCACCCCACCGTTACCTGCGCCCCGTCGAGCAGCAGCAGGATCTGCGCCCTCCTATCAGCAAAGCGCACGTGTGGCGCACGTCCAACGATCTCCCGCTCTGCTACCACTGCGGGGAGCCCGGCCATAATCTGCGGCATTGCCCGCACAGGCGTATGGGTTTGAGAGGATTCCCGCCGGACGCGCCCCGACCGCGCTACGGTGAAAGACCGCAGGACATAGATGAGTACCTCGCCGCTCACGTGCTGCCCCCGACGACCTCGCAGCAGCGCCAATCGCGATCGCCATCCCCGAGGCGCTTTGCTTCGCCGAATCTGGCCCTCAACCTCTCGTCAGTTCAGACGCACGTCCCCTCGCCGGGAAAACTGAAGACGGCGTCCTCCGGGGGTAGGGCCGCCGCCATTGCACCTACGTGCATCCTGGTGAATAAGGCTTACACCGTGGTTCAGGTCGACTTAGACTTGAGTACCGAGCAAGAATATACAATGGTCCGGGTACTGCCTCTCAGACGCCGCGAACCGTCAATACATATCCTCAACATATACTGCCCTCCGCATAAGCCACGCGTAACTTTCAATTAAATCTTCCTTCGCGCGATAAAAATGGCAGCCAAAGAGCCTCTAGTGATCGTTGGAGACTTCAATGCTCCCAGCCTTCATTGGGGCTACCACTTCGAGCAGGCGAGAGGACTTAAGCTCGCGGAGCTCATCTCCACCCTCAGCCTCACGTTGCTCACGGACCCGGCGTATCCCACCCGAGTGGGGAATTCGGTAACCCGCGACACGTGTCCAGACCTTTCTCTCGTTAAAAATGCTAGAGCGGCTGTCTGGGAGAACCTGGGAGATTCTCTAGGCAGCGATCATCTCCTTCTCCGGATTACATTCGAGGCAAAGGCAGCGCGCAAAAAATGGGGTCAGGCCAAGCTGACCGATTGGCACAAATTCCGAAATTACACTATCCCTCCCGTACTATTTTCCGGCGGCTACGCGGAGTGGGCTAACCACATATGCAACATTCAGAAACAACACGTCACAACGCTACAAACCACCGAAGAGATCCCCGCAGTGGACACCCGCCTTCTGCATTTGTGGGAGGCGCGCCGGAGCTTAACTAAACGGTGGAAAAAGCAGAAAACTAATCGCAAATTACGCGCCCGCATAGCCAAACTCACAGATCAGGCTGCAGCGTATGCTGCCGAACTCTCAGATTCCTATTGGATAGCACGCTGCGACGCCGCAGCTCATCAGATGAGCTCGAAGGGGACGTGGCGTCTCTTTCGCAGTCTAATCGACCTCTCCCAAACGAGAGGGGAGACGCAAAAGCAGCTCCGGCGGGCTCTGCAAGGGTATCAAGGTATGACGGCGCAACTTGCGGACACTGTGCGATAGATATCTCTGTCATATGGAGGACCCGCCTGGGCCTGAGTACATGTACTCTGGCAGGCCTAATGAAACACTTAATGCCCCTTTTGAGTTGCACGACCTTAAGGCGGCCTTAGCAAAAATGCGCCGGGGTACGGCTCCGGGACAGGATCACATAACAGTGAACCTGTTGGCGAACCTACCGGACTCAGCCTACCTCCATTTATTAGAATACATCAACCAGATCTGGGGCGGGCGTCCACTCCCTCCCGAGTGGAAAACGTCCCTTGTGACGTTTATCCCTAAAACAGGTAAGGTCGTGAATACGGACAACCTGAGGCCCATATCACTGACCTCATGTGCGGGCAAACTTACGGAGACGATGGTTCGGGATCGCCTCTCTCCACACCTGGAGAGTAAGGGCTTCTTTGCAGTCACCATGTTCGGGTTTCGCCCCCACATGTCTGCACAGGACGTCCTTCTCCAGCTGCACAGGGATGTAATACGACCGAAAACTATGCAACACAATGACAAAGCCATCCTCGCCCTTGATCTGAAAGGGGCTTTCGACAATGTTAAACACGGAAGCATCCTGGCCAACTTGAGCTCTACTGATTGTGGGGCTAAGGCCTACGCGTATGTAAGAGATTTCTTGACTAATCGCCAGGCCTTTCTTCGGATTGAGGGCGAGGAATTCGGCCCTTGCATGATGGGAACCCGGGGTACCCCTCAGGGAGCGGTGTTATCACCGCTCCTGTTCAACATAGCTATGATGCGCCTTCCAAGCCAACTGGCCCGGGTGCAAGGCATTCAACACGCGTTATATGCAGATGACATTACAATTTGGACCACTGAGGGGAGGGAGCCTTGGGGACATGGAGGACCGCCTTCAGCAGGCCGCTTCCATAGTCGATGCGTATGCTATCGACTCTGTGGGCTCCAATGTGCTCCAGCGAAATCAGAGCTTCTGCATGTCAGAGCGAACCCAAAGGATAGGACAGCAATTCACATCTCTCTGTCAGGAGGTCCTATTAGAGAGGTGGAGGAGCTCCGTATTCTGGGCCTTTTCATTCACCACAGACTCAGACCGGACTCCACCATTGTGAAACTCAAGAGGGTAGGCGAACAGGTAGGGCGCACGATCCGCCGCGTTTCCAACAAGCGAGGCGGTCTGCGGGGCAGGGACGCGCTTCGGCTCGTCTATGCCTTCGTGACTAGCCTGATCCTCTACGCCGTGCCATATCTCCGCACTACTAAGCAAGACGAGGCGCGAATAGACGCCATCATCCGCAAGGCAACTAAGCGAGCCCTGGATCTCCCGGTGGCTACCTCTAATGCCAAACTCAAGGCATTGGGGGTGATAAACTCCTACCAGGAGCTGCGGGAGGCCCACCTCGTGAACCAATACACGCGGCTCGTGCAGACGGCAACTGGGCGCCGCCTGCTAAACCGCTTACACATCCAACACGACTGCACTACAGAGGAGGCGGAGCGTATCCCAGTACTGTAGCGCCATATGCTCTGGGTCTCCCCGCTCCCCCGTAACATGGACACCGACATGCACGAAAACAGACGGCAAGCGCGGGCTCGGGCTCTTGAGAGACAACACGGCTCCCGACCGCGGTGTATATTATGTAGACGTAGCAGGGCCATCGCCCACGGGATTTTGTACGGCCGCTGTCGTTCACCAGGAAATGCACGTTGATGGACTCTCCTTTCGAGCCCCGAATTCAATGCGAGCCGAGGAAGTAGCGATAGCGCTTGCTGCCGCCCACGCCAATTCGAGAATCATTATCACGGACTCCCGAAAAGCATGTCATCATTACTTGGCAGGTGAGATCTCCCCCTAAGCTGCTTGCATTCTAAGACGGACTGCCACTGATCCAACACCGAAAAGAATCATTTGGGCTCCTGGCCACCAGGGCTTACGAGGTAATGAGGCCGCTGACGCGGCTGCCCGAGCGCTTACTCACCGGGCTCCTCATCCCAGCTCTTCTGGCTCGGAGACTAACCAGCCGCTGCTGCGATTCAAGGAAATTATAACGCATTATAGCGACATCCACCGCCTTTTCCCGGCCCCTGCAAAGGGGCTGAGTAAGACGAAGGAGCGAACTTTAAGGCGCCTGCAGACAGGTACTCTACTCTGTCCTGCAATCTTAAAGCATTACGATCCTAACACGGATGGGCGATGCCCACACTGTGGGGAGACCTGTGATATCTTCCACATGGTGTGGGCATGTACTCAAAATCCCCACCTCCCCCCTTCCCCTACCCCTTCCCGAGAGGCATGGGAGACTGCCCTCCTCAACTGCTCCTCGCTTGAGTCCCAAAGGGCTCTGGTGAAACGGGCGAGAGACGGGGCCTCGTCATGCGGTGTCCCGGACTAGGGACGCCGACCATCCAGCGGGGCCACTGTGTGGCTCCCAAACTCTATTTCATGAAATAAATGTTTTCACCACCACCGCCACTGCACAGAGTCAACAGCCTCCTCCCGCCGATTCGACGCGACCACCCGGGCAGCGACCACCCGATCCGACGACCTCACCGACGTGCTGCGAACGATTAGTTTCAGCTGAAATTTTAGTTACCGCCGACAGCTATCAAGTGACCGCACTCGACGATACCGGCGCTGATTTTTCCGTGATGAGCAGTCAGCTCGCCACGACTCTGCGAGGAGGTGTACAAATATGGATATTGCGCCGGGGACTGGGCGTTGGGAGTACGATAGTTTTGCTCTACCTCATGATTTTCCGCAAGCTGAAAAAAGAACCTACGCCCAACAAAGAAGTCATATGTAGGAGAGGCTGTTCCGGCAGAAATAAGCAGGTAATGCACTGGGATGCCGTTAACAGCGCAAGCGTCAGCCCCACTCGGAAGTAGAGGACTAGCTGTCGAGACAACGTGCGAGTGACAGGGTGGAATGGAATGTTATCATGGAGCGTTGCTTCTTGAATGCAACTGTTTTTTCGTGGCAGTCGGCCCAGCTAGTCATTAAAAAAATGGTATTGTGCCAGTTTTACAACATAAGTGTTTTATTTGTCATGGACATAAAAATATCATATTAAAGTTACAGGGCGTACACTGTGCCATAGAAGCATATGGACCTATACCACAAAATATGGACCCGTCAGAACAACACGAAGGTGAAGATTGAGTGGTGGGAGGAAACGTTGTCCATCTCAGAGCCGAAATTTCAACAGGAGCTGACCGAAAGGGCAAAAAGTGGCTGCAAAACCCAACGAACTAGCGGAATAAGGGGACCGCGACCACCAATTTTTTCTCCAATTCAGCATTATCGAAAGTGTCGAATAACAACCACAACATTTATATTATGGTTCAATCTGTAAGTCTCTGGAAAGATCATAGCGAGCATGTTCAAAGGAAGAAGATGAGGTAGCAGAACGTTTCAAATGAGATGTAAACGAAAGCTCTAAGTGGCAAACTTTCCTCTTCTGTTGCAACACTTGCTTGCAAGTTGCCGCTATTTTTGGAGAAAAGCAGCTTTTTTTTCTTGCTCTGCCGGAGTGCGAGTGAAGGTGAAAAAAAATTATGCGATAGTGCATCTTATTTCATGGGTTACTGATCTAGTTCAGCATCGCAAATGTCGTTAAAACCATTTACACTTCATTCCCAGACACAACCACCGAGGTGCTTGCATGCTTTATTTTTTTTATCTGCCGCTCATGGTGTGAATGAGGTGCGATTTATCTCTCAAACGACGCTTGTCTGAGCAGTCTGCAGTTCAACAGGGCTAATTTTTACAGTCACAGTACTTGTAGAGTAAGTTCGCCTGAAATGCCGCACAGTGCCATCTCTTTAAGGCCAGAACTTGGTCTTCCAGTAGGACAGCTAATGCTCCTTATGGGCTTTTGAAAAACTTGAGCATAAAAAGCACTCAGACAGCATAGCTCTGGTTCAGCAGGTCACATGTGTTGATGACATCACCAGTGATGACATCTTCGACCACAATTTCTAAATTCATTGATTCGCAGAACCTGTTTGCTCCTGCTTCACGCTTCACACCAATGTCCTTGAAAATTTTGGCAACTCAGTCATTTGGTCGTCGCATAGAGCGTGGATAGTTGGGCATCGCCACCTAGCGCTGAAACAAGCAGGAAAATTTTGTTACATCTTGCCAATCTGAAGCGCTGAAATACCGTTAGCATGACGAGGCGGCATTTTTTCCTCATTTCCTGCCTGCACGCCAGCGATGTACAGACTTAAGGCAGTGTTAGTCGACCGCGTCTGTCGAACCCCGCTCTCTGGCTTCCGTTTCTGACGATGAACCCGTCAGAGTTGGCACAAATCCTTTTTGCGCCCGTCCTGACGAAGAAGAATTTACGCGGGTCGGAGCTGAGCGCAATCTTCACGAGTGGAGTTGTGACGGACACGCTTCCCGCTGTTGGCGAGGTCCAGACGACGCGCCTGCCTGAATCGCGGGACACTTGGACGTCACCCCAAGGAGTCTGCTTGATGCGGACGCCGCCCAAATTCCAGACCTCGTCCCCGTTTCGGGTGGTTCTGCGCCTGGCCTGGCTAACGATCTCGAAGCACTCGTTGAAAGAATCCATGTCTGGTTCCGCTTCGATGTTGAGCATACTCAACGGCAAATCATATCCCAGGTCGTGGAACCTCTCTGTCGTCGACTTAGTCCCGGAAGCGTCCACGAGGTACACGAGCCCGTGGTTGAGAGCCGTGAATGTGATGCCCCGGCTGGAGATCTTGCCGAGCCGGTTGCCTGTAGACATGTGCACGTCGCTGCCTTCTTGGAGCACTCGACCGCACGGGTGGCACGCGCAGCATCGGGTGCCCGAGCTGCTGAAGGCAGCGGTGCAGTGCATGGCAAAGTTGACGACCCGTACCGCCCGGTCCACCGAGATGTCGACGCGTACGTTTTGCCTCAGGAAAACGGACACCGTGCCGTAGCTTGACACCATGGGTCCGTAGTAAGGACCTTGAAGGCCTTCCCACGGGTTCTGCTCGAGTGCCACGTCCCCGCGGCCCTCGGTCCTCAACCCGTGCGGCGGCCAGTCGTCGGAATCGTCGTCGGCGTACAGCCCTCCAATGCCTCTCTCGTCATCGTCTCTTTCGAAGCCATAGGCTCCTCGATGTGCCGGGGGCTCCGGCAACATGGCGTACCTCATATCCTGGAGGAACTCCGAGTCGTAATTATAGTAGCCGGATCCTTCGGGCGGATCGAAATCGCTCCTGTCATCAGGTTCGATCGAAGGTTCTCGGTCCAACTCTTCGCCCTCTTCAGTGGCACCGTACAGGCCGAATGGAAAGATCATGTCCTGAAAGCCTGGCGGAGGTGGAGGGACGTAGAAGAAGGGCGGCACTATGGCCGGCCATGGCACGAGGCCGGCGTCGATGGGGGGCTCGATCTCATCATGGTCATTTTGTTCGCCGTCCCCCCGGCCGTCTCTGCGCAGTGCCCCTTGCTCCACGCGTTGCTGCGGCGCCTGCTGGTGTTGCTGGCGTTGTCTACCAGGGCCAACGGTGGCAGTGTGGCGCTGGCGGGTCGCCATTGCAGTGCGGTCACCACACGTCCCCGTCGCCTGTCGCAGAGACAAATGGATAATGAAGCTTAATTGGGAACAGCTGAGAGATCGCTGGAATTGCAATTACACTGAGTGATTACGCATCTTGCAAGGTGCGTAATTGGTGACGCAAGTTGGTTACAATCTTGCAAGTGGCAGTGAAAGCAGTATAGTGTCATTGTATGTTATTATCATCAAAGATTTCATTTGTGAAGGTTAAATGTAAGTGCTTCGTATTGCAGCCTGAAGTTGTCACCGTCGCCTCCATTCATCAATCCCACACCACACAAAACAAACTCCGTCTCCGTGATTTATAGCAGGTGTTTAACCCATGTCTTTAAACTAAAATAGCACTTCCACGGGGCACATCACGTATCGAGGGTCAACAAACCATTCAGTGCTGCCAACCGAAAGGCAGCCACAGCCGAAGAGCGTTGCCATAGCGTAAAATGCGCTGTTTGGGAGCAACTGTGGGTTGCTACTGCGTAATGTGACCAACACTCGCAGGTAATTTGTCCTGAAGGTACCTCACGAACAATGTTCGTAGCATGGGCTCGCTTTGTAACTTACAATCTGTTACGTAAAAACGTCATATAGGCCACTACCTGTCCATCCGGGGCATATACGTTAATAATGGCTATTCCCCTTTTTTAGACCCTAATTTAGGCGTTTCATTCCTTTGGAAGGTGTCTTTTCACCCCCCCCCCTCCACCCCCTCCCCCCATAAAGTATAACCTTTGCAAAGAATCGACACGATGTGTCTACCTTAACGAGTGCTAGTCCGATTGTCAGGTGCATGGTAGCTTGTCACACGGGTGCTCTATATTGTGTTTAAGTTTGAGCAGTTAGAACCATAGAGTTTCTTACTATTACCTAGAGGGAAAGCTGGCGGCGCTGCACTTCAGCCACCATGGACGCTCAAAGCATCATGGGGCGGTGAGCTACTTGTTGCGGAACAGTTGTAGTTTTTCAGGAACACGGAGTGTCATTACTAAGACGTTTCATTCCAAAAACGCTGTCCGTGTGTGCGCAGACGACTTTCGCGCGAACGCAGTGTGCAAAAGCCATAGTAGTAAAAATGCGACGACACACGACGCCAATAAAAGGTTTTACTCTTCCGAAATGCCATTAAAAAACCTCTTAAGGTATCTAAGCAACAACATTTTTTTTTTAAACATATTTACTTTTAAAAGTGCTACTGTTAATTACGCAATATTAGTTTTTATAGTGTTCTTTACTTGGCCAATAGGAGAGCGAGTCGTCTCTTATTTTGGGCAAACTTTGCACTTAAATCCTTTTCTGCTCGTTTGTTGCAATCATTAGACAAGATATTGAATGTTAGGACGTTTGTAGTTATCAAACAGCTTTATTTTTCTATTATTTTTTGGCCAAAAGTTGCAGTTCCGCAACAAGTAGCTCACCGCCCCATGATGCTTTGAGCGCCCATGGTGGCTGAAGTGGTCTCGAGGGGTCACCATGCAAACTCCCATAGACGGGCCGCCAGCTTTCCCTCTAGGTAATAGTAAGCAACTCTATGGTTAGAACTCAGCGCATGTCGAGCTCTACCTGCTACGCGATAGTTTCCAAACGAGCTTAACATCGATGCCATTCGACTCGAGCACGGTTCACAAATCGCGATGGAGATTTTCTGTTGCGATCGGAAGCACCCGCCGACACTTTTGAGCAGAGAGAGAACGCAAGTTTAGTGCATTTTAATAAAAAACACTCTTCTGTTGCATAATGAAATTTAAAGTGCTAATTGAGACATATGAACAAGTGAGAAAGTAAGTCATATGAGTCTGTCTTTATGTGTGAGTCTGCTTTGGGCTCCAAGCTTCATGATACTTACCGGCCAACTACACACCAAAACGCGCTTACGCTTTTTGCGTAGGACTAGAAATCAGCAATTATTTTGTACGTATAGAGTTTTTGTACGGCAAACAACGTTAACGAACACTCGTTATGTGCAGTTCGGTTGTCGAGTACGCGCACGTTCTACTGTTGCTCTGAATGCAAGCGTTCGCTGCGTGCATTGTGAACGAGGTTAAGTCCTTCGCATTTGAGAACTACAGTGGAGTCCTTCACGCGAACCTAGTCACGGCTATTCTTTGCGAAATTAAGCTACAACCTGGCACGTATTCAAGGGAAGGAGGCCCTCCCTTTCCCCCCCCCCCCCTCCTCCCGCTCCTCTCCTCTTTCTTTTTCCAAACCATACTCATCTCTCCTTGAGCACTTCTAGAACAGTGCCTGCGGCTACTGACCACATCAAAAAAAGTATTGAGCGGACCCATACAGCACAAGGCGCTTGCTTCGACCGCGATCGAGTTCCATATGAAGATCGGGTTCGACTTTGATGTAGAGTGGCTCTTGATGGGCGCATCGGACTCGAAAGCAAAAGACTCGCGAGGTGAGAGTAGTAACGTGACTAGATGGCATGATCTCCATGTTTCTTCTATGGCGTGCTTTAGGCAAATGTAACGTCACAGCCGTCACGTGTAAGTGGCTTGCAACACTGACATCGGGCGCACCGGTCCAAAACAAAACTAGCAAAAAAAAAACAGCGTTTCGCTCTTTTCGAAAAAGGCAACGGAGTTTTAATCGATCTAAGAGCATCATCTTTTCTCCGGGAAGAATAATTTAAGTGTGGATACGCACCACAATGCGCAGCGTCAAAAAAAATTTTCAAACAAAAAGTGAAAGTCCTGCCGCTGTGGCCTCGTGCGTCAGAAATAGCAGCTCGGGGCACAGTGGAAGAACTGTGCCCTCCACTAACATCCACTATTACCTGAGGGAGAGCTAACTGGATGACGCCTGGCAGGATACCATAGCGAGTTGACTCGCACAGAAAAAGAGTGGCGCCTAGCATGTTCCTGTCTAGACAAACATGCAGTGCTACTGAGGGAAATAAGCGATAAATACAGCCCTTCTTTTCGGGACGTTCAAGCATACAACGCACGGCGTATACACTTCAGGCCTAGCTGGTGTCAGCGTCGCGTTCATGATGCCCATGACGTAAGACGAGGCGAAAATATTGGCACCCAGCTGCCCGCGGTCTCGAAAATTATTCCCTGGTAAGCGACGACAGAGCAACCGCGACTCATAAGAGGCCCACTTACTAGGCAAAGCAGGGGTCCGCGGAGAAGCCTGAACCGGCAGCAACGGAGCGAGCTATGCTTCTAGCAGGAGAGTCCCGTGCGGCGATAGAAGTTCACGTGCCATAGCTTCTCGGCTCGGAAATGATAGTAACTAACATGATGTCATGGATGTCAATCGTAGCTCAATGATTTGTCTTAACTGGGCGGTAGATTTTTTGAACCACGAGTCTTACCAAGCACCGAGAAAACTGAAGCAGAAAAAAACGTTTAATCTGCCATGTTTCTTTCCTTTTTCCTTTTTTTTTCGCTGAAGGTGAAGAAAACGAAGATGAACGAAGGAAGAAGGTGAAGGAAACAAAAAAGACACAGCTTGGATGTGATGCTGCATCTTTACCTGCCAACAACAGCCTGGATCAGAGTGGCCAATAGAAGGATAACAAACATTGAGAAAGCTCTAAAGTGAATACGATATGGCGATGGTTTGGTTTGGTTAGTGGGGGTTTAACGTCCGCAGGCGACTCAGGTTATGAGGGACGCCGTAGTGAAGGGCTCCGGAAATTTCGACCACCTGGCCTTCTTTAACGTGCATCGACATCGCACAGTACACGGGGCTCTAGGCCGCCGCGGTGGCTCAGCTTTTACGGTGCTCGGCTGCTGTCCCGAAAGACGCGGGTTCGATCCCGGCCGCGGCGGCTAGAATTTCTTTGGAGGAGAAATTCTTGAGGCCCGTGTACTGTGCGATGTCAGTGCACGTTAAAGAACCCCAGGTGGTCCAAATTTCCGGAGCCCTCCACTACGGCGTCTCTCATAGCCTTAGTCGCTTTGGGACGTTAAACCCCATAAAAACCAAAAACCAAACACGGGGCTCTAGAATTTCACCTCCATCGAAATTCGACCACCGCGGCCGGGATCGAACCCGCGTCCTTGAAATGGCAATGGGAAAAAGGAAGCTCTCAGTCATAAAATGTTGGAAGTTCCAAATTCTACCGAGGAGTCCACTCTAATTAGACTAATCTATATTGTGTCAAGTGGAAAAATGGCGATGGTAGAATCAAATTTGACAGTAAAATTTGGGACTTCCTACCTTTTATGACTCAGAACTTCCTTTTCCTTTTCTTCAAAGGTTGCGGCCATCAAATATATTTCTGCAAGTATACGAAGAACAACAACCGAGCAAGCCAAGTCCCGGATATGTATCCAGCAGTGGGACGCTCTTGCTGCAAATGCTCCGACAACTCCACAGGGCTCCTTCCAAGTCAGAGACCTCTTAACCAAGCCTGGGTATCTTTGCTGGTAGACACCAAGAGGATTTCAGCATGTGTTCCGATCGTATAAAATGACGCCGGTGCCCTTGCCTGCGAGATTTAGCCGTGAAGACGGCTTCTAGGAAGACCATCCTGCTGTCGTTACTAAGCTTTTCAATGTTGTGAGCCTTACCAATTCGCACCTTTCCACGGCTTCCTTAATGAATTTTTCCATGCGCAGCTCAGCCCGTCAGAAATTGCACGTGACTGTGTTCTTTGCCGGACTTCACAGTCTTCAGAAGTGACGACCGCAACGCCCTTTCTTTTTTAACTCAACATGTTTACTCAAGTTCAGATTGCTGCTTTGTCGTTTAAGTGTACCTCTCGTTTTCGTTTTTCTGATGCGCAAGAAACTGCGAAGAGGTGTTGGACACCATACGTGGTAGCTTTATTAACCGTTCGGCTTCAGATAGGACATTCATGATGAAGTTAGCGCCAAAAACGAGGACTAAAGTAAGAGAGAAGACACAACACGAGCGCTTTTTCGCAACTAAAACTTTAATGGAAGAACACATGACATATATACCCATCTCGTGAAGTAAATCAAAAAGAAACATACATGATATCGTCAAGATAAACCTCAGAGGGCGATACATCTGAAGATACATGTTTCTTTTTGATTTACTTCACGAGATGGGTATATATGTCATGTGTTCTTGCATTAAAGTTTTAGTTGCGAAAAAGCGCTCGTGTTGTGTCTTCTGTCCTACTTTAGTCCTCGTTTTTGGCGCTAACTTCACCATGAACAAGATTCAACTCGCCCAACTTTCCACCTTACTACTTCAGATAGGACTTTATAGTGTTACTGTAAGGGAATATTTACAACAATAGTAATAATAACAACAACAATACATTTTATTTCTGCCTTCAAAAAGTACAGTGGCAGAGGAGCTGCACACATAGTTGCCGTGAATCTCTTTACTGGGCCGCAGGCTTCTCTAGCCCGATAGTACAATCTTTCTCGTTGATATTTCAAAGGGAATTATCAACCTTGATTTCTGTGAGAAGGCAATAAAAAAGCGTTAAAATCAGTTAGTCGAACCAGGTTGTAAGATGTGCTCCTCTTAGACATGCACGTCTTATTAGTATAGAATCCGCTCTCAGTCGAACGAGCAACGTTGGTTTCAATGAAGCGTAAGATCCTATGCTTACTGATGAGTGTTCGCTGCTCAGGTGGCGATACGGGCTGGAAGAAATGGATCTTATAGCGCGTTAACTTTTCCTTTCTCACGTTGTATTCCAGAATCACCTTTGATCCTCTTTCCGTTCTCCACTACTTCCTCATTTAACTACGGCAACGCCCAGCTGACACAACGAGCAGTACTTGCGCATTGCATAGCGCGAGGTCAGGCTGTCCACAAGGGAGACGTGCGGACTTGAGTCCGCCTCGAAAGTTGTTTATGAGACGACCTTGCGTCCGCAGACAGAAATTGACTGACCGAAACAATCGACGAAGGTCGCGATGACTGTCGCTCTCGGTCGCCTTAATTGTTGATGTGGTGACGAAGAACTTTCTAAATAATGCGCCTATAACACCTACGGTGATCTTGAACATCGTAAAAGCGGCTGCTCGCGGCTGCAATCAGTCCAGATGAATCTGGTCTTCTATCGCTTGACCAAAGAGCACGAAAAAACACGTACTCCTCCGCGGCAATACCTTAGTTGTTTAAATCATGGTGTGGCTCAGTTGGTCGCTCATCATGAAAATTTACGGTAGCGCGAAAAATCGACGGCAGCAAAGACAAGCACGCATTAACAACGCATTTATTACCGTAACCTAACATCGTTCTACAACACCTCTTATCATCACTCTTTCCCTTGAACCAACTGATCGAACCTGCTGGTGGTATAGCACGCTCAACGGTGGGGTTTGGCATTTGCAGTTTGTTTGTTTTCCATAATAAGCTTCCTTGATCGTATTGTAGCGTGAGAGAACCGGTATGTATTTATTTATTTTTAAAATTTCTGGCGGTAAGAAAGAGTTCCTGCATTTCAATGTTGATTTCGAGGCTTGACTTATTTGCACCTAGGAGAAAAAAATGATCTACTTCTATGATTTTCCTTCCTTATGGCAGCTTCATCGACACCGACCAGATGAAAACTGAGCGAAAATTGCTATCTAATTACAACGACAGCACACCTTTGATCTCTACATAAGAAGATGCCGACACAAATAAGGGGATATAAGAGCGGGATAACGAGATGGGAAGTCATCCTTTATGTAGTTGTGAATAAACGCAGGCATTTTTGTTCACGTCTAGTTTATTCTTCTGAGCGCAGCTGCAAATATGCATAAGTATAAGAGAAGCCATGAATAACCGGAGTGCGTTGTATAGCCTAGCTATACTTACTCTGGCGTTTATTTCGAAGGTCTATTAATTTAATCCCCACGCACAACAGCGGGGCCGTTCTTCTTGCATATGAGGGTGCGGCGCTAGTAAGGGGGATTCGCAATTTAGCCAGTTCACCGGCATCAGTAAAGTGGCATCGAAGTACGCTGCAAAACTTTTGTCTGTATTCGGTCCATCGAGTGTGAAAAAAAAAAATGTCGGCATCGAGCATGGAGTACTTAGTCTTTGATGAAACCTTGGTGGAATTACAGAGCATAATATACATTTTGTCAACCTCAGTTTGTAACACGTATTCAAAGTCTAGCAGCAGCGAAGACGCGGCAAAATGCCTTGCCAAAATGCAGTGACTGGTGTTAAAGCTTCGCGATTTCAGGATGACATCTTTATTAATTACGTTCTACATGATTGGCTAGCAGCAATGGAAGCGCTGCCTTCTTTTTTTCTTTTTTGCAGAAACAAAGTAACCGGGTTAATTGCAGAAGCCACTGTTATTGAGAGCTCTTTCTCTACAGCAGCAGAAGAGTCCCGATGAAACAAACACTGACGCGTATGTTCAGCTGCGGGTAACGACATGAGCGCGCTCCGAACCGCGCCCCGCGCACCAAAAGGATAGTTCACTCTTTTCCCTCCCCGTACAGCTTTACTTGGAAGCTTCGCAGTCCAGGAGGCACAAGTCGGTGGGCGGGCTCATTACAATGTCCCGCTTTCGACCGGCCCGTTCTCCTTCCTCGGCACTTTCGTCGGAAGCGAATCGGCGAGTTTCCGCCTCCACATGCAAGAGAAGAGACAGTTGGTACACGTATGGTGTGCTTTGCCCCGACAGGCGCAAACTTCCTTCGATTACGCGAACAGCGTGTACCTGCCCCCTACGGGAAAGAAGCAGAGGTTCCCTATACGCACAGCGGCGGTGCGAGCGCGTACACATCTGTGCAGCTGTTTCCTTGCGCGGGCTCTGCGTAGCTTTCCTCTGCGGCACCTTTGGCTGCCGTGCGTGGAGAAGGAAGAAGAAGCGCTGCCTGCCGCAAAGGCGCTTGAGGAAGGAACGCCTTGTGGGTCGCAATAATGGAAGAATGCGGCTTCTGGACCATGACGTGCAGTGGTGCGGCAGCGGAGGCGGCAAGCATTGCGCGCGACGGTTGAGCTAGCACTGCCGCGGCGTCAATGCGGGCCGCTTCGCGAGCGGCAAGAATGTAGCTCTAGTGCATAGTTTACGTCCTCTCTCACGGGGATTTGGAACACAGTCCCACTCCCGCAAGGACACACTCAGCCTTTTCCCCTTGTTGCAAGTTGCCCGGCGTCCATGCCTTGTCTGTGTATTCTAATTACGCTCATTTTAGATATTAATAAAGACGTTTCACTACTTCTACCACTACTGCTATTGTTTCCACAACCACTACCACGACCACCACCCATTACCACCACTGCCAATACTGTTACCACTTCTACTATACAACGGCTATATCTACTAATGTCATGCTGCTACTGCTGCTGCTGCTACTACTACTACTACTACTGCTACTACTACTACCACTGCTGCTACTACTATTACTACTGCTACTACTATTACCACAACTAGTATTACCACAACTATTATTACCACCACCACAGCTACTACTACTACTACTAATATTACCACCACTACTACTACTGCTACAACTATACTTTTAGTCGCAAGATGTAAACACTAAACTAGAAAGTAACCTGTCAAATCGAGCAAGGTAGCAGCGAGCATGGAATTGCTCTCGCGCTGTATTGCCAGCAGGTCGAGTTGCTCGGCATCCGTGTCACGACGTTTCAGGCTATAAAATATGGCCACGGCAGCTTGATATGCGTGCCAGAGAATAGAACTCTGATTGTTGTTACTTTTGCGTGCGTGTGGACAGCCACATGTTCGCCTGTACATTTTACAACAGTTCACACTCTCAAGCAGCAATTAGCGTGAATCGTCGTAGTATTCCCAATTCGGATTTGATCCTCCCCATTCAGTCTTCCTCCTCCCCTTCTTGTATTTATTTTTTTATTTTTCGCTCCCCTCAGTTTCACTTCGGATTTTGAAGCTTAGGCTTGCTTCAGCTTGCTTTCAGCGTTTAGATGGGGGGAAACAATTTCTTTAGCTATAGAATTGCATGGTACCGTGATTGTTGGTTCGATTGCATTTGCGTGTACGCGGTGAAGGGGCACCCCGAACGATTAGACACTGACTGCGAAAAGAGCACAAAAGGACACGGTACTGATTACAAAATCCATGAAGCTGTTGCAAAGTCGTAAATATTGTAAGTCAGCCGTGTGTTCTGTCCTGCTCCACACAGTGCCTGTGTCTAATCAGTAAATATTCCTATCCGGCCACCCCTAAATGAAGTATTTTCTAAGCCGCAGCGATTTCGAGTGGTCAGTCTGCTTCGATTAGCGAACTTCAAAGAGTGACGTATTCGCCCCCCATCGAGGAAGTGAGCAAGGGCGTCGCAGTACGATGAGCACGCTCGCCGGCCGGGGCAGCAGCAGTGCCTTGGAGGCCGATTTTGCTCTACTTTGACGAACAAGAAAGGCGAAGCGAAATAAAAAACAACCAGCTGGCAGCCCTCTCATAACGCGTCCGCGTGACCAGCGCAGCGGACCTTGCTATGGAGGTGCGGGCGTGCGTTCCTGCAACGACACCGCGCTTTTGCACGCTCTCATTCTCACCGTCCAGCCCGTCGTGGACCTTTTTCTGGAAGGCAGATGAGATCAAATGATGGGTTGGCAGGGGCCCCCTCTGTGTTCCGTTTCCAACTGCTTATGCGCAGGGCAGCATGCAGTTTCAAACTCGACTGCGTATACACGCGAGCTCACGATTCTGTATACTGCTGGAAAGAGGACAGGACGGGAAAGGCGAGTTCATGTGAGGCAGCAAATGTGGAAGCACAAATCACGCGGCCTATTTGGGAGTGTGACTGACGAAACCCGTCAGAGAAACACTGCTGAGATCCACAGCGGCCAGCTCCGCGATGTGGAGGAAATATGTATGGTACATCGAGATGAGTTGAAAGGAAGAGAGCAAGTTAGTTAGTTAGTTAGTTAGTTTACTTAGTTAGTTAGTTAGTTTAGTTAGTTAGTTAGTTAGTTGGTTAGTTAGTTAGTTGGTTGGTTAGTTAGTTAGTTAGTTAGTTAGTTAGTTAGTTAAATAGTTAGTTAGTTAGTTAGTTAGTTAGTTAGTTAGTTAGTTAGTTAGTTAGTTAGTTAGTTAGTTAGTTAGTTAGTTAGTTAGTTAGTTAGTTAGTTAGTTAGTTAGTTAGTTAGTTAGTTAGTTAGTTAGTTAGTTAGTTAGTTAGTTAGTTAGTTAGTTAAATAGTTAGTTAGTTAGTTAGTTAGTTAGTTGGTTGGTTGGTTGGTTGGTTGGTTGGTTGGTTGGTTGGTTGGTTGGTTGGTTGGTTGGTTGGTTGGTTGGTTGGTTGGTTGGTTGGTTGGTTGGCTGGTTGGTTGGTTGGTTGGTTGGTTGGTTGGTTGGTTGGTTGGTTGGTTGGTTGGTTGGTTGGTTGGTTGGTTGGTTGGTTGGTTGGTTGGTTGGTTAGATGGTTAGTTGGTTAGTTAGTTAGTTAGTTAGTTAGTTAGTTAGTTGGTTAGTTGGTTGGTTGGTTAGTTAGTTAGTTAGTTAGTTAGTTAGTTAGTTAGTTAGTTAGTTAGTTAGTTAGTTAGTTAGTTAGTTAGTTAGTTAGTTAGTTAGTTAGTTAGTTAGTTAGTTAGTTAGTTAGTTAGTTAGTTAGTTAGTTAGTTAGTTTGATGTCACATAAGCTACTGTACCAGCATGCCAGCGTGCTTCTGTGCCTTTTTTGTAATTACGGTTCATCCTGGTGGCCATCAATCTTGCTCGATGAGAGCCAAGTCCTTGCAGTCTCAATCCACGATAGATGCATTCGAGTCACATCGTTTCTTGCGAAGGCCTCCACTCATTCCGTCCATTTCTGCAGCAAGCTTGAAATCACAATCCAAATCTACTTACGAACGCATCCGCCGATGGCAACGAAGATAGGCAAGCGGGAACATTTTTTTGTGCTTCTTTCCTGTGGGATTTCTCTGCTTGGGGATTGCCCAAAGATGAAAAAACAGCGCGAATTTCATTATAGCCGCTAAATCAGGGTCTACAGCGCGGTTTTTCTGAATGACGAATTGCTAGACCAGCTCGGGAATTACGATGTTTTAACTAGATCGTATGCACTGCGCAGCTGTATCGTCGCTACTGACGTGTACGGGTATGCATCCTTTGGGTGAAGTGTACCCATTCTTTGGATGAATGTCTCCATGAATCTTCTGATATCTCAGTGTACACGTTGACCCACACCCCTTTGGTATACGAGGGCTCATATCCTTAATTAGCCCAAAAAGGCGAGAGAGAGAGAGAGAGAGAGAGAGAGAGAGAGAGAGAGAGAGAGAGAAAACTTTACTGTCAGCAATACGTTGGTGAAGTTCTTGAGTACTTCAGCCGCTCCAGGTGGCCGGCAGTTTGAGTCTTGTGCTAAACATGTCAGCGTCCTGGCTTTTCCACTCCTCTAAAGCTACTTTGCGCAATCGACACTGCTGGCACAGCACGCAATACTTCAGCGCCGTCCTCGCGCATAGGCCAAGAAAATTGCTCAGTCCACCAAGGTCCGTCGACGTGACGTCACCGGAGCCCGAGGCAAGGTGACGACGAAAGGGGAAGGACCAGCCGCGCCCCCGACCGCCACAGATCGGAAAGTACGCGGCCAACGTCTCGTTCTGGCGGCCGTGAACTAACGGTGAGTCCGCGTTACCCAGAAGCAGGCCTTAGTTTTCCCGTCACGTCCTGCACGGCGTGCGCTCGCCGTGCAATAAGGGCCTGCCGCTGGAGGGGCCCGACATCTCCACCTTGCACGTAGGCACCTGTACCTCCCCGCGAGCGGCAAGTAGAGCTGCAAGAAATACGAAATAAAATAAGAAAAGGAAACGTGCAGCGATATGAAAAGAGAACGCGAGAGAGAGAGAATATGAAGAGGAAAGTGCGACGAAGGCTGCCCTCAATTTGAAAGGAATATAGACACCAAATTTCGGTTGCGTGTTTTCCTTGTAATGATGCGTAATTAATACACATGATTCACCCCGAGGCATTGGCTTACGACTGCTAAATATTTATAATTGAATTTAGGAGGAGGAGGAGGAGGTAGAAGAGGAAAGGCAGGGAGGTTAGCCATTAAGCCTGAGGACATCATCATCATCATCAACCGGAATAATAATCGGTTTGCTACCCTACACGGGGGAAAGGGGTGAGGGGATAAAAAAAAATGAAAGAGAAAAGAGTAGCAGAAAATTGAAGTCACTCTGAAAAGTCAGTGTTCGTTGAACTCACAGCCTATCGTGCAGGCCAGAAGCTCGCAAGAAGCGGAGCAGTGCCTTGGAGGCCTTCACCGCCGACGATCGCCGCGGCCAGTGGCCGAGAATCATCATTTTCGTCAGTGGGGTGATTCATGTATTGTAATAGCTTACGCACCATTACAAATAAGAAAACACGGTACAAAAAATTGAGTGTCTGTGCTCTTTTAACAGTATGCAGCAACAATTTCATGAACATTATACATTGCTTTTTCGTTGCGCGCAGTATTTCACCATACTTCCATGCAGCTTCATTAACGGCGAACGCAGCAGATGACCGTCACGTCACGGCTATACAAGTAGCTCGGTCGCACTTTCTGAAGCTGACGGACGGCCTACAAGCTACAAGCGTGGTGGGGCGTGCCTCCGATAATTGGAACAGCCACAGGCATGCACATCTGGAGTCGCATCTCACCTAGATACTCTAGGTGACGTTTTTCACACTCAGTTTGTGCTATCGGCTTAAGCAAGCCCGCACTTCATGCAGCCAACTGCCTACAATAAGCCTGGCAGCACCAAGGAGAACATGACTACGTGAGCCTGAGTCATAATGTGGCCTGGAAGCTCGTGTATCTTTATTGACATAAGGCGAAGCGTGGTGTAGCTATACGTGATCGAATTACCATGTCTCTTTTTGTTTTGCTTTTTTTTTTTTTTAAATCAAGTCGAACTTCGTCAACCTCCTTCCCACCAACCAGGCGGCCAAAAAAAGAAAAAAGAACAGAGCTCCGCAGAGCCGCGGTATGCTCTGCGCTGGACGAAATCAAGCAGTTTTACATGCTCGAAATGGCTAGATTGACACGATGCGTTGTTTGCGTGTTTTGATACCTTGATACCCATCGTGGGATTCAAAACAAGTAAAAGAAATACACTCTTATTCTACAAAATGCCCCTTCGGTCGCTCACTGTGTCTCAATGACATGATGAGGGAGGGAGATCGTACAGAAGGATGGCTCCGGTGCTTTATCGATGGACAATTCGTTAAATAGCAGCGGAATCCAGGGCATCTTGCTCGCATGCTGTCAACAAGGGATCTCCTGCAAACGGCTCGATGTTAAGAATTGAGAACTATTACTATTCCACACACAGCTTAACACAAACAGAGCAGTGTTTTTCCGGGTTGTCAACCGCAGGTGTCAATTTTAATGAGATAGCATTAGGAGGGCCATAAAGCCGAAAACTGACCGGCGGCGGCGTCTGTGTGAAGCCTCTATAGAAGCTATCCATGCCAGATGGCGTTTAGAGCGATTCCTCTCTCGCCGTCTGCCACCTGCCAACCGTCCTGCCAACCGACATCGAGCCTACAAGTGGTGATCCCGGCGCCAAACGATTAGAGCACCATTCTCATCGCACCACACTGGAATCCCGATTGTTCAAGATCATCGCACAAGATCTTGCGCAGCCGGTTATGAATACGGCCCCGTACAGAGGCGCCAGTATAATTATACGTCCCTGACTTTCCGCGTTACGTCATTCACACACCGTCTGCGTCTCACGCGCACTGATAACCTCCGCTGAGTCGGTGCTGCCTAAAGGTATAAGTGCGATCCTCGATCCTATAGAATGTCGTAAGAGCTCCATATCTCTGCCAATATAATCATCGTACGGTTTAGGCAGTCTAGCGGTCAGTTCGCAGCAGCCAACCCCTTGTGAAAAGTACCGACATTCCGATTCATATATTCACGTACTAAAAAAGAAATGGCAGACAAAAAACAAAGGCAAATTATGCGCTGAGCATCGCGTCGTACGTAGTTTTCCTCTTGCGCCATCTTCCTGCTTCTTTATCTTTCCGCGTAACGTCGTCTGCATGAGATATATACACGTAACGAGCACGCCACGGAGAGACCTTAAACAGCCCCTACGGCTGACACTACTCCACACGCACACATGCACATGTCGTTTCATCCGGGTATGGACGCAACGTTGATAAATTTGCTGAATCAGTTTCTCACTGGGAAGTACTGAACTTGAAAAGCTATTCTAGAAAAAAAAATAACAGCGCTAATACATGCAACCACAGAACGAGAGACGAAACAGTGGACACAAGCGTCTGTCTAGTGTTTCGTCTCTCGTTCTGTGGTCACATTTCGACTGGTCCCCCAGTGGAAATGGTCGAGAATTAAATCCTGTTATGTTTTTCAATTTCTGGTGTCTGTCTTACACACACACACACACACACACACAGTGTGTGTGTGTGTGTGTAAGACAGACACCAGAAATTGAACAACAGTGTGTGTGTGTGTAAGACAGACACCAGAAATTGAAAAACATAACAGGATTTAATTCTCGACAGTGTGTGTGTGTGTGTGTGTGTGTGTGTGTGTGTGTGTGTGTGTGTGTGTGTGTGTGTGTGTGTGTGTGTGTGTGTGTGTGTGTGTGTGTGTGTGTGTGTGTGTGTGTGTGTGTGTGTGTGTGTGTGTGTGTGTGTGTGTGTGTGTGTGTGTGTGTGTGTGTGAGCGAGAGAGAGAGAGAAGCTAACAACCGCAGAAACCAAAGGACACAGGGGATTTTTTTATTTATTTATTTATTTTGTGGTGTTGATCAATTTAAAATATTGCTAAATATGTTATCGCTTAAAGCTAATTGATTAGAAAAGCAGAAGAGCCGCCGTAGCTCAGTTGGTAGAGCACCGGACGCCTAATTCGGAGGTCGTGGGTTCGGTTCCCACCGGCGGCATGTGGTTGTTTTTTCTTCTGGGTTTCTAATCAGTTAGCTTTAAGCGATAACATATTCACTAATATTCTAAATTGATCAACACCACAAAAGAAATAAATAAATTAAAAAATCCCCTGTGTCCCTTGGTTTCTGTGGCTGTTAGCTACTGTCATACTTATAACGAGCCCCTCATTCCCCTTCCCTTATTTGCTCTCTCTCTCTCTCTCTCTCTCTCTATATATATATATATATATATATATATATATAACTTTTTGTTTCTGCTTTGCTTTCATTGCAGACATACGCCCAGTAGCATACTGTTTCTTTCTCATCCCCCCCCTCCCCCCATAGAAAAGTTCCGCAACTCTCAAGGCTTCAGAGACAAAAGAACAGCGCACGAACAAAAAGAAGAAGGTATAGAAAACCGAGTGTGGGTTATACTCTATACATCTTTTTTTCCTTCCCAGGAACGTCTGACTCAAGTCTAGAGACCCCAATTTTCAACCGCACAACTCTCCAATGCTGTCACCGCACAAAGCGTAGGAGCGACCGAGAGAAAGCGGCTTTTCCTCGACGAGTGGTCGAGCTCGGTGACGCCATCTAAAGAGCGAGGCCCTGTTCTCGCCGAGTCGGGATATCGCGTGTAGAAACGCTTTTCACAATAACGACCTCCATTCCCTCTCTTTTATTTTATCTTTTCGTCTGAGACGTTTCCTGGACGATGCAGGATAAAAATAAGAGTCAGCGTTGTCTCCTTTTGCTTTTTTTCTGTTCCCTCTTTTTTTAGTCACGCGGTTGCTATTCACGAAGATCCAAATAGAATGACCCGCCCACGAAACACGCCTCCTGTGTGCGTAGTGGACGCGGAAATTCCCCTCACAGAGGCAGCAAGTCGGCATGGGCCGTTGCTGCTGGGACAGTTGCGGAAAGAACTTCACCCAGGTTTTTCTTTGGGGCACACTTAGCTCACTTCCCCTTTCTTCGCTCTTATTTTTTTGTTCTTTTTCCTTCCCTCTTTTTCGCTGACTTTTTTTTTTCTTTTTAAAGGACAGGGAATAGACACCAACAACGGTTCAAGTTGCGAAGTCGCACAAGAGGAAGCGTCAGGCTTCGACGTCTGCACACCGCAGTGTGAGCAAATGAAGATAAGAAATAACTACGAAGAACTACGATTGCCTTAACAAGATACGTAACTCACGGCGTCCAAAAACGATGCACTCTAATGGAGTGGCACGATGGCTACAGGCATAAGAAGGCGGTACGTTAACGAGCTCACCATCTGGCCTTAACGCAAATCATTCCGCATCTCTTACCTAAGCTTACCGAACCACAGTGAATCTTAATGGCTGCGATAGCCGCTTGACGTCATCGCAGCCATATATTGAAGGCTTTGCGTAACATGCGCTGAACTGAGAACGAATGGTAGGCAAGGCATTTACTCTCCTGACCAAGCCACGGCAATTTTTTTTTCTCATTTTATGCGGCAGACAGCCGTGCAAGAGTGGATGTAGACTGCCCAATACAGTGTTATTGGACAATGAATCAATGAAAAACATTTATTACTCATTAGTGGTCCTCTGCGACTGCTTCGGCGATACAGCTATGCCCAGTTGATCGGTTTGCTTTGATCTTCCAGACAGATCTCGCCAGACAGCGCTGCCTCCGACTGCGCCATTATGGCATTTGGTCTGTGGGGAACTGCGGTTATGTCTAGGCAGGCCCTATGCGATAAAGGGTTGGTCGAGCCCCTCACCAAGGGCGATGACCCGATGCCGGGTGGGATGAATTTGTGTAAAACAGACTGACGAAAGGCCCCCGTTTTTATCCCCTTTCATGTCATCTCCTAACCAAAAAAAAAAAAAATCACTGGAGTGCGATTCGGAGAAGTGAATCAAGGGACATTGAAAAAGCAGTGGTCATGCCTGTAACTCACAGGAGAATTCCCACACGCCCTCTTTACGGCACTGCGAACACAGTCCAGCCCGAAATTAGATTAATTCCTTCCACAAGAAAAAGCTACTTAGAAGCGCCAATGTCTTCCTTTTCTCTTTCTACGCAGAAACTTGATAGCGCATGGCTGATATGAGCGGCGTTCAATATATTTTGTTTTGCTTAGAAATTATAAAGCCCCCATTTATGCCTCAAAATGCAGAATGGAAACTGTTCATGATAACGGCCATGAGGCTGTTGACATTATATTGACTGTTACCTCAAATCAAATTTTACCTAATTTCATGCCACGCAAAGCCTACAAACAACTACCTTCCATCTGTGGGGCATTCACTGTTTTTTTCCTAGAACAGGAAAAGGCAATCTACACGTGTTTCCCGCTTGTTTGGACGCCATCTCATGCGAAACAGGCTCCAAAACGCACTAAGAGAGGAATCGTTAATCCAGGGTATTCACTATTCTTCAAGCTAGTGTTTGGCAGTATCGTGGATGAACAAAAAGAACAAAATGTCCGCAGGAGTTGCTGCGAACAAGAAACCTGTCTTCTCCCAAAACACTAGGCCAAAGTGGTCTAAGATTAGAATAAATATTTTAATATTGTTTGAGTTTTCCGGTTTCGACAGTAATTTGCTCGTATCCGAAGGAAGCAACAACAAGAAAAAGCACGTACTTCATGTCTCTATTTCGCAGTTCGTATGATTCCATGTCGAACGAGTTCCAAGAATTTCGAGCGCTCGCCGCGATCTGAAAATCTTGGAAAATGTTCAAGGCCTTCTATTCGTAAAATCCGCATTTGCGTCACTCATTGAAAGAAATCTCCTTATATGACGTCGCGTTACCCTTTTAGGCAGAAAAACCAGACCTAAGAAGGACAGAAAGTCAGAGGAAGAAAAATAATAACCGCGTGACCATGAATCCATTCAAGCTAGCATTTGCGCAGCGCTCCCGCACTTACTCCCGTGAGAGGCAAGAGGAAGCATATACAATTAGAGGAAATACCTGTCAACTAACTACGTGCACGCATTACGCAAACGTACAGTATCCCAGGAATGTCAGTTTTCAGAACTGCAGAACGATACTTCGTGATGTTCTGATGAATCCAATGGGCAGAGCAGAACCGCATCTAAAAAAAACGCTTTATTGGGGCTGCAATTTAAGCGTGCATTGCTGAAGCGACTTATCACTGTCAGTGGTCATGGAAACGAGTACCCGGATATCCAAGCAGGCATACGTCATCATCATTTACCGATCCCACATAAGCTCGCATGAAAAAAAAAAATCAAAATTCTTTTTTTTACATTTCAATTTGATTCAACTGCGTATGACCTGCAGGAAGACGCAGAAGGATGTAAATGGCGAATTGAATTTGACGCCTAAGAGCACCTGGTATATCTCGGTGACCAATGACAGAGGACCGAATGGGCACGAAATGGACAATGAAAAATGGGCGGCTTGTGAAATAAGACCCCAGTTTTGATATTCAGCCTGAAATAGAACGTCTCAACGATATATCCGGTAGCGCTTTAACTACATGACCGGTAGAACGGAAGTAACATTTGCGTTCTGTGCACGGCAGTGTTCTATTAACTTCCTAATTCATTTGTATTGTACATCGCTAATCGCAAAATAGTCAGACAGAACACCAATCAGTCATCACCAATATCATCCTGATTCAAACTGTTCCTTTTTTCTTCCGTGAAGGGGATCTCTTGCCAACCTAACACCCACCCATGTAAGAATTAGCGCATATTCTTATATGCGCTATATCCTTGAAGCGATATCAGCCCGACAACCATTTACAGACGCACACATTGACCCCAGCACTACTTCGTTTCACCTGGAAAATGAAGAAAAATTATCGCTCATGGAGCCGCTGACGGAAGGGTGAGATCACGGTGCGATCATTCCGTAGACACAATGAAAGTGTAGCGAGACGGGGCGGCCGTATAGGACTTCGTGGAGAAGGTCAGAACGGTGGAATCAGCACCGCTTCGGATTGCGAACTTTATCTGCTTTCAGCCTCATCGAGCATATGCGGAGCACTGATCTGTACGCCTCGGTGAGCTGCCGTGTATTCCAATCGCGGTCGCGCATCCACCACAGTGAGCCGCTCGAGGCCACTTCTGTCCTCCGATACGATCACCGGACGGTATACTGCATAGAGGCGCAATTTGCTGGCGGGCAGAAACTGAGCTCGCCATGCATGCTCGCTTGGCACTGACGTGGAAAGAAAATTAGTTTGGTCGTACAAGGGTCTAGAGGAGTGTCCGTGAGCTAGAATGAGTCACCGTTCGATGGTGCGTGCGTTCGAGCGAGCTTTGCAGTCTTGTTGCACAGCACTGACCTTCGACATCAACTGTTAAAGTACACAGCTTCTGGCAAACCTGTTTCGAGGCCGCAAGGGTCGTTACGTCGGGTGTACGTTTCAACAGAATTGCTGATTTTGCTCGTGGATTGCAATAACGACTTCGGCGTTTTACAGGTGGCGCAGGCACTTGAAGGGAAAACTTTATTTACAGTAATGGTTCTTCTGCGGTTTGGGGGCTTCTTCAGAGACGTCTTGGTTCTACCCCCAGGAGCCTTCTCTGTCGAAGTCGTCCGCCTCTAACCAGTGGTCGGTTGCCCTCAGTCCAGGGCTCCGCTGGCCACTGCCGCCCGTTGAGCTCGCTGTACCAGACCTTGTTGGTCTTCGCAGCGGTCGCTGGACAGCAGAGTCTCCCACTGCTCCGCACTCGGGTTTTGTATTTCGGGGACCACGTCTATGTTTTGGCAGGCCCATGTGATGTGGTATAGTGTAGGTTTTTCGTCGCACCAGGGACATTTGTTCGTGTATATCGTAGGGTGCATTTTGTTTAGTATATGTAGGTTTGGGAAAGAGCCTGTTTGTAATTGTCTCCAAGTGACAGCTTCCTCTCTGCTGAGAGATTTGTGCGGTGGGGGATATCGCATTCTTCTGCCTCTATAGTTTTGTAGTATGGCCGAGTATTCCCGGGGTGCTGGCGCGAGTTCCGCGGTCTCGTCGGAAGCTCGGAAAGTAATGTATCCTCGAGCTATCCTGTCGGCCTCTCGGTTCCCTGCAACCCCCGTGTGCCCCGGTACCCACACAATTTTGTGTAGGATCTTGTCGTTTTGTTCTTCACTCAAGCTATGCAGGTGGCGGGTAGGGATCCCCTCCTAATCGTCGGCGATTTCAACGCCCCGAGCAGGCTATGGGGATACCCCCGGGAGGACAGGCGTGGGAGGAAGCTTGCGGAACTTCTTTCCACACTTGGACTCACCCTGCACACTGACCCCGCCAACCCAACACGTGTCGGCAATTCCATTCAACGAGATACTTGCCCGGACCTCACATTTACACGCAACATACGACATGCCGACTGGCTGAATACAGAGGACACTCTAGGTAGTGATCACTGTATAATCAACACAACCATTTACATGCGTCCCCTGAAACGCCCACTAAAACAAGCTCGTATCCCTGACTGGACGACTTTCCGCACCTCTCTACCTATTGTAGACCCCCTCCAGTCGGGATACGACGCCTGGTCCAGATCGCTCACTTCTACACTTACACAACACGAACAGCAGATACAGCTTACAGAAACACAAACAGACGTGGACAACCACCTTCTCCACCTTTGGGAGGCCCGTCGCAGCCTCACGAAGCGATGGAAGAAACAGAAACATAACAGACGCCTAAAGAACCGCATCCTGGAACTCACACAACAGGCAGCGGAATATGCTACTCAGCTAGCCGACACTAACTGGGTGGACCG